>NC_133796.1:15641721-16298721 GCF_043250625.1 Sebastes fasciatus
AATCAGCTGGCTTTACGTCACATCCCTCAGAACAAAAAACACACTTAAACTAGGCCTGTCAATCAATTCAAATATTTAATTGCTATTAATCGCATGAGTTTGGAGCGTTATCTAGCCTCCTTCACAACAAGCTAGTATGACATGGTCGGTACCAATGGATTCTTTAAGTTTTCTAGTTTCATATGATGCCAGTATCTTCACTCTAGCTTTAAAACTGAGCTGTCTACCACACCCTAAAAATCGCAAGTTGCGTTAAAGAAATTACTGGCGTTAAAACTAATTTGCGTTAACGCGTTATTTTCACGTTAACTCTGACAGCCCTAACTTAAACACTTAAAATCTTACTGCTTCACAGATTTCTGTTAAATCTGGTATCTGTTTATAAAGTGCTTCTGGCTGACATGTGAGGACAGAGAGGAAATGTGAGGACAGAGCAAGTGAGGGAGATGACATACAAAAAATGTCTCCGGGTTGGATTTGAGCCAGGGACAACGAGGGAGTTAAGAGGTACGCCCAGACATGTGAACAAGCCAGTTTTTACTACCTGCATAGTGTTAAAGTGGCACAGAGACAGTTTTGTCTGGGTGCGTCAGCGAGAGCCATGAAACGGCACAGTAGAGGAAGTGTGATGGCTGATTGCAAAACAACTCCAGTTCCTCAGAAGCTTTAAGACCAAATTGTGAACCACCGCAACCACGAGACGTTCTTAAGAAATACAGTCAGAAATGAAAACAAATAAATATTAAGCTGATTGGTCTAGTAGTATGCAAGATTAGCTGCGGACTGACAGACACACATGCATAAACGACCACGACGAACACATGATCCAGCCCGGCGGAATAAAAAAATGAAGGCCAACACCAGATAAAGTACTCCTTCTAAAAAAATGTAACCCGCCAAGCTTAGCAGAGTAGCAGCAGCCTCCGAAGGAATTCATGATGTTGAGATAAAGCTGGCTACATTTCAATGACATTTAAATGTATTTCATTTGAGGTTCATTTATTAAACTAGCTCATTGGTTCAAATGGACAACAAATGCAAAGAATAGAGCATTTTGTTTGTTGATACTGTGTGATCCCAGTGCCCTTTAGATGGTCAAAACATGCAGTATCTAAATGTTTAATTTAAGGTCTGTGACAAATATTATTAATCAGCTTAAAAAGGCATGACATTAACATTTTACAGCTTAAATATCTGTTACAGTTTGGCTAAGCATCTTCAACTTTCAAACCCTTTTTTTCTGAACTTCACTGTTTCTGCTCGCTGCTTTTGTAAGGTCATATAGATTCATGTTTTTATCATGAGTTGTCTCCAACTTTGAGTTGAATGCTGCAAAAAAAACAGCATTGAACTGTTTAGCACAGGTTAGTTTTCATACTACATTACAGGAGTCTTTGGATTAAATGATAATAGTAAAAATATTGCTTTAATAATATAATAATATATTATATAACTGTCGCCATGTTGGTGCCCATTTCTAAATCATACTGTAACTGTATGATGCGTTTTTTTGCAACACACATATGCAGCATAATCACCTCCTAACAACCATCATGACGGAATGCCTAGAAACTGCATGGACCACGAGACTCACAAGCATTTACACTTCAAGACATTCACGGCGACAACAACAAAAACAGCAAACTGCAACAACAACACGACTGCCACTCAAAACTGTAACAGCCAAAACATTAAAACCAGTAGTTCCTGTTCAGCAGGGAGGTGTACCTGAATTGTGAAGCTTAACTGTTCTTGTCAAAAAAATACCACACACACACACACACACACACACGCACACACACACGCACACACACACACACGCACACACACACACACACACACACACATGCACAAAAGACTGGGTGTGACTGTGAAGCAAACAGCTGCAAGAACAATGTAGAAAACACATCTCTTATCTCCATCCAAACTTCCTCATTCTCCAACTGCCCTGCTGTCTTTTCGCAGAGCTGTCTGCGGTGTTTTCACCTGACCTGACACGCCTGGGAATGCACCGTGACGCAGACTTACCTCTAGGGGGCACCGGGGTGAAGGGGATGCTCTGGGACAGCCGCATCAAGTTGTTGCGCTCCACAGCTGCAGGCGGAAAAATACAAACAGGTTAAAAACAACTGAGGGTGAACAGAGGTGAAAGTACTTTGTAGGATTATTCATTGCCTCAGTGAAACACTGATCATTTTCACCCACAGACAACACCCTAAATTAAATGCAATATTTCAATATAACAAAAAAAACAATCATCGATTTTGGAAACTAAAACAGTACATGAAAACCCAATGATGCAACTTATTCTCCATGTCTCACCTGAGTACTGGTAGCTTTCCATGGGCTTGAAAGGTGAGCCAATAGCTATGGAGAAAAAAGAAGAGAACTGTTCATCTTTTTACAGAATAAGTTGATGTTATTTATCACTAAATCACTAAACAATCATTCAGGCTTCAACATAAACACTCTGAGCTGTTCCAGCAGCCACCAGTAGATGTCTCTGCACGACTTCACAACAACAGCTCAAGCTTGATGCAACAATTTTACTCCCTGCAAGTCATCCCTGTTGCTAGGTAACAATTTAATACATTTGTATTTACATGTATTTAAACTTCTTGGATATTCCTTTTTTCTCATAAATAACAAAACATCAAGTAAATATAGACCATAGTTATCTCTGCAAATATTTTAATCTTATTATCATCAGTTTATTGGTCTTGCTGTCAAGATACAGTGCAAAATATTGAGCGTGAGGCTGCAACTAGTGACTGTTTTCATTATAGATTTATCTGCCGATTATTTTCTTGATTGCTTCATTAATTGCCTAGTTCACTAAATGTCAAGAAATAATGAAAAACTGCCCATCATAATTTCTCAGATCCTGAAATGATGTCTTTAAATGTCTTGTTTTGGTCAGCCAACAGTCCAAAAGCCAAAGATATTTAATTTACAATGATATAAAATGAAGAAAAGCTTCACATGGGAGACGCTGGTACTAGCAAATGTTTGGCATTTGGACTCAGAATAGTTGCCGCTTCATTTTCTCTTGATCAACTAATCGATAAATGAGTCAAAAATGTTCACTGAAGTCGGTTGTGCCGTTTGGTCAGTCAGTGTGGGTTACTCACAGTCCTTTCTGGCTCCGAGGTGGCTGTGTCGAGGCGTGTAGAGAGAAACTGGGGCTGTAACCACAAAAGAACAAAAGCACAGTGAAGCTTTCATCTAGAAACATTAAGAGTATATATAAATGAAGTATTGTACAGCAGAGTTCACTCCCTTTTCTATGATTTTCCATAAACAAAGTTCCAAAATTACTTATAAAACAGTCGGGCTTTCTATTTCAACTGAAAGATCATCATCCAGTGCAATATCTGCGAGTATTGGGTTTTAAATAGCTTTGATATTCCCCGACTACCCCAGATAACCTCCTAAAAACTCTATAATATTCAGGAAGTAACATGACATGTTCTCCTTTCTGTTGCTAAAGCCAAATCACAATCGGACCGCACACTATTCTCCAGTAAAACATCACAAAAATACTGGAAAAAAAGGGGAGAAAAAATATTTTTTCCTCATGTTTTTGGTGATGGTGTTACAGTATGGATTGTATCACAGACAAACACGCATCGAATACCAAGAAAGGTAAAATGGAACTTTGATAACGGTGCCCGTGTAAATGCTGCTGGACCAGCTGATCCAGACAGAACCAGTCTGACTCAACTAAACCATGCAAGACGGGGGGAACTACGGTGAAACAACACATCTTACCTGTTGATGCATCTTCCCCAGGGGCTCGCCTGACAGAGAGACAACAGAGACAACAGAAAGACATTAGTTTAACATAACGGATTACATGCATATCAGTCTAGTTCATGAATCTACACGGGAGCTTGCTTAATGCATTCACATAGGGTGATGTGAATAAAGTGAGTGCTGGTTTCAAATAAGTAAAAAGAGGTCGTGGGTTTGTGCGCGTGTACTTGAACGTCTGTCTTTGTGAGAACCAATTTGAGTTTTCGACGTTGTGAGTGAGGACATTTTTGGAAAGTGAGGACATGTTGGCCGGTCCTCACCTTCAGGTAGACCTTCAAAGGCCTGTTTGAGGGTTCAGGCTTGGTTTTGAGTTTCAGGTTAGAATTAGGTTTAGGTTAAAGGGGACTGGTCTACATCCCGAGGGTGCAGCTCGTGGTGCACAGGCACAGGTAAAATAATATTATGTCCTCTAAATATAGGGTAAGGGTTGGGATTTTTTTAGTTGGGATGATTAAGGTTAGCATAAGGAGCTGGGGAATGTCAATGAGGGTCCTCCTCACAGGTATCGAAGCACGGGGTTGTGTGTATGTCTGTGTGTGTATACATCTTGTTGGCCAGTGGGAGGACACTTACAGGCTGCTGGCTTGGGCTGATTTGACCTGAACTCTTTCCTGGTGGAGAAACAACAAGTTGTTAAACACTGACAGAAACCAGCATTAATAAAGTTAACAAGAGTTATATAACTATACAGAGTTGTGTTGCTGTTTTTTTTTTTTACTTTGTACACATGAAAGTACACTCATCAGACACATTTCTTACCAGTACTGCAGCCCGGGGGTCCTCGTGGATGAGGATGTCTTCAGCTGACACTCTGCTCCTGTCCTTCTTTGTCAGAGCTACAAAAACACAATGAACAATTACAAATCATAATGTGTAACCGTAGCAGGGACGCTAAAAATGTACGGATCAACAGATGCAGCTGCTGGTTTTTGGGCTGCATTAAAATGATAACATATATTTAAAAATAACTTCCTTAGCAGATCATTTCTTGGTATTATTTGTGTTATTTTTGTGAGCTTACTGGAGTCAGGATGGAGCAAAGCCGGGTTTCTGTCAAACTCTGTGAAGCCAGCGTAGGAGTTGACTGCTCTGATGTTACCGTGACCTTCAGGCTGAGCCTGTGGCAGACAGACAGACAGACAGACAGACAGACAGACAGACAGACAGACAGACAGACAGACAGACAGACAGACAGACAGACAGACAGACAGACAAAGAAAAAGGGGGATCATCTAGTAACTTCATTAATTACGAGATGAGATGCATCAGGGTCTCTCTGATTCAGCTCAACAAATCCCATCATTCGTTCACAGTAATCAGTCAGAGCAGCATGTCGAGTTTTTATAAGTTGTGGAAAGTAGAGACCAACAGCCAATCAGTAGGGCTGTGTATCGGCAAGAATCTGGCAATACAATACGTATCATGATACAGGGGTTACAATTCAATATATTGCGATACTGTAAGCAAGGCGATATATTGCGATTTCTTTAAATCTAATTTTAGGAAAACTGTCATAGTATAAAGAACACACCACTATGTGCATAAAATCTGAGTAAAAAAAAAAAATGTTATGCAATTAGAACAGTGGGATCTGTATTTTCATTTATCACAGTCTCTGTAAAATCATAGCACTACTTTGAGAGGGCACATACACTGAGAGGATGCATATCTTTGCAAATTAAATACAGTATTGACTGATTTAATCTTTGCATGTAAACTATTAATTAAAAATCAATACAGGGTTTTTGAGAATCGATACAGTATCACAAAACATAATATCACGATATTCGATTTTTCCGATATATTCTTACACCCCTACCAATGCGATGCGTGAGAAACAAACTCACTGTCACTGCAGGTCAGACACCAGGCGGAAGTTAGTTTGATAATCACCGGTTGGACGCACCTTTTAGCAAATAGAGTCTGCATCTAGTTGAAGTTTGGTTAAAGTTTGTATTACCACCTCTGCTAATCAGTTTCCCCTGTGGCTCATTTAGATGTGACACATTTTGACTGTAACTGGCAAATGATGGTGAATGCTGAAAGGGGGGGGGGGGGGGGGGGGGGGGGGGGGCTGACACCACCTTGACAAGGAGGTTCACGTTTTTACTTGAACATCAGAAAATCTACGTGAAGGAACTTTAAAACAAGTGTTTGACTGATCATCAATAATCTACAAAGTGTTCACATAAAAAGGTAAATATGACAGGAACACACTTTGAACAGACACGCTTAAAAAAACATGTTGGATGTCAATATGAATGACATGGATAAAAGAAAAAAGGTCCTAGCTCTTCTGGGAAACAAATTGTATATACCGTCCATGCACCAAACAACCATACTTATATGCATATATACACACAAACACACACCTGTGATCTGGTCTGTGTGACTGGGCTTTGCTGTCTGCTGGAGGCGGAGCCCTCTTTGGGTGTGGAGTGCTGGAGGTCCAAACTGTCTTTATGTCCTGAAACCAAGAAAATACTGTCAGTGGTCCATTTAAACTGCCCCGTCGGTCTGTAACATTATCAAAATAAAATACTTTTTATTTTTCCTAGTAATTCCTGTTTGCCTCACGTAACAATATCCCACCAAAACAATCATACAGAATTATTTGCTAGAAGTATTTAACAGAGAATTGTTTAGTACTCCCATTGTGAAATCTAAGACAATAACCACAGTGTAGCATTCAGAACAAGACAAACAAACACATGGCCAACTCTAGTGACATGATCATCAACACAATGGTCAAATATAACAGTTCAAACATCTGATTCTTATGAGAAACTCCTCACCTCCACCTGCCAAACAAATCCTTAATCAATAAAAGTTAGCTCTGAAAACCTCAACCAATCATTCAAACCTCAGAACCACCCAGAAACAGAGAGTAAACCAGTCAGACAAGAGGTCCAGACAGAGCAGAGGAAGGAAAAGAAAAGGCACCAGCTGAAGATCTACAGGGATCCTGATCTGGAGATGGACAGGCCCCGAGCACCCGGCAGACGCAGTCCTCAACTTAAGCTCAGACTGAAACTCAAACCTCTAGTTGGCTCTCTTGCCGTGTTCCTCTGGTCAAGCGCAGTTGATGACCCACTTTGATCTTCAAAGCAGGACGCTGCAGGTGGTCCCGACATATTCACTTTCCTGCTCCTTCGTCTGTGGGGTCTCCTGGGTGCCACGGCAGGGACATGCGGACAACCTGGCAGGCCTCTATTTCCGTGGGTGTCGTCTGGTGATGATTCAATTTCCGGAGCCAGTACAGTGTCTGTATTCTGTCTACTCAGAAAGCCTGATCTTCCCTCGTCGTCGCAGAACGCCTCGTTCACGTACCCCCGACCCGCCTCCCTCTCTCTCCCCCCACCTCCTAACCCCTCTGTGTTATCAGGCTTCGCAGTGCAAGCAGGCAAGCAGGCAGGCCGAGCAGAGCGCGAAGTCTTAGAGACAATGACAACAGTAGGATACACACACACACAGTTTTCACCCTCCTCTTTTATCTCCTCATCAACACAAGATTCACCCTTAGTCTCATACTCACCCACAAATGCCCCAAACTCTACAGTGGTGCTGTCTGGCTGGAAGGGCTGCTGGTAAAGCCTCGCTAGGGCGAGTTCTGGGTGGCTGGAGCCACTGGGCTGGGAAGGGGTGCTGCTGATGTGGAACATAGCCCCGGTGGAGGGCACATTGGGCAGGCTGGATGGGGAGTCGGAGAGGCCCGGCTCTTGTGGACGGGTCAGCTTACTCTGGGTGAGAGAGCGGCCTCGGAGACGCAGCTCCGGAGGGGAAATAGCCACAGCACTTTGGACAAAGGCACTGGAGCCGACACTGCCTGAGGAGCCAGCCTCTGCAGCAAGGTACCCGAGCCCAAACAACCCCCTCCTCTCTGGACTCAATGCTGGGCTCAGGTTGGGGTCCAGCCCAAGTCCTGTTCCATGGCTGGGCCCGACTCTCCGGCTACCTTCCGTCCCAGCCCCTCCCCCAACACCGATCCCAAAAAGAGAATCTGCCATGTTGACTCCTGCCTGGGGAAAAGAGGAGCCGAAGTAGGCCCCCACACTGCGTTTGCCTATCACGGATGATTTGGAGTGGGGGCCAGTGTCTGTTGCCACAGTGGCGATGCTGGGGACCACGTTCTTAGAGAGGCTGAGCTCCCGGGTGATCTGATTGTGGACCTTGCTGGCCTCCGACGCCCTCTGAGCAGTGAGGGTCTTCAGGGTGTCCACAGTCAGAGCTGAGAGGTCCTGCAGGTGGCCGATCTGGGAGTCCAGTGTGTGCAAAGAGCGTTTTATAAAGTTCACCTTGTTCCCAACCTCCCTCAGCTGCATACACATGGTCTCGACCCTGGAAATGACAAACAGTAGACTCGGTTACTCACAGCTCAGCTTGTGTTACCTAAATGTTAATATCATATTGTTACAATTAAAATGTAGAGGACACATTTCTTAATTTCTAATAATGCTATAGCATGGCATTTTCACCAATTCATTTTGAAAATGTCAGATTATTCTCATTTCTAGTCATTTAAGGAAATGTTTTAATTTCATAATTACTGTATATTCAGTGGGGTATGTTTTAGACAATCTTAAAAGGTAACCTGTGGTGTTTTTGACCTCTAGTAGCACTATGGAGCAATTTGTTATGAGCGGGCTTCCTGTGTTTTTTTGCATCCGTCAAAAGGCAAAAGAGGATTGTTTGACTACTCAGAGCCACCGTCCATGCAAACGTCATCATCTAAAATGGCATGATAAACATTCGCTTTGTCTCCTTGCACAAACTGCTTTATGATAAAGAAATAAAAGAATACATAGATGGAAAATATAAAGGTATATTGTGGCAGGTGACTGCAGAACAGCTTGGAATCAGCGATGGTCACAAAACAAAGGAAGTAGGAAAGATCAGCGGGTAGTGATTGTGCTCTAGGTAGCTGAACGATAGCTTCTTGCTAATGTCATTCATTCATTAGCCCCGTTTTGGATTAGCTCGATCCAAATGCACTCAAGTAATTGATTCAGTTTTGTCTCGTACTGCGAATTTTTGCAGCCAATAGAAAAATAAAACACATTGGACTCACATATGAAAAATACGGACTTTGTGTGCAAAGATCTTAAGACTGACTGTCAACATAACTTTTGTTTATTTACAAGAGAACTCCAGAGGGAGACCTTCAAAAAATGCCAGTAACAGTCCCACCTTTCTGAGGTAAGACGTATGCGCTCCTCACTCCCCGAGTGAAACTGATCATCCTTTTCATGGAAGTACGTCTCCACACACTGCTCCTCAAAATCATGAAGCTTCTTTTGGTCTTCCTCTGTGAGAAACAGCTCTGAAAGAAAGACAGCAAACCCGTGTTACTGTTGGAGATTTCCTTAATGCCCAGTTAAGCAGCATCACTTTGCTCAATTGTTTTGTACACATAAAGCATTTAAATCCAAGATGTTTGTTCTTGAAAATATATAAATAGCATTACAGCAGGTTTTTAATAATTAACATTTAGGAGACATGAGGTTTCTGCCAGAAAATGACAGTAGTGTGGTCGTACTTGGTCCGTAGTTATGCTCCTTCTTCCTCTTTCTACACATACAGAAGAGGGAGTAGATATGGCAGAGGAGAATGAAGGGGGGTGGGAGGACAGGCTTCTCATGGTAGGCCATAATAAAGTGGTAGCGCTGGTACTTCCAAACCAGATTAGAAATGGACTTCACTTGCAGATACACATTGCTGGAAAACAGAGTACAGAAATTACACTGAGGATGATGATGTTGTGGAGAATGCCAGCAAAAATGAGTGCGCACATTATTCTGGATTTAGCACTGAAATGTTGGGCACTTACTTGAAGAAGGCGATGAGGAGGTTGACCATTAGTATATACTGTACAAAGAGGTAGACTGCTTGTAGGAGAGGAGTCAACCACACTCCAGCCGCACACAGGGACCTTACTGATGTTTCAGTGTTATTGGCACACACTGTGAAGAGGAGGAGCTTTTTAGGATATGCCCACACCTGCAAGTATGCACGCACCTACACGTCCCCCAAATAAATATCACATCCAGGTCTTGTTCATTTGCAAAATCTGTAACTAACTATCTGCCCCTGACTCTACCACGCATGGATACATACTAAGACAAAAGAGGACAATACTACCTTGAAATTGCATTGGAATATTAATTGTTTTAATTATGGCTGTCAATCTATTAAAATATTGAATCGTGATTAATCGCAAATTAATCACGCATTCTTTATCTGTTCAAAATGTAACTTAAAGGGAGCTTTGTGAAGTATTTAATCCTCTTATCAACATGGGAGTGGGCAAATATGCTTGCTTTATGCAAATGTATGTATATATTTATTATTGGAAATCAATTAACTACACAAAACTATCACAAATATCGTCCAGAAACCCTCACAGGTACTGCATTTAGCATTAAACATATGCTCAAATCATAACATGGCAAACTCAAGCCCAACAGGCAACAACAGCTGTCAGTGTGTCAGTGTGCTGACTTGACTCTGACTTGCCCCAAACTGCATGTGATTATCATAAAGTGGGCATGTCTGTAAAGCGGAGACTCGTAGGTACCCATAGAACCCATTTTCATTCACATATCTTGAGGTCAGAGGTCAAGGGACACCCTTTGAAAATGACCATACAAGAACGTTATTTACCCTCCTTGTCGACAAATAGTATTATGACTAGCGGGGACTAGTATGACATGGTTGGTACCGATGGACTCCTTAAGTTTTCTAGATTCATATGATGTATGTATCTTCCCTCTGTGTTAGTAAGTTAAAGAAATTAGTGGCGTTAAATTGGATTACTATTAAATGTATTCATTATGATGTTTAAACTGTGGAAACAGCTGTTTCTATAAATAAATTGATATATTAGTAATGTAAATCCCCAAAAAATGACATATACATGTGTATTGTAAAGACATTCCCTTCTTACACTTGAGGTGTGACAAAACACACTACAACTAGGATTTGTTCAGAGGATTATTTTGTTTGAAAACTAACCTTGATCACTCAATTCTGTTTTTAAATTTCTCTTCTTTTCACTAGAATAACTTTACGACAAACTTACACTGCGTAATTGACATCTGACTATTCACCACTTCCAGGTCACAGTAACAGTTGGTAAACATGTGATCAATTTTCAACAGTGTGTGAAACCTCTGGACGCCAACTCAGGCTATGGAGCACAGCCAGGTGTTTTGTTCCACCGAAGCTTCAAATGCGCCCGACTCAAGTGCTGATCACTTAATCGTTTGCCTGTTATCTAGACCGTTTTCAGCTGAGTCGAGGCAGTCGATGCTGTGGTGAAATAAAAGGCCCCGCCCTTCCCAAAGAGACCCGCGTTGGCTGCTTCGGCGTGTGAGCCACGTGTGTGAGAGAGGCTGTGAGGGGAGGCAATGATTAGGCCGTCGTGGGTTTGATTTCCAGTGCTTGTTTTGAGTGACAATCAGCTATCATGCTGTGGTGAGAAGCTTTGAATAAAACTGCTCTTACCCGCGTAATCTCCCCTACCATCCTCATCGTCCTTACCATCGATTTCATAGGCATACACTTCCCCGTACATCATCCAGTACGGCTGGAAGACCACATCTTTGGCCAGCGTCCAGCTGGGCCCCTCGTCTGGGTACAGGATGGCTTTCCTGGGTACGCCATAGCTCAGCAGGACTATAGCCATTATTACCACAATATAAAACATGTTGGCCACCTGCAAGAGATGTCACACACATGATGAATGAAACATATGACTGATGGCATCATCACTACTTGAAATAATGTTGGACTTAATAGCACATCCACAGAGTTTCTTTAGTGCACACACGTCTACTCTGGGGATCCAAAATCAGCACCGTTTTATTACTTTTGTTACACTTTTGATATGACAGCTTGTTAAATAAAAGAAGAATAGAGGCCATGGTCTTCTAGTCTTTGATTTGGTCTGTTGTTGCCCGTTTCTTAGCAATTATTGATTGTCTTTATAATGTCTGTATTGAAATCCCCAGGGCAGACTCAGTAATGTTGAAGGGTTTATGACTACTTAACAGCAATGAAGGTGTACATGATGGAAACTTGATTATGTTCTAATTAAACCTAATTTCACTTAAAGGAGGAGTTTGATAGTTTAGGAAATACACTTATTTGCGTTCTTGCTGAGAACAGGATGAGAAGATTGATACCACTTTAATATTTCTACAGAAAATAGAAAGCTACAGCTATCAGTTGCTTATCTTAGATTAGCATAAAGACTGAAAGTAGGAGTAATGGCTAATCTGGCGCTGTCCAAAGGTAAAAAACTCAGTTACCAGCTCACTACTTAGATTTCAGGAAGTCAATGGCTAAACCAAGGAACGTAACTTGTAATTTTTGAACTTTTATTTGTGTGTCGATTAAACAAACCAGATATAACTTGTAACTTAGTAAAGTTAAGAGTTGCTGGTAAGCAGATTGATTTAGCTTCAGACGGACCCAGGTTAGCCGTTTCCCCCTTCTTCCAGTCTTTAAGCTACGCTAAGCATCCTCTGATTCTAGCTTCACATTTAGTGCAACTGCAAGAAAGCAAGTAGATATATTAAAACAAATTGTTGAACTACTCCTTTAACGAAATGAAATCAACTCATTTTCAGATGATATGAACATCATGTTATCCAATATTCTGTTGAATGTAAGCTATCAACTCAAAAGTCATATAAATACTTTGTTAAAACACATGGAGCACAGCAAATGGAGAAAAAAAATAGCAGGACTGATGGAAAGAAAGTCTGTTTTCTAAAACTGATGGGGCTGCTCAAGATAATACAATAGGTTACAATACCTGGTTACGGCATGTAGATGATTAACGCTGTATAAATATGAATGTTCGAGCAGATTAAATAAAACCATAAATATGAATATGAGCAATTTGTGAATGCACAGAAACATAGCAATGACTGTTCAGACTACAGTATGACCTAAAAAGCTACAAAACAAGCCTATCATTTAAGGTTGTCTGTGACTATTAAACACTTTGATGTAAATTCTTACTGTACATGAAGTGTTCTAGGGCTTATTACAATTCCACTTACATCAACAAAGTAGTGTATGTATAAATATTAAAATATTATTCCTGTTTCATTGTATCTCTGAGAGCAGAAAAAAACACGGTGGAAAAATAATGACAACTTTTACACCATTTACAAAAGCGTTCACGTCTGCTTACTCTACATCAGGGGTCTCCGACAAGTAGCTCGCTACCTGTTTCTGAGTGGTTCGCTAAAGGTTAAAACAATTATGTACAGAAATGTAATAACACAAAGTCACTTTGTTTAAATTTCTACATTCGACATCCCACCCCCTTCTGACACAAAATGATTATTTGCCAATCAGGTGTCAATTAAACGAGTTACACCGCAGTGACGCCGTAACATTCGGCGGTGTTAGCAGACTTGTTTCACAAATGTGAATGACAAAGGAGTGTGTCTCATTTGCGGTGCGAGCATGTCAGTCGGTGAAATATGTATCAAGCGAGCGCCACTCCACCAAAGTCCACCACATCTTTTCATGGGACTTTATGGCTTTTGTCAAATTAGCTCTTAGAGGGGAAAAAAAAGGTAGGAGACCCCTGTTCTACATCATGTAGTGGTTTGACTTCTCTCTCTCTCACGAGAACTCACCATTTTAGCGATCATCATGACATACGGTCCAGCCTGCTGGTTCACAGCCAGGATATCCAGGAGTCGCACGTACCAGAAGATGATATTGAGACAATACACCGTCCTCCCGGGGACGAAGGCTTCACCTCCGGCCAATCTCAGGCCAAAGCCGATAAAGAAGGTCACAATGGCCAGAAAGTCGGACACATTGAAATAGTCACTGAACCACACCTTTATCTTCTGGCTTATTTTGCCTGCTTCAGACATAAACATCTGGGGAAAAGAAGGAGATGGAGGAGCAAAAAAGAAGACCATGTGAAAGAATGCTGAGGAGATTAGTTCATGTGCATCTTCATTACCTGCGTTGTTTTTATATTATAGAGCCTGACAATATGGGTCTAACACTTTTGTTGCACATACCTCTCGAATTTTCTCGATGGCAGAGGTGAATATGTAGAGGATGACCACCCACTCTTGAGGAGAAGGCCATTCAGGCATTTTCACCAGGACAACATACGAGTAGGTCATCAAGAAGCCCAGGTAGAAGAGCTGAAAACAACACAACAAAAAGAGTCATAAACAACTCCAAAAACATTAGATAAAACGCTTTTTTCCAAAATGTAAATAAAAGATTAATTCTCCCAAGAATGGAAATGCTGTATATGATATGCAATGTATATCATACATGTAGATATGTGTGATATGTTGGACGTAGATGATAACTGGCCTGTGTTGACAAAGAGCCTCTAAATTCAGGCAGTTCCCGAGAGAGGGGCTTCCTCTCTCTGAAATATTTTGAGACGTGGTCAGCAGAGGCCCTCTGAAGGGGCTGAACCTCATCATTTGAGTAAGGAACACACAGTCTGCCATTTTGACTGAGGCCTCTGAGCTCTCAGAGCTCAGCTGGCGGTTAGCCGTGTGAGAGCTTCTCCATCTCAAGTGAAAAATCACAGTTCCCAACAAAGTCATGCTCTCAGAAGGGAGGGGGAGCGGTTCAGGGCATTATATATGAAATAGAGATGGGGATGCTTAACCGACTAGTAATTAAAAGCTGCAAATATTTTCATTAATTTCATTGTAACACTGAATAAAGCTACTATAGGTAACTGGACTATTCACCGCTCTCATCAACCCGATGTTAGTCTTAACAACTTCATAACAACTATGAGGTGATATCAGTGCTAAAAGTCAGAGTTCTTCTGCCCTCCACTGGCCAAAAATGAATTACTATGGCTTTTAGTGAGAAGTTTGGCCTGTACCTGAAACAGAAAGGAGCTCTTCTGTACAACCATACTGCAGCCTGTGGGAAAGTACATGTGCACGCTCACACGCACACACACACGTCCAGTTTCTTGGTACAACTTGGATTAGAAAAATCTCTGAACCTTGACATGGGAGGTGTGAACTGTTGGAAAATCAGCCATTAACACTCCCATCTGATGGGTAAGCTATTTGTTGTGTGCTGCGTTGATGTGTTGAAGTCGGAATGGAGGCAGGAACAGCAGATGTAGATAAGCTTCGGCACAGGCTATATGACGTAGACTAGCAGTTTCAGTGATGGTATCAGCAGCTCTCAGTCTTGAACAGCCTGAAAAACAACCCTGTCTCTGCAAATAACCCCCTCAATGACAACTCCAAGGCTCCTGAGAACCAGCCTCAGGCTTGTGTATATAAATAAACATAAGAACAAGTGAGACAAAAGATGAGTGATAATCCTGTGCAGGAGTGTGAATGAGTAGTAAGTGTGTATTCCAAGAAAATGTGTTTAAAATAAGCTTTAACTGCTACCAGTGTAAGCGTAACGCATGCAGAAATTTATGCTATCAATCTCAGATTCCTCCTCACTATACAAAGCCAACCAGTAGGAGTGCTGGTGCAGTGTGAAGGTAATGGTACCTCATTTGCATCCCACTTGTTAACACTTCCAATAGGGTTTAATGGAGCGCAGACAAAAGTAGTGGCTTTCATTTGAAGACAAAAAAAGGATGGTGTTCAACTAGCCAAGAATCACATTGCTAAGTCACTCTGGGAAAGAAATTAACTGACATTGAGCATTAGATTGTATTGATTCTACTAACGGTGCAGAACAAATACAGTCTCCTCCAAAACCTATTGGAACAGCAAGGCCAATTCCTTTACTTTTGCTGTACACTGAAAACATTTGGGTTTGACATCAAAAGATGAATATGAGACAAGAGATCAGCATTTCAGCTTCTATTTCCGGATATTTACATCTAGCTCTTTTAAAAAAACTTAGAAGATAGCACCTTTTGTTTGAACCCACCCATTCTCAAGTGAGCAAAATTATTGGAGCATGTGACTGACGGGTGTTTTTTGTTGCCCAGGTGTGTCCTATTACATTGATTATTCAAACAATAAATAGCGCTGAATATCTACTCTCAGTTTCAGCTTTGGGTTTTGCCTGTGCAGACTGCATTTATAGTTAAAAAGGTGAAGCCAACATGAAGACCAGAGAGCTGTTTATGGGAGAAAAGCAAGCAATTTTAAAGCTGAGAGAAGATGGAAAATCAATCAGAGCCATTGCACAAACATTGGCCATATAGCCGGTACAACCATTTACAATGTCCTGAAGAAGAAAGAAACCACCGGTGTACGGAGCAATAAACGTCGAACCGGTAGACCAAGGAAAATATCAGCAGTTGATGACAAAAACATTGTGAGAGCTGTAAAGCAAAAACCCGAAAACAACTTCTCAACATCACCAACAACCTCCAGAGGTTCAGGAGTGACGGTATCACAATCCACCGTTCGCAGAAGACTTCGGGAGCAAAAGTACAGAGGCTACACCAGAAGATGCAAACCACTCATAAGCATAAGAATAGGAAGGCCAGATTGGAATTTGCCCAAAAAGTACTGAGACGAGGGACAAGATTAACCTTTACCAAAGTGATGGAAAGGCTAATGTGTGGAGAAAGAAAGGATCTGCTCATGATCCCAAACACACACGCTCATATGTGAAACAGGGTGGAGGTAATGTCATTGCTTGGGCTTGCATGGCTTCTTCTGGGACGGGCTCATTGCAACAAAATTAACTCTACAGAAACATTTTGTGTGCCAATTTAAAGAGAGATGCAACCAAACTGATCAGGAGATCCTTCATCATGCAGCGAGACAACGACCCAAAACACACTGCCAAAGCAACCAAGGAGTTCATCAGGGGAAAGAAGTGGAAGGTTTGAGACTGGCCAAGTCAATCTCCAGACTTAAAAGATGTATGTATAGGTGTGTGTGTGTGTGTGAGTGTGTGCGTTCTCTTCTGTAATTTCCATACCGTGTTGGCCCAGAACTTGACAATGGGAGCGTGGTAGAAGGCGTAAATTTTCCTGGTTAAGGGCAGCTTCCTGGAGCGAACGTGTGTCTCCATGTCGTTCTTTGGCTCCACGGGGTCGTGGGATCTGGCCTCCTTGAACACATCCTGCGGAGAGGTTAAAAAGGCCCAAAATTAGACAACAGCAGGCCACAATGTGGACAGAAAATGAGAGAAAGCAGAGTAAAGAGGACAATGTGAGTGAAAGAGATATAAAAGAAGAGTGAACAGACATACAACCTGTTCACAGACCATTAACCCTTTAACACCGCCTAAACTATGGACTGTTTTTCATCTTCAAGTCTCTTATGATGAATTTGGACTTGATGTTTTCAATGATTTATTTCATTGTAGGACTGCTTTGATGCTAGAGATACATCATGTTTTCAAATGAAAAGGAAAAAAGTCAAAATAGAAAAACAGAAGAACAGAGTAAATCGAACCATTGGGATGTCTTCAGCTATGTTCTGGAAGTTGTGTTCGCTGTCCTCCATGGTCATTTGGTGGTCGTCCTGACTCTGAGGGATGTGAGCCATCTCAGCCTTGGATTTGTACTCCAACAGTAGGATGGCAGGAGGCACCAAGATACTCAGAATCACCTAGAGACAAAAACATACTAATGTGGGTGGATGCTTCTATATTTGTCAAGAATGTCTTTTGAATTACACACGCTAATGAATCCCAAATGTTTTACCACAAAAACAGTATAACACAAGCCAAGCCCTGCTGTAAAAGTTCCCTCTCTGATGAAAAATAAATAAAATCATAAACAAAGAAATGACAGCATGTTCATTTCATGCGAGTATCCAAATAAAAAAAAAACTTTTAAAAAAAGATTTAGGGAAGACATTGAAGAATAAATGTTTTTTCAGTAGCATAATTACTCTATTTATTTTGATATTTACTAAGAAAAGTATTATGAAAAATGCAGCGTCTTTTGTAACAGAAATTAAATTTGAAACTGACAGTGTTTTTACAGTGCAGTCCTGAGGTTTTATGAATGAGTTTTGACCTACAATTCAGGAAATGCTTGCACCAGGAGGCCGCCTGAGATAAACAGGAGCATTAATAAACAGTTTATTCCTCGTGTCACCATGACTCATCCAACTGAGTGGCATTTTAAAACCTCAACAAAGCACTTGAACCGAGATTGGGATTAGATATGAAAACAGACCTTTGTTCAAGCCCCGGGAACACTGCATCTGTTGGCAAAACTTCACCAAACACAAATATTAAACCACTACAGTATGGTGGTTTAATATTTGTGTTAAGCTGTACATAGACTAATAGTTCACACTGTCCAACCTCAGCAGCCACTGAAAAGCAAAGCACTGATTCCAGTGCTTGTATTTTGTTACTAAAAAGAAAAATCGAGATGGAATATGAACCTTGTACCAGGAGTTCTTGCGCATGTTCAGGCGTCCCATCCACATGTCTGACAGCAGAAACTGGGTGCAGGTATGAGCCACAAAGGGCCGTAGGTGGGAGGACACAGCCAACTTCAAACATGTGGAGTTACTCCAGTTCTTCAGCTCGTAGGTGAGCAGCTTCATGGCCATGGTCTCATCCTGCCTGAACGACTCCTCCAGCAGGTCCACTGCCAACGTCCCAAACTCACTGAAATACATCAGCACAGTTTGATTAGTCCATACATTTACTTCTATAGGATAATAGCTACCTGACACGAATCATAGCCACAGAAAAACTCACTTTGAGTACTCCTTGAGCTCCTCTGAGGTGTCGTCCACCACGTCGCTCTTCTTGGCCTCGTAGGCCATAGATCGGCAAAGCTTGCAGGCCACCAGAGCCTTCGCCATGTTCTCCTCGCCGTGCTGCCAGAAGAAGAGCGACATTTTCTGCCTCTTCAACAGCACAGCCCACACCAGCAGCTCATTGAAAGGGTAGGGAAACCGCCGCGTCTCTGGGTCGTCTATGTCCACAATCTCTTCTTTGCTCCGCTTTTTGTTCTGCTCGATGGAAGACTCAAGCTAGGAGGACAGGGACGAAGCAGTGATTAGACAAATAACAGTGATTAGATGCTGAGAAAGATCTTAATCTCTAGACCTTTTCATTTTTAGGAATGTCTAAAGCAGGCCTTGTTCCTTTTATTGAAATATTTACCTTAGGTTTGTATGGCTGTGCAGTTTTGATGAAGTGGTTGTGCCTCGTCTTCTCCTTCTTGTCGGCCTGCATGCTAAAAGACTCGTGACTTTTCCTCAAATGAGAACCAGGACCTGCTGTGTGGCGCCCCGACCTCTGCACACAACATGAAAACATTTTCACATTAGTTGATTTTCTTTCACGAATATATATATATATATATATATATATGTTATATATTTGTTATTTTTCATTTTTCTTCTTGAATCTTTTTCTTGTTTTTATTCCTGTAATTATTTTCTTTATTTCTAACAATTTTATTTTTCCACTATAAAACATATTAACATTGAAGGCATTATATAAGTATGGCATCATATGTAAGCAAATGTAAATTTATGTTAATTCCTACACTCCTGCAATAAAATTTATTTTTTAAAAAAGTTTAAAATATCAACACCATAAAAGACGTTTTGTACAGTGCAACAAAGACACTCCAGGAGTCGCAATAGTTCAAACTCACCCTATTGTTTCCATGGAGATTGTTGTAAATGATTCGGAAGCGTTTCCTGGTGTAGTTGCACCTGTAAGTCCCGCCCATCAGGTACTCAATAACCAGGCCCACATCAATCAAAGTGATCTTATAGTTTGGAGGCAGATGACTCTGCAAGAAGGCACAGAAACAAAGTGAATAAATGACACCGAACAGACTTCGGTTAACATCAACTGATAAAACGTACATTTACTGGACTGACTGTACCTGTTTAACATCTCTAACCAGGTGGAGGAGAGTTGGGTTGTTAGGATGTTGTTTCTAAAATAGAAGATACAAAACAACACTCAACACGTATATGTATATATTATTTTATACACGGCCCATCTCTGTTATTCAGTGGCTGGTTGCGTGCTTCATAATGTTACCGTGTTGTAGAGCTCCTCCAGCCGATTGATTGTCAGGAAACGGTGCATGCTCACGCCGTTTTCTATGAGCAACTTAACAAAATCCACCCTGTCCATCACGAGTGCATCCAGCATTGCTTGCTCCAGAGAGCTCACCTACGCACACAAAGATAAACATGTTGTCATGAACCTCATTTCGATAGAAAATTATTATTTATAAAAAAACATAATGAGGGAAAAGACCAACAATATGTCCACATTACAAAAAAAACACAAGAAATAAATATGATCTATCCTCTCGTTCACACAAAAGCCAGGATCCCCCCCACCCAGTTTTAAAATAAACACAAGCACTGAGGGCAGCTTATGAAGACAACTGTAACAGGGTTCATGTTACAGTCAAGACAAGCAGTTCTTGGCAGCCTGCCCGGGTCCGGTCCCCCGGCTCCTCAGACTGCAGATTGTGGTCAGCAGAGATTCTGGGGACATTTTGGGCGAGTCCAAAGGTTTTGGAGCTAAAGCTGAGCTAAGCAAACATCCACGAAACACACATACGCACACGGACAAACGGCCACCAATACGTACCAGGAGCTGCTGTCCGTACACAAACACATGATTCTTGGCTATGTCTACCCGGTCCCAGGCCAGAGTCAGGACCAGCTGATCGAAGGCAGACGCATTTGTGCCTGAAACACACAGGTACAGCCATTTGTAAACAACACACACACACACACACACATATATTCATTCCCAGGCAAGTAAAGCCTTATTAACTGTGTATTTCCTCTTAGCCAGCTAGCAGGATTAGAGGGGGATAGTAGAGCTGGGCCAGGGCAGTAATACAGTCAATTACACACTAATACAGCAACATAGCAGATTACACTACAAAGTAAATCCCTGCTCAGTCTACTGCTCTCTTCCACACTAATCTGCTTTATTGTCCTCTAGGAGCCATCTGAATCAAATGATCATAATCACTGGACACAGATTGTGTGGATGTGAAATAGGAATCTCAGTGGGAGTTTGATTGGACTGAAACTAATGAATTGAATTCAAAATAACCTGAGCTCTTAGGTAGTCTGTCAACACGTGAAAAAGAGGATGTATTCAGCTTTTAACAACAGGGACTCCTTCAAACTTCCTGTTTAACATCCAGCCTGCTAAATGAATTGAATCACAGTGAAAGAGAGAAACATCTTTAAGCAGCACTCGATATTCTTTAAGAGGTCTGAGAGCTTTTGTACTCCAGGGTCCTTTTGAGGATGAGTTACTGTTTGACCAGGACGACTGCGCCTTAGGCATTTTCAGTCGCAGTCTCTTTGTCTTTTGAGGGTCTGAACCAGTTTCTCCAGACGATCGATCAGCTGCAGTCACTCATAAATTCCTTGCTTTTGTCTAAATAAACTTGAATCGTTAGATTTTGCTGCGCCCACCCACGTTCAGTACAAAACACCTCTTTCAGGTGAATAACTTGTTCTGTACTTGAAACGAAGAATGCCTGTGTTCACACAGCTTGTCAGTCTTTTAATAAAAACTATTAAGTGGGTATTTGTCTTCTTTTTACTCCAACTGCATTCATACAAAATAAAAATAAAAAGATACAGATCTTCTACAACATAATGAAAACAAAGTAAGAATGTCCAATTTTTCCTCTTCCTCTAACAGACTGTGAAGAAGAAGAGGAATAAGACATGCAGCTCATACTGACAGTGTTGGAATAAGGAGGCCCTGTGAATGTGAGCAACATGATCTCCTCAGGAACACAAAGAGAAGGGCACACAGAGGGGAGCGCTGTTCTCAAAGCATATCTGTATCAGAACGAAAACATTACCAAGTCTTGAAATCTTTATCTTTCAATGCCAACAACCACGACATATGAATAGACTGAATCAACTTTATGTGACTTTTGTGACTCAGTTCCTTTATTAAGGGGAAAAAAAAAGGTTGAGAGAGAAGTCATCTACAGTACTAACCTTGGAGTAAAGCCCTCAGAATGGCTACGTCAATGTCCTGGTGCTCCTCGGAGCTGATGTGAAACACAGTGATCTGTTTTTCCGAGAAACAAGATAGCACTTATCAACATGTTCCCGCAGACATTATCCAGATGTTTTAAGAGTTTGTGATATGTGATATATCGCTTTATAAAAACTAACAGTTGTCTCTGTGGCAGTGCTTCAATTGATTCATTTAGTCAAAAGCTGCTCAATGTTCTCTTACTTCTCAAGAAGCATTTGTGTTTTTTTTATATTCATTACCCCAAATATCCCAGATAGCATATGAAATAAGGAATATAAATCCCACAGTATTCATTATGCATCAACATTAATTATTATGAAGGGAAGTCTGGGGTCCCTTGCTGGAGCTGTTTTCCCCTGCGACCCGACCCCGGATAAGCGGTTGAAGATGAGTGATGAGTGATTCATTATTATGAGTTATTCTCAGAGAGATAGCGCTGTTGTAGAGGGTGTGTACGTGTGTACTCGGCACTGTTAAGTATACGTTTTTACTCCGAGACAACCTGCCACAATAGCTATATATGTGACTGAGAATTAAATGACTGATCTTTGCAAGTCTATTTCATTGCTGCACGCATTGAAATGGGAAATAAATAAATAAAAACTGAACATGAATGATTAGAAGTGTATGAACGCGATTAAAAAAAAAAGAAAAAAAGTACCAATTCTTTGCTCTTCATGCACTCCATCAGAGTCTGAAAGAGGTGGATGGCGTCGCTCTGGCTGAAGTTGAAGGTTTTCTTGATGGTTGCGATGATGTCAGTCTCCACTCCATCAGGAAGACGACTGTAGAAGAATTACAGTAGAACGTGGTTACGGTCACAGCACGCTGCTCGAACCCACACAGCTGTAAAACACTTAAAACACAGGTTTGATTCCGGCACAAAGTTCTCTGATCTCTAGAGAACACATCACGAGAACGTTTCAACAGGATTGAAAGATGAGTAATAGACTGCATTTAGACTCCTATGTGTGCAGCGCATGTGCAGCCTTATATTGCTTATATTAATTCATTTTAATACCATGTCCTTTTGGAGAGAAGCTCATAAAAGTCCTCTGAATGTCCTATATCTTTAGTTTGTGAGACTGATTATCCTAGAGGTCACCACAGGTCATTTTATACAGTGAGGTCAAGTTTAAAATTGTCTCACTATATGAAATGGCTACTATGAAGACTAATATCATCACACATGAATAAAATTGGGCTCATTGAATCCACAAGAGTCTCAGCTTTACAGTCACATCCAATTTAGGATGATTAGATTTTTAGATTTTAGATTCCTAGACTGTTTAGGGACCCCAGTATGCAGAAACCATTTTTAGAATAGGTGAAAATAGCATTTGTACTGCATGCAAAACAACGGCTTTGATTTTGCCCCAAACTGCATGTGATTATCATAAAGTGGGCATGTCTGTAAAGGGGAGATCCGTGGGTACCCATAGAACCCATTTTCATTCACATATCTTGAGGCCAGAGGTCAAGGGACCCCTTTGAAAATCACCATACCAGTGAAAATTTAGCCTAACTTTGGAGCGTTATTTAGCCTCCTTACTGACATGCTAGCATGACATAATTGGTACCAATGGTTTTCTTGTGTCATGTGATAGCAGTACCTTCATTCGCTCTAAAAATGAGCCTGCTACGGCCTCTGAAAGATGGCAAAGTCGTTGCCAGCGCCCTCAAGGAGTGAAAGAGGTTAAACTGGATCACTATTTGCATATTCACTAAGATAATTAAACTATAAATCAAACAAAACACAGCAGTAATGTTGGCTGAGGCGGTATTTACAATAGAATGAGGGCATATTTCAAGTTCATGGACACATTTACATCGAAGACACAAATTGTGGTCTCGTGTGATTGTCTCATAACATCGTGCAGGACTAAGGCTGATTAAGCCCTTCGGCAGATTACTTTTTACTGCACTCTGTCACAAGTTCAACTATTTTCAACTCTCTTATAACAGACTGAGCTGCCTGCGGCGCGGTTGTTAGAAATCCTACTGGGACAGAAATAGATGAGAGCCACCAACGACGCTGCCATCAAAGGAATTGCAAAGAAAAATGAAAGAACATCACTGTCTACCACACAGGAAATGACTCAACACTAACAGCATCATACTGGCAACTTTTCCTAATCCTTCAACTTTAACAACTATTCTTAACCACAAATCTAAATATTTTATAAAACACTTGCCGAAACCTTGATTTTCATTAATTCTCTGTTTCTGTATCTCTCATGCTTAATCAATTAGTAATTAATAATACTGTTCACTCCCTCCTTTCTATCATCTGTCCATTATTACCTCCGCCAAGGCCGAATGCCTAGGAAGGAGGTTATGTTTTCACCGGCGTTGGTTTGTTGGTTTGTCAGTTGGCAGGATTACTCCAAAAGGGGTGCGGTGTAGCACAATGAACGATCCATTACATTTTGGTGGCGATCCGGATCATGATCCGGATAGAATCTGAGTTTTTTTTCACATTAAACTCGGTGAAATTACAGTTGAGTTCGACCAAAGCACACTTGGTGATTGTTGGAAAGAGTAACGACGACGGTTTCGGTGAGTTTTATTTTGTTTCTGTCCAGTTTGACTGAAGTGTTTTAGTCATACAGCTGATCTCAACATAAACAAAAATACACGTGGATGATGGCGCAAGCTGAACGGAGGGGGGGGGGGGGGGGGGGGGGGGGGGGGGGAATCGTACTCGGGCTTGGCGGATGTCTGCGCTCTCCGAGTGCCATTCTAGTTTCAATTATGATTACACTAAAAAAAAACATCAACACTATAACAGTATTTAGGAAGATTTATCTTTGGCATGCCAACCACAGCTGTCATATTCTCCTCCCACCCCGTCCCACCGTCCCCCCGTCCTCTGTGTGTGTGTGTGTCCTACCCTCCCTCCTCGGTCTGCTTGTGGACGTAGGCCAGGATGTCAGCAGCACGGCCGGTCCCCTCACACACCACCACCGGGACAGGAGGGCTCTCCTGAAGGTACTCTAGCACGGTCAGGATCACATTGGGACCCCCCTCGAAGATCAGGGCCACAACAGGAACACCCTGACCGATTCCTACCAGGAAGAAGACAAAGAGTGTGCTTAACGTTTCGGTTTATGTTACATTTTCACATCCACCTAACACAACTCCACCCAAGAGACAGTTTGTGATGAGTGTTGTGTTGAGATGATAATAACCAGCTCACTGTTATCACCTAGTTTCCACCAGGCAAAGACAAACTGGCTTCATAATGATTACACCTTGGAGTTTAGTCCATCTGAAGGACACAATATAGGAATAGTTATGCCAAATAACTACTCAACTTTTTGGTTGTTTCCCTGTGATCTCAAGTGGTCTCAAGTTTTAATGGTTGCACTTCAACTTAACACACATAATACTTCACTGTTGAAAGAGCTTTACAAAATATTATTTGGATTTCTTTTAACCTATGATGTGAATAATAAAGAATGTGTTTAACCACAAAATGTAATTATGACTTTCAGACATTTTAGATGATGAAGTCTTAAGGCACTTTCACAAGCCAACATTTAGTCAGTTTTAATCAAACCCTGGTTCAGTTTGTTTGGGCAGTTGTGAACGCAGTAATCAAACTCCAAAACAACCGGTTTGAGAGGTGGTCTCGGACTGTTTCCAAGAAACCAAAACGCAGGCTGCCTGCTCGGGCATTTATTGAGATGGACACAGGTAAACGACGGTCCTGGACTTTTGCATAAGTCTGATGTTTGTTTGACATCAGTGCTGAGTCAAAGTATATCAAAGTCTGCGATTTCCTGCATAGAAGTGGCAGCTCCCGAGACGAAAAATATATATATTTTTTTATTTGGTCCGCTTGAATTTGTGCACTGTGAAACCGAACCAAACTAAATAGAAAACAAACCAAAGTATGAAGTTCACTTTGATTCGGACTATCCAAACGGACTATTGCTTGAGAAAGTGCCCTTAAACATCCTAACAGTTTAACTGATACCACCTGAATTACCCTGAAGTATCCAACATGGCCCAAAGTGGTATTCACACACAAGTACACACTACAATTATCTGCACATACAGTATTTTGTTAACCAGATCTTACTGCTAATTAATTATTTCCTAGAAATCTAATGCCGGGGAAAAGTTAACCTGCTTAACACATAAAATCCTCCTCTTAATTTATCCAGTAAAACTTTACCGCCAGCACAAAACGTCAACTGTATTGCTTCAGTTTAATGTAACTGAGATGCAAATGCTGTTTGGAGTAATTTGATGGTAATGTTTGGTGCAACTGCTCTTTTGAAAAGAGGCTGAAAAGAAGATGTTAACGTGCTGTGTGTTTATGTGGATGACACACATATTAGACCAGTTCACACTGACTGACGTGATGAGGTTAGGAGAATACACAACATCTCTGGGTGAATCACTTTACAAACACAAACTTTGTGCTTAATGTCATCATTAGTAAGTAATAGAGAAAGCATAACATGGAATTTAAGTAGTTTTTTCATGTAAGAAGGGGGCGCTCTTTTAGCTTGGATTTGAGGCACTAGCACAAATTTTAAATCACGTGCAACACAGTGCGGAGTTGAATCTTTCTCCAACTTTAAAGCTCCTAACAAAAATTACAATTTAAGATTATTCCTGTCGACAAAAATATACTCATGTTGGCAAATGTTTTTTATGACGTTATGCATTTCAGTGATTTAATGAGCCAAGTGTGGTATTTTGACTAAGAGGATAGGAGTACATCAGTAAGACGATGTTTTCGGCTTTCCAGACACACAATGTTGCGACATTATCTTAGCAAAAGAGCCTCTGACTGCTTTTCTAAATCAAATCTCTTGTTGTATTGAATTATAATATTTCAGTTTTTCTTACGTGCGTGTATTCTTTGGAGGTTGATGTGCTTCTCCAGGTCCCGCCGCAGTTGGACCTCGACACCGTACTTTCCCACTGTCCCATCATCCACCAGGAGGAAATGGGAGTGCAGATTGTTGAGAACGTTTAGTTTGCTGAGAGGGTTCAGCAGCGTCTGATACGGAGCGACGATCTGCAGTGTGGACATGAGGAGGTAGTACAAGGGAAGAGGACAGGAGAGTGAGGAAAAACAGAATAAATAAATAAAACAGTCCAAACTATGACAAAATCAATGCTGTCATGAAAAGACTTGGCATTAAATAGATAGAGAGGCATCTTAGGACTTGATCTTTCGAGATAATCTTGAACAAATGAGATTGTAAGAGTTGCATCTTACGTCTCTGCCAAGGAGATCGTTCCGGTTTTCAATGACTCCCCATGGTGCGATCCCGATAGTGCAAATTTTCTTTGATGATCTTGAACAGTGTTCTTTGAGGGCGTCGCCCACATGCTTCGCCGCACCTTTAGGAAGGATACATTAAACAATCAGCTTTCACTCTTTCTTGAAAAGGAGTGTTAAGTTTTTATTGCTACTTAACCTTTGCCATATCTCACTTAAAATTCCCTTTAACATATGTATTGTGGTATAAATATATGACTTGTAAAAGTGTGCTGGATACTGTAGATTCCATTAACCATGCATTTGAAAAGAAACAGCCGAGCTTCTGTCACCAAAATGCCCCAACAGGTACATTAGTCCCGGGGTTGTTTGTGAACCGCAGTCTTCAGCTAACGGGTCTCATGGATTCAGCAATAATTTGTGATCCAGGAGACCATCCCAACTGGTCAGGGTGCCAGAGGCATTAAAAGTAATCACTGGTCTGGGTAATTGACCCTGTGAGTAATGATTTAAACACTATGATCAGACCACACCATCTTAACGTCGCGCTGTGGCTGCAGACACACCTCGGCCACGACACACAGCCAAATGACACGCTTAGAGCCCGGCATTACAGCTTCTGCTACATCAGCGCATCACACACTGATGGTGGCTGTGTGTTTGCGTAGTAAAATGTAAGTGTGCGTGAGTGTTCACTTAGGAAATATATAATGGAGCAGGGGTGGAAAGTAAGAGTTATTTAGCTGTCATAACAACAATACCAATTCTTTATTACACTCAGAGGGCAGTCTCACATTCACATGCTTGCTGCATTATTTTCCCATGAACCAAACATTTATCCCCGATTGTTTATTTTTTCAGTGGAGACTAAAATCGAATCTACAAACCTGTGTTGACCCCTCCGGTGAGGATCCAGGCCCCGGTGGTGACTGCAGCTTTGATGAGGCCCTTGCCCACCACCTGCTTGATGCGTGGGTGCAGCTCGAAGTTCTGAACTCCCCCGTGGACAGAGATGAGGATCTTAGGAAGCTCAATATGCCACTCCTTCAGCATCAGCCGCAGGACGCTCTCTGGCCGCGAGTCGTGGGACAAACGCACATACTGCCCACGTAGACACAGACATAAGAAAAGCATGTTCACATGAACACAGAAAGCAGAGCAAAGGCAGCATAACATCACATCCGAGAAGCTGAAACCAATAACCGTTTGGTTGAAAAATTATTATTACATTAGTACACAGGGTTAAACGTATGTAAATAAATGTTCACAATGAGTCTACCCACATCTACATTGAAGAAAACACCTTAAATATTGTGTAAGATTGTTTCTAAACAATCTATATCACAGTTATCAAGACTCACAAGCTGTGTTTTTACATGAACAACGTGCCCTCCAGCAGAGAAGAGTCTGCCCTCCTACCTTGGCTCTGTACGAGTGAGACCCTCCCTGGAAATTGATGACACCATAGGCGTCAGTGGGGCTCGCCTCTGTGTGTTTTTCCACCGACCACTCCTCCTGCTCGGGCATGGACAGGTTGGGGTTTTCACCCAGCTTCACGTCCGAGTACTTCGTGGCCAAGCTGGCTGTGAAGCCAACGTGCTGCCGCACCAGCCGCCCACAGCAGCATCTTGAGGGTGGACACAATCACTTTTCATTGGTACAATAATATACTTTTTCCAATTGTATACATCTTAATTATGCAGAACACAGCAGATAAAACAGAATATCAACAATAGCACATTTAAATTTATGTTTAGTTTAAGACACATTTATAATCGCTGCAGGAAACAGATATTCAAAAGCAGGGTAATAATATCAAGGGAAACTTTTTTACCACGCCATCCTGTATGTAGCCACCAAGTGCATATTTAAGACCATTTTACATGGTTCTCAAATGGAAGTCTGCTGGAGACGACGTTTTCAACCAACCCATGGAGCTAACTAGGGCTGTCCTCAAAAGAAATTCTTAGATTACCAACACTCACACGATTTTGTCGACTAATCAATTAGTTGATTTAATCGACAGATCTGTAAAACTGAGTTTCTCCACAAAGAATCACACAAAAGCACCGCTTTAAATCTTGTGTTTACCAGAGAGATGTGCTCATAAGTTTCCTGGAAATAATTCATTCAGCATGAAAAAGCATTAAAAAAAGACTGGTCAGCTAAAGAAATCTTATTCGACAGAAAACGACCGATTAGTCGACTAATCGACTAAGAGGGGGCAGCCCTAGAGCAAACGTCTAGCTAGCTACGATCTGCTCAGGACTATTATGTCAGCTGATAAAATCGACGATTGTTAGCTTTAAATGAGAAGCCAGTTTTTGTCTACCTCTCTCTGAAATAAAACACACACTGCTTCAAGAGGAAGGGCCTTAAAGTTGTAAAGGATACCCTCTCACCTGGCTAACAATGTTTTTTAATTTCCTTCCTGCTCACAAAAGAAGCATTAAGACGAGGATCCAGAAGAACACATATCCTGAAGCTTTCCGCCTCCTAAACACTACAAACATAGCACCGCACTGCAGGCCACTCGGCAGGTTCAATAATTGTATAATACGGCAGATGTTTTTAATGCACCTGAAGCACTTTATCTAGTAGGTTGTTTGATGTTGCTGCTAATACTCCCTACAGGTGCTGGTGTTTTATCTACGGTGTTCCTATGTGTTAGATTTTATTTTACCCATTCGTATGAATATTATTATTATCTGTTTTATACTTTCTTTAATGTATTACATACTTTATGAGTGAGTGGCTTTACTATTTTTTTTCTTTCTCTTTGTTAAAGTGAGCTCACTGAGACATATTCCAATCATCTCTGTTATCGCTGTAAACTGCATATGTGACATATGAGAATGTAAAGCTTGGGGACTCAACATTAAAAGGTAGGGTTGGTAAAGATTTATAAACTCTGAAATTTTTTTTGGAAATTTGTGTTTGGTGGATTATTTCTCTGTTGTTACAATGCTAATTGGCATTGTATTTTACATCGTTGGAAAGCCTGTTTATTTACCTTCACAATGATGTCCAACTTGTAAGGATCATGCATTTGTGGGATGAGCAGCACAGCTGATTATGTGAGTAGCGCCCAAGTGAAATTTGCCAAAATTCTCTGCCAAAGCTAAACAGTGTATTCTCCTGTTGGTGTTGACTCTTGTTTTGAGCTCCAGGTGTTGCCAATCATGTGCCTGATGTGCATGGGGCCTGCTGGGTGCTGCACCCTACTAAAGTGATCATTTGGTGTCTGCTCCAAGCATCGGCATGCCACGTTTGTATAATCTGGATAAGGCCCGCACGATAGGGCAAGTTGAAGCTGGTGTTCCGCAAAACCAAGTTGCATCCTGGTTGAGGAATGGAACGCCATCCCACAGCAGCGTGTGACCAGGTTGGTGACCAGCATGAGGAGGAGGTGCCAGGCTGTTACGGCTGCGTATGGATCTTCCACCAACTACTGCGGCTACTGGCGGTGTTTTAAATTAATAAAGTGTAAAATTGCCAATATGTCTTGTTTGATCTTTGTTACTGATAGAGTTCAATCATCCAATCCACCAAACAACTCAAAACAAGAGTCAATACTAACAGGAGAATACACTGTTTCCCACAAATGCATGATCCTTACAATTTGGAAGTCATTGTGAAGGTAAATAAACCGGCTTTCCAACGATGTAAAATACAATGCCAATTAGCATTGTAACAGAGAAATAATCCACCAAACACAAGTTTCCAAACTTTTTTTCCCCGAGTTTATTAGTTGAAATTCTCATTACATCCCAACAGCAGTCAATAAGTCAGATGCTGTGACAAAAAAAAAGGTATCTGTGGCTGTCGCAGGATTGTAATAAACCCGTCCAATCATTTCATTTGGCCCGAATGTAATGATGGACGGGCTACCTGCCTACCTGATCATACTCTGCCTGTGCACTCATTGTGCGTCACCGGAGAGTCTTCCACAAGCTGCCAGCTTGACAGCTGTGAGTACTAACAATAGCTGGGTTCGCCGTTCACGTTCATTATGACATGTAGTGAGGGACTGGCTTTGGAGGGAGGCCTGAAGCAACGGACTATCAGTGTTTTGTCGACTTGGCGTCTTTCCCTCTAGATTTAGGGACTTTTGGAGCTAGTGCTGCTAGCTACTTTCATTGGAAAAGAGTTGGCAACACTGGGTTCGTTTAGATCATTTTAAAAAAAATCTAGTGTACTCTTGCTGGTTTCTCAACATCATCGATCCTACCTTTAACATCTGAAACATCTAAATCTCAAATTTCGTCCTTTTAATATATCCCAGCAATATAATACAACATACATACAACTTGTATTTCATTTCATAACTAACCGTGATGACAAGGTCTGACAGACGTGGAATAGCTGGACTTTAAATGGGGCTCATCAATGTATTATTATTAAAATGAATGACCAAACTAAGCTGTTTCTCTTTAGCTTTAAGTAGGCGTTAGGCGAGAACGTGCATCCTGACACACAAAGACTGTGTGAACTTTGTGGTGAATGGTTTCCTGTTCAGTGGAATTACATTGGAAAAGAATTTGCCTGCAGGCCTTTTCTGGTGTAAAGTAACTAGTTAGCATGAATGCTCTCTGGCTAATCCTGTCAGGTAACAAAGAACGAGGGGAACAAAGAACAAACAAAAACTCACCGGACGAGCTGTTGGCAAATCTGGCATCCTGGAAGGCATCTGGAAGGAATTTCACATGAAAATAATCAATCATTGTTTTATATTTAAATAAAAACGAACCACCAAAATGTGGAGTACATTTGCAAACGAAGACATTTAGAACGGTCTGATCTCTCCTAGCGAGAAGGAAGCTCTCGGTAGTTTGAGGACATAAATGAAGGTTATCTGTCAGCTGGGCAGGCAGCCCAGTTAGATCGGCCTTTAACCTAGAGATCGTTGTGAAACCTGCCAAGGGGACTCTCACTTTGATCACAGTCACATGCAGGCCTTTGGCCCAACGTTAAATGGTCCTGTGTTCACTAACACCTCTGAATCATCTTCGCACAGCAGCACGTACTGGAGTTAGCGGAGAAAATCCAGTGGCAAATAATTGATGTAAAAGAAAACACCGGGGAAAGAGTAACCCGGTATCGTTGTGAGTTTACCAGGAGAGAGGGAGGACTGCAATTTCTTGAAAGTGTAACTAAAATCAGAAATGGCTTACACACAACGGAGGTGGTTAAACAGTAAATACACATAACTGTGGGGAAACTACTTAATATTAAATAACAAACAAAATGTTTCCTTTTTCTTTGCCTATTTCTTTATACCTGGATGACCTTTAATTGATCTATTTCGTGTGTGCACACATGGTACTTTGTGAATGAGTGGCCTGCATGCCGAGCCAATAAGAAGCCTTCTCCGTACAGTTTTAACACTGCTTTGTAAGATTCCAGTGAGCCTGCAGGAAAATCCTGCTTCATATTACACACAGTAAATTATATTTTTTACAATTTAAAATAAGTATTTAAATTTAACAGTACACAAAAATGTGATTCAGATATCATTGAATCTAATAAGTCATGCAAATGGTGAAATCCAAACCTCCTAAAATAGCTGACAGTTATGAAATTAATAATCCACCCCTATGATGATATGATACACCGGTTCATCACTGCTCTTCCCCCTCACTTAACGCTGTAATTACAGTGACAGACACGAACACTGAAATGATGTGGAAACAGACTCATTTAGTTTTCGGAGAGTAGTGGTTAGGGTTTGGGCCTTCTTTAACACGCACCGTACAATTACACCGTTTCCATGGCAATCACCACAAGGCACAGTACAGCACGTCTGACTACATACCTGTGGGGGTCCTTTGACACTGGAAGTATGTACACACATTCCCGCTTGGTGAAAGTGCTTTCTATCCAGGGTTTCTGGGACTGTGAACAAAGAAAAACAGTTGCATATTGTGAGCAGCGGACTGATGTTCCTCATTTGTGTTTATTATGTTTGCATTTAAAGAATTCAAGCTGCTACGAAAATTGTCCCCTGCGGATGTTAAAAACAATGAAGTGCACGTACAAACAGTGCTGACATTTGGTAGTTCCGCAAAGACAAGGAAAGCAAAAAGAACATGAGGATAAATCGAAAGTGGTAAGCTGTCTGTTTTACTTTAGTTAAAACAATTTTTCTCTGAAAATAATGGAACATCCTCTTAAAAGGGGGCTTGTAACCCCTTAATCCAGGATTTAGCAGATGAAAATCAAAAGGGATTAGAAGTTTTAATAAATAAAAACTAAAACATTATAAAATTAGGACAACTACGGGAGGCACATCAGCCACAGGTGCCTACTAATGTCATAAACTGCAATAAAATAATCTCATTCTGTATCACTATTCCATTAAAACAAGGATTTATGTCGCAGGAATTTTCAATTAAATGCCTGATGCCTTATTGTTCCCCCAGTACAGCTCAGAGCGATTAGCACCATTAATCCTTCCCAGCACAAAAGAGGGAAACCTGCAAACACCGTCACCTGCTTCACACCAAAGCGTTTCAACTATTCCTGAAACTCAAACAATAGTATTACAACAAGCAGGATTGGAAATGTTGTGAACCAGGCAGTTGCCAGCAAGAAATGATCCTCACAGTCAACGTTTCCATGTAGTTATATATAGACAGCAAAGAAAAAAGAAGTGACAATCATTTTCCCTCTCCCGAAAAGTCACTTTTCTCTGGTGCCATCCATCCATAGTGCCTCAGGTTTTATGCTGCCTACAACAAACGGCGGTTTTACGGAAACATCTAAACAAACAGGTCATCCCGGCCGCTTGACCAGTGCCACCGAGCCACTGAGTGTGTACCTGGCTGTACTCCTCCTCTTCATCTCTGTGTTTAAGGGCTTTGTACAGGAACATGCCAACGCTCCTTCATGCATCTCCTGGACAAACCACAGTCACCACAGCCTCCCCTGAGCACTGGATCATCAGCGACAAATCACTATACTTCTCTCGGTCTCCGTCTCTCACAAGAAGATTTCCATACGGGTCTCAAAGTCTACAGCGATGCTGTTACCGTACAGATCCGGCTCTGAGTTAAAAGCTGAGTGATCAGTGAAAGGTTGCAGCCTCCAAACTCCATCCACGGTTAATCTGTAAGAAGCCACTCGGGGGCCAGATGAATGTGTCTGAGACCGACTAGATATTATACTTAGGCTGGGGAGAAAGAGAGGAGGGAGGCAGGGGGGTGTGGGAGAGGATTACTGGATGGGCAGAGGCCTCAATGATATATACCTAGTTGTCTACTGAGGACACACCACCAACTGTGACTAATGCAGTACACACAAAACCTCTCCCAACAACACAGGCCCTGCACTTACGCTTAAAAGAGGCCTCTTTTATTTTAAAACTCATTTCCAAAAGAACAGCATTAAAAAACTTAATCCAGATCAAACTGAGGGCAGCAAACTAATGTTAACCCCGTGTACTAAAGTAACAAGGAACCCAAAATATGGGTTTACATAAGACAGTAGTTTTGATGTTCACACTGAGTCTCCCATAAAATGCTGCATCAGGTGTCATCACACAAAGCAATCCTGATAGATTGAACTTTTTTTCTTCTCACAGTAGTGGCGTCACTGCTGGAGAATATTTATGAGTTGGGATGACATCAAACTAGGGCTGTCAAAGTTAATGTGATAACGCTTTAACACAAATTCGTTTTAAACGCCACTAATTTCTTTAACGCATTAACGGGCTCAGTTTTAAAGTTAGAGTGAAGATGGCATCATATGAAACTATAAAAAACTTAAGAAATCTATTGGTACCAACCGTCATACTAGCTTGTCATGAAGGAGGCTAAATAACGCTCCAAACTTGCGCAAAATTTTGGCGAGGAAAAACTGGCATGGGTTCTATGGGTACCCTCGAGTCTCCCCTTTACAGACATGCACCACTTTATGATAATCACATGCAGTTTGGGGCAAGTCATAGTCAAGTCAGCTCACTGACACACTGACAGCTGTTGTTGCCTGTTGGGCTGCAGTTTGCCATGTTATGATTTGAGCATTTTCTTTACGCTAAATGCAGTACCTGTGAGGGTTTCTGGACAATATTTGTGATTGTTTTGTGTTGTTAATTGATTTCCAATAATAACTATACACATACATTTGCATAAAGCAAGCATATTTGTCCACTCCCATGTTGATAAATGCGATTTAAGTATGATTAATTTGCAATTAATCAAGATTAATCATGGACAATCACACGATTGATAGCCCTAGAAATGACCTATATCATGACAGAAGATTTTGGCCAGCAGCCTAACATTTGTGAGTTATGTTGTTGATGTGATGGTATTGTCATTATGCTGCCTTGTAATTGAATACTGCAGGTCATTGACTCTTCGGTGCCCCCTTGTTCATTGAATTAGTGACCTAATCAGTGTGTGTGCTGCGCTGTGGAAGAATGCTTTCAACAGAAACGCCGGTGTCGTCATCTTGAGCTAACAAAGTGTTAATGAGGCAGATGAAGCAGGACTGTACTCTGCTAACCTGTAACCATGGTACCTGAGAATGTCAGGCAACAAAAGAGTTGAACACTTCAGAGCCCCTGCCAAAAACACACAGTCTCCCACTTCCTCGCTCCCTCCCTCTTCCTCTCTGAGCTCCAGGTTTTATGATTACTTTGTTCCTGTAGGAAATACAACCCAGCACCTTTCCATCTCTCTGGGTTCAACAATGTAGGATGCTGAGAGGTGTTTATGGGCAACCGTGTGTGTGTGTGTGTGTGTGGTCATGTTCATCTGTGCTAGCTATGTGTTTGTGGAAGTGAATGTGTCCGTATAAAGACACACAAGTCTGATCAAATACTGTTCCTCCTCCTGTCATCTCCTAACACTCACACACAGTGAACTCAGAAACCCTGCCAACTGGGCTCTTCCTTCCCCCTCCTCCTTTTTCCCAACAATGTAACGAGACTGGCTGGACGACCCATCATTCCTCTGGCCCTCCCTGACGTAATACGGGCTGAGATAACATCTGGCTTGGCAATTCGATTACCCGTTAGAAAGAGTGGAGAATATAGGGTCAGCACTTTAATGTAAGCAGAAGAAGAGTGGTTCTCAGAGAGAGCCAACAGAAGCCGTTTTATTTCCCCCCCCCCCATTTACTTTGAGAAATTGGTATCAAAGTGTAGCTGCTGTGATATGGCTTCAAGGAGTTTCCCACTCTTTGTAATGGAAGATAGAAATAAGGTTTGGATTTGAAGCGGTAAGGTTCCGGTTTCTCTGATAAATTAAATGAAACTGAGTAGCAAATTTGTCCAACGGCCTCATCTCTCTTTTTGTGATTGAAATTTGATTGAATTTTTTAAAAGACATGGGAATAAAAACAAACATAAAACAAGAAGTAAAGGACAATTAGGGCTGTCCTCGACCAAAGACATTCTTATTCGACTAGCATTCATACGATTTTGTCTAGGGATGCACCGATACTGATACTGGATCAGTTACCAGGCCAATACGGGCTCAAATAGCTGGATCAGGTATCGGTGACAATAGGGCTGATCTATTCAATTCAATTCTATGTTTATATCAGAATGGTGTTTATTGCCAGGTGTAAGAGGTATACACTAGGAATTTTCTTTGGCTTTGTTTATACTATATACATTGTATACTGGAATTTTAATTCCTGTTTAAGTTTTGACCATTTACACCTGAAATGTAATTCCTGTTAATTTCGAACAATTCACTAAATTCATATTCATCCATTTGTTAAATTTTGTTTTACAAAGTTAGGAAAGCAATGTATAAGTTAAGCCTGATGTTGTCTTACACATAAGTTAATGATCCCAGTCACTTCCACAGAGTGAGGCATACAGCTTATTAATTAAACACTGGTATCAGATCGGTACTCGGCATCTGCCGAAGCCCAAAGCCCAGGTATCGCTGTCGGTATCGAGACTGAAAAAGTCGATCGGTGCATCCCTAATTTTGTTGACTAATTGATTAGTTGATGTAATCGACAGATCGGTAAAACTGAGTTTCTCCACAAAGAATCACACAAAAGCACCGCTATAAATCTAATCGTCTAATCTTAGTCTAACGATTAGTCGACTAATTGATGAATGGGGCAGCCCTAAGGACAATATATCAGGGTTTCCACCAGTGTATTGTTGTAAGTTAACTCCCTGCCAGGCCCAGGCTCCCTGTTTTAATGGGACCTGTATTTGATAAAAAAAAAAGGCTGTGCTACAAATTCATGCTACAAAAAGAATGAATGCGTGTTCCTAATTTAGCACACTTGACAGTCAAACACAAAAAGGTCAGGAGAGCTCAGAATAAGGACACAATGTGAAAGTGTGAAAGCTCACAACAGTCAAGTCCAATTTAGATCTCAAGTTCTGATTTTGGTGACCTGGCTCATATCCAAGTGTCAAGTTTACAGCTCTAGCCGTTACAACCAGTACTCGTAAATATTTATGATAGGGCCAAAGCAGGATCAAAACAGGCCTGGCTTCATTAGAAGAGTATTATGTCACACTATGAGACATTTTAACACGGACCAGCCTTATCAATTTGGTAATACTTAGCACATCTTATAAAGGAATGTTAAAAGGAGGAAGAAAAGTTCATTAGAACCTCCAGATAAGATTCCTGGAAGGAAGTAAAGTAGGAAAGTCAGCTCATACAGTCATGAGACCAAAGCGTGACGGCTCTCCAGCTCTCACCCTTGTGCCTCCTGGACATAGCTCTGAAAGACTACACAGCATGAGCTGATACCATGCTGGCATGCCACCCTGAGTCCTACCTCCAAGCAGCTGTATGGCCTAGTAATGTAAAGCATGTGATGGCTATTCTTCTCAACATCTGGGGCTCATGGTTAAGAGAGCCTATGAAAACTCAGGTTAAACCAGTCCCAGGTTAGGAGGTAGCAGCAGGGACAGTGCCAAGTTGCTTCTCTGTTTATATAACAAAGAGAGGGCTTTCTAGAAGAGCAAATAAAAATTATAAAGAACAAAATAAAATACCTCTCTTTGCACATGTTAAATAATAAGAATAACTGCAACATAAGAGATATAAGGTATGTTACAGGGTTTTTCCGCCCTCAAAAATGAGACGGAGGTGGTAACATCATGATCATGTGCGTGCACGTGTACCATCCTGGACCGTGTTTGGTCAATGTGTTAAATTATGGCTAAGTTGTTACAGAGATAGTCAGTGGCAGTGTCTATAATGTAAACAGCATGGATATTTAATGTTCATCTGCACTTTTCTGTAGTGAGTGATCCCAATAATATTTGTTCCTAAAGTGTACTGAAGTAACATATCACATGACTTGGTGAAGCTGTTTGAGAATGATATCTTGTAAAACAATTTGATTCTAATGGCAAAATATTATTTACACAAAAGGTAGATCTCCTGTTTTTGAAGCATTAAAATTTTTTTTATTTTAAGTAATCCCCTCTCACACATTTTTACAAGACACTTTTATGACACAGCCTTTTTTATATAATTTATTTTGATTATTTGACTTCCTTATTTGCTTTTACCAGAAGCCTATTTGTGGCAGTCATGTTCTCAGATATATTGTAAAGATCTGATATTGTGTTTTACAGATGTCTGTTTGAACTTTTGTATTTGATAATGTGGGAAAAAGTTCTTCTATGAAGAGCAGGAGGCGGGATGAAATTTGACGGAGGCGGCCGCCTCGTAATTTTCTACGCAGGAAAAGACTCTGTATTATATTGTATTCCCTCCAGTGATATTTGGGTAGTGCAAAGCTCATGCAAGTCAGCTGCATGTCTGACCAGGAGCTACAGCTGTAGAGTGAAGGGAAGCAGTGGAGGGGCGGGGGGATCAGCTGGATAACATCTACAGGGGAGCACTCCATTCATAAAATCAACAAACTGAGACTGTGACCGTTTTTTTTTTTTTTTTGGAAAACCCAATCCAGGGCTGCTGGAAAAACTTTATCAGTCATCTTCAAATGGGCTTGTGTGTGTGTGCGGTGCAAATGGATTAGAGCGTGAGATAACAGAGCTCAGGGAGGCACGGTCACTGCGCAGGCTGAAACACGGAAGCAGCAACACACACACACACACACACACACACACACACACACACACACACACACACACACACACACACACACACACACACACACACACACACACACACACACACACACACACACACACACACACACACACACACACACACACACACACACACACACACACACACACACACACACACACACACACACACACACACACACACACACACACACACACACACACACACACACACACACACACACACACACACACACACACACACACACACACACACACACACACACACACACACACACACACACACACACACACACACACAGTGCTAGAATCTATTCTGGAGCACAACAAAGTGATGCAAGACCATTTTCTACCAGCTCACAGAGCGCTAAAGCCTGGCCTGATGACCAGTTCAAGACATCCACTATTACGTAAGAGACTGTGACTTGCAATAATAAAGGTCTATTACCGATTGGTGATATTGATCAAATCATGTTCTGATGAACCAGCACATTAGTTCATTAGCCTGCAATCAGACTGCTCAGAGCAGCAGCAGCACAGAGTGTCCCTCATATAAGCTGGGGCATGTGACCGGCTCAGGCCAGAACTGTGATAAGGGGAAAGACAAGTCACCGGATGCTCTGGCGTCTCAGCGAATAAAGAATAATATAGATCAATAACGTACTGTGAGATTAGATATCATCTGTAATGATATTTTCCTTGTGTTAGGGGCCACAACACATTTGAATGATACCATCTGCCGAATGTATCTGACTGTTGACTTAAAAAAAATAATAATATTCAAACCAATTAATTGATTATCAAAATAGTGATGAAGAATAGTTATTTGTAAGGGCTTTGCATCTGGTTATTTTATCCACAATTGATATTCTAGGAAATTATATAACAACATATATAAAAGTCTTTATCAGGGCTGTCAAAGTTAACGCGATAATAACACGTTATTGCAAATTTGTTTTAACGCCACTTAATTTCTTTAACGCATTAACACAACTTGCGATTTTTAGGTTGTAGCGGACTCAGTTTTAAAGCTAGAGTGAAGATACTAGCATCATATGAAACTGGAAAATCCAAGGAATCGATTGGTACCAAATCATAGCTTGCTAAATAACGCTCTAAACTTATGCTACATTTTGGCAAGGAAAAACTGGCATGTCCACTTTCAAAGGGGTCCCTTGACCTCTGACCTCAAGCTATATCAATGAAAACGGGTTCTATGGGTACCAACGACGCTCTCTTTACAGACATGTCCACTTTATGATAATCACATGCAGTTTGGGGCAAGTCTTAGTCAAGTCAGCACACTGACACACTGACAGCTGTTGTTGCCTGTTGGGCTGCAGTTTGCCATGTTATGATAGAGCATATTTTTTATGCTACATGCAGTACCTGTGAGGGTTTCTGGAAATATTTGTCATTGTTTTGTGTTGTTAACTGATTTCCATTAATAAATATATACATACATTTGCATAAAGCAAGCATATTTGCCCACTCCCATGTTGATAAGAGTATTAACTACTTGACAAATCTCCCTTAAAAGGTGCATTTTGAAGAGATAAAAAATGTGCGATTGATTTGCGATTAATCACTGTATGTCACCAATGTTTCCCTGATTTGTGTGCCTTAAGGTGTTTTGTCTGTGTTTTTTTGTTGTACTTGTGTTCTTTGTATTTGCTTGTCTCCATTTTTGTTAGCCTTTAGTTCCTAGTATTGTCTGTTTTTGTTGATATATATCAGAAATGAGGCATGATACACACCCCACAGAAGTCTGTATCACTGCACATGCTTCCTAATAAAAAATATTTTAAAGAGATTTGCAATTAATCGCGATTAACTATGTACAATCATGCGATTAATCCCGATTGCATATTTCAATCAATTGACAGCCCTAATCTTTATGTAAAATACCATCATAGAGGATTTTATCCACGTCGCCAACTCCTAATCTAAACTACCATCACATTGTTAATATCCAAGTACTGGGTATATTATGATAGTTGATATTGTCAATATTACCCGTTCTCTCACACTATAATAACAACACTGTGTGGTCAATAATGACTCACAACTTTGGGCTACATGTCATCTTCTCTTTGCTCCTCAGTCTGCTGCACTAGAGGAGAGACTAGACAGGAAATCCTTGGGAAGAAAGAGGAGGCTGTGGTCGTCAAGAAGAGGAAAAGTTAACAAAACACTAATGTTGAGACAAAGTCTTCAGCAATGTCTGCATTGGGCCTAAAAAACATTCAACTCTCACCAGATAGCAAAGAGTCATGAGTGAGTGTACAGAGGTCTTATAACAATGGTCTGCAATATAATAAATGCACTATTTCAACATCACTTTTAAACATCCCAGTTTAAACAGGACTTGGCAGCCACTCAATGTGGCATTGACTTGTTACTGGCAATGACCAGTGTCTCTTGTCCGACAAATGTGTCTCCAAACAAGTGCCAGCTTCTCTCAAGTGCACTCTTTTATCTGTTTAAAGAGATGCTCTGTTGTCTCATGATTTAATAATTTTACAGATTCAGATTATTAATACAAAATATAATCAACGAATAAATGACATGTTATTATAGATTAAACTACCCAGCAGTATATAAAGTCATTAAAATGAGCTCCACCTTTACCAGCTGCAACATTAAAGTGATGAACACATTAATGCATCAATAAGTATAATCCAATAATATACATTATTATATCATATATATATATACATATATATATATATACCCCCTCTATGATGAGCTAGTCAAGATGAGGAGAACCTTCAGCCACAGACTCATCCCCCCTCAGCACAACACAAAGCGCCTGGGTCGGTCAGTCCTTCATGCTGGTAGCCATCAGGCTCCACAACCAAGGCTGACCCCCATATGAGAACTATGAGGACTTTAAAGGGAACTTTAAACATGCTGCACTATCTGCAACAATCTTTGACTCTAACCCCTGGTGCACTTTACACTTTACTTTACACTATACATCCTATATACCACTTTACGGACTGCACATATGTACATACTACATTTATTTATTGACGGACTGCACACACTATGTTCACCCATTCACTCTGTATCTTTTATTGTTTTTATAATTTTTGTATACCTATATACCTCTCCTGTGTTTCACTCTGTTTGCTGATGTTGCTGCTTTGACACCTGAATTTCCCTCCGGGTTTAATAAAGGTTCATCTTATCTTAACTTAACTTATTAATAGAGTCTTTTATGTGTGTAAAGAGATGCTTCTGTTTTCTCATGGCAGAGAAACCGCTAAACAACATCAACATTCAAAGTTGAAATAAAATTAAGAAAAAAATAAAATAATAATAATAATAATGATAAAAAAGAAAGAATAGTTATAAAACAAAACAAAAAAACTAATAATACAAAAATAAGAGTAATAATAAATGATGTATTGTTATAGATTAAACTACCCAGCAGTATATAAAGTCATTAAAATGAGCTCCACCTTTACCAGCTGCAACATTAAAGTGATGATGACATTAATGCATCAATAAGTATAATCCAATAATATACATTATTCTATTATTAAAAGAGTCTTTTATGTGTTAAAAGAGATGCTGATGTTGTCAATAATCCAATAATATACATTATTATATTATAAAAAGAGTCTTTATGTGTTTAAAGAGATGCTGATGTTGTCAATAATCCAATAATATACATTATTATATTATAAAAAGAGTCTTTTATGTGTTTAAAGAGATGCTGATGTTGTCAATAATCCAATAATATACATTATTCTATTATAAAAAGAGTCTTTATGTGTTTAAAGAGATGCTGATGTTGTCAATAATCCAATAACATACATTATTCTATTATTAAAAGAGTCTTTTATGTGTTTAAAGAGATGCTGATGTTGTCAATAATCCAATAATATACATTATTATATTATTAAGAGTCTTTTATGTGTTTAAAGAGATGCTGATATTGTCAATAATTCAATAATATACATTATTCTATTATTAAAAGAGTCTTTTATGTGTTTAAAGAGATGCTGATGTTGTCAATAATTCAATAATATACATTATTCTATTATTAAAAGAGTCTTTTATGTGTTTAAAGAGATGCTGATATTGTCAATAATTCAATAATATACATTATTCTATTATTAAAAGAGTCTTTTATGTGTTTAAAGAGATGCTGATGTTGTCAATAATCCAATAATATACATTATTCTATTATTAAAAGAGTCTTTTATGTGTTTAAAGAGATGCTGATGTTGTCAATAATCCAATAACATACATTATTCTATTATTAAAAGAGTCTTTTATGTGTTTAAAGAGATGCTGATGTTGTCAATAATCCAATAACATACATTATTATATTATTAAAAGAGTCTTTATGTGTTTAAAGAGATGCTGATGTTGTCAATAATCCAATAACATACATTATTATATTATTAAAAGAGTCTTTATGTGTTTAAAGAGATGCTGATGTTGTCTCATGGCAGAGAAACTGCTGCTAACATCAGCTAGCTAGTTAGCTTATAGCCTTTAGCAGGCTAGCTAGTTAGCCAGCTAACGAGGTGTGATTTGGGGGTTTCTCACTGGACGGTTAGTCACCGGGTACTCGTTACGTGAGCGTACACAGTGTTTTATCAGTACACAGTAGCAGCAGTAAACACCAGGTCTCCGCTGTGGTGGTTGACAGCCAGGAGAGCAGCATGCATGGTTAGAGGGGTAACCTGCCACTCTCAAACCCCCAGATCAAGTCACGACGAGCCGCTATAAACCTTCAGTTAAACATCTACGTACCATCCTCTTCACCGTTGAGTCTCAGGAAGAGCTGCGTCGTGGCTCTGATCCATCTATCGGCGGTGGTGGAGGTGCTCGTCTCGGTGCTCAGCCTCGGGAAGAAGAAGGAGGATAAGCAGGAGGAGGAGGAGAGAGCAGCCCGCTGGACGTAGGAGAGATCCGCTTCGGCTGCAGCTCCAGCGGAAGGTTGCTTTTTCATAATTGTGCGACTCCAGACTGAGACTGAGAGACTGACGCTGACGCTGCGTGACGAGCCGGCTGACTCAGCCCAGAGCTGCGTCACGTGGTCAGCGAAGAGGCGGAGCCAAGCAGCAGGAGGCCACATGTGCTCTTTGTTTTACTTCCTATTGATTGCTAAACAGACAGCAAATACTTCCTAAGAATTACTAAACAGACAGCAAACAACATATTGTTTTACTTCCTATTGATTACTGAACAGACAGCAAATAACATTGTTTTACTTCCTATTGATTACTGAACAGACAGCAAAAAACATATTGTTTTACTTCCTATTGATTACTAAAAAGACAGCAAAAAACAGTGTTTTACTTCCTATTGATTACTAACACAGACAGCAAAAACTTCCTAAGAATTACTAAACAGACAGCAAAAAACATATTGTTTTACTTCCTATTGATTACTGAACAGACAGCAAATAACATATTGTTTTACTTCCTATTGATTACTGAACAGACAGCAAAAAACATATTGTTTTACTTCCTATTGATTACTAAAAAACAGCAAAAAACAGTGTTTTACTTCCTATTGATTACTAACAGACAGCAAAAACTTCCTAAGAATTACTAAACAGACAGCAAAAAACATATTGTTTTACTTCCTAATAATTACTAAAGAGACAGCAAAAACTTCCTAAGAATTACTAAACATAGAGCAAAAAACATTGTTTTATTTCCTAATAATTACTAAACAGACAGCAAATAACATATTGTTTACTTCCTATTGATTACTAGACAGACAGCAACAAAACATAGTTTTACTTCCTATTGATTACTAAACAGACAGCAAATAACATATTGGTTTACTTCCTATTGATTACTAAACAGAGCAAAAAACATAGTTTTACTTCCTATTGATTACTGAACAGACAGCAAATAACATATTGTTTTACTTCCTATTGATTACTGAACAGACAGCAACAAAATGTCATCATATTAAATAGATAACCAGCCAAGCACCTAGTATTATTTTTTAAAGACGCAAACTAAACTTGTTATTAATGACTTCAAACTGGTCTGTAATGATTTAAGTAAATTATTTATTAACCATTAATACAGCCACACTTAGGGTGCCTTATTAGAAAGTGGCACCCTAAAGGGGTTTCCTTAGTTTTATGGTTATTAAGTCAACTGATATCAACAGCCACAAATGGCTCATCACATCATAAGGAAATAGTAGTTAGTGTGTGGGAGGAAATAAAATCCACACAGAATATTTCATAGCTGTCAGTTTAGTATCTTTCCTTGTGCTTATCCTACAAAATAGGTCAAATCCTGATGAAAGAAATGCCATTATAATTACATAACTGCATGATTCAGAGTGTACCTACCTGAAATACGATTAAGTAGTGGCACAAGACCAATATGTGCATTATAAACCCACTAATGGGGACTGTATACGTCAACGACTTCAGAAGTCTGATTTTTACGAGTGCAGGTTGGAGGGATTGTTCTCCTCCTCAGAGCGATAAAGCCCTTTTACCATTTTACATTCAACATGACATTTATAAACCTTACCCCTGAGTCTGAGACACAAATACTGATCTGACACCCTTCATTTAAGTGCTTCATTCAATTCTTAACTCCTTCAGAGATGGCAGCTGCTATCTTCTTCACATCCTTTGTTGCAGAATTAATTTTAAGAGCTTATTGATTAATGCTTGGCACCGTCTGGCCTCTGGTTACCTCACAGAACATAAAAGCCCCCATAAGTCCTTTAATAAACTTGTCTTTCCTCTCAGTTCATACACTTAATAACGGCTGTATGGATTTATTTTTTCCCCCACACAGAACAATAGGTCACTGCTTCACTACAGATGTGCGGTTTATCTAAGATTTAATTCCCTGAATTGTGGAAGTCTCAACAACGAACAAAATACAAGAACATTAAATATAAGTTCACTTTAATATAAGGCGATGAAAGAAATCACATCATACAAACAGATTACACAGAAACCTCAAAACAGTTATCAAAAATGTATCATATTGTGGCTACGAGTAATTTAAAACCCACTCCCCACCCCTGATGATTCACCCGTCAAGCTTAATATTATAAAGTGCTTTCTCATTTTGTTGTATGCAATCATCACCAAGGCAAATGCGTTAACAATTTTCTGAACAGACCTTTCAGGCACTAAACAAGCCAACACAATATTTATTAGCCTTCTAACCATTCACAGCAGTCAAATGAACCCAGACCAATATGTTGATCAATTACATGTGTTCCCTTGCTTTGCAAATGTCATATTAAAATGTAAGAAAAACGCATCCAGCAGTCGGATCCATTCTCAACCCTGTAAGTCAGCATGTTTCTCCATCTACGCAGCGGTCATTTCTTCCTTCTAAAGAAAAGAGGAAAAGAAATGTTAATCATTTTAAATTGAATGTTTTCTTTCACCAAGAACAAATGACAGACAAAGATTTTAATTTGCAATGCGTGCTGCATATACAACAGCAAAAGAGTGGTACGTTACACATAGCAAACAACAGAGATGACACAACCCGGACCCAATAACTGCAAGCCACAACATGCAGAGGACAACATAAACATGTTGGTAACTGCATGTATTAATTCCCGCTGGATGGATGAAGGATGGATGAGTGGAAAAAGAGAATGGTAAAAACAAACTGCAGAAATAAAGAGATGAAGTTAATGGTATTCCAGGGCCATGGCTATAACACAAGGGAGTATGGCTGAGAAGCCCTTCAGACATATTAAGATAATTTCCAATCAACTAGAGACACCTAGTGGTCAGTTAATGCAAAGTTCTTTGTGTTTTACAAAGGTATAACATCTGCTGTGTCTTTGAATATCACATTGACCCTGGAAATTAGGGGTTAAAATATCCAAAGAAAAAGAAAAGTGGACAAAAAGAAGCTGGTAAGAAAAGATAAGGCACTGCAGCAAGCAACACTATAAAATGGTGGGAGAGATGCATAGGGTGAGGTCTGGGTCGGAGGGAAGCACACCTGACAGCAAAGGTTCCCTGGATGAGTCCAAGACCTGGTGAAAATGAAGCCAGGTCAGAATTGTATCTCTTTCCTGCTCTTTTTTTTTGTCTCCCACATACAAAGACAAGCACATTCAAACATCCATGCAACCTTCATCTAGGATCTCAGGGTTAGAAATGTTAGTGACGTCACGGTATTTCTGCTTGATTTTGGTTAATTTCCAACCAGCCTTTGATTGAGTTCATGCCAGTCGTAGATGTAAACTGGCAGACTTGAAACTCAACTGAGATAAAAAAAACGAAACAATCTGGTGTAGTGTGCTCAAAATATGCAATTGCACCGACACACTACAGTAACGTGACTTTGACGAGTTCACGGTGATGGATCACAAGTGTTGGGGAAATTTAAAGTCACACCAAGTTCATTTTCATACGGTACAAGCAATAACTGTTACCAAAAGCTGACTGGAAGGTATGAAAGCCATCCAAAAACTTAAAAAAAGGTTTGGAAAACATACATTTGTAGTAAATAAGCTCAAAAAAAAAAAAAAAATGCTGCTGAGGTCCTTAAAGCTGCAGAGAGCTGAGCTGAGCTCAGCTGATGAAGGTAGGTTAATGAAGGTTAGATTCCAAAAAGGTAATTAGTAATAAAAGTCAGAAAATACACTTAATACAATAATAATAATAATAATATAATAATATAATATAAACTTTTACAGATACAAATAGTCACAACTGAGTTCATTAATTTCAACATCAGGACAAGAAACCGTAAAGGAACAGGGAAAACCGCCTGGAATCATTTCCCTCGAGGCTGCCTTTCAATAAACGGGCTAACTTTCTCAGGTGATCTGGTGCGACCGGCTTCCTCTCAGTTTTACCTGCATGACAAGACAGTTGCTTGGCAAACTGGAAATTATGCAAGTTTCTGCATGTAGCTGCAATTGTAAGAGTGAAGGTTTTTACTGTTCTGTTTAAAACAATAGCAGACCAAGAAAAACTTGCTTTGCAGAAAGTCTGCAATAATGAAGCTGCAAACCCTCAGGGCTGAGCCTTGTTTGCATTATATTATATGACTATTATATTTACAAATTCCTCCTAGTGACTAGCAGTGAGCATACGCCTTGACAGTAAGCCTTGCTGTGTACTTTGGTCTCTGGAAAAGTGCGGTGTTGACTTTGGTTTTGTGAACTGGCGGTGAAACACTTATGTCACAAGATACAATAGGAATGAAGTTCTTCAGAAATACACTGAAACCTGTTTCAATGCAGGAAGAAGCACCAACAGGAAATACCACTACTCTGCCAAAACTGTAATAGAATCACTTTGAACTCTCTCTCTCTCCGCTCCTCTCACCTCATAGGTGGTTCCTGTCCAGAAATGCCTCATCTCTCCCCTGAACCAAGCCACCACGGCGGAGGTTATCAGGGTGAAGGGCACCAGGTAGAGCAGGGCGGGCTGGCCCATCCCCGACAGCAGCATCACGGCAAATGTCACTATCATTCCCAGCAGATAGGCTACGAGGAATGAGAGACGGACAAATAGAAACACAGAAGGAGAGAGACGAGGTAATCCTTAAAAACTTGCACCGCATACAGATACAATCCGATCAGTAAACTGCTTTATATGGTAAAAAAAAAAAGTAAAGACCAGAGACACTTAGTGGTCAGCAAAAACATGTCAGCGTTTTTACTAAGCAGAAGTAGTGGCAAGACTTATATACACATATAACAAATATTGCACACTGATGAATAAAATATGAACGGTAGTCAATGGCGAGAGACAAATATTCTTTTGATCTTGTTTGAATTGCACCATGAATCAAACATATGATGTTTGTACATTTAAAAGATAATTTTGCAAATCAAGAAAGTTGCACTTTGTTGTAAAACTATTGAAGTAGAAGACTATGAAAATACGTAATTAGAAAGACTACACATCCAAAAGTCACAAAAGTGACATCTCTCTCTCTAGCTTTGTACATATTTCAGTTATTTACAGTTAGAACATATGAATAACAAAATGAATAGTAGAGCTGTGATGTACCTATGCAGCAGCAGACGAAGTAGATCTTCTTCCTGCTGTTGATCCAAACATCAAATCTGCTGCAGTAGGCCACCAGGAGACCTGTTGGACCAATGAGGATGCACAGCTTGAGTTATACAGCCATAAAAATAAAACAGATGTATATCTATAGATACAACACACTACAAAGGCTTGCTGTCATTTAGTTAGTTATTTTATTTAGTATATCCTGTTTTGTTTTTTTAGCGATACCTCTTGTTGTTTGCACTGTCCCCCTTTGCAGCTGTAATCCTGCAAATTTCCCCGCTGTGGGACTAATAAAGGATTATCTTATTTTATTTATTCTTTCTCAGCTCAGAAGCAGTACTGTCATTTGTATTTCTACTTTTTAAACATAGTTGGTTTTGGTACATTTAAAGCAAAAAGAAAGCACTAGCAAGTAACTTCAATTACACACACCTCATCATTCAACCTTAATTCTTCTCTATATGACACAAAATCATTTGTATTTCTGCCCTTATTGGACAGCAATTTACTCTTTTGTTGTTATGTTTTGGCTTCAATGGAATAAAGAAATAAATTAGGACGAATGTCATTAAGATACTGACAGTGTTATCAACACAGTTTGTTAACCCTTTAAAGACGGACCTCCCGCGAGAGATCGTTGTTTGCATGATCCTTTTTAAATCAATGTAAAATAAAAACCATAATAGCTAGAGCATTCATTGTTTTTGCAGCAGAAAGCTAAGGCCTCTGTCTTTTCACGTCATCACGTGATGATCACCTGTGATGATGTCATTACAGTACGTTACGTTACATGCCTTTACACTCGATCTGCTCATAAAAATGAAAATATCTCAAACACTAAAAAAAGGTGCATAGTTCAAATAACTTATGGAGTGTTAAGAAATATTTTATTCCTGTTTCTACATTTAGAAATCTTTTGGATTAACATGTTTTGTGTGTTTACTTAGAAACATTTTCTGAAAAAACATGTCAGATTTTTTGTATTTATGACACAATTTATCATGATTTTATCAATTATTATACTTTATTGACTGACATAACCTTGTAGTTTAGGTTGTACAGATTTTAGGGATATGAAGCATTTGAAGATACTCCAAGAAATGACATCACAATAAGCAAAAATACCAACGTGGCATTGGTGGACCATTTCTACTGCAGAGTTCAAAGGGTTATATGAACATTGTAGTTATTGTGTTTGCATTCAACACTTCCAAATATGTTTAACAATTCTGACTAATAACTCCACAATCATGAAGAACAGATGAGTGTGTTTTTATAACTAAATAAATAAGCTTTGTTTGTACTGAACTGTACACATCATGTATTTATGTTTTCCGTCTTTTTTCTTCTATGGGCCCTCTGGGTTTATATACTGACTGTCAACCAGCAGCCACTGTTGTGCTTAAACACTGACTGTGACACTTTAACCTCACCTGGAACGATGATATCTCCGTAACCCAGAATGGAGAACTGCATCCCACACAGGTTCTGAGCCCAAGCTGAGAACCGTGGGACACGCATCACCACTGGCAGCTGAGAAAATAAAACATTTTATATGTTTAAATGACATAAACAAACTGCTGTTTCCACAAATACTCACAAACATACTTTGTGAGATTTCACACAATAACCTGCTGAACACAACTCTGCTGTGAGTACACATGTGTGCGCTTCTAGGTAAAATTTCCCAGAGAAAACTAAGAATCCAAGAACAAAAGCAATGGCTTAACATTACTTACTGAAACCTCTGGGTACCTCTAACTAAGACGCAAAAACACTTACAATATTCATGCTAAAACAATGTGGACTTGAATTTATATAGCCCCCTTTCTAGTCTTCCGACCAATGTTTTACTCAAACAGAATATAAACACAGAAACTTTTCTATAAAACAAAAAATGGAGCACCAAGAAAAATTGTGGGTAAACACAATTGGTGCAGTACATTATTATATATATTTTTAGTTGAAAGAATGTATTTTAATCACCACTAAAGTAAGGCATTTTGTATTACTTGCTTTTTTAATCTCTCCTGTTAATGTGTGTCTATATAGAATAATATACAGAACAAAAAAAAGGCCCAATACTGAACTCTCCTCATCATATTTGTATCACATAGTTGGAGAACCTGTATAAAGGGGGTTTCTGCTCTAAGACCAAACATCTACAACTCCAATCCCTTCCCACCCACCTCAGGGTGTAACATTAAGAGAAAGAGTGGCTGGTTAACAAGTCAAGCCTTACTTTCTCAGAGGAAGCCTGGGGTTCAGCGGGGACCTCCACCATGTTACCTTGTGTCTACGACAGAGCCCACCCAACCCCAACGCACAGTTAGTCAATCAGTCTATCACGCCCCGTAGGGCATCAACAACAAGCAGTGCAGATCAGCCAGGATGTTAATAAAGCCAGTACAAAGTTGAAGGGGAATTCCACCAAGATTAGCTTTTAGATTGTTGTAAAGGAATTTGGTGATAAATCTCCTGCACTCCTATGATGAAAAACTCCTGCACACTGCTCTGCTTGAACACAAATTTACTCCTCCAATTCAGTTATTCACAGAACGATGCTTCAGTCTCCCAATAAAGTAAACTATTTTGGGTTATAAGCACTCAGGCACTTTATACTATTTTATAGGATGGTTTTTGAGTTGTTTTAAAGAAAATGGTGATGTTCCTCAAATATAAAGCATACATATCTTTCTGTCATAATTCTAGATATTAAAACTAATGTAAAATAAAAATAGACTGTCCATTCATTTTATTTTCCAACCATTCAAAGTCTTTAACCTGGTGAAAACAGTGAAAAGAAGAGTGTGAAATTTGATATATTTTGGTGGAGTTCCCCTTCAAAGTAGGAAGCAATGCAGCGGGACTTACCTTCTCTCCTGATGCATCCGGGCCCAGGGCGACCTGCACCATAATGCTAACTCCATTCTGTTGACAGAGAAAGAGATGCCAAGCATTCGTTACTCGTTCATTTGTAAAACCACCATGCATCACGCTGAAACACCAGAGCTGCAAAAACATCTCCTATTCAATGATATTAGGTGTCTGTATGTTGTATGGTTCCCTTTGCAAAGCATCACTTCTTCACGCTTTTGTGCAACAGTGAAATATGATAACTGGGTGCCAACACACTTTGGAACAACAAAGGGTTGAACAGAAAAGCAGGAAATACTGTAGTGAGGAATGGCAGAGAGAAATGTGAAATCATTAGCAGTTAAGTATATGAAAACCCCTACTGCTCCGGCCCCGAGAATAACAAGCAAAACAAATACATTTACTACATACAGTACATACCGCGGTGAAGAAAGGAGTGATGAAAACGAAGAAGACGTCATACACAAGCAGGAGGGTCAGCAGAACCACACAGATCTATGTCAATATGGGGAAAAAAAATCAAAGATTAATTTCAGAACTGAGAAAAAATATATATTTTAACATTTCAACACAGCTTTATCAGGACTGCATTAATGACCAGTGATGCTAATTGTTCAGTAATGTATAGTATGTACAGTGTACAGTAAATTATGCCTAACAAATAAAAGAGCCGTAGATTAAGTAAAGATAGAATAATGAAAGAAGGGAGTGTGATTCTCAGAGAAGAGGTGCTGTTGAGAGGTACCTTGAAGTTGGACAGTGAAATGGTCTTCATGAAGTTGAGGCAGAAAGCAACACCAAGGAGGTCCTGCAAGATCCAGATCCATCTACAAGGACACAAAAAACTCTTTTTCCTTGTGCTTTAACCTCAGCATTTGCGTTTTTAACTTTAACAAGAACAGTCGAGCTCTACTTAAGGACACAGCGCTAGAAGCAAATGCATCAATTTACACCCCATTAGAAATAACACTGTGCTAAAGGAAATTCTGCTACAAAACATGACACAAAGCCTAGAGCAACATGAATGAATGAAAATGGATTTTGTAGCCACATTTTTGATCATTTACCAAGAGACTTTGGCTTCTACTGTTTTGGACTTTCACATTCATAAACTCAGACTAAGCTGTCTGAATATGATCATAAAAGTAACAAACAAGTCACGTTAAGGATATTGTATTCAGTTATTGAATTCACAAGTATATGTCACCATGCCACCATTAAGACATAATGTGGAGAGGGGAAATTACTTTAACAAATAACACTGACTTGGGTGATGCATAGTTAAAAGCACTGCTGCTGCCATTTCTGTGTTTACCAGATCATTTTAACCATAACCAATAGGCATTTCTTGCTTCATCATCAAAACTCTCCCCTCAGCGGTTGTGGTGGCGCAGCCATGTCTGAGTGTGTTATGGTTGTGTGTTTTGTGTGCACGTGTCCCCTCACAGTACCTGTCTTCATTCCTGTAGACTCCCCAGATCACAGCAACGGTAACGCACACAGCAGCCAGTAGGAGAGACCTCACTGACATGTTGCAATTTCGGATAGAGAAGCTAGAAAAAGACACAGACAATCAAATAAACATAGAGTTTCAGCAGTTGAGGCTCGTCCGACAGGATGTGATTCAGAGACAGACATGTTAGACACAGATCTGTTTCACATCCTCCTACTGTGACCACACAGAAAGAGTGATGCTCATACCTCCCAGTGCCACAACCAATCTTTTCCATCACTGCATCTAGACAGCTGAACAGTGCAGAGGCGGACGCCAGGCAGAATATAGCAATAATGATGTAAACTGGGGGGAAAAGAAACACAGATGACGTCAACAAAACTCAACAGATATTATTACTCCTTCAGAGTACACAGGAGTTGTTTTTTTTCTCCACTCACCAAGGATGTTGTAGAAGAAGTACATGAGGACCAGCATCCCACTCATCATGGCGACAAAGAAGACCACTTTGAGAGGAGAGTAGAGGAAAAGCTCTCCGCTCTCGGCTTTGCCCTCCCCACCTCCTCCCCCTGCTACATCACCACTCAACCGGTCTCTGCCACAAACAGAAAAACATTTGGTTGTTTTTATGTATTTCAGCCCTGTTATTTATAAACTTGGTGGTTCTTGGAAAAGACTCATACAGGGTGGACCGTACAACTGAATTCAATATGATATGATAGCGCTACAATAAATATGATCTTTGGGAAAGTATGTATTGCTTGTTGACAATGCCATCTACTGTATGTTCAACATTTCAGTAAATAATACAGTCGCATTGACTCTCTATTACATTGTCACTGCATACTATCCAGTTTTTCCCACACAGACTTCACTTGGGTGGGCCACCCAGGTATATTAACTGCTGCCCAAGTAAAATTGGCGACGCATTTTTTTATTTTTTTATCTGTCCGGGAGAACAACGCCATCTGCGCTTTTGGCTCGCCAATCACTGTGACTCGCAAGTCGCCCAGATGCACTCTCATGTAACCCAATATGGCACCACTTGATTTAACGTGAATCGGTACTCGGTAGTACCAACGTAATTCGGTCGGTACCCTTAAAAGTACCGACTTTGGTACCCAACTCTAATGTGCTCCAGTTTGATTTAATTAAAATGTATAGATACTGCTCTGCATGTGAAGCTGCAATGTCTCTCACCTCTCACATGCCCCGCTCCAGAAGCCGCCCAAGCCGACCGTGACAATAGCTATCAGTAGCATGACAGCAATACTTGGATCAATCTTTGAGTGAGGTGGAGCATAAAGCTGCGCCGGCATCCCATCACCAAACACCTGAGGACATATACAAAGATTAAATATTTAATGAGAAACCTTGCATCCAGTTTGAACTTCTTCATCAAATCATACTTTATAAAAGGGGGTGGTAACGAGACCAAATTCAGAAGCAACAGAAAAAGTAAAGACTGTCTGACCTGCTGTGCGTCAAGGATGTCCCTGTACCTCATGAGAGCCAGAGGAATATGGATCTTTGCATACTCAGAGTCATTGGCTGACGGAGTGATCTGAAGAGCCGAGAAGTACAAAAGAGATGTTTATGAAAGCAGCTGGTTAGAATTTCTTATCTAGCCTTTGGTCAGTCATTTAATGTATGGTATACTGTCAAACAAGTATGTAAAAGATGACACAGTAAGCCAATCATGATGACAAGAATCAAGAACATTTGTTTTACATTTACATTTATGGAAATCCCCACATCAACACCACTGGAATGTTACTTCCTTATTTCTGAATCACTTCTGCATCTCACATGTTACATCCGCACATTAGTATTTTTGACCACATACAAATTAAAAAAAAGACTATAGATCCTCCATGGGTTTAAGTTGATATTTTAAAAACTTGAAATCTTGAAGGAAATGTCAAACCACATCTCAATGTGATTAGTCCACTAACAAAGTAGAGATTGATGTAAAAGTCCTACCAATGATTGTTTGCTGGCAATAAGCAAAGCTGTAGCTCCGAGGCTCTGAGCAACCAGAGCTTTCTGGCTGAAATCACAGTCCCCCCTCATCACCATCAACGCTTTCCCCTTTACCACATCTGGACTGACCCCAGTCGCGTTACACAGCACAGTGGAGGTCATATTCACCAGCGGATACTGAACCTGGAAAAGTGAAGACAATAAGTGATTTAACATGTCGGATAGGTGGACAGTTTCCTATGATTTTCCCATCATAACTTTAGGAAACATAGGAGAAATCACACAATTATGGGTGTTACAGTTAAAATAACAAAGTAATTTAAGGTCATCATCATTACTTCTTAACTGTACATACTGGTTATGACATTAATCAGAGTGGTAAACCATCACCAGCCACCAGGCTGTAAAAACAGGCTCTATAGAGACATTTTAAATTTTTAAGTTCATCACAAGTTTGTCTAATCCGCTGGCCACTTTGGCAGGTAACAACTCATCGTCTACTTCTGTTCTGATGTCACAAATATTGAAGAAAATATAAAAAAAAATAGACAGGAAATAGAATAAATGGCTTAGGAAGTCAATAAAAGTCAATAACTCACAATAATAACTCACAATAGTGCCAAAGACGGTTTGAAAAACTTACAGCAGCATCAAGGGTTTGTGACAGGGGGGTCCAGGAGTGATTGTGTACAAGGCAGTACTCCCTATATGTACTTCCATTTGAAATGTGCAAGATCGCCTCTTGGCAGTTTATCTGTTGGGCAAGGAATGTTATTCTTTTGAGTTTCACACGAATTAAAAATGTTGAAGAAAATATCTTAATCCAACCCAGCCTTGTAAGACAAAATTGATGAATCAAACTAACATACTAGTGGACAGAAAGCAGCAGATTAATTGCAGGTGGCCCTGACATACAGCTAATATATGCTGCATACCTTTATTCTCATAATATTACGACTTTTTTTTCCTAGTAAATTTATGACTTTAATCTCATAATATTACGACTTTTTTTTCCTAGTAAATTTATGACTTTAATCTCATAATATTACGACTTTTTTTCTCGTAAACTTATGACTTTATACTCATAATATTACAACTTCTTTTCTTGTAAACCTATGACTTTATTCTCATATTACAACTTTTTTTCTCGTAAACCTATGACTTTATTCTCATAATATTACGACTTTGTTTCTCGTCAATTTATGACATTAATTCCCATAATATTACAACTTTTTTTCACGTAAACTTCTGAATTTATTCTCAAAATATTATTACTTTTTCTCGTAAACTTCTGACTTTATTCTCATAATATTACGATTTTGTTTCTCTTAAACTTCTGACTTTATTCTCATAATATTACAACTTCTTTTCTCTTAAACTTCTGTCTTTATTCTCATAATACGACTTTTTTCTCGTAAACTTATGACTTTATTCTCATGATATTATGATTTTTTTCTGGTAAACTTATGACTTTATTCTCACGATATTATGACTTTATTCTCATAATATAATGACTTTTTTCTGGTAAACTTATGACTTTATTCTCATGATATTACGACTTTATTCTCATAATATTACAACTTTATTTCTTTTAAACTTCTGACTTTATTCTCATATTAAGACTTTTTTTCTCGTAAACCTCTGACTTTATTCTCATAATACGACTTTCTTCTCGTAAACTTATGAATTTATTCTCATGTTATGACTTTTTCTCGTAAACTTCAGACTTTCTCAAAATATTAAGATTTTTTTTCTCGTAAACTTCTGACTTTATTCTCATATTACAACTTTATTTTCTTTTAAACTTCTGACTTTATTCTCATAATATTACAACTTTATTTCTTTTAAACTTCTGACTTTATTCTCATAATATTAACTTTTTTTCTTGTAAACCTCTGACTTTATTCTCATAAACTTATGAATTTATTCTCATAATGTTATGACTTTTTCTCGTAAACTTCAGACTTTATTCTCATATTACAACTTTATTTTCTTTTAAACTTCTGACTTTATTCTCATAATATTACAACTTTATTTTCTTTTAAACTTCTGACTTTGTTCTCATATTACTTTATTTTCTTTTAAACTTCTGACTTTATTCTCATAATATAACGACTTTTTTCTCGTAAACCTATGACTTTATTCTCATCATATAACGACACACACACACACACACTAAACAGGAACTGTGCTGTGATCATAAAGAGCCTCAGTGATCATTAAATCTGTCCTCGTTCTTGAAATAAATATATAATCACTTCCTTGTTGGTGACGTCAGAGAAGACGTCGTGGAAATCCCCCTCAACCAAACCTCGTTATACTCGTGTATAAACTAGCTAAACTACATTTTAACAGTAATTCACCTTCAGTATAGTAAACTATAACCTGTATTAAGGTCTTCACCATCATGTAACATTAACACAGACTAGCTGAGGCTAACTGTTAGCTCTAACGTTAACCAGCTCATCAACTGCATCATTAGTCTCCTTGTTCTCATGGCAACCCGGTACTAACACTACACATACTACAGAGTGTTCTCTTCACTCTAACGACGTCATCTAGACCGTTAACGGTCGTAACTGACGTGTTGTCGACGGTTAGTCAGGAATCAGGCCCGTCAGTTGACTGTCTGTTATATTCATCAACTCACCTGCGATGACATGAAGATAACCGACAACAAGGTGATCCTGACAGCTCTCTCCATCGTTTCTCTACAGAGCCCGCTGGCGTCCACATTCATTGACTTCTTATCTGACCCCGGAGACAGTTTTATATTCGCTCAGTCACTTCAGTGTCTTCATCGCTGTCCTCAGCTAGCTGCTGCTCCAGGTACTTCCTGTTTCTGCTCGTCAGTGACATGTGATCACATGACGCGCTGACCCCACTGTTTTCTGTTTCACCCTCACTGCGGCAATTCATTACAATAATAAAGAAGTTAAAGAAGCAAATACAAATACAAATAATAGTAGTAATAATAACAATAATAATAATGATAAATAACAACAATAACAATATAATAATAATAGATAATAAATAACAACAATCATAACGACAATCATAATATAATTAATAACAATAATAAAAAATAACAATAATAACAATAATACATAATAAATAAAAAATAATAACAAAAATAGCAATAATAACAATAATAATAAATGATAAATAGAAATAACAATAATAACAATAATAAAAATAATAAATTAATAATAACAATAATAATAATAATGATAAATACAAACAATAACAATATAATAATAATAAATAACAATCATAACGACAATCATAATATAATTAATAACAATAATAATAATAACAATAATACATAATAATAAATAAAAATAATAATAAAAATAATAACAATAATAATAACAATACTAATACTGTAGGAGCTAAAGTCTGATACTGTAGCTACTGAGGTGATTAGCCCTGGACTGACGCGCTTTTCGCTGTAGATGGTCCTTTAGTTGTCTGTTGTGCTGTACAAAACTGATCCTGAGTCCGCTCGTTGGTTTTACAATAATAGTTCATTTATTCCTAATATGGTATTAAGAAGCAAGTCCAGTTACCATAGCAACGAGTACACAATAACACGGCAAACAATTCAGCGTCCCTGCGGTCAAAAACCATTTGCCCTTCCGGGCTAAACCCTGACGCCAACAACACACCTCCTTACCTATATACCCGTGGCTGGGTCAATCAATTAATACAGTGCCACCTAGTGTTCGTAGAAGTGAATTACATCCCATGATGTCAGCATCATGTTTTGGCTCTTACAAATACTAATAATAATAATAAATGATAAATAGAAATAACAATAATAATAATAATAATGATAACAATAATAAAAATACTAATAAATAAATAATAAATAACAATAATAATAAATAGCATTAATAACAATAATAACAATAATAATAATAATAAATAATCCATTACAAGTAGTCATACATGTAAAATGTAAAAGGACGTTCAATATTTTTAGCAGAATATACTTAAAGTATCATAAATACATTAGGACTGTCAATCGATTAAAATATTTATTCGCAATTAATCGCAAATCAATCACATTTTTTAACTGTTCAAAATGTACCTTAAAGGGACTGTTTGTAACTTCTTACACGTATAAATCAATCCGGGTCGGTGTCCCATGCGCGCTCGCGTGGACGTTTGTGCAGAAATAAATGTTGCAGCTCCTCCAGACCAACAGAGGTTTCCCGTGTCTTGTGAAGTAACGGGACTCCGCAGCGAGAAACATTATCGTCCCAGACCAAAACTCCGGTGTCTCCCCTGTTCCTTCTGACCGCGATCGGGAGGCTGAGGCAGGAAAAACCAACACTTGCATCAGCATTGATTCATGGAGAGACCTTCGTCTGGTCAGCTAACATTACTGCCAAGCAGGTGAAATATAGAGTGATATTGTGGTTTTAGCTGACGTGTGTCGCCTCACTGTTTTGAGCGATGCTCGTTCATGTCTATGTAGAGCGAGCACAAGCGCGAGCCCGACGCTGGCTTTCGTTGACTTAACGGCCACAGGTGTCGCTGTTAACAAGCATTTCTGATTCTTACAAACAGTCCCTTTAATACTCTGATCAACATGGGAGTGGGCAAATATGCTTGCTTTATGCAAATGTGTGTATATATTTATTACTGGAAATCAATTAACAACAATGACAAATATTATCCAGAAACCCTCACAGGTACTGATTTAGTATAAAAATATGCTCAAATCATAACATGGCAAACTCAAAACACATTTTCATTCACATATCTTGAGGTCAGAGGTCAAGGGACCCTTTTGAAAATGGCCATGCCAGTGTTTCCTCGCCAAACTTTTGCGTACGTTTGGAGCGTTATTTAACCTCCTTCACGACAAGCTAGTTTGACATGGTTGGTACCAATGGATTCCTTAGGTTGTCTAGTTTCATATGATGCCAGTACTCTTCTTCACTCTAGCTTTGAAACTGAGCACTCTGCAACTTCCGAAAGATCTGATAGCGGTCGGGCCGTCAGATTTCTAAGAGGTTAATTAAAAATCGCAAGTTGAGTTAATGTGTTAAAGAAATTAGTGCCGTTAAAACAAATTTGCGGGATTTTGCAAGATTTCACAGACCGGAGGAAAACAACCAGTCAGAGCTGATCTGAGGTCTGCTGTCCATCTGCTGTCTATGAGAGCCGGCTGTCAATCACTTGCGAACTCCAACCAAACGGTCAAACTAGCCCGCGCTGATCAAATATGAATCAATATTATGTTACTTTAATGCCAATTTCTCACCTCAAATGTTTTCAGAATCATCTTGTAGTGTACTGGTTATGTTGTGCCCCTTAAACAGGGGAAATAGTGAGAGAGAAGGATGAATGAATCACACACGCAGCTCTTCCCTTCACTCGTCTCTGTATTGAGTTACATTTGAAATGTAATGCAATGTAAACAAAACTCATACATTTAAACATCTGAACTCAGTTTCTGGACCACAGTAATCATGGCTTAATTACATTTTTAACTTTCTCTAAATCATTTAAATTATCTTTTTAACTGCTTCTAAATGTTCTTAATTCAAATACAGCATGAAGTCTCTCTTATGAAATGTATTTTAACTTTTTAGCTCACTGGACACATGAATTCACCTTTAAATGTTATTAAATCAACAACTGCATACACACATATGAATGTAACAACCTAGCTTAAATGCCGCCGACACTACGACGGGACCACGATGCATCCGACAGCTAGCTTACATAGCAACAGCATTAGCTAGAAACTTTCAAACATAATACAGAGTACAAAATGTGCACTTTTCCTCTATAATGAACAACAACAACGTGTAACGAATTCTTAACAACATGTGTTTACAACGTTATAGTGCTTTGTGGACGTTATTTACCTTAAACAGGGGAAATAGTGAGAGAGAAGGATGAATGAATCACACACGCAGCTCTTCCCTTCACTCGTCTCTGTATTGAGTGAGGAAGAGGAGCGCGATCCCCCTACTGGAACCCCGAGGCATTACCAACAGATCAACGCACAATCAACCCACACACACAAGGATCTGCATCACCTATCTGCATTATTCCTCTTTCTGGTTCACTGCATATGTGCTGCATAGTCTCTACAGTGACCAGTGTTGATGCATATTTACATCCAAAAATTAAATGACATGTCCTGAAACCGATACAGTAATAACTGAGACAACAAAGAAATTAGCTTTTCTCTAAATAAATGAATTATGCCTGAAAAATTAATTATTCTTGCATTATTCTTGCCTGTCACAGTTAGCTGTAAAATCATAAAGTTTGTGACGCGACAGCCATTGTGAAATCTGTAGGAGGAACACCAAGTTCCGGTCACATGACCGGAGCACAGCCAATAGGATGGATTTTCTAAAGCCTGAGGACAGAGCCATGAGGAGGTGCAGAAGTCTAGTTTTCTCTCATAACACTTGAATTACAATATGCTGAAAGGTTATTATGGAATTTTTCCCCATTGATGCCAAAAATATACTGCCTACTGCAGGTTTAACGCATTATACATGCCCTGGAACCAGTAGCCGTTGGTGAGACGAGGTACTCCCTCAAACTACATAATAAACTTCTGTCCATACCATCACCAGCTAACAACAAACAGCTAACAACACACTGGCATTCACTGTGAATCATTGACATAATTTCTCTGATAGTACACGTTATTTTTCTCTAATACATTGCTAATGTTTATTTATTTTTTAGCATGTTATTATGTGACTCACTTCATGACCTACTCTATGTTGTTTTTCACACTGTACACTTTTCACTGCTTATGATCTCTCACTGTATACTCCATATTTTGCTCTTTGTCCCTTTAGCCTTGCTTGACTGACCTTAGTGATGTATGACTCATGCAAATCCCCCATTCAGTTTAACATGGGTGAAGATGCGGTCATGTTTTTATTCATTCAGTGTAGTCCTCAGCACCAATTAGCTAATAGCCAGCCTGCTCGCTCGTCCAAGATGTAATCAGACGCTGAACCTGATATTTCAAATTAAGAAGAGACCATTTTATTATTATGGTGGAGTTTAATAGGAAGTAGTGGGCATGTTACCACAGTAACATTTTTACTTACTATAATAATATTATGTGTCTTTTTTCCCCACATCTTTATATAAATTAGTGAACAATATCTCTATTGGATTCATGTGATATCAACAACCGTCACTGCTTGGCTGAGAAGCTAAAACTAACCATATGGTGATAATTTTTTAAGCGTACATGGAGACTTCCTGGCTCGCCCCTGAAGCTCCACAGCACCAAGACTTGAGATAAACACAACAGCTGCTTCGCCTTGTGTGACCCTGACCTGAGCACCCGGCTGCTGCTGCTGCTATGGCTCGGGGTCTTCGCTTTAAATGTGACACTTTCAGATCTGCCGTCTCACTAAAGCTTTCAAGGCACACTCAACGCAAGTGCTGCTTTAGATGATGACAGTTGCGTTGCTTTCGATGCATTTTGAGTGTGCAATATTTCTGATTTAAGTAGTCACAACATGAATATCTACGGTACTGACATATGAATACATATTTCTCTGGAATCTATATTCTGATGTAAATCGACAGTGCATTTCATGTCTATTTGTATGCAAATCTGTGTTTTTACAAATGATGGTGCTCATTTTCAGAACAGGAATTCATATACAGTACAAGTATAGACATCAAAACCACATAAGCACGCCCATCCGCCGCCTGCACGCACACACACGCACACACACACACACACACACACACACACACACACACGTTGTGCAGATTGACTTACGCTCTATTCCCTCTGGGTGCAGTTTCAGAGTGTCTAAAAATTAATTCTACAGAGGAAGAAATTACTTTACATTACAATGATGAACACACCATTCATTCACTGTGCCTTGCCTAATTATTCACCAAACGAACAGGTGGGACAAACTGAAGACAGCTAGCTGTTACAGAGAAATGCTGCTAGAATCATTTAAATTCCTTTTATTTACTCGTTATGCTTGTGAAACAGTGGTAACGTAAGCTGCAAAGTGCTAAACAGTGGTACCGCCATTTGACTTCCGTTGCTCCTAAAGTTATGTTATTATGGTAAAGATGGACTCTGAGTGAGGCAAACCCCGTTACCACAGTTTTGCACTCGGCGACTCACGTTACCGCAGTCTTGGAAAGGTGAGTGGAGGGGTACTCAGCTGGTTGCAATCTGCAACTACACCACTAGGTGAAACCAAATCCTACACACTGTACCTTTAAGACCACATCAGTGCAAACATAATAAATAAAGTAATTTACTTGCACAGTAATTTGACATTTTAGGAAATATGCTTATTCACTTTCTTTCTGAGAGTTAACAAGATGAAAAATATCAATACCACTCCTGTTGAATATTTGTCTGTTAAATATGAAGCTTCAGCGAGCAGCTGTTCAGTTTAGTTTATTTTAGCTTAGCTTAGCACAAAGACTGGAACCAGGGGGAACAGCTAGCCTGGCTCTGTCCAAAGGAAACTGAATCCACTGACCAGCCACTCGCATTATATATTATTTGTTTAATCCCTACAAAAACCAGAGTGTATAAAACACAACCTGTTGTTTTATGGGGGCGACTGACTATTTCATAACACATTATAAAATGATGATTTTTTTTTTACAATATTTTTATTGGGGTTTTCCAATTATAACAAATATTACATAATAATAAAATGGTCATTCTTTGCAGCAAAAACAGTATACTGTCAAATGATTATGCAAGTAAATTACAAAAAAATATTAAATAATAATAAAATCAAAACTAGTAATTAAATCAGAAATGAATATACAGATGTCACGGTGATTACAATGTACAGAAATCTTAAAGATCATGTGGGTTGTAAAATGTTGAATTTAGGAAGGTTTGAGAGACAAAACAAAAACCCATTTTAAAGTTTTCTTTTAAAAATCTCTTCATTGATTGTCAAATAACACTGAAATCTCCTGAAATTATGTTTTTTTTTCCTTCAGTGTGACTGAAAAAAAAGTAGAAATTACCAGTGTGCTTTTAGGCCTAATATTGCTCTTGAATTGTCAGTGTGTCCCATTGAGAAAATAATAGTAGTACAAGCAGTGAACCCATGACGGTTGAATGACGAAGCTCCCGTGCCTCTCACAGGGAGCATTATGTCCCTGCTCGCCAACAATCGATGCCTGCCAGAGCTTTCTCCCTTTTGTCAAACTCTCAGCTGAGCGAAAAGAGAATAAATGTTCCTTTTAGGCTAATGGTCAAATCTTTCTCTGCAGTGTGCTTTCTACATGATAAGAGAGGGCAGGCATTTCAAGCTGAGGGGACTGTGATGAAGGCTTTAGCTCCAGTTGGAGAAATGACATGCTGCTCCAGTTGAAAAGTGTGTATAAAAGTAGCTTGTTGGGATTATAGTTATGTGGGTTTATACAGTATAGTGTTCACGTATAGCAACAATAAGGTAGGCTAATATGATTACATCTCAATATACATACATTCTCTTGACAAATGGCCATTTAACATCAATATATTGAATGTATATTTGCTTCTTTTTGTTCTCTATCTAACTTTAATTAACAAACAGTTCAATGGCTCTCCTTTCCCTTTTGACTTGAGAGTATTGAGTTTTGTTGTGTGACACTGACTTCCCTTCAAGGGCTTGCGATGAATGAAGCCGGAAGACTAGGGTGACAAATAACAGCATGTTTTGGGTCAGCATGTTCCCTTCCTTCCTTCCTGGCTGTGAGTTGAACATCACGTAATTATCTTTTCTAAATTGGAACCAGGTAAATTAATCCTTCTCAATAAATTCAAACAAATCCATGTACGCAACATGCATATACAGGGACATCACAGGAAGGGGACCATGTACTGAGTTTCCTGTCTCTTGTAGGAAGATTATACATCTGAAAATGTCAGTGTATCTTGAATGTTGTTTATTCATCTATAAATCTGACCTGTGTATATTTAGCTGTTAATAACCACCAGGGTAATACTTCAGTTTACAGGTCTGCAAATGTCATGGTAATTAGGTGATAATTAGTAAGTATTTGAAATTTCTATGGAATTACTGCCAAATTACCCCAATATTTACTTCAAAATTGATCAAAAACTACTTTATTATAAACATGATTTAATAATTAAATGCTAAAATAGCATATAATCATTAAAATAGGGCCCTTAGGCTTGAGAAGCGGCTATGCTCTGCTCTTCAGGTGGAGAACCAAAACTAATAGAAGACAATTCTGATCCGGCACAAATCTCACCATTGTGTGACTTATTGTCTACGCAAATGTAACCTGGTAGCTAATGTAATGATTCAGGGAGTTTTCTAAGAAATTTCAAAGAAGTTATTTGCTAATTATTATGTATTTATCAGCAGACATGGAAATAAAGCATATCGATTAACTTTGTATTCTTTTCCTGGAAATGTATTAAATAAATTACCAGCTATTTATTACTGCTTATTGGGAAATAACAAAATATAATTATTAAATAATGTTTATAATAGATATAAAAAAAACAATAATAAAAGTACAGAGTCAAGTCCCAAGTCAAGACAGCCGAACAAAGTCATTTTTGATAAATTTCGAGGTAAATATTGGGGTAAATTGGCAGTAATTAAAAATAAATTTCAAATAGGTTATTTGCTAATTATCACCTAATTACCATGAAATTAGCGGACCTGTAAAATAAAGTGTTACCACCAACAGTCAGAAAGATTCAATATGATGCCAGTTGGAAATATAGGCAGCAAAGTATCTCACCTCCTGAATACAAAATAAAACGCTATAGATGGAACACAGTTCACTCAAAGGGCTTCACTCCCAAGGCGCTGTACTTCAGCACAGTACCTGAATAATCCACCACAGCTACTTTCAACCAGAGCACTTTAATTATGTTGAGAGCTTCCTCTCAACCTACATCTCCAGGCAAAGTCCATCTTTCACTGTGCAGATACAACTCTGCAGGTCATTCAGAGGATGTTGCCTCTCCCTTGAGAAAATGTCACAAGATTATATTTTTTTAGTTTTCTGATCATAACGCAGATTTGTACAAGAGTGACAGACATTAGCGTGTTAAAAAATTACTAATCCTACTTTCACAAGGCAGCTTCACATAAGGGTACATGTCATTAAATAGATATAAAGGTGTACAAATGACAATACATGCATAGAAATGAAAAATAAATTATGCAAAATGTACAATAAAACAGAAAATAAAAGGGACAAATATTGAGATAATAAAATTATAGAACTAATAAGCCAACAAAAGCCAAGACCAAATCCACAATCATACATCCTTAAGAAGTATAGTAGTCAAAAGTGGCTGAAAATTAAGTTCAGCTTGTGACTCATGCTAACATTTATAACCACAACCTTTAAATCTCAGGACAAACACTGAGGACTAAATGTGAAAAATGCAATAACTCAGGCAATATTAAGGTTGAGAAACGTGACTGGGTTGAGCAAACAGTATAATCATCCTGTATATAGATATTATTCATATTGTATAACAGTGGCTCCAAACTTGGGGGTTGTGAGATAAATCTTAAAGGGTCATGAGATGATAAATAGAGTAGGAATGCAGAAAACATACATTTATGCAACATAAAGATAGGTTTCTTTTCCTAATCTCCTATCCTAATTTCTAAAGTGTTTACAACAGCACATGTAAATCATAATGTCAATCAGTGATAACAACGATGACATTTGTTTGCACAGATAAATGTGGATCATTGTCCCGGACAGTGAAATCAGGGAGTCTCTGTGTCTGTCTCAGACGCCGCTGATTGCGATTTGACAAAAAATGTTAACAGACGTATGATATATAATTGTTCCATTTCATCGCTTTCAAAAGAACAATGATAGGTCCTTGAGGGGCACTAGTCAATACAATATATTACTGATTGGACCAAGTGTTGGCTTCATCTGGCTCTGAATGTTTACTTAATACTTCAATAACATGAATATAAATATAGAGGAATGAGCTGCATCAATGCAGACATAATACGCAAAAATGTGGCCCCAGGGAAAATAACCATATATATATACAGTATATATATATATATATATATATTAGGCCTGTCAATCGATTAATCACGAATTAATGGCACATTTTTTTATCTGTTCAAAATGTACCTTAAAGGAAGATTTGTCAAGTATTTAATACTCAAATATGCTGCTTTATGCAAATGTATGCATATATTTAGTATTGGAAATCAGTTAACAACACAAAACAATGACAAATATTGTCCAGAAACCCTCACAGGTACTGCATTTAGCATAATAAATATGCTCAAATCATAACATGGCAAACTCAAGCCCAACAGGCAACAACAGCTGTCAGTGTGTCAGTGTGCTGACTTGACTATGACTTGCCCCAAACTGCATGTGATTATCATAAAGTGGGCATGTCTGTAAAGGGGAGACTCGTGAGTACCCATTGAACCAATTTTCATTCACATATCTCGAGGTCAGAGGTCAAGGGACCCCTTTTGAAATGTCCATAACAGTTTTTCCTCGCCATAATTTAGCGTAAATTTGGAGCGTTATTTAACCTCACGTCATGACAAGCTAGTATGACGGTATATCTTATATTTAGGATGCAATTTGAATAAAAGCTTGTCCTGCTTTTATGTGCAAAGAGACAGAAAATGTTTCTTCAAACACTAAAATTAGTTTTCTGGTATTTTCTTTACATGTGTGGTGGTTTACTTGCAGCTGAAATCAAATTGACATACGCTTGAAAGGAACGAAATTCAACCGGACGTTAAATTTAAAGAATTCATCAAACCATAATGGGAGGGAGGAGGCAGCTAATTTATCACCATCGCTAAGCCATAAATGTGCCCTCACTTTATTTCAATGTCTCACACAGCACTGTGTAAGCACCATGTAATCGATCTTTGACTGTGTAATTATGGCCTGATGGTGGCCCTCACTCTTTCCCTTTTGTATTTCTACAGTGGTCAAACTGCAATATAAGGAAGAGGGATGTGCTGCCTTCCGTGCTTTGACCTGTGAGACATTACCATGGAAACAGAGACCAGTTAGATATAATACTCTGACATATTTATTAAATCATAATCGTAACCATTTTATTAGATGGCTCTCAGAGGGCAAACCTCTGCCAGTGAAACACATTTGTAACGATATGATCCACGTAGAACTGACATATTTTTGTGTTTCAAGTTAATTCCTTCTATAGTGTTGTCAACTTGTTTTATATGAGGTGTAAACAAGACAACCTGTTTAAAATGTTCACCACTAAGCATTTTACCTGATGACAGTGATCAGTCAGCGGTGGATTTGACCCTTAGCCGTCACGGCTGCCCTTCCTACTGTCTATACGCCAAGAATAACCTGCTGTATTGGACAGGATCTAAATGACTAATATATTGTAGATATAAATGATATGCAAACATGTGTGATGTAATAGTGTACCAAAAGAAACATATTGTTTTTAAATAATTTTCAAAATTAGGATATTTTCTGATTTGCGACACCATGTTTCAGGTGAATTGGGACAACTGAGAGCAATTCTCACATTCACAGTTACACATTCATCCCAGTAGGGGCAGTTGGGGTTAAGGTTCTTGCTCAAGGGCACCCCAGTGATAATGAGGGAGGGGCAAACGCTGTTTTTTCACTTTCCCCACCCAGAATTATCCTGCCAGTCCGGAGGTTTGAACCTACGACCTTCCGGTCGAACCTTTAGGCCACCATTGCCCCACCAATGGGCCTAAAAAAAATGTTTTTTGGTCATTGCTTACAGCAAAATGGTAAGCCGTTATATGTTTGTAAAGATATCATACACACTTAATTTCTTCACATAAAGAAAGTAGACACCTTCAGGAATTCAGAAATATGTGTTGTTGTTGTTTTTTAATTGATAACATGAACGCGATCACACGATAGGATTACAAAACTGTATACCAATATACCTGAATTCACCTACAGATATGAGAGTCAAATGATGTCATCTAACTCTCAGCATTATTTTCCAAATTGTCAAACTATTCTTTTAACATTCAGAGTATTCCTGCAAATGACAAGCTTCAACCAACTTCTACACCCAAATTTGGATGAGTGTGCGAAAAGAGGTGTCATGACCAGCTTGGCAGGTACAGTATATACAGTATACTGTATATGTATCCTTACGTTAGATTTATGGTCTTTTTAACTTAAAAGTACAACATTCTCTATAATCTTCAGACTCGGCAGACAGACTTGGATCTTGTTGTTGTTTGCAGACTTGTTTCTCCACATGGTCAAAGAGAATATTGTTTTTGAAGCAGCAGAGTCTCAGTCTGTGTCTCATGAATCATAGTGTAGCTTTTACTGGAGGATTTCACACAGCACAGACACATACTGGGATTTTATAACTAACCCTTTAAATGTCCTCAAAACACATCTTTGTTATTTTCATTTTTCTGTCCATGGGGCAATTATATGTTATATTATATGTTATTGTAAACAGTTTTTTAAATCTGTACCAAACGGTTGAGAAGAATACAAACCATGTACTGTTATTATGCTAGTACTAGGTTCGTTTACCAACATGGCAATTTGTTACCATGTAATTAGTAGTATTACCAGTACTCCTAGTATTATTTCCACGTATTCATTCTAGATATTTACCATATTTATAGTAGGCTACTTTGAAACATCTAGGAAAATAGTGAAAAATATTTTATTTTCATCAAATATATAATGGAATAACATTAAACATATGATATGTTCACTGTTAATATGTTTTTATTAACAACAGTGAATGTTCATGTTTTTTTTATTTCATGAAAAAATTAAAAATTTAGCATTACTACTACTACTTTTACCAGCTAAGAACAATCCAACCGTTTGGTAGAGTGTGTTTTTAGACAGGAAAAAAAATCTGATTTATTAAATTATTATATTTTATTAATTTATTTAATAGCATTAGATGGATCATATTAACAACACTGAATGATCAAATGTTTTTTTTTTATTTAGCAGTAATTTAGTAATAATAATTGTTGTAATTTTAATTACATCATTAGCTTTACTAGCGTTACCATAAAAGGACAATTGAAACGTTTGGTAGAGCATGTTTTTAGAAAATTATTTGACACTTATTAGACTTTTTTTTGTATCAAGTGACATATTTCTGTTCAGTAAGGCCTCTGAAACTATGAAAATGCATTTTGGGTGATCGGATTGCAATCAGATAGTGATTGACCACATGAACGTACAGGTGTAAATGACCCCAAAATGCATTGAGGACAGATTGTGATCCGATCAGCCAAACCCCGTCCACCTAACCGCCGGTGTTTTGAGGCAGATGTGTCCTCGCTTAACGCAGCGCCTCTTTGGCAGTGCCCGGTTACAAGCCCGTGCGTAATGCCGCTTTTTTTTACACAGGGGATCGCCTCACTTCCCAACATCGGACGCTTGATGTGCTGTCTCTAGACACAAGGCACTCAGCACCTGATTGGACGAACGCTTTCCCACGTGGGCTGCTGCTCCAAGCTTTCAAACCGGAAACAATATGGCGGCTCGTTTAGATACTTTCTTCTCTTATTTCACAAAAAGAGTTCACTGAAATGTTTCTGAAAACATTTGAGGCGAGAAATAAGCTGTGCAGTTGCTGAATCTGTCTTTATTTTGGATCGGCAAAGCCTAGTTTAAAAGTTTCTTGGGAGTTTCCAGAGGTGGCAAGACGCGCTGGACGCCCATGATTTGCATAAAGTAGCCTATACCTCAACTTTATGCAAATGAGGAGCAGGCGTCGTGATGGTCTGTCTCTTGAATCGCACCGCCACTCTACCAGAATGCATTGCACGGCTGCTTATATACACAGTGAATGGGAAGTGTGGAAAGGACGGAGCCTGTGGACACGTACAATAAGGTGTAATGGGGATCTATATGTTGAAAAAAAACCAATATGCCAACATTTAAACAGAGTCCTCATGTCTGACTGACTTTTTTAATTGCTAACTTCCTGTAAGAAGGCGGACTGAAAAGGCATGCTATTTAAAGAAACAGCGACATCTGGTGGATTTTTTTAGCGTAACATACCAAAAACCGAGAGAGCTGGCTCAATCAGGTTGAGTTAAGTGCAACAAATTTTTCAATAAGATACAGTAACTCAATATGTGCTCTACCAGACAGTCGAGAAGAACATTAAAGGGAATGTTTGTAACTTTTTACACGTACAAATCTACCGGGTCGGGATCCCATGCGCGCTCGCGTGTGGCCGGAGTCTCTGCTCCTCTACCTGCTTGCCTTCACTCACACACCGTGCGTGTTCTCGCTGTCTCTCTCCACCTCTACACATGCATGCGCGCTCACTACACACTGCAGAAGAGTTAGTTTATCTCTGAGAATATCTAGTGAATGTACAGTGGACGTTTGTGCAGAAATAAATGCTGCAGCTCCTCCTGACCAACAGAGGTTTCCTGTGTCTTGTGAAGTGTAGGGGCTCCGCAGCGAGAAACGTTATTGTGTCCGACCAGGTGCCGGTGTCTCCCTTGTTCGTTCTGACCGGTCGGAGACGATAACGTTTCTCTTCCTGCTTCAGCCCTGGCACCGACCCGCTTTTCCTGCTTCAGCCCCGGAGGCTGAGGCAGGAAAAGCCAACACTAGGATCGGCATTGATTCATAGAGAGACCTCCGTCTGGTCAGCTAACATTACTGCCAAGCAGGTGAAATATAGAGTGATATTGTTGTTTTAGCTGACGTGTGTCGCCTCACTGTTTTGAGCGATGCTCGTTCATGTCTATCTAGAGCGAGCACAAGCCCGCCGCTGACTTTCGTTGACTTAACGGCCACAGGTGTCGCTGTTAACAAGCATTTCTAATTATTACAAACAGTCCCTTTAAATTCAACACATTTTTTAATAAGATATAGTTAATAAAGATGTGCTCTACCAGACAGTCGAGAAGAACGTTAAATGGTTAATACTTTTCTATGGTCTCTTAGTATTCCTGGCATTTATTTAGAAAAACGTGATTAGTTGGGATTTTTTGAGTTGTGGTGATCATCAGTCATAGTTCATTCGTCCTCATATGTATTTCTTTTCTTTTCTTTAACAAATATGTCAGTGCATATGGAGTTGAGGTCAGACCACACCCCGGGCTCTCTGATTGGTAGAGATGGATAAAGGTGGAGCAGCTGGAAGCGCACTGGACTCACTGGAGAGCAGAGGAGCTGCTGCTGGACACACAGCTGGAGGAGGTGTCGGTGGACCTGCTGCTTTGCAAAACTTACAGCAGCTGAGTGAGCCTCCGTATGTACAACAACCGGGCATTAACTCCGACGAGTCTTCCGTCCTGCTGTGGTTTTTAAGTAGTCTACTTGGAGTCCAAGATGTGCGTAAAAGGCTCAACCTCCAGTCCTCTCTCCACTGTGCATGAACGTGAGTTTGCTTTGCTTGCATGTTAAGCTTCTTGTTTGAGGTTACATGATACTGTAGATACATTATAGTTTTGTTTTTATTGTGGTTTTGGGCTTTAAGTGCACTTAGTGTCCAATGTGGGGAAAAAAACAACTGTGCGCAATTGTGTCATTTTGTAGACACAAACATATTTTATTGAATTGATTTGGGTGAATTTCAAATCATTCAAAGTCTGACTGTAAGTCCTCTCTGTATGGATGAAATCAGTACATCATACTGAATAACATCTGTGGAGCAGGTTAACAGTTTTAAGGGATATTCTGCATGATCTGACTTTAATAATTCATGTTGCATCTGTCTGACGTACATTATCCATATATTAATGCCATTTGAATGTCTGTATGAGTGTGTTTAAAAAAAAAAGAATATTTCGGGATTGATTATTGACAGAAAATGTTGGATTTCGTCAAATTATTTAAATTCCTCTGCTTATTTTCACCTCGATTAAAATAGGAAAATTCAAAGAAAGAGACAGAGAGAGGATGGATGATCCCTTGTGCGCAATTGTGCTTAAATGACCTGTGCTTTATATCACATTTAATACGTTTACATGATTATTTACACGATGTTATGAGTCATATGGTCTACCAACACGTCATGCCTTGTATATGATTGATAATAGCTCCTCTTTTATGGAATTTAACATCAGGAGAAAATATTAAACATGTGAGTCACATTGCTGTAAACAATCAAGGCAAACCAGGTGGGACAAAAAACAACAACGAATGGTCTCAAAAAGGCCTGACGTTTTGGGGGTTTTAGTATTCACAGCATCAGTGTGATGTCAGTGATACAGCTTTGTTTTGTTGTACAGGTGTGGGCACCACAATACTAACTGATAACAGCGGCTGCCAAGCCTTTATTAAATGCAACAGGACACTGAACAAGGCTTTGCATTTAAAATCACAAGTCAAACACACATACATATTTTTTTTTCTTTTTGCAGTTTATTGGGAAACAATTTTAGTTTGGGCTCACACAACAAATATTAATTACAGGTTTACATTACATGTTTTAAGATTTCAAATATTTGCTGATTGAGAAACAAATATTGTTGGCATAATACAATAATAACTTTCATTTATTACATCTATCAATACCAAATATATATATTTTTATCTTCCCTTTTCCCCATGTTGTTATGATTACTAAGATTACTAATTGTAGTTGCATTGTAGCACCATTACATGATGAAGAAGTTTATACTATCTAATATTAGCTAAATGTTCTGGATTCATAATTTTCATGTTCTTCACAGTTTGTGAGCTTCATCTTTCAGCCTCACTGATTTGCAATGCTAATGCCACTTCTGTACACGCATTAATGCGTCCTCTTGATGTGATGTAGAGAAATGTTGTATTCATTCATGAGATATTTGTGTTTCTTTTGTGACACAAATGTGTTTGGATGACCTGCGCCCACTTCACGGCCTGTGACTCATCCGCCTTGAACCTTGTTGACTGGCTTTTTTTTTGCTTTCCTCTAGTTACCAGCACTTATCTTCATGGTAGATGAGCAGAATGTTGCTTCCTCTGCGAGTCTCAGAAAATGAACGCCACCATGTGTGACCCTGCAGCGACCATGTATCACCTGGCGACGGACCACCAACTGAACGCCAGCTGCAACTGCTCCTCGCCCCCTTCCAATTGGACCGTAGGGGGTGATGCCCTGCAGCTGCCCACCTTCACCACGGCAGCCAAAGTCAGAGTGATTATTACCTGCATTCTCTGTGGCGTATCGGCCTTCTGCAACCTGGCTGTGCTGTGGGCGGCACACAGCGATGGGAAACGCAAATCCCACGTCAGGGTGTTGATAATCAACCTGACGGTGGCTGATCTGCTGGTGACTTTCATCGTGATGCCCGTGGACGCCGTGTGGAACATCACAGTCCAGTGGCTCGCTGGGGACTTTGCCTGCAGGCTACTGATGTTTCTTAAGCTGCAGGCAATGTACTCCTGCGCCTTTGTCACCGTGGTGATCAGTCTGGATAGGCAGTCGGCCATCCTCAACCCTCTGGCTATCAGTAAAGCCAGAAAGAGGAACAGAGTCATGCTGACCGTGGCGTGGGGTATGAGTGTCGTGCTGTCAGTCCCTCAGGTAAGGTCAGGTGTCCCAGCTGAGGACACAGGCCAGAGCTCAGGACTGGTTTTCATCAAACATGTTCCTGCTCCTGTCCAAAAAGGCACACTTTACATGCACAGAGGAACATGGCCACTTCCTATAGTCTGATATAATTCTTACTTTGGTTAAATTTTTATATCCAGTGATTTATAATCTGTTCCATAAATAATCCTTTCCACAAAAACTGCTGATGAAAAAGTGTAAAATATGAGGCTGCCAGTCGCCCTCCCAACATCAGACTGAAATAAATGATGATCCCGTCAGCAAGAAATGTCTTGTCTCGTTAACATGAAAATGTATTAATCGCCATGTGGGAGGTTGTGCAGGCGAGGACTAATGTGAACAATATTAAGGGGGCCATTTAAATGTGAAGCCAGTCGAGATGTGTCTGCAGAGCAGGGTGTCCTGTGAGCATACAGGCCCATCTGAATGTTAAAGAATCTGCTTATTATTGTCATCAAATCCCATGAAGAGACCAGAATCCAACAATTAATTTATCCTGTTAAAGGTACAGTGTGTAGAATTTAGTGACATCTAGCGGTGTGGTTGCAGATTGCAACTAACTGAGTACCGCTCCGCTCACTCCTCCCTTTCCAAGACTGCGGTAACGTGAGCCGCTTAGTGCAAAACTGTGGGAACGCCATTCGTCTCGCTCACAGGCCATCCGTACCATAATAACACTACTTTAGGAGCAATGGCAGTCAGCCGCCGGCTGGCGGTTCCACGGTTTTGCACTCTGCGGATCACATTACCAGTTTCACAAGCGAGTCGGAGAACTACGGTGGCCTTCAGGTAACGTAAAAACATGAAAGGCTCTCTCTAGAGCCAGTGTTTAGTTTATTCGTTCTGGGCTACTGTAGAAACATGGCGGTGCAACATGGTGGACTCCGTGAAGAGGACCCGCTCCCTATGTAGACATGAAGGGCTCATTCTAAGCTAACAAAAACACAATTCTTAGTTTTAGGTGATTATACACTAACGAAAACATAGTTATGAATATTATTTTGCATTTCTGCTACTAGATCCCCTGAAATGCTACACACTGGCCCTTTAACAGATATTGTATTGTATAGCCACAGCCGGATAAAGCTTATGCCTCCATGGTTTGTTATCAAAAAATGTTTGATTACTTTTTCCATCATTACAGTGAACATGGCCAGTATTTCATTCCCTCTGAGCCATCTGCTGCTCATTTACCATTATGCTGGAGACTGACATTTATTGATTAATTATTGATTGAGAGATATATTTTTGCCAGTATTTTGTCTAATGCAGCCAACAAACAGGCCGACACCTGAACAATCCTAACCAATCTCAGAAACAGATATCTCAAAACCTGGACACATAAAACAAAAACTATCTGCGTGTCGAAATAGTAACTATGCCAACTACATTTCATGTTCTGACAGCCTCTATGGTTGACAGCAGGAAAGTTATCACTGAATGATGACCATGGCTACCAAACACATGGGAGTAGCCATGGGTGTTATCTCCATACCTTTCTAACTATTGTTCCTTTCCCTCCTCAGTTGTTCCTTTTTCACAATGTGACCATCATCCATCCCGAGGACTTCACTCAGTGTACCACACGTGGAAGTTTTGTCATTCACTGGCACGAAACGGCCTACAACATGTTCACGTTTTCCTGCCTGTTTCTGCTGCCTCTGGTCATCATGATCACCTGCTACACCAGGATCTTCTGCGAGATCTCCAAACGACTGAAAAAGGACAACTGTGAGTTTAAAAGCTCTGTGTGGATCAGTTTACTTCTGTGATATAGCTCTTATATAACATAACTGCAGCGATTTACTTGATCCTGTTATTAGTAGAAGCACATTGATAAAAGCTGGGCTGTGCTTGGTAAGGTGATTTAATGTTTTTTTTTTATCTTCAACCCACACAGAGCTGTAGAGCTTATAGTGGAAGTGACTGGAATTGTGTTGAGCATTAAAAAATCAACAATATCCCTTCCCAGTCCTGGTTACTCTAGATAATCCATAGACCCAACTTTGTACAGTTTTCATGAAATAAATCTACATAGGAAATAGTCCCTAAGATGTACAGATGTAAACATTGTATTCTGTGGATTATTAAGAGAAACAGGAACAATGTTTTTTTGAAAGAGATGTTCCATGCTTCAGGGACGGCAATGCTGTTCTGTTGGTCGAGCAGTCGGCCTACACTTTGGTGGCTGACAGACAGACAAACTGTCTGATGGACTGCAGTGAAATTCATGATCCCCTGGCTTTTCCTCTAGCACCAACATTACCTTTTTGATTTTTACTATCAGGTGTAAACATTCAATTTGGTGCAGATATTCATGGTGGACAGAGGACGAATATTTGAGTTCCGACTATGTATTTGCAAAACTAACTGCAGCCTCAGCTGTATTTTGTGTTTAGTGCTTGTTAAGCCAATGTTAATGTTAATTAACATGCAACTGTTGTTGTTGCCTTGAAACAGTAGTGAATGGCGTTGCTTACACTCTTTTAGGGTACATATTTTACCTGCTGCCTCTGCGAGGCTCTGCCCCCTAGCTCGCAGTGAGTGAAGAGCAAATGTCTTTATCATGTGAAGGCAGCTTGCATGCTAACACACTTATTGTGGACATGGCAAATATTATACCTGCTAAACATATGCATGTTAGCATTGTAATTGAGAGCATGCTAGCATTTATTTAGCTCAAAGCAACGCTAGTGTGACTGTAGACTGTTAAATGTAATTTTTCAATGGTGTGAGCAGAAATCTGAGAGACAGAAACCCATTAAAACTAAAACTATCAGCATTATAAGTGACAAACTTAGTTTGTTTTGTTTGTTTAGTTTGCCATTTAAAAATGCATTACAAAGCAATTATAGTGCCGTGCATACACCTGATTTGATTCAGCTGTTATCATCTGGTCACAAAGGTCACATTCTAGTTGTACCAAAGCCTTCCACTGTCTATTATTCTCAACCACATCCCTCTAAAAGTGAACCACTTCTGACTGAGGATTGATTATCTTTAACACTAAATCTGAATGCAAAAGGCAATACTAGTTCTACATTTTGCATATATTAAATAATTGTTTGTTTGCTTTCAAGCCTTTTATAATGTGTATGTGTAAAGTATGTTTTGTGTCTGTCATCTGTTCTGCTCCCAGTGCCCTCCAATGAATTGCATTTGCGGTGTTCGACAAACAACATCCCCAGAGCTCGGATGAGAACTCTAAAGATGAGTATCGTGATCGTCTCGTCGTTCATTATCTGCTGGACTCCCTACTACCTGCTGGGCCTGTGGTACTGGTTCCTCCCCAACGACCTGGAGGGGAAGGTCTCCCACTCACTGACCCACATCCTGTTCATCTTTGGGCTCGTCAACGCCTGCCTGGACCCACTCATCTACGGCCTGTTCACCATCCACTTCCGAAAGGGGCTCCGGAGGTTTTACTGCAACGCCGCCAAGGCGTCCGACCTGGACAACAACACGGTTTTAACCGGATCGTTCTCTTGTGCTGCCAACTCTTTGCCACTGAAACGAGAGGTGAGCCGCGCCAGCCAGGAGAGGTTCATGCTGTGCAGCGATGACCACAGCAAAGCAGAGTCGACTTCACCAAGAAGCAGCTTTTTAACAGCAGACAATGACGCAGAGAGAGATCCAAACCAGTCCAGCCCTGAGAGCATCGTATGAGGAGAGTACAGGGTGGAGGCTTCCTGACAATGTTTACTACGGTTTTATTTATTCCGATTTTTTCAGTGTCTGACTGTCTAATGTGTGGGGTCCTGTATTCCTTGAATAATATGTAATTTTGCAGCCCGTAGGAAAAGGCGTATGAATTCCACGATAATGCGCAAGGCATTTAGCGCGTAATATGAACGCCTTTCTTTTTTTGGTCATTTGTACGCCAGGTACTGACTGCAATAAACATGCTACGCTCAGAGCTAGTGACGTAGAATAGAAAGTGAGAATGACTGCTCATGGCGGGCAGGTGGAAAGGTGGATGGGTCCAACAAACAAACGCCTTTTAACCATGAGACCGGTGTTTTGTATTCTAAGTTACATTAGTGACGTCTGTCTCGTGTTTTTTAGTGAAGTTTGTGATGTGTTTTCCGTACATATTTTACTTAGTTTACATACTTATTTTAAGGCCTACCATGATGTTTTTCCTAAATCTAACTGTTGCCTCAACCTAACTGTGGACATTACCGTAGTTTTGCTGCGTGCCGTACAAACGACACATGAAAAGCCTAAAATGCATCCTCATGACACGCAGAATGTCCTTGTAATGTCGTGCTATTTACACGCCTCCCTGTGAGACCGGGTTGCATTTTGATTTACGTCACAAATCATAACATGCTTCTGTATAAAACACAAAGGCCAAAAATCATAACTGCCATTGGTTGGAAAACACAGAACTTTGTATTTTTCTTGAAAAAGGGAAGCTTCATAAAAATAAATCTGATCAGCAGATCACACCACGCTAACACGCAGTAACAAGTTTCTATTATAAAGGAATGTTTAGTGCTCTGTACATTGTGAGTTATGTTCATCTTGAATTAAATGTAGTCACTGGGATTTGGAGTGTCTATTGTGAATCCATTGCTGTTGGAAATGTTACCAATTTTCAGCGCTAAAATTATAACAAGCGGTGTGGAGAAAGAAACAATTCTCAAATATAGCTGAACTTGTAAGCACAACAATGCCATGTCATTTCTGAGCAGATCTTTTATGCAAACACACTTCAATGTCTGTAGTGATGTGTAACAGTAGGATCCCTGAGGGGACTGCTGCTGCTAATCAGTGATGAGTCAAAGCGTCCAAATGGAAAGGCCATTTCTACCATTTCATTCTGACAAATTGATGTGTGGCAGAGATAAAAAAAAAATAACTTTAAAATCGTCTTCAGCTCTATGAAAAAAAATATTTTGTATTTTTCTTGTTTTGTTCAGTGGTTGAGACAGGTACAGTAGGTCCAGGTGCAGTAACTAAGCAGACAAGTGGGAGATTGATGATGGGAGATTAGCATAACATGCAAATTTAGAAGTAGTGTATTAAAACTTTATGTAATGTCTAATAAACATGATTAATTGAGCAAAATTTAATATACACATAACTCTAAAGGAAATCTGAATAACTTAAAATTCCTTCATGTGTTATTTACGTATTTAGAAAAAGTATTTAATCCGGGAACAGGGGTGTATTTCACCCCTCCAGGCCTTATGTACGAGATTTTCTATGCCACTTTCTACTACGGCCAAAAGCCATAATAATTTTAAACTGAGATAAGAAACTATATCCATTCTTTAAATTGATGCCTATATCACTCATCTTTCATTAACTTCTTCTGCATGAATTTACTCTTCCTGAATATGAAACTGAGTACACCAAATAATTTCATTCACAAATACATAAACACAGTGTGCCACCAGGATCAGAAAATTTGTCCTTATTTTAAATATGACCTTAGACAAAACATTTTCAATGTGTCCAGCTGATGGCTGTAGCTTCATGTGTACCATCCCAACCAGTGGGCAACTCCGGGTCTGAAAAGTGAAGCCAATGCAGAAGTGCCTTAAACTTGCATTCTTTCTAACTGCCAGCAGGGGGCGACTCCTCTGGTTGCAAAAAGAAGACTGGTTGTATAGAAGTCTATGAGAAAATGACCCTACTTCTCACTTTATTTATTACCTCAGTAAACATTATAAACATGAGTTTATGGTCTCATCACTAGTTTCAAGTCTTCTTCAATACAGCATGATGTTCATTTAGTAAATTATGGTCCCATTTAGAGTCAAATAGATCATAAAGCAGGGGATGCTTTAGGGCATGGCTACCTTGTGATTGACAGGTCGCTACCACGGTGTTGTTCGTGATTTTGTCTTAGAACTTTAATCCTTTCAGTGTGTTTTCAGTTCATGAAAGTTAATTCCAACCTTATTGGTTGCTTAAAAATGTCTTATTCAGCGTTCGATTGTACTTAGCTCCACTCTCTTGTGTCACTTCTGGTTGCAAATAATCAAGATGGCAACGGCCAAAATGCCGAACTCAAGGCTTCAAAACAGTTGTCCACAAATCAATGAGTGACGTCACGGTGACTACGTCCACTTCTTATATACAGTCTATGGTCCCAACATGTGGGTGGTATACTGTAGATTATAAAACGGGTAGCTCAAATCAAGCAATCTGATTGGTTCATAGCCGTGGTATAATATCCTCATACCACTGCTATGACCTCTAATTCCTTTGCACTTTCAGGATCAATCCGCATCTGAGAAAAAAACTTTAGTCTAATGGTGTCATGGTTGCTTAGCGACATTAACTTCGACCTCCTGTGTGGCCTAACTATGGAGGAGTGGATTGAGCACTCTCCAGAAAAAGAATCCACCTGCTATTGCTCAACGACATGTAGAGCTCTTTAAAGAGGAGGTAGACCATCTGGAAAAAAAACAAAATGAACAGAACACCGTTACGCAAACGAAATGGGCAGTGAAATGCTTTGACGACTGGTGTAGGGATAAATGTGTAGTTTTAGATCCTAAAACAGTGTCAAAGGAGCGGGTCAATGAATTTTTACGAGATTTCTATGCCACTGTCTGAAACGGTAAAGGCAATCTCTATGGCCTGAGCAGTTATTTTGGTCTCTGTGCTGGACTTGCTGGTGTCTCCTCAAAGACACAGAGTTGACAACAGTCAATAGTGTATTCACCCTCAAAAGAAAGGACCCAACACAACAGTTCAGCATGTGTCAATATCAGAAGATGACTTCAAATAAAGAAGGTGCTGGATCGTAACACTACTGAGGGGCTAGTAAACAAAGTGTGGTTTGACGTCCAGCTACACTTCAGGCGTGGAGGAAATGAGGGCAATCGGCTGCTCAAACCCACATCATTAACCATCAAAAGAGACGAAAACGGGCAACACTGGCCTTCAATGAGCATACAAAGAATCACAATGACCCACTGGAGAAGAATAAAGAGAGCACAAGGGGAGTCATGTATGAACAGCCTGACTATTCTCTCTGCCCCGTTTCATCTATAGAGAGATACTTCTCCCACCTACCCTCGGATGCACCAGCCTTCTATCTTCACCAAAAAAGAAAAATGATCTGCGGTGTCGACGACGTTAAGTACAGTATCGTTAGCAGTAAGCATATTCTTCTTTTGACGATTATTATGGTACCATAGGGTTATTTAAAAAAAATCTATGTAGGGTAGTCTACTGGCTATCCTGGCTGTTCATGACCTATAAGCTACTGACTAAATGTAAAAAGTATCATCTGCTGTGTACTACAGGAACGTTCGAGAGCCAATGGGTGTCAATCATCTTGTGACAATGCTGCCCAGAATATGCAAGCAAGCAGGAATGTAGCAGAAATACATCAACCACTGTCTCAGCAGTACCATACCAGTACCTTAGCAAGTCAACTAGTTATTAAAGTCATCCTACTGACGCTGGACAGTTTATTGCACGATAAATGGCAATATACAAATCAATGTAAATAAATAGCTAGATAATGAAATGAATATAACGCTAGCCTGCGATGAAAAAATAAATATGCTAGTGTGGGCTACGTTCCAAGTCTGGCGACCTGTCCAAGGTGTACCCCGCCTTCGCCCAATGTCAGCTGGGATCGGCTCCAGCACCCCCGTGACCCTGAATAGGCTAAAGCGGTTACAGATAATGGATGGATGGATGGGCTACGTTCCATAGCAACTGCATCCATAGCAAAGGCCTCAGTATGTGCAGGCAGAGGTAATAATGTTTTGATTAGAAATAAGTTAACATTTTTGCTATAATGGCTGTTACTTACAGTAGTTTATTCTTGGGGTCCCAGTCGGTAGTCCTTGTGTGTTAAATATGCTGGTAGGAGGGTTATGGTTGAGGGTTAAAGTGGTGTTGAAGCTGGGGGTGATGACGGCAGGTTTGTTTTTGCATGTTATAATAAAAGAAAATGTTGATGAAGCAAAAATGTCACAAGCAACTTACTAATGAGCATCAACCCAACAGCAAAGACTGACAGCAATTAGAGTAAAGTTTCTGTGTCGTTGTAGAAGCTTAGTTTAATTTAAGAGGACATTGCTGCATTGTTTTTACTGTCCGACCCCCCCCCCACCCACTCCCGTAACAATTCTGATGTTGACAATAACACATGCAGGCTTGTTGAATAGAGCACCTGCGCTTTCATTACGCTCTCAATCACATTTGGCTCTTTGGCATCAACCCTCAGTAAAGCTTTTCAGAAATTCAAATGAGGCATTCAAGCACATATTAAAATCTGTATCAGTACCGGTTCATTTTCACAGAGACACACCACAGTATGATCTTGATATATCTGGTGAAGATGAATTATGCAACAATGTAGATACATATTTCAATGCCAACAATAGGAGAGACGCCATACAAATTATCCAAAAACCGTTCCGTCAAATGAACATCACAAGCACATTCTGGCACAAGAATTCCCCTTATTGTTCTGCCACCAATCTAAACTAATACAGAAAGCCAATCAGGAACAATTCAAAAGACGCACATTGCTGATTGTTTATAGATGAACAATATGCTCTCTGATAGATTAAGATCTTCTGACTCATTTTCATCTGATTTGCTGTGGCTCTAACCTGAGCTGAACCATCTGTCAATCATACTCTTATCAAAGCCAGTCAGGTGAAGAGCGAAAACATCTTTTCCTTTGAGAAAAGCCATCAGTGCCGTTTTTTGCTCTTCTTTCAATTAAGAAATAATCTCCAGTTCTGATATAACTGATGCTATTGTAGCAGCTACACTCACGTCTTTGGGAGTGGCCATTGTTGTTTTGAACAGTCGCCTCTCCATGTCGCTGCACACACCTAAGCCACGCCTGTAGCTGCCAGTAGCTCCTCACAGGATGCTGATTGGTCCATGATCTGGCTTGCCGTACAAAAACGCATTACTTGAGCCTGACAAGATGGATTATCGTGAGAAATGAGTTCCAGCGATTCTTGCGTGATCTTGTTGAGAATCTAGCTGCCGTGCAAAGTAACTGTGACCCTGGTGCTCAATAAATAGGGACAATATTTAGTGGTTGAAAATAGAGCACTCAGCTACTGATTCTGCCCACCAGCCTCCATTATTCTCATGTATTCATGAACCTGAAAAGCAAAGTTTCTGCTTTTGATTTACTACAAAGAAATGCCTTTAAAACAGAAATTGAGTAATTATTTTCACTTTACATTTTGCTTCATATTGGGCTTACTTCTCAGTGCGGTCAAAGAATTAAATAAAATGTTTGTTTTTCTTTCCATTAAATTAAAAACTGTATCAGTGGCATGAGACTGTTTAGCTGCACAAGAACATACCGCTTCTATTGTTACTGCCTACACCCAAACTAAACCTATACTTTCACAGTATATACAAAGTCCTGAATTGGTATTTTAAAGACTGAAATCTCTGCACCCTGTCCTGTTTTTTTAGTGTCTTCTGACATTAAAAACATGGCATATGAAACATTCAAGCAACGAAAAGCCTCCGTGCCATGACTGAATACGGCCCAGTCATAATCAGCCTGAATACACTCATCCTTTTAAAATACACATTAGAGACGTCCTTCCAGCACCACAGATTTAATATTTTTGTCTAATTCAACACAAGAAACATTTATTTGAAGAATGGACACAGTCCTGCAACCTTTGATCCAATTACCATGGCATTTACTGCTTACTCCAAGCTTTTACTGTTTCCTTACATTTAGCCATGCTTTCATTATTTTTACTGAATTCTGAAGATTCAATGTTACAGTGCTAATGTCATAAAAATGCAGTTTGTATTCTGCCCAAAGCTTTATATATTAGGAGACTGTAAGGTATCTGCTTTTCAACAATAACTCAGACTGCTTTTTTGATTTGATTAGACGGCAGTTTGAAATAGAAAAAAGAAAAGAAAGGATCATTTTGTATATCATCTTTGTATGACTGATGACACGGAAAAATTATGTGTGTGTGAAAATGAGCACTGCGTGGAGAGTAGAATAGTGCAATGAAGGTGGTGGGAATTAGAAGAAGCCTTTAACCAACATAACATTTGTACAATAGTACCTCTGTGCCAAAAATCATTTGTTGTAGTTCTTCAGCTGGCTGCAGCTCTGCTGTGTCTCTGTTGTACCATCACTGCAGTTTCCTGTAGCTGCTTCCATGTCTCCAATATCGCTTTGTCCCTTTCATCCACAGACAGCGCTCTTCACGTGAAAACACAGGAAACACATGACAAGACACTACTTTAACATTCAGCTAAGAATTGTTTACATATCATCTGAGTCTTTTTGGGAATACATTTTGAAATACAATGTGGCATAAAGACACAAAGAATGCAACCTTTGTTCGAGGTAGAGATTGCAGTTTTCCTCTAAGCTCAGTGTGTTTTGTCGTCGTGGAGAGTCTGGAGGTGAAACAATATACTGCTTGATGATGCCACGCTTTCCGAAATGGAAGATGAAAAGCTGGCTCTGGCTTCCTCCTTTAGATGACGCACTGCAGCTAGGGTCCTCATCACCTGCGTAAGACAATTTCATGTAACCATGTTTGTGCAGCTTTTTCGCTGACAGATCCACGTCAATATGAAGTCAAACTCTTCTGGAACGTCACCAGTGATCCCCTCAGTACTTTTTTCCTGCTGTGGGGTAATGCAAGACAAAACTAAAATGTGGTTTTGGGTTTACCTTGTATGAACAGAGTCTGCTGTTTGGTGTTCAGAGCATAAACAGGATTGCAGGGAGTGGAAATCAGATGAGTTTTTGGAGGAACCAAGAAGCACACAGTGGTTTTGTTGATGACATCTTGGAGGAAGATTTTTCCATTTCTTTGCACCACAAGAGACTATTTGAGGCAAGAAAAATAAGACAGCAGGACCCAAAGAGTCAAAAAGTATAATATTGTAAATTCTATGGAAATTAATTTTCATATTATGAGCTTTAAAATATGTATCAACAACTTTAATGTTTCTACCAAACCCTGCAGGAACGGCACTGATGCAGTGACAGTTGGGAGGTCCCCGCTGTCTTTTGGCCTGTAGAGATATAGGAAACAATGTGAGAAAATGTTGTGTTTGACACATTATGATTTCATTTGACAGGAAAAAGTTAGACGCTTACATTTAACTTAGGATATATGTAAAATGTAGGTAACCTTTCAGAGAGCTGCATGGTGCAGGATTGTTCCCCTCGTCCTGTGTTGACTGTATGAATTGCTCCACTTTTACACAACACCAAAAGAAAAACTTTTGCTAAAGTAAAAGTCTGGGAATCATCAACGGACTCGGGCCAGTAATCCACAAATTGCATCCTGAAGAAGGGACTGTCTGTTGCTGACACTGAGACAACAGACAACGGAGACCCTGAGGGAAAGAAAAGATGATGAGAATCAAACAGGCCATAACCTTGTTTATATGATAGAAACCTCTAACAAGCAAATATGTCTGTTAGCTGGTCAGTCACTCACATAAAGTGTCATTGCATCTTTCCACAAACTGATTCTGCCTCATTATCTCTTTTCAGTGAAGTTTCTTTTCTTTTCTTTTTGTTGCTAAAACTGCATATGGATACTATATTATACTATAGGCAAAAATATGATGTTTGCAGATTATTTGAAAATTCAAAATTGTTTAAATGTGGCTTTTCTACAACACAACCACCAAGAGCTTTCAATTAAAGGTACAGTGTGTAGGATTTGGCGGCATCTAGTGGTGTGGTTGTAGATTGCTCACTCCTCCCTTTCCAAGACTGCGGTAACCTGAGCCGCCGAGTGCAAAACCGTTCAGAGGCCATCCTTACCATAATAACACTACTTTATGAGCAACAGAAGTCAGATGGTGGCTGTCGGTACCACAGTTTCACAAGCGTGTTGGAAAACTACGGTGGCCTTCAGGTAACGTAAAAACGTGAAAGGCTCTTTCTAGAACCAGTGTTTGGTTTGTCCGTTCTGGGCTACTGTTGAAAGATGGCCGAGCACATGGCGGACTCCGTGACGAGGACCCTTTCCCTATGTAGATATGAAGCTAACAAAAACACAATGATTCTTAGTTTCAGGTGATTATAATATTTTATACCATTTCTGCTAATAGATCCCCGAAATGTTACACACTGTTCCTTTAAGAGAAATCTAATAAACTGTGTTGCTGTAGCTAAACGACACTGGGGTCAGATCTGATAACATTGTAGAGATACCCAACCATGAGATTTGCTCACCAGACTGCCTGTCCCACACACACACCAAAGCATCATCGAGCCCGAGAGCTATGTAACGGGTGCATCTACTAACAGCAGAGCAGAGGATTTCCTTTGCATTCGGCCACAACACATCTGGCACGAGTTCCACATCTGCTCCAAAAAGAGAGAAAGCTCAAACCAGAAATGTATGCCTATTACCCTCTCTAGAACAAAGAAACACATACAGTAGACGTGAGCTATTATCAACAGGCAACACACCCAGCAGATAAATATCCTACCTGGTTTGTTCTTTGGTGCTTTTTGCAGCAAATACTGAAGGAGATTATGGCTGCCACTCCACCACACACAGACAGCAACAGGCAATGCTGCTGAGAAAAGGTCAGAGATTGAAGATGACATTAATAGGAACATAGCCAGCCACTGCAGACTTGAAAATGTCTTGATTGAGTCCACAGGGATTAATTAGCTGGCAAATTACTTTTGGCAAATGTTTTTAATGGAAAGGGCTCTGAAACAGCACGAGCCAATCATAGAAAATTAATATACTCAACACGGAAATTTCTCCTCCCCGCCTCAATTACAAACCTGGCTGAGACTTTGCTTTACTGTCACCAGGAAACTGACCACAGGGCAGAAGAAAGTGCTGGGTGCTACATCTGAAAAAGAGTCCATGTAACTGATATGAAACAAGAACATGGCTGAGCATCTGCATTTACATTGAATGATTTACATGATTCACAGGCAATATTACCAACGGCACAATTTTGGTTTCAGAAGGGGGGATGGATTCAGGAGGTCCTGAGCCCAACCAGATTATAAAAATATACTTAAGAATATTTAATGCAAAGACTTCAATCAAAGACCATGTTAAGTATTACATGCATTAAATCTACAACAGAGCTATCATGCTGATTATATTTGTGTGAACTTTATCGTACTTTGGGCTTTCATTTGTTTTCCTTTTTCCTGCATCTCTATCGAAAGGCCGTTCCTCCCATTGATGACTGCTGCTGGTGTCTACGTCCAGAGCCAAACAGTGTGTCAAAAAATCCGTCAGCTGCACGTCAAGTGAACCATCCAATGCCGTCCCTGCAAAACAGCAGAAACATGCTGGGATGATGGGCCTCATGCAGCAACACTCGTTTAAATGTCTCTTTTATTTGCTCTTCATTTTCTGTTAAGAGCAAAAAATAAGAGAAGTTAACTCCACTCCAGATGCACCAAATTTTCTTAACCATCCAAATCTGCTCTTACCCAGGTGTGATGAATGATGAATCAGCATAAGTAACGCCCCCTAAAGACTATATAAGGGCAGGTGTTGTGCCATATGCAAAAACTCTTTCACATGCCCAATAATTGGAGAGATGCCACCAAAAACTGCACTTGCACATAGAAATTCGATAGAGAGTTAGAGCAAAAACAAAAAAACACTGGTGAATCCCAGAAATCAGTGGATACTGACAAAATTAGAACAAAATAAAATAAGAGGATATTTGTTTGTATATTGCTTCCTGCATGAAGTCCATTGAGTCTTAACTGGAATGTGTGCAAGTGCTTATTCTATTACTTTTATTTGTAACAGCAAAAAAGATGACATATCTGTCGGGACACTTCAGTCATTAAAACAAGAGATATAGTATATAATCACTGACAGAGATGCATACAGGCACACACACCTCTGCATCTACACCATCACTTCCACTTCCACACACAATTTTCTGTTCTGTTCAATTACACCACACTATACTTTTAATACACTGTTGTTTTAGATACAATTATACCTGCTGGAATTTTTGGTGGCTCGATTTTAATCACAACTGGCCCTGGAGATGATTTCACATCCACACCTCCAGTTGAGTTTGGGTCCTGAGGATAAAAAATAGAAATGTTTTTCTGAAATTGTAATTCAATTACATATAGTAGTATCTGGCAGCAGTTAAACTGGCATACATTTTATTTAAAACTACGAATCCCCCCAAAAAACTGTTTGAAAAATGCTTTGCAGTCTGTAATAACAGAGAAGAAAGGAGGGGGAAATGTATTATTATGTATTATGCTGAATATGTGTACAAAGGTGAAGAACACACAAAAAATGGCAGCCACTCTGGATTGCAACCAGTTTCAAGGGTAGCGCTCTTCCTCTGGCAGCATTGAGTCCAAGCCATAGACTCTATAAAAGCCTTTTTGTGTTCTTTATGTCATTATGTGCCTGTGTTTGTGCACATTTTTTGCATTTTCTGATTATTCAAGATTCAACTGCTCCCCTCCTTTTTTCTTTGTGTTCAATTTAAAACTAATGACTTAAATAAAAAATAATAACACCAAACTAAGTTCAGATTCAAATGGCAGTTGACAAGCAAATGTCACTGTTAGTAAGGTGCCTTATACACAATCATGTTCAAACCAGCCTACCAATCAAATTTCAGTAATCAATACCTGTTTTTGTGATTGTGCCATCTCTAACTCTTCCAGCCACGCTTCTAAAGGGAAGTAGTAGACCTCAAGCCAAATGGCACCGTTACCTGATAGAGATGTGAAAATCACGTGAATCAATATTTGATGGTGAAGTCTTTAATTAAAATCATGAAATGAAAATAGCTCAAACTGAAAGTGAAGTCCTTACTTACAGCTGATTGATGCAGCTCCATAATCTCCCCCTTCAGACAGTTCAAATGTCAAGCAGATGCTTCTTTTGTTGATATCTTCCTGATAATTGAAGGAAATTTAAAGGAATTACATAAATTCAAAAATGAAAAGTATATCCTATAAATATTAGGGCTGTCAATCAATTAAAATATTTAATCGTGATTAATCGCACATTTGTTTTATCTGTTCAATTTGTACCTTAAAGGGAGATCTGTCAAGTATTTAATACTCTTATCAATATGGAAGAGGGAAAATATGCTGCTTTATGCAAGCATATGTATATATTTATTATTGGAAATCAATTAACAACACAAAACAATGACAAATATTGTCTAGAAACCCTCACAGGTACTGCATTTAACATAAAAAAATATGCTCAAATTATAACACGTAAACTGCAGCCCAACAGGCAACAACAGCTGTCAGCGTGTCAGTGTGCGGACTTGACTATGACTTGCCCCAAACTGCATGTGATTATCATAAAGTGGGCATGTCTGTAAAGGGGAGACTCGTGGGTACCCATAGAACCCATTTTCATTCACATATCTTGAGGTCAGAGGTCAAGGGATCCCTTTGAAAATGGCCATGACAGTTTTTCCTTGGCAAAATTTAAGGCAAGTTCGGAGCGTTATTTACCTTCCTTTATAACAAGCTAGTATGAAATATTTGGTACCGATGATTTCTTAGGTCTTTTAGTTTCATATGATACAACCTACAACCTCTGAAAGCTCGAATGCGTTAATGCGTTAAAGAAATTAGTGGCGTTAAAACAATTTAACGTTAATGCGCTATTATCGCGTTAACTTTGACAGCCCCAATAAATATATACAACATTTTGCAAAACAGTCACATAAAAGGGACAAAAACAGGTTGATTTATCCTCAACATTCTCAAAGTACCCTTATCGACAACACATAAAAACATTTTATTTCTTGCAGTGAAAGAAAACAAATTAAGATTTCTATACGCACCATGACGTTAATAACACTGAGGGGGTGAATGCCTTCACAGTGATATGCAAAGACTCTGGCAACACCTGCAGTGGAAAATGAAAGCAGCTGATGTCAGTATGACGATAGATTTGAACACTTTGTGAAAACCTCTTGGGGGTTTCCAGTTTTGACCTTTCTTTCCTCTAACTCACAAGCGTTACTGTCTCAGTGCAGTACAGTAATAATTTATGACTTCAGGATCAAGCATTTTAAGTGTACAAATAAATGTCAATCTGTTTTTGTAAAGATGTGAAAATCTGACTATCTACACATGTTTTATGCAGGAGAGGGATGAGAGAGGCGTACTACTCATACCCATATCATCAACAGTGCCAAGCAGATAGGCCTTCTCTTCCATTCTGGTCATTTGAATAAATGTAATTTCCAGTCCGTCCTGCAGCCACTCTGCAGCACAGATCAGAGAAGATGCGCACCACACAGACAAGCCCTGGGAGTGACCCAGGCTGAGGTACCGACCGTCTTCCGAGCACGCCAGACAGTTGGTGCTCTCTGGAAGCTGTCAGATAAGTCACAACAGAGAAAAAAATTATTCCCGCACATTTATTTGGAAAAAGACTTCAATAAATGTATTTCACTAGAATAAAAAGCTGTGGCTTTGTGTGCCCGTAGAGCCTTTTGGACATATTTGTTACTGGGCTACACAAATAATCCTGATTTCATTTGACATTATTCAAAATAATACACAGTGTACAAAGAGTTTTGCGAGATGGTTTGTCAAGCATTTGACCTTTAACGTCTCTGTCATGAACTCATTTCCAGAAAAAATAACCCAATGACTTTAAACTCCCCATCTGTACCTGTGTTGCAACGGACAGTTTCAGACTAGGTGTTTTCTTTATGGATGTCTCTGTTTTGCAAGCTGCTTCCATTTCTGAGTCTGAGCTACCTCCTCTTGTGTCCATGGGCATCCTGAATAATACAAAACAAAATGTATACAAAGTATTTTGAGTGTCATTAATAACTGTCTTTATTGTAATGTTGCTGGAAAAGAGTGCACACACTTTCCTTGTCCTAAGTTGTGTCTAACCATGCAGACATAAATGCAGTGGTGGAAGAAGTAATCTTAAGGATCAGTTCCACATGGTAAAAATGTAAAAATATATATATATTATATATTATATATAATATATTGGATTATTACTGATGCATTAACTATTAATTACTATCATGTATACTATTGGGTAATCTAATCTGTAGCAATACCAACATATGTTATAAGATGATGTTTTGTAAACTGTGAATCTGCATTAGTCAACTGGATGTAGTGGAGTCAACCTAGAGAGTAGCATGAAATAGAAACACTTTAGTAACGTTATATACACAGATCACCACTGTATATGTAGCTACAGCACACAAAGTGACGATAAACGTGCATAATAATAAAGTGAATAACTCTAGCTACAACATGAACGGAAATAAGAGAGCTCATAGTGACCTTTGGTTAGCTGTAAAGTTAAAAATATATCACCTGTAAATGTCATTTCATGTCGCCAGCTATCTTACCTTAATTTATCACACCGTCAGAGGGTGCTAATGTGTACAACGGTCGTCATGACAACTGTTGCCATGTCCACGGAGGTCTGCAGAGCAACCTGGTAGTTAAGCAGCAGGCTTATTATATATTATATATATATATATAGCCTACTCTAGCTATAGACTCATCAATAGCTCCAGGGACATCAATTCTTTTTTTTATTTTTTTTTTTAAATATGTTTTATTGATTTTCAAAGATTTTATCCCACAAAAATAACAGATACAAGACATGTATAAGTCAAACAAATTAGATATTTATTTTTATTTTTTATAGATATTTATTTTATTATTTATTTTATTATTATTTTATCATTTATTTTTATTTTTATTATTTGTATTTATTGACGGACTGTACACACTATGTTCACCCATTCACTCTGTATCTTTTATATCTCTATTATTGTTTTTATAATTTTTGTATACCTTTACCTCTCCTTTGTTTCACTGATGTTTGCTGATGTTTGCTGATGTTTGCTGCTTTGACACCTGAATTTCCCTCCGGGGATTAATAAAGGTTCATCTTCTTCTCTTATATCATACATCAGATCTGTTTACAAAGTTATGTCCAAATTCCCTTCCCTATCCCCCTCCCTACCCATCCATCCATCCATCCATAGGATCACAGGTTACAGAATACATTTAGGTGCATGAAGGAAGGATATACAATAAACAAAAGACAGGGGGGGAATAATTAGGAAAATAACTTATAAAAAAAGAGAAAAATTAAATAAAATAAATAAAAACAAGATAAAGAGAGAAAAAAGAAGGGGGGATGTGGGGCTGCTCACTACTGTAATATGACATTCATGTTTTCCACTCTACTCTTCGTCAAGGGGTTCCTGCGGGGTTTCAAATAAACTATCAAGTTTGCAAGTTCATAATTGGGTAATAAATGGATTTTAATCCAGTCTCCTCTGTTTGTTTTTTCCCCTGAAAGTGGTAGTTTATAGAGCCTTCCTGATCAATTAAAGAGCTAAAAAGACTTTACTGTCAGAGGATTTTTTTCACAACCTGGCAACCCAAAAGTTGTGTATGAATGGTTTATAACAGATCTATAAAGGCATCAATAAATTATTTATTAACTTTATTAAAGTAATTTACAATCCCTTTATAAATCGGTGACTTATTAGAAAGCAGTAGCATTTTGTTTACAATGTTGAGTTTTATGCAATCATTTTTTTTGTGCTTTTAACTGTATTTTGCCGGTGTCTTAATTCCATAAGCTATTTCGTGTGCAAAAAATAATCAATATACCAGCGAATGCAGACAAACATCACAGTCCAGTAGATTTGCAGACGACTGCACAGCTGAACAATGTTGTGATTGAAGAAAACATGAATATGAAGATGAATGATGTGAATTACCTGCATAGAAAAATCAAAGCGCAGGGCTCGCAAAACGACAAAATCACTTTGATGTTTTTATTCTTTTGAACTTTGCACAACAGGAAAAGAGAAAGTAGCCTATACATTTGTAAAATACAGTTCATAATGCTCTTCTCTGTCTCCTCTGTGACTAAGATGAGGCTTTCCCTTCAGCAGGTACATAAAAACACATACTGTGCAATACACACTGGTGACTTGTAAATATTCAGCACCAGCACAAAAAACAAAACACCTTATGCATTTTTTTTTTGCAGTTTGTGATTAAGACTTGCACAGATAAATAAAATTCATGTAGTGATTTTGGAAGAAGTATGCTGTCCTCAAGACCAGCGAGTCATCAATGACCCACAGATAATTATGGTCTCCATCAAACTCAAGAACCCTCTGATAATTATAGCCTTCAATCAACCACGTGACACTATTATACCTGTACTCCCATGAAACCTTTTAATAATTACCTCCCACTACCTGCAAGTGATTGAGCATTGTTATTTCAACAATGGAGTTTTTGTGCTTGAAATACAGCAGAGATCACTGTAGACAGTCTTCCAATCAAACTGTGCTCAGAGCTGAATCAGATGGGCAGTCAATAAGAATATCAGCCGCAGTAAAAACCAAAGTCTTACTGATAAATACCTGACCAGATGTCTCAATGATGATTATGTAAAAACAGAGTGCCAGAATGATTACAACCGATGAGTAAGTAGCCAATCAAACTGTGCATTAATTATTTAAATTACATCATGAAACATTTCTTTCGGAAAGTGATGTGAGAAAGCCACTGTTGGCATTCATTTTTAACAGTGAAATTGCTAAGACAGGTTTAAATGTAACAGCTAACAGTAATGTAAGGCAGATAACAGATGTGTGTTGATAATGACCCCTTGTTGATATTGGCAGTTTGAAGATTTTGTCCTATAAAAAGTGTAGTCTTAAGGCTTCTACGTCATCGACTGTGTGATAACATTCAATACAAAAACTGTAACCATGAAGAACAATTACAATCTGAATGGATTTTTTTACTAGCCTGCTGTTTTCAGACTGGGTTTAGTGCAAAAAACAACAACTGAAAGGGCACTGGCTATTAACTGGAAACTGAAGGATATAAAACCCTGCAGGCTAGTGTTTAAAATAGTACCAAAACTGGTTATGATGAACCCATTCGCTCTCCACAACTGTGTCAGGTCAGACAGAGAAAACATATATTATATTAGGCGAAACTTTGATCTGCTCACAACCTGTCCGACCTGCTTGGAAACAAACACTTTGATCTAATAAGACCTGACGCTTCAAGCTGAGGAGACCTACAGCGCAGAATGGAGGAAGGTGGCTTTAAAATAAATACATCAGTAGTTCTAAGGAAGAAAAAAAGAGAGAAAGACACTTCTTTCCAGTGGGTAAGAATACTTTAAACTAGACTTCAAGCCTGATTAACAGTGTCAGTAATGGCTTTCGGGAGAAAAATCAACCTTCCTCACCAAATTATTGCAACAGCCATCAAGCATTTTGGTCCCTTTACCAGTCACTCAAAGAAAAGGGGGTGTGGTGAATAAATACTTTAAACACAAGTGCATTTGGGAGACTGCATTTACCTCAATCTTAACATGTCAAACCATTTGAATATTTTCTCATTGGAATCAGCTGCTTTAACATATTAGTACGTTTTTTTAAGAATTTGAATTCAGTGTCAGGACCTAATGCTCCAAGCCAATCAGATGGATCCAGGGTTGCGTCCGAAATCCCATACTAACATGCACTAAGTACGCTAAAACAGTACGTGAGATATTTTAGTATGTCCGAAACCTCAGTATGAAACTAATAGAATGCAAATTGCATACTATTTCCGGTGAAATATTACAGTATGCAACACTGGACAACTTTGGAGGCATAAATATCCCACAATGCAATGCGGAAGGGACGACAATGTTCATAACGGATGTTGACGGACGGCTCTGTAACATCACTAACGCTTCAATTTAACTCTAAGTATAAGATTTCACTTTGCTAGGCGTAATGTATATTTTGAATTAGTTCAGACTTTATAATCCTCACAAATTGTTGTTTTGGTCACAAGGTTGGCGTGGGTTACCATGGTTACACATCTTGACAACGTAAATTAATGCTCAGTGGATCCCAAGAGACACATACTAATGTTTATTCGCACAAAAGTATGTTGAACGATAGTACACCTGTTGAGTATGTAGTGCATAGTATGCAATTTCGGACGAAGCCCAGGTGAACAGTACGACCCCCTTACTGGCTGCACTGCAAAGATATCCTCATTTTAATACAGCACTTTATATATATATATATATATATATATATATATATATATATATATATATATATAGCCTAAAAGTATTATTTTCTGCCAAGGGGTGAGATTATTTCACTTGTTTCCTATACCAAATCAACTTCTTTTTAAGATTTTATTAAAAATCAGGTTTCAATATCTTGCTGCTAATGCAGCCACTGCTTTACACTACTCTTGCTTCAAGATAAATGCCTGAAACATTAAGGGACAAGTGGAATTATCTCACACCATTTACATAATAAGACATGAAGGCTGAATCTGAGATAAAACAGCTCTTTTTTTTGCACTGGGCCATTTCAATCATGTATCATTAATGAGGCAACTCTGATATGGAATTGAAAAGTACACTGCATATTTAAATCTTTAGATTTATAAAAAATAAGAAAGAAAAGAAAGGGGAAGCCTGCCTGGAGCAAAAACAAGCATCAAAAACAAAGTAAGTTTTAGTCATATTTCCATCAAAATGGCTTACACCGACACTAGTTTTAACAACCTCGCAAAAACTGTTACGGATATTGTCTGTCATGGCAATTTGATGTGCACAGATGCTTTCCAACACCTAATCCGCTGCCTCTCCCTTGGACTTTTCACATCAATGAGACATCCCTTAAGAAATGAAACTAGACAAATAGACCTACAAATACCAGAGTGAAATCTGTTACTGATTTATATCATTGGTGCTCACAGCATCATCCGTGGTCCCAGCAGAGGCAGTCCGTGTTGACGTCTGCAGTTTCATCCAAAACCTTTTGTTTGACACTGTTGTTTATGCAAAGAAGGGGGTTCCATATAAAAGATCTGCTAAAGGGGAGAGCCAGTGCTATGAAGAAACCTGAGAGACATCATAGTCTATGATGAGCTGTTTGATGTAGGACAGTTTCTCATGGAGATATTCGCAGCGTTTCTTCTCTTCCCGGTAGCCTGGGAACTTCTATGGAGAGAGGAGAAAGCGGTTTTAAAACTAGTTGCAAAAGGATATTTCCTTAATCTCAACCAACAAATAAACTCACTTGGTTTCAGCCAAGTGAGGGATAATAATCTGAGGATGACAAATATCTGAACTGATGATGAAGAGGTGGAAATAAATGGAGCAAAGTGCAGGACAATTGCAGAATTTCTCCTTACACGCTTGTCTACTTTCAAAAACATATGAGACCACCTTGAGATGGGATCAGGCGAGCCGTTGCTCGGACTGTCCATAGACATATTAACAGTACTCAAACAATACTCAAAACTGTGGTAGTTCCCACTATAGCAGGTGTCTCCAGGACCACATGTTGCCATGATGACACACACACAGACTCACAACGTGAAAACAATTCCAGCGTCGCTGTGGGTGGCTCGTAATAAAGCATGCTCATCATTTCACTGCTGACTTTTTAGTGGATATCTCCAGATGTTTCTGCTGTGAAACACTTAGTATTGATTCAGCAGCACTGTCATCGTCATCACGAGACAATGTTAGCCTAAATAGTCTGACTTCACATACATTGTCAGTAATGTTGTGATTATCTTAAATCACACTTTACATAAGACTACAACTAACTGATTTAGTCTGATGAAGTCTATTTTCTGCAACTTTAAAGTCCAGTTTAGGGATGCACCGATACCGAATTGGATATCGGGCCGATACTGACTCAAATAGCTGGATCAGATATCGGTGATAATGGAGCCGATCTATTAAATCAAATTTTATGTTTGCATACTATATACATTATAGACTGGAATTTTAATTCCTGTTTAAGTTTTGACCAATTTGTTGCTGCATTAAAAAGATTTACACTGGAATTATAATTCCTGTTAATTTTTAAGATTTTTTTGCCAAGTTGCTGGTGTACAAATTATTATTTTAATAATACATACAAATTCACAAAATTGATGTTATGTTATCTACGTATTCATTTTTTACATTTTGTTTTACAAAGTTAAGAAAGCAATGTTTAAATCAAGCCTGTTGTTGCCTTACATATAAAATAATGATCCCAGTCACGTCCACACAGTGAGGCTTATTAATTAAACACTGGTATCGGATCGGTACTTGGTATCGGCTGATACCCAACGCCCCGGTATCGCTATCGGTATTGAGACTGAAAAAGTCAGATCGGTGCATCCCTTGTCCGGTTACTAATGCAACAGCATGCACATCTAAGTGAATATTGGCAGAACACTGATGCTGAGAGAAAGAGCTATGTGAGAGTCCACAATAAACTAAATAGATAAACAAGGAGTTTCATTTGTTTGGTAATGCAGTGTATTGACCACTGACAGTTATGACCTTTTCAAATGATTTTTAAGTTGTCCTTGAGCAATATGTCTGGCATTTCAAGCAACTGATGAGCATTGATTAAAAAGAGGAGTCCTGTTTACACAGTACAAAAGGTTCAGTAGATGATTGGTGCTGTTTACAAATGTGCTTTGGCTTGTCTAATATTGGGGTCTTGCTGAAAGTAATCACTCAAGGTTTCTGCTTAAATAACATGTAGGTATCTTATAATATGTATTCCAGTACAGATGTGATATGGAGCTAAAAGATTCCAATGTGATATCTTTAGGAAGACGAAAACAAACAAACAAACAAAGTACGTTAAACCATTTCAGTGTTTGACTTACCTTTCGATACTTGTTGTACTTTTCTTGTATTTGGTCTTCCATTATCTAAATGGCACAAAACACAAATCATAGTATTATATAATATTAATTTAGCTGCATAAAATGATAACTTTGCATTTATTTGCAGATCAAATCTGGTTGTATGTACAGTATGTACCTTATATTCTTGTGTGCCGGGGGACAAGCTTTTGATCTTGGATCCTAGCTGAACAAACATGTGGGTTATGGTGGCGATCCGGGAGTGGAGGTCTTTGTATTCATCATACTCTGCACAGAAATCCTCCTGGCACCTCTTGCGTTGCTCCAAACTCTTGATGGTGCCGTATGAGCTACACGGAGACACACAGACAATTCATATTTTTCAGTTTAAAAAAAAAAAAAAGGGGCCATTTCCTCAAATTCTCCTTTTGTGCAGTACTTCTTTTAGACACTAGAGAGCAGCACAACAATACAGATACAGGGTTCAGCATCATTGGAGACAATTCTTTATTGAATGTTTCAGTAGAACCAGTTCTGCTAAACAATAGCAATAAATACAAAGAATAAAGTAAAATATGTCTACTAACAAGACCAATCACTGTAAGTTCTGGTAGCTGAAAACATACAGTTAAAAATGGATCATGGTTTCGATTGTTTCATGTTTACACATACTGTATTTTAACAGCCGATATATCTTAAATGTGTTCAAAATGAAACTGTTTAAATTTTTACTCACAGCACGTAATCCGGCTTCTCCTCAGAGGCCACAGCGTTTGTGATGTCAGGATCTGGAATAAAAGCACAGGATAAAGCAAATGACATTAGATCCAGTTGAGCCAGTACAGTCATCTCCATGACACGTTGTCATTGTCTGAATGTTAAGTAATGTGTTTTTGTTTTGCAAAACGCAGCATGAGTGTGTGTGTGTGTGTGTGTGTGTGTGTGTGTGTGTGTGTGTGTCCCCGCCTCTGTGCAGACTAGCTGTGTGGGTATCAGGAGACGTGTCAGCTCAGAGACGCAAAGCACTGCTCGGGCTGTTGTTGAGTCAATCAGCCACATAACACACTGAGGACTCAAGAGAATGAGCTTAAGGGAGCAAACGCAGTCATGCTTGTGAGATAATACTGTATAAATGCACCAGTGGGCTGTCGGACAAACGGTCGCTCAGAGAGAGAGAGAGAGAGAGACCTCACACACAATCACTGCTGATCATCAGCTCAAAGTCTGTGTGGTTAACCTGTTATTTTGTAGGTTAAGTGTAGGAGAGACAACAGCGTTTTGGAGAGGCCACTGCCACAGATGTAATATTCAAACAAGCAATTGAGTGATGTCTCCGAACTTTCTCCAAGTCGGACCGCCACATGGAAGTCAAAATGGAGGAAAGAGTTTATCGTGAAATATAAAATCGGGGCGGCTGTGGCTCAGAGGGTAGAGCAGGTCGTCTACCAACCGGAAGGTCAGCGGTTCAATCCCCGGCTCCTCTGGGTCACATGTAGAAGTGTCCTTGATACAAGATACTTAACCCAGAAGTGCTTCTGAAGGCTGTGCCATCAGTGTATGAATCTGTGTGTGAATGGGTGAATGCTGATATGTAGTGTAAAGTGCTTTGAGTGGTCAGAAGACTAGAAAAGCACTATATAAATGCAAGTCCATTTAACCTTTTACCAAAATGTGGTAACACTCCACCTAATCACTGTCTTGGTTTCAGGATGTGATCAAACGGTGTAAGAGGAATGCTACTATCAGTAACGAGAAAAGTCTACGTAAAAGAAGTTCCTTACTGTCAAGTTTGTCCGGTTTCTGCTTGAGATCAGGACTCGTCTCTAACCATTCGCTGGCCTTGTTGTCTTTTAACCTCTCCCGCTCCTTGTCTTTGTGCTTTTTAGATTTCTTCTTCCTGTGCTGACTGTTGGCGAGCTGCTGTTGAGCGTAGTCACAGTCACCCTGTGGTGGCGGGTGGCTGCTTATTTTGGGTTCTTGCTCTCTGCTCTCTGAGACAGGTGTGTCAGAGGCATTAGACAGTTTGTGCATTAGAGGAAAGCGATTGTGGCCCCCTGGTAAGCCATTCTGGTTACCAGTATGGTCACTTGTCCGTTGAAACTCGGTCTTTGTGTGGAAACTGGGGTTGAGGGTAGGAGCAGCAATGTCTGGTCCTTTATTGTTTAAGAGTCCGTTTACTGCGGGCTGCTGTTGCAACCTCTGGTCCGCAAGTCTTTGTCTCTTAATGGCTAGCCTTTCCAATGAGTCACAAGGCACGGGACGTTTCTAGAAGAAGAAAAAGGACAGAATCAACCTTAATATTTCCTTACGAAAACCACAGAACTTAGCTAGTCAATCTTTGACTGTCAAACTACATACAAAATACCATTCACAACCTTTACTTTAAATGAGTTCACCTGTACAGTGTAAAAATCAGCAGTCATCTAAATCCAACAAACCAAAGACAACATATAATATATAGATATTTACATATACATACATAAAATACATATATTACATACGATATCATAAAAAACAATGTTAAAATCAGATTGATCACTTTCATACATTTAAAGTTTACTGAAAGAAATAATGGGAATTTACCACTGCAGCATTTTTCGCTGTGCTGTGATGTAGTGTTGCATCCTCTGAGGTCTTCAGCACCGACCCATTCGCTTGAAGATTCCTTGATTGGTGGCTGATTTGCGGCTGCAACTTCCTGTTAAACAGAAAGAAAGAATATGCTAATTTGCAAGTGAGAAAAGAAAATATAGAAAGATTCAAATTTAACTGGCATCACTGCAAAGCTATGCAGATTTACAGGAGAGCTGTCTTTGAGCATGAAAATGAAACGGATTCTTGGTTTCTGATTGCTGATTAGCACCTGTACAGAAATGTATGGGACTGAGAGAGAAAAATGTGGAGGAGAGAGGAAAAGATGAGCGATAACAAATGGTGCCACTGCTTGATATAGAGCTGTGAGAAACTCCGGTTTTATGTCCAATTACTATTTTGTTGATAACAATCAACACCACAAAAGCCCTGGACATATTGAAAAGTGAAGAGCCACCTTATGTACACCCACAGTGACAGAGAAATAGGCTGTACAATGTGAGATTGATTTAATGATCAGTTTGATGTAGCAGCAGAGATGGTTGAGCTTGCGCCTCTGACCCACCTGGCCAGCAGCCTGCTGATGAGCTGCTTCTCCTCCTCGCTGTAGCCTGGCCAGTCCTTCTGCACATGCTTGTAGAAGTCATCCCTCAGCAGGTAGCTGCTGTCTTTGGGATTCACTTTTGCCACCTGAAAAACAAAGTAAAAGTTAAGTCTTTTGTTTCTTTATTTAATTTAATTTCTTAAAACAAATATTAAAAATCTGATGCTTTGATGTTATCATAGATTATGTAAGAAAATGACCTGGGATCTGTTAGAATTAAAAAGCCAGTCATACGTATAAATTAAAGGTGCAGTGTGCATCTAGTGGTATGGTTGCAGATTGCAACCAACTGAGTACCCCTCCGCTCACTCCTCTGTTTCCAAGACTGCGGTAACGTGAGTCGCCGAGTGAAAAACCGTGGTAACGCCGTTCGCCTCACTCAGAGGCCATCCTTACCATAATAACAGTACTTTAGGAGCAACGGAAGTCAGACGGCGGCTGGCGGTACCACGGTTTTGCACTCTGCGGCTCACATTACTGCAGTTTCACCAACGTGTCAGAGAACTACGTACGGTGGCCTTCAGGTAACGGAAAAATTTAAAAGGCTCTCTCTAGAGCCAGTGTTTGGTTTGTCAGTTCTGGGCTACTGTAGAAACATGGCGGAGCAACATGGCGGGCTCTATGAAGAGGACACGTTCCCTATGTAGATATAAAGGACTCATTCTAAGCTAAGTTAATATTATATTCCATTTCTGCTAATAGATCCCTCAAAATGTTACACACTGTTCCTTTAAGAAACAATAATATATAATAACTTACCAAATATAGTATACATTTAACAGTAAATATCCAAAATGGTATCAAACCATTCATCAAAATAAGATAAAATTTAAATTTGCAACATATTAAATCCCTGTCTTGATTTAAAATGACACCTAAATGTACAATAAAATTCACACTTTCACTAATATTCTATCATTTACTTTGTCAACCATCAAATTCAGGCTTCTTCTAAACTTGTGTTATCAGGATAAATCAACAACCGCAATTTTTTAGAAATTATAGTTATGTCTTTAAACCAATATAATGTAATAAGTGAGTCAAATCGTAACACTGTCACTAACTGGAGTCCTGAAAGTGGCACATCCACATTCCTGAAAAGCAAAAGCCTTTTTTCTGAGATTCTGTTCCCAGCTGAGAGTCTCAGGCTTTAACCTCCTCTCTAATCTCGTCAGACTGACTTTCTCAGAGGACATCTATCTTTCTGGGGCCTCCTGACAGAGCGGCCCGCCCCACTGCAAACACAATCTCTGCAGAGACAATTACAGCATCGACCTAATTACACACATGCACGCACACGAAAAACCACATGTGTGCACACACGTCAACAAGCACAAGGGCAGTAAATACACACACACACACACACACACACGCACCAACGCTGACAGTACAAACACACAAACATCATTTAGGAATTACTCAAAAATGTATACAGGAAAGTCACGTAAAGTAAACGTTTCTAAATTAGATCACAAGTTCAATTAAAGCACAGCTGGTTTCTCTCAGTATACAATTATATGTTTACTAGCTGGAACATAGATCTCTACTTTTCAGATTCTGGGTCACACATACTTAATCATCATATTAAACCCTGCTAAATGCATTTTTACAATGTGTTAATGCCTGGCTGCAGTAATGTAGTGTTTATATACGCCACATGCGTAGGCAGTATGCAAAGGTATAGGTTAAATGCTCGGGTGCAAACGCAAGGATACAGTGTAGACAATTTTAAAAAAAAAAATTTTTTAGACCTGTACAAATGTGTTGAGGATTCTACACGTCATATAAATGTACAAAACCTGTGTGCAAACCAATTACGCATGCATGTAAAGCATACAGTATGTTTACACACACACACAAATGATTCCTGCGTACCTCCTCCAGTATGGCACCCAGGTCGGCCTTGTCCTTGGCGCCGGATCTTTCACGTTCCAGCCACAGCAGCAGCTCTGGTTTCCTGTAGGGTTTGAGAGCCAGCAGGTGGATGATGCGCTCCCTCAAGGGCTTCTGGGTCGGCGTGGCCATAACGCCGTTCTTCCGGTTGTTGGTAGGCTGCTTGGAGAAGCTGCTGTCTGATGCAGACAGAGGAGCCGGCCTCTTGTTGAACTTGACACATTTACCTGAACACACAAAAAAAGTAGATAGAGAGAATAAGATTTATGTACACACAGTCATACGGTTGTGGTTGTATTTGTATTGCATTGCCCTGAAACCCTACTCAGTATCAGGAAAAAAAATATTTGTTAATGTGCATTTTACATCGAAAGCAATCCTTCGCCTTCAAATATTGGTGCCTTCAAATGAAACTCGTGAGATTGTGTTTACAACGTGGGAAGTCGTGTACACAATATGCTTGGCGTTCAAGTGGTTAAGTCGTGAACAACACCGCTGCTAAGCAACGGGAAAATGAACGTTAATGTCGGCGTCTAGAAGCCACAGAGGCTGACAATTTAGCAAGCTAGCAAGCGGGTAACATAATGCAGTAAATGCAAAGGCATAATGACACAGGAAAAAGATGAGGCAGTTGGGAATATCAACATTTTCCTCAGACCACATAAAATAAAAAACAAAACAATATACGACTAAAATTTCAATATATTAACTTATGTAACGAAAAATGTAGTTCCATGGCCTCCGCCATTTCTGACAACGTCAACAAACACGTCACAACATGTTACAAGGTCGTGAATACCACAAGAGAGGGGCGTTCATATGGACTCTTCTTTTGAACACGGTAAACACGACCCCATTTGAAGTCTCAGTAAGTCACCAGAAATCTAATCTTAGGAATTTCCCGACATTTAGAGAGACTTAAATTCAAGCTCATTGGAACTGATTTACAAGCCCTGAGCAAGAAAAATCTACAACAGGACCTCATTGAATGTCATGAGTGTCATGCAAGCATTAAACTAAAATTACAGTTTACATCCATGTCTGTCCAAAATGTCATCACTTCATCATTTTATCCTGTTAGACATTTGTGTGAAATTGTCATAAAATTGTCATAATTAGCATACAAATTCTTGAGTTATGGCCAGAAACGTGTTTTCTGAGGGCACAGTGACCTTTAACCTCCAAAATCAAATCAGTTTATTCTTGAGTCCAAGTGGACAATTGTGCCAAATTTTAAGGAATGCCCTCCAGGCCTGAGAATGGACCATTCGGACGAACGCACAGACAAAGGTCAAACAAAAGCAGAGATGTAACAGTCAGATTTTACAACTCTCACCACTGCTGTTACCTGTTCAACATGTGTACATACTCTCTGAACTGCACCGTCTTAACAATTGGTTGACTTGACTAATGGGGGTAACATTCATTAAAATGCCCTCTACTAACCTTTATCTCTAGCTCACATGTGCTGTAGGCCTGCAGCTATTTGTCTTCAGATGTAAACAACCCATTGATCATTGCTTACATGTCCGTTGCAGACAGACGGGCCAGTGAAAGCTATCTCTCTGTGCTAATCCCATTACAGGTTAATCTGTGCTTTGAAGGTCAGAGTGGGGCAGAGGTACAGGAAAAGAAGGCTTTCCTTTCAACCACAAAAGTATGCCTTGCCAAGTCATAATAATAACTCTATGCACGATCATTACTCTACTAGCAGCCATTAATCTTGAGAAAAATACATAGAATGAAGTAATAATGATGGTGTGTGATGTATGGAGTGTCAGATGCATGCTCTATAGGTTTGGACACGCCTGATGATATGTTATTGAGCACCTCCTGAGGCTGAAGGGTGAACGTTATTGAATGCAGAGTGCAGTTATTAAATGTCTCCCTACGGGCATATATGTTGCCAAGTCATCTTTGCCTGATGTTACACAATCCACACAGTCTAAATTTGGTCTAAACCACCCAGAGTTTCTTCCTCCCTGGAGCTCCAGCACTGACACACGGAGTCCTGAATCATGCCAAGAAGAAATATTGCATAATAACAGCAAAGGTTGGGGAAGAAAAAAAAGAGAAAGTAGCTTGCCAGGTCATGTCTCTTCTCATATTATTAATGATGTAAGGTATAGTTGATGATTAAGGTCAGAGAAGACACACAAACACACTCTGCAAACACTGCTTGAAATTTGTTGTCTGTCAAAATTCAAATGTTGCAGCAACAACTTGTCACCTGTGAATTTCTGCTTTTCAGTTTTTGGCTTGTGATACGTTTGCAACAACAGTGAGACATTTCTGCACAAACGTGTGGCACCACACTGCAGGAGACACTGCAGGAGAATTAAGTTGTTGTTGCTAAAGAAATAACTACACTTTTCAACAGCATAAACAGGACGAACCTGGCTTTGAATCTCTGAATTGGCCTTTTACCTCTGAAATGATGGTTAAAGACAGATGCTGCTGATACCAAACTTCCATTTCGCCCACACTCCTTTCAAAGCCAGATGTAAGAGGTGAGACTAAATAGGACTTAAAGGGATAGTTCTGCGTTTTTGAAGTGGGGCTGCATGAGGTTCTTATCCATAGTCACTGTATTACTTCCAGTATACAGGAGTACCGACACCGGAGCAAAGCAATACAGTGCTGTGGACGGGGACGGCAGAAAAAAATATTTTTAGTCACCTAAAAGAAAGACCCATCTCAAAAAACAAAAATCATTATCTATATACGCTATATTTAAAATATTTTCACGGCTTTATCTTGCCGCCAGACAGCCCTTTCCTTCTCCTTTCCTATGGGGAACTGAAATGAAAGTGAAACTTATCTATGCTCTCTCCAAAGCCACCGGACTCAGATGACAAAAACAGTAAAGATACATTTCACTTTTAGTTCAGTTTGCCGTCGGAAAATATTCTAAATATAGTGTACACTTAATCGGATGTCTTTTTTTTTTTTTTTTTTAGGTGAGCCTTTCTTTTAAGTGGCTAAAATACGTTTTGCTGCCATACCCGTCCACAGCCAATATTGCTTTGCTCCGGTGCCGGTACTCCTGTCTGTTTCTCGATGCTGGGGGGGTTTGCCGACCGTCGTCTACTGTAAGTAATACAAGTAAGTCATACAACCCCACTTCAAAACACCCAAACTATCCCTTTAACAACAAACTGACAGCGAAAAAAGCCAATAAAAGTCTTAGTCTTATATGTATAACCAAAAATACTGCCTGCACATCTGGTTTCATTACACATTAAAATAATATCTGGTTTTCAGCTTAAATCTGCATTATTTTCTCATGTGAGGAACGTATTCCTGTTAGTTTTATTGGTGCGATTATATTTCTATTTTTGTTTTAATATGACATCATTGTATGCACATTGAATTTGCTGATCCCTCTAAGCTTAAAGCTGTTTGGCCTTTCCCCGTGAAGATGTATCATCCTCTGAGCCTGTCTTTGCTCCACAGAGACCTCTGGTCTATTCTTACTTGGATGTGTGGCTCCGGGTTTGATCTCGATGGCGGAGCGGCTCCAGCTGTCCTTCTCCACCTGAGACATCCTCTCGCGGGTCATCTGGTAAGAGTCGTCGGTGGCACACACTGTGATCTTGTCCTGGATGATGCCTTGACCTTCCAGCTGCTCGCGGCCGTCACTGCAAAACAAAAACACGGAGCTGTTGAACCGCAGGGCTTTCTGCCGCCTGTACAGTAAACACTGTAGAGACATAGGCCTATAAGCTATATGAGGGCAGCATACCAACATGGACGCCATAAAGAATAAAGTGGCTTTGCGGTGAGAGCTGGCTAAGACAGGCCTATGGTTACTGTATGTTATGTCACACACTAGATATAGCTCCGCAGTCCCCTGCATGTGAGAAAGCCAGATATCCTGGTTCAAAGCAGGATAGAGCCTGTGGAAAACCACCAGGATTAGCCTGGCTTCTGCCAGCACACTTGCAAAACAAAGATCATCTTGGACAAAAGTGAAAAAGTTTAATACATGAACCTGGGCTGCATTAAAGCTGTAAATCAATCAAGGATTTACTGTGATGCCAAATTTTTTTTCACAACACAATTATATACGTGATCAGTGATCATTTCTCCTCTGTATCCTCTAAATGACAAAACAAATGTGAGGGCAGAGAGAGCAGGATCTTGCCCTCACGCTGTTACACTGTTTGTCTTGGCTACGGCCGTTGACTGGAGCCACAACGAGTTTGAGTTGAGACCACAGTTAGCCATCTGGCAGCCGAAGGCAGCAACAGAGCATAACTCTCAGTTTCCAAGCATATCCACTCCATAAACAAGGCATCGCAGGTCTCAGTAATGAGAGGGTCAGCCCAGAAATATACAGGAAATTACAATTGCCCCATCCTGTGTACAGCAAGCAGTGAGCTAACTGTCTCTCACGATGCATTCAGAGACGTGGGCACACACAGAGCAGAAAGACTGATGACCTATGAAGATGACAAAAAGGTGTTTTCTGGGGTCACACGTGCCACAACCAGTAGATCAAATCAGACACTTGTTATGACTGACAGATCTGGAACCTTAGCAAATGAAGCTTCACTTAATTGTTTGCAGAACATATTTGCCAATCTATGTGGAAAAAAAGATTTCTAAATAGTTTTCCCTGGAGCTTACAAGAGGATCGTAAATCAGGGAAAAAAGTACAGTTCAGGGGAAAAATGTCAGGATAAATAAATTAAATTGTACTTAATTTGTACTTTAATGCAAGAAAATAACAAGTTTCAGCTGATTAACTCCATACCTTGAAACATATTGATGGATGCAGTCAAAGCTGGCTTGAGGTTGGTCTTTGCTGTCGCTGGATAAGTAGAAGGAAAAGACGCGAAGAGCAGAAGGGGACTCTGGTGTGGGAGCTGGGATCTTGACGTACTATGCAGAAAAAAAAGACAGAAGTCAGATTTGACTAAAAAACACGCAGGCCAACAAACATACAGGCAGATAATTGGCAAATTGTTGCATAAAAAAACAAGCACACACAACAGCACAGTCACTCACATGCCAGGTCTTCCTGTCTGTTTTGATAAGGCGTTTGTCGGTCTGAACAGGTTACGTGTATATGTATCCACAATAACACGTGACTGAAGATAATGGTTATATTGTTTCACAGGCCAGTTATTTTAACTCGTCAGTGTTTTCCTAAGACCTCTTGAGTTCATGCATCTTTCGTTATCTTTCAAACTGTCAACTTATTGTAGGGAAAAGCAATTATCTACTCAGCAGAATTTCAGAGACAAAATCTGCTGCCAAATGCAGCATAGTAGCCAAGAGCACGAGCCATCCAAACGCAAGGTTTCTGCAATCAACATAAATCAATAGTTGTTGTTTTTTCACAACTTAACAGCCCACTGCAGACTAGACTCTGACAAATGTAGTTAAAAGGTCCTAAATAAATAGTTCACCCTAAAATAACACTAAAAGTCTAAAAGCCTGCTAGTATCTACAAGATGATGCACCGTTGAATGGAAAAGCCATAGCAGTAGTATACTATATAATATATATATATATATTATATAATATATATATAATATATATATATATATATTAATATATATATTAATATATATATATATTATATAATATATATATATATATATATATTATATAATATATATATATATATATATATATATATATATACACACACACACACACACACACACTGTACAATACACACAAAGCTTGTAAAAAAGAAAAAGGTTACACGTCTACAAATTCAACTGATTTATCCTCTTGGGATCAAAGATGTACTCAACAAATTTAACAGCAGTTAGCCCAGAAGATTATGAGAAATGTTCTTATATTCTGGCCTGATGATGGCACAACAGGAAACCAGAGTTTCCAAAAACAAAAAGGATTGATCCTCTGCGGAGCATGGATGTGCTCTGCATAATTTAATAGCAATGTGACCATCAGATTTAGAGATCCCTCGGGTGGAACAGGGTTGGGCGATCATTTCTATTTTCCTATCATCCAATCGTGGTTACTCGAGATCGCCAATAATCAAACCTTTGAATGAATAAACATTTTTAAAAGCATGTGAACATTTTTACTTAAAATATTCAAACATTAAAAAAAACTATTTAATAGCAATGTCTCCTCTATTCAAACAACGGCTCCCTTTTAAAAGTCTGGGTGTCTGTGCTTGGTGCGACAATATCTCAGCATCATGTTCCGTTTACATTATTATCTCATCTTTAATAACACAATCCAAATCATATCCATAACGTTAACTACTCTTATGGGGTGCAGAGCAAAGTTTTGGTTAACAGGCATATGGAGAACGGAGATGCGACCGTCATATCTATTGAAAAGAGACAAAGGCAAACTGGCTTGTAATTAAGGAACATCTCTAATTATGATTACGGATTATTTTTATAATATCTTTGTTCTGATAATAAGTTAGTGAAAACCTTCAATTGCCAATATACGATCCAATCGTCATAAGCCCAGGGTTGAAAGTTTGGTTTTAATGGTAACACAAGAGGAAAAGTCAGGGGTTCACCAAACACTTTAACGTCCTTCTACTGAGGAACATGAATACCCACAGAGAAATTCCTGAACATCGGCACGGTGCTGTCATGTCATCCCCCTATTGTTTGTTCATCAAAGACGAGTACTGTATGTACAGTAAGCAAATCCAGACGATACGCATGGGAGTCTTCCGTTAGAGTTCAGGAAGAAGGTACACACATGATGACCTGATCATTGTCACTGGGGACAATCTGGGAGGTAATGAGAACTTGTGAACACGTAGTACCGTTTGACTACAAAGCACTTGGTTCACAATGGATGAACTATATTCCGATGAAATCAAATTTCATGTATGCCTTCCGGAAACACTAACGGCAATGCACCACTTGCACATCTTGTTTTCATCGCATCTCAACGCAGACTTGCATGTGTAAATACCATGAGTAACACACACACACACACACACGCACACACACACATAAAGGATCTAGAGTGAGACTTTGTGCCGCTCTGTAACTTTAAATAAATCTCCTTGGGTAAACAGTGTTTTTAAGAGTCCGCTCCACTGAGGCGTCCATGAGATCTCCTGGCAGACTCAGTGGAGCGCAGCAGAGCCAAGGCTGCAACCTCCAGGGCAGACAAATGCACACACGAACACACACACACAGACATATAATAACAGATCAGGAGAAATGAGGATCAGAAAGAAAGCAAGAATCTACGCTGATTTGACCACTGAAAGAGATGTAATTGCACGTTTGTGAAAGCAGAATTCTGAAATACTTCACTACTACACTGGTATTTTCATTTAGCTTTATGGGAAATTTGCAGCACTACACTACAGAGGCACTGCCGCGGTTTTATGGGGCACATGAGTTAAAGCAAGAGAGAAATGGACACAGAGAGAGAGAGAGAGAGAGACTCTAGCCAGTCAGGAACTACAGTAAATATAGGAAGTTAAATCTCGGAGTGAAAGGTCCCCGTGCTGTCATCACAAGTATTCTTCACTGCCTCCTAACTGTGGCGGCGAGGTCAGCAGTTTCCCAGCAATCCCATTCTTCATGCTGCAGGCAGCTGTGCCATCTTTTTTCGGGGGTGGGGAAGCAGCTTTAAGCGTTAAGTTATCACGGGGGATTTCTCTACTTTCTCCTGTTGTGTCCCTCTGCTCCCACATGATACTTGCCAACGCACTCAGTCAACCATGTCCACCTGTATGTGACACTGGTATCCACAGAAGCTACAGAGGCTGGGCAGTATGACCTCAAATTTACTTTATACAGTGACGAAAGGGCTGTTCTCCTAATCCATCTGTAGCTATACCTACGAAAAGTAATGCACTGTAATTCTTTTATCCCACAAAATCAATTTGTATGTAATCGACGTAATCGTGAAACAGGAAGTATAAAGAGCGACAAATGCCGCGTAGGGAGGAGTACTTTCCGTACTTATGTTACGCCACTTCCGAAGTTATTTTAACCCAAACCACAATCTTTTCCTAATCTTAACTAAGTAGTTTTGTTGCCCAAACCTAACCAACTTGTTTCCTGTGAAGACGGAAGTTTATTTTGAAAAGACGGTATGCATGTAACGTGCGGATATTGACACGTGTTGCTGGACATTCGTAGGAAAACGAATAAAACATCTTGCGATATCATACGGAATGATGTATGAGGATATGTTGACAGTTTACAGTACGTTTGAACATTCAGCACTGAACAGTAAAAATATATATCACAGGATGCTTTTTAACTGCAGATTAAAATAGTAGGTATTTATTTATGCCATGTACAAGTTTAACATCATTAGACCACTGGCGTTTCTTAAAGCTGCTATAATCAATATTATTGTAATAACAATTGATCAAATTACAAATGCGTCATGTAAAAGCAGTTGCTCGAAGTGACAGATTATTATCACCCAACACCGTTCCCTTCAGCTCTATTGAGCGTTTTAGCGCTTTTCAGTTCATTGTTTTGGTTTTCTGGCCCACAACTGTTTTGGTTGGACGCTCTCATAGCGTCCTTTTCGGCCGCAGCAGGCAGCTGTTTCCAACAAGAAAGCTCTAAAAACCCCACAGCACACTACCTGCCAAGCACCATGCGGCGGCAGGGAAGGTTAGCGACTCACTGGTTAAAAAAGTTTAGCATTTAGCTCAGCTTTAGGCTACAAAACTGGGCATTTTTCCAATAATCCACTTGCTTAAAAGTGTTTGTGTGTGTGCAGTGCACAACACTGAACGCCCCCATCGACAGGCAAATAATGATTTTTTAAAAAAGATTTTGGTTTGCTAAATTTACATTTGATTTAATGTTAACTTCACATGGTGCAAATTTTTACTTTAAATGTTTTTTTAAATTCCATTTCTACTTACAAAAGGTAATAAACACTGAACACGGCAATATGAGAACAACAAAAAAAGGCTGTGAACTCAATCTGAACTGATAATTTGGTGAAAGCTGCAGGTGGCCCTTTGCTTCTGTGCTGTCCTTAAAAGTCACATCAGATGTCTTGACGCAAGAGTGCAACAAAGCAACACAGACGTTGGCTCTCCTCTCTTATCAGCCAACTGCACATGTCCATACATGCAGGCTTTCACCACAGGAATTTATACAAACTATATATGGCTGAGCTCCGATAGTACTGAAAGATGCAGACCAGCTTGCTAGTAGCGTATTTGACATTACTTATGATTCAATGAGTACAGTTCAGGATTGTGTAATATTTGCGTCTGAGTATCTCTTCAATGATACACTCTTAAAGCATGTTGGCTGATACTGGGTGTCTCATTGTTTGTAAGAGACGGCGGTCCGAAAACATGTTGTGATCACACTGGAGAGCTCACCAGAGGGATTATTTCTCACCATGAGACGGTTTTGTTAACATTTCACAAGATGATAAAATACTTAATGACCACTTAGTCATCCCCATTAAGTCCATGGTAATAAAGTTTAAAGCCTTGTTATTTCAACAACCACTGTAGTGATACAAATAAAGATGGTGATATGTATACAGATGTTGCTCATCTTTGTCAGTCCAAGTCATCTTACACCTACAAAAAGTTATCTCCCTCCTCTGATTGTGAAACTTTGAATTAGTTGTGAAACCAGAGAAACAGCTGTTAGTCAGAGCGTCATAAACCAAGAGTTTCAGTCCTGTGCAAACTGAGGTTCCAGATAATCTAACCCCTACGAGTGCTAAAATGATAAGCCAATAAATCAATTAGCTGATCCACAAGAATATTTATCATAAACCATTTTCTGCCTTGGTCATCTGTGCCATCCTGTCTGCTGAAACGTATAAAAAAAAAAGAGGCGCCGTCGTAAATGGACCCGCAGGTGGCTAGGTAGGCGTGGACACTATGGCTTGTCCATTTTGCAGCGATAGAGGGAGCATTGGAACTGAAGCTAGCTACGTTTTACTATATCTGTTGTAGCCTACATTGTTATCTTGATAGCTACGCTCTGATGACTGTAAAAAGAGGAGGAAAAAGGCACTGACATTGGGGAATGGGACTGTGGCTCTGCTTCAACTGTGCGAGAGCCTGTGGAAATTTACTACCGAGAATGAGACCAAAAACAAGGCTGTAAAAAGGAGCGTGAAGATTGAACTTACATTTGTTGGATGAACTCAGATACGACCATAAATGAATGCTAATGTTGCTCAATGTGTAGGCCTACTGTTTGCCAATACGTTTCCCGTGTGTCAATGCTTTGTACACATCTTGCTGCGCTGCCTCCAGGTGGTCAGAAAATGATGCAGGTTTAAGTCATTTATTAAGGAAATTGCCAAAGGAGCACTGTGTTAGTTGAGTGGTTACAGCGCATGCCATATAACAGCAATGTCCCAGGTTCAACTCCAACCTTGGGACCTTTGTTGCAGGTCACACCCCTCTCTCTCCGCCCTCCCTCATTTCTACACTCTCATCTGTCAAAATAAAGACAAACATGCCTAAAAAATAACCGTTACTCACTCCAGCTTCTGAAATGTGAGGATTTATTGCCTTTTTTTTTTGTTTTATGTCATTTTAAATTGAAAATCTCTAGGTATTGGACTGTTGGTCAAACAAGCAATTTCAAGGTCAAATTAACAGCACCTTCCTATCTACAATTATGATCATTGTTAGCTCTCATCTCCATAACAAAAGAAGAGGAAGAGGGCTAAAGCAAAGGTCAGTGAGGCAGCACAATTTCCTAAATGAAAGGTTCCCTGTCCACCTGGCAAATACTGCTCACGTGGATTACTTGACCGAGCCCAGACAGATGGTGAAGAGCCTTGTTGCTTTTTTTAGAATTCCACCTCCAGTTAAATCCAACTTTCACATTAAGTGTGATTATAATTTCCTGGGAGGTATTGGGACAGCAGAAGTAGAAGACAGAAGTTAAGTATAGCTGAGTAATCTGGACACTTGCCATTTCACAGGAACAAAGTATGGGAGCCAATCTGTAAAGTTGTTTTTTAGCAGCATTAGTTTTGTCAGAGCTGGAAAGCCTGTGAGTTCACACATCCCTATTTGAGGATGCCTGTAAGAGCAGCAGATGTAAAGCACTTCTAGGTGAAAATGAAATTTCTTAAATAAGTTTGAAGTTGAACTGAAATGTTATGCTTATTAAAGCAAAATCCATGCGAGGAGATCATCCTCCAATCTTCCTCCACAGTAACAACAATTAATAATTGATGGACTCTGTGTGCCGTCACAGGATTTCAGCTGTTGCAAATGCCCAGTCATGCATCGCACCCAGGAGCACGGCTGGCATTAATCCAGCGTTGGCTGCTCGTATGACCTCCGCGGGCAGACTTTAAAGACCCCTGCTATGCAAACTACAACAAGCACTCTCGTTCCCAGCCGCTGGGGCCCGCACCAAAGCATTCTCCCGAGAGGCACACATGGCAATTCAAACACAGAGAGGCGCTCTCACAAAGGACGTGGCACTTAAAGAATTCAACTGACCACGAATAATGAAATATTTATTGTCTTCCTTTCAAGTAAAATATTCAGGGAATCTGTGGGTCGCTTCTGATCTTTGCGATTCTTGAATGAAGCAAAAGTGGAGCAACAAAACAAGCATAAATAAAGTCACCAAGATGGTTAAATGTAAGCACACTTGCTAGTCCATGCTTAAGTAATGACTATAAATATTACCCTACAATTGGGAGTGACTTGTGACCTCAGCAATGCTCAGTGACCCCAAGAAGCCAAAGGCAAAGGGGCAAACCAAGAGAAGCGTGTTATATTCATTCAACCCAAATCACGGCCTCTGGTGCCTACTAACTTCACATATTCACCCCCAGACAAGTCAGTCTTATCCCCGAACCTATCCCTGTTCTCATTCTAATTAACGCAGCTAAGACAGTCTCGTCCTGGTTGCTCTGTCTTTTCAATATTTCATCCTCTGCCTTTGTCAACAGAAAATATCAAGCCTTTCCCATTTTTGTTCTGTGCCATCAATCTCTTTGGAAGGCGTTACTCTTGGCGTATGCCTGTGTGTCCATCTGTTTTCTCCGTCTGCAAGCTTCACAACTTTTTGCTTCGATACAGCTGTTTATTTGTTTCCGTGTGTCTGACAGACTCATTTCAAGTTTTACAATTTCCATCAACATCAGCTTTTAGAGCAGAGGAAAATTATCCGAAGGCTCAGTCTATATGCAGATGTTGGTAGTAGTGATGCTAATTTAGATTTTTTTTTCTAACTGATAACCAGCCCTCGTTAACTGATTATTAATTGTTAAATGTCAAGATTAGTGCGTTTCATGCAGCGATGTTGTGGTTTTAGTCCTAACAAGCCGCCCAGCTGCAACGATAAGCCGATGTACAAACAGGTTAAGTCCGTCATTTATCACCAGCTGCAGTGTATTCGTAAAACAGACAACCGAGTCCCCCGTTCACCCATCCAAGAGAGTTAGCAGCCACTTCCCCTGTAAGTCTCCAACGCATCATTTACTTAAGCTGCGAGGTTGTCAGCTATGTGTCTGCCTGGCGTAACGTTATCAAGTGTCTGACAAACAGTGTGTTTTTGTGCTGCGTTCGCAGGTGTAGCGTTGCTGGTGGCTTCGTGCTCGCCATTGTCACACACATACGGTCTGTCAGCGTGGCGTAACGTAAGCGATAACTGCCGGGCCATGTGTGTGTGTGGCGGCGGTGAGTGCTGGGTTGTAGCTGTGAACGTAGCAGTGCGGTGTATGTACAGTTTATTTGTTGGTGAATAAATGCTACAACTCCTCAAGACCCCAAGCCAACTTCCTGTATCTTGCAACACCGGCTCAGACTCACTTAAGGTGGGCTGTTAAGGTGGACCAGTTATTATCCTTTAACTGACCGCCGCTCTTCTGAGTTTTGCTCAGCTTTTTATTTAATTTTTCACATTTAATTTGAACCGTTTAACCGATAGCATTAATCGGTAAACGTTCTTAATGTTGATTAACGGTTAAACGGTTAATTATTAACATCTCTAGTAGGTAGTGCACATAAAAATTCAAGCAAATCACATAGATGTGATGAAATGTCACTGTTTCAAATGCTAGTGTGACCAAGCTTACAGTAGAGAGATGTCAATCAATCAAACACAGTCCTGTGAGAAGGCCTAAACAGCCTCATTAAGTTAAAACACGTGTGCACCACTTTAAACAGTATCGACAGAAGCAAATCCAAACCAAACAAACTCATACTGCCATAGAAAATGGGCTGCAATTTTTGTGTACAGAGTTCATTTGAATGTCACCTTCTGAACTTTCATATCTGTCTGTACGGACTGAACTGAACAAGACGCTCCCTCCCTTTCACACATGTATAAATCAGCACATATTACCTCAGGCCTCCAACATTAATCATGTTAGAAAATGTGAGGAAATTTAAACTTTTCACCCCACCAGCTTATGTAAGAGAACGTAGCAGCAGGAGCAGCAGCAGGAGCAGCAGTTTAAGGTTCGGTGAGTCGTTACCTCTGTGCATAAACCAGAAATACTAGTATGCACAGTGATATCTGTGATTATGTGTTTACACTTAATTCTGCAAGTGCGTGCTGGTCTGTGAACTTCTAAAAAGATTTCTGTAGTTTTCACGTTGCTGCACATGAAGGTACTGAGATGACAAATAGTACATTTTCATCTAAATCCTTGGACACATTAATGTAGTGGATCCATCCTCCCCCTGACCTCCTAAATAACCCAAGTTTATCCTGGTTTTATGAAGACTGTTTGGTAACCTACAGGAAACACCAGCACACAACATATAAAAAGAGGGAAACTCAGATAGCATCTGCCTCACTCTGACCTCTGTGACATTTAATAAAAAGCACAGGAAAGCAGAAAGCAGCCTAAACGTGTCACAATAATGTGAAAACTTGGTTATGGTTACTTCAATTTCGAAAACCTTGTTAATCTGTTTACATGACAGTTGCGATAATCAGAGTATTGCTTTTTTTATTATTAGTTTGCATGTACACACACTAATGCCACATTTCCACTGCGTGGTACGGCACGGCTCGGCTCGGCTCTTCTCAACTAGAACTGTTCTTTTTTGGCTTTCCACTGGCAAAAGTTGTGCATAGTACCTGGTAGGGCTGGGCGATACAGTATATCAATATTATATTGATATCGATATATGAGACTAGATGTTGTCTTAGATTTTGGATATCATAATATGGCAAGTGTTGGCTTTTCCTGGTTTTAAAGGCCGCATTACAGTAAAGTGATTGCTTTTACTCACTTAGTCATTGTATCCACATTACTGATGATTATTTATCAAAAATATAATTGTGTAAATAGTTTGTGAAAGCACCAATAGTCAACCCTACAATACCGTCGCGATATCAATGTTGAGTTATTTGGTCAAAAATATCATGATATTTGATTTTCTCTTTATCGCCCAGCTCTAGTTTTTTTGGTATCACCTGAGCTGAGCCGATACTAAAAAGGTTGAGTTAAAAGACTGCAGAGAATTGTCACTTGCGCGACAAGGTGTCCCGTGTCCTGCACAAACCCGCCATTTTCAAATAGCCAAACTACCGTTAGTAGCAACTGCAATTTTTGTATTCACTTAACCCAGATTTTAAAAGAATGGCAGGCCGCAAAACCATGGTGTGGTCAAATGGCGAAGTACAGATGTTCCACTGTTTGGTTGCCGATGAAAGGACGCATCAAGAGAACACACTGTTTGTGTCACGTTGAAGATGATGTCAAGACAGTTTCACGCAGCGTCGCTGGGACGATCAGCTAAGAATGGTACCAACAAGCGAGTGGAGTCGAGCCGAGCTGTACCATGCAGTGGAAATTGGGCATAAGTGAGAGCAGACAAAGAGTGCAAGTCTTACTCAACAGTAAGTCTGTACAATTGTTTGTTTTTATCATTTCATATTATATTTACATTTGTTATTCTTCTAATCATATTTTGGTAAATTGTTTCTCTTCTGATCTTTCTCTTTTTTTATTATTTTATTATCACTCTTTTATGGAAACACAAGCCTGTTGAGATAACCAATAACTTTATGTGGTCCATAATCACAAGACTACTCCATTGACCTGCATCAGATTTGAAATTTCCACCTGACAAATACTTGCCAAGTAACACAGAAAACACTGCCATTAAAAAAAAATATGTCAGCAGCTAAAGTTTTGACTCAACAAAAGCAAAGACAGTCAGTATGTGTGTGGCGACAGTATCTTAATGAGAGTCACAGTTCCCTCTCAACTATCATAAATGTCTCCACACGTTGATGACGCAGGACGGGAGAGGCTCATTTTCCTGGCTTTATCAAACTATAAAGTGGATTGAACAAAAACTGTGAGAGACTGCTGTCGCTGCACAAGGCTTATGTTTCCTGCTAGCTTTTGGTTGAATGTGGGGTCTGGGTGTAGATCTCATGCAGGCTATTGTTTCCACATCCTCTGCAGCCTGAGTAATGGCCTTCTGAAAACAGGCCGTCTTTTGTTCTGGCCTCCTCGGCTCCAGAGTGGGATGCCATGGCACTGCTTCCCCTTTCTGGTTGATAGGAGGAGAGGGAGGAGGTGCAGCAGGAGGAGGAGGAGGAGGAGGAGGGAGTGAAACCTGTCGCCGCCACCGCTGTCTGTTATCAGCAGGAGGCAAGACACTCTGGGCTCGCTGCTAATGCAAACTCTATGCATGTGTGTGTGTGTGTGTGTGTGTGTTAATCCAGCGTGAGCAGAGAGAGGCTCAGCTCCAGCTCCTCTCACCAGGGTGTAATCAGCATTACTGCCACTCATAAGGCTGAGGAGGGAGAAAGGCCAAAGTCTAGCTATCAGCCAAACATCTCCGCCACTGGCTTAGAGACACACAAACACACGCTCAGACAGCCAGCCAGCCACCACCCTCATCCTCACTAAACACCACTTCTCGTCATCTCATCACAAACAAAAGAGACGAATCGTTCCCAGGGCCACAAGTTGACACATGCCATTTAAGAAGAGTCCCGGCCACAATGGAGGACGGCGATACGCAACACAATGTGTGTCTGTGTCTCCGGCCGAGTGCAGGAACAAGGGACGGGGGGGCAGGCAGCAGAGAAGGAGATACAAAGAGAGAGAAAAACTAGAGATTTTTTTGCGTGTTTTCATGTGTGTTTATGATCCCATCAGTCAACGCTTGAAGCTAAGAAGTGTCTTCTCTCTAGCAGAGTTCCACATGCTGGCTCTGGGTGATTAATGTAGCTGCCTTTAGTGGGAGACAGTGCATGTAATCAAGCCCCAGCCTGTAATCGCCTTCCATTCCTTTTCATTTGCAATTTCACAGAGGGACAGGGCTGCTGCCAGAGCTGCAAGCCCCAGTATTTGGGGGAGATGAGGTTGGGCATGAAGGAGGAGGAGGAGGAGGAGGATAGGAAGGGTGCAGTGCCACGAGCATCCCCCGAGGTTTCCTCCTCCAATGCCAAGAACGATACGTCTCTGGCAGGTGCCTGAGGGCCAAACTGTCAGCTTCAACAAATTGTGGGTCACTGTGTCTGACAAAAGCCCCTCCTTCTCTCTCCTCCCCAAGCAAGGTGGGTTCTTCCACAGAACGCTATGTTTCCACACATGCAGGGCCATACCATGACACACGCGTGGAGGGGTTGAAACAAGTGCCCTTTTATGCCTCATTAGCTCACGGTGTGGATTTTCACATGAGGGAATTAGACGGGACACGTTCCTCAGCGAGCCAAGATGTGCTCCATATCTCCAAGCTGCTTAAATCGGACAGAGAGCACATTTTTCTGGAGCTGCTGCTGCTGGATCTCAGAGGGCCGCTTGTCTTCGCCTTGCACACACACACGCTAAATAAATATGTAATCCGGTCTGCGCACAAGATTTTCATTCTTGGCTTTATAGAGAAAGTATCAAGCTATACCCACCAGTGTTTAAAACATCATAATCCCTCAACAATTTGCCCCTTTGTGGGCAAACACTGACTAACGTGATCTGAGAGGAAACGACATACATTTATACCAAGTGACACAACATATACAGTATACTGAAGAGATTACTGAAATGCAGTGAAAGCTCTTTTGGGATGTGATGCTTATATTCTTAATTGCCTTACATTTTATCCACGTGTTGAGTACTTTTATATGTCCAGATGATTTATGCATGACTTGAAGGGATAGTTCGGGTGAGTTGAAGTGGGGTTGTATGAGGTACTTATCCATATACCTACAGTAGATGATGGTCAGTACGCCCCCAGTTTGGAGAAGCATAAAGGAGTTACCACACGTACCAAAGTAATGTATTGCTGTGGACGGGGCCAGCAGCAAAAAATAAAAGAATGGTCTGCTTAAAAACAAAAAAAATCAATATCAGTTTAAGTGTACGCTATATTAACAATATTTTCACCGCTGTACCTTGCCTTCAGATAGCCCTTTCCGACAGGGAACTGAAGCCCTTGTATCCAAATATGCTCTCGCCAAAGCCACCAGACTCGACTGAACAGGTTTTTTTCCAATGGAGTCTGATTGCTTCGGCGATAACACAGACAACGGTTTCAGATCCCTGTTGGACATCTAGACTGTAAAGCTGTCTCACGGCAAGGTAGACCGGCAAAATATTCTAAATAGCGTACACTTCAACTGATATTGATTTTTTTAGGTGGGCCTTATATTTAGGTGGCTAAAGTACATTTTGCTGCCGACCCCGTCCACAGCAGTATATCGCTTTGGTTCCGTGCGGTAAATCCTGTCTGTTTCTCCACATTGGGGGCACGCTGACCATCATCTACTGTAGGTAATACACCTACTATGGATAAGTACCTAATACAACCCCACTTCAAAATCCAATTCCAATTTTACATTGCTTTATATTATAGTCAAGTGGATTATCAGCCAGTTTCTATACCAATGTGTTTGATAATTCAGCTTCTACTGCAATAGAAGTAACAGTGTTAGTCTTGAGTTCAAACTTTGGTCATGGGTAAATAATTGAATGTTTATGATGGAAGATGTTTTTGCACAGTGTTCTCCATTTTTAGTCTCCACTCCATTAGATCCACGGCAGCGAAGTTTCTATCACGTTGGGCACAAACGAACCCTGAGGGCAGGCCACAACACATCTGGGCTGACTGTACTCGATTCAATTTGGGTGATCCAAAGAGGGTGACAACACACAGTCTGCATTCCCCCGCTCATTGTTATTCAAATCAGAGGAGACAACACACAATCAGAGGGGGACTCTGGGGATCTCAGCATAGGCAGCGTAAACACCACACACAGACAAAAAAAAAACCCTAGACTCAAATACACAGACACTCATAGAAAAGCAAGTGCCAAAAATTCTTTCTCTCTTTCATACACACAGGCGAACCGAACAAACAAACACACACACACACAAACACCACCCACACAGAGGGTCCTCAGGGGATCCACTCTGGTCCTGCCAGGCTAAAGACTGCTGCACAATGGGCAGAGGGGGCCGGACAGGAAAAAGGGAGGTGGGACATGAATAAATCATGCCTTTAGGCCACACAGGGCACAGCATAAACACACATAGAAAACAACCAGCCACACCCGCGTCATAGCAAACAAATGCAAGCATTTAATATGTAAAAAAGCATGCATACATGCACAGTATGCACTCACACACACACACACACACACACACACACACCACTTTGGCATACAAGGTGTGCGCTCTCTCTCTCTTTCATTACACAGAGAAAAGTGGGACTCCAACCTGGGAATATGACAGGGAAATTAGCAGGGCAGAGTTCATGTCATATGCATAGCTATTACTGCAGCATAAAGTGTGTCAGCGCTACACATACACACACTCACACGTACAAAAACACACAATCATGAATGTCTGAGTCACACAGACAGGAAAAGCTAACGCAAACGCAAACTGAAGTCATGATGCCTCACACTGTAATCAAGAGTATTATGGCTCCTGTAATTACCTCTAAACATTCATTTGGCTAATAACTTTAGCTCTCTGTGATACATACAGGGAGCGGTGTAAAATTACCTGCAATCAATCAGCCATCATGATAACAGCAGTCGTGCAAAGGTGGACTGTCGTGGTATAAAAACCTCAGATACAGGACCAGGCCTCGCTCTGGTCTCCAAACAGTATTTAATACAGCACTGTGCTACATTTGATCTCACTAGCACAAATCCTTGTTGAGAAAGAAATATCATATAATCACTGTAATCAATGTCCTTTTATTCTAACAGGTGGCATTTCACTCCTGCATGGGGTGCAAAGCCAGTAAACTGTCTATTCTAAGTAAATCAGATTGACGTGTGTCCATTGAAAAACACTTTATTTTACAGGTATAAAATGGGACTGAATCCAATCACAAAGCCAAGTTTTATGGCTGACTACTTCTCAGCAACCCAGTCCCACAGCTTAGTGCGTGAGCCGTGAAGCTGTGGATTGGATTTGCAGCTTTTCTTCTAATTTAATGCCACACATATTCCTGTCAAGGCCCTGTGCCTTTGCAGTTGGGATCTATAGAGCCAGAAAACAAAACAAAAAAAACAGCTGACCAACTGACCTCTAACCTCCAACACTTGACCCCGAGCAGAGAACTGCTTCTCAGGCAGACAGCCCCGTGGTATCGTGACAGTTTGTGCAGGAGCCAGTTTGGAGACTTTACAGAAACTATCTGGGTTAATTAGAAAGCCTCGCCCACCAGATCATAATAATAGAGTGCTACTGGAATGAGTCCTAAAATCTGGTGATGAGTTAGCATTTTAGCACTTCCCTCATCTGGAAGTCGATGAGTTTCTTGAATGTTTCTTTTAGTTAGATGCCTGAAATAAGGTCTGTGGTTAACACAAGCTCAAGAGATTTTGTTTTATGATATAAAATACGTCAGTAAATACCCCGCTTGTGAATTTTGAAGCTTTCATGTGTCTTTAAAAAGGTGGTTGCTAACATGTGGCTAAATGAGACTACTAAACGTCATCATGCGGAGTCGTCCGGCCTTCACAACCACGTTGTGTATACTCAAGCTCATGCAAACGTGGTGTAGTTCGTTTATAGCCTAACGTTTAGCTTTTTACCTCTGGCGATTCCATTCACGCTTCAAAAATCATAAAAGCGGTGTTCATTTGTGGAGATTATCTTGCTGAACAAAACGTGTAAGTATCATAAACGTGTGTTCGCCACGGAGCTTATTTTCTGCAATAATCCAAAACACAATAGAAAAATCCCATCGGCTTTTTGTCGAGGGAACCTAACTGATGCTAACTTCCCTGTTGGCCAACAAAAATACGTCATCCCCGGAGCACTCTATACTGTATAGCGATGATGTGCAGGAAGTAAAAATGAATTTGACTGCCAGCAATCGCTCAAGGAAACAATAAAGATGTATGTGCAACACTCTTCCAGTTAAAAATAACTTTTAAAATGTATCTCAGTGCCTCAAACACAGGCCTTTAAGTAGGAGCAAAACAAACTCCCGACACCACGCCTACACTTTTACAGGTTTAATCCAGTCTGTTAACCACACAAGCCTCCCCCCCTCTACAAAACTCACCACCACTCAGCTCATCTCGGCATGACAGGAAGGGGGTTGCAACTCTTCCCAACCAGCCCATGCAATTAGAATGGACTGAAAAGTAAAGTATTCCCCAAGGACACAGCTGCTCCTGACTTTAGTCAAAACACACATAGTTCAGGCTAGATACTGCAGATTATGATGCAGTTTCAAGAGCACGAGAGTGTTACTGATGATGTGTCTAAGTGTATTACATACAGTGAATACACACTCACACAGTATTAAAGTACATTTCCCCAAATGAGAACACAGAGTTAATCTCCGTCACTGAAGGCTCCTCATTTGACTTATGATAACTCCTTTCCCCACTGCACACTTCTCCCTCCCTCCCTCCCTCCCGTCCTTTTCCCAGAGCCGCTCGCTGACCTAACAAAGCCTCTCCACAGTCACCAGCCTAACCCAGTAACCTGCATGCCTCCTATCTGCTGGAGACGTCCAGCTATAAGCTCCCATCTGAGCTGCAGTATGGTGGGGCCGTGTGAGTCAACAGCAAATGTGTGACAAACAAAAGCTTCTTCGAGGATTTAAGAAATGATTTGGCATATGTTTTAAAAATTATTTCACAGTAATATGTTGCCTTCTTAACAAAAAAACATCCATTTAAACAGCTGAGCAGATGAATATCACTTGGCCCTCCCCACACACACACACACTCACATCCAACCCCCCAGCATTAACATAGAAACAGTTTTTAAAGCTAGTCACATGTCAAAGACAATTTTTGGAACAGTAATGCAAACAGCACTTTACTATGGACATAAATGCACTTTTCTCTGCTGCTAAACACGACTGCAAATTGGGTGTATGACTACAAATTGTATGAAATTGTGACTGAAACGTTTACTTATTTTATTCTTTTATTGCTATTTTAAGGGTATGTTAACTTTAATACTTATTTATTCTATCCTTTTTAATGCACGGGAGCCGGGAGAAACAATATTTAGTTTCCTTCTGTGTATGCAAATACTCAGTGAAATGACAATAAAGTAAATCTTGAATCTTGAATAAAGTGATCTGCTTGTTCTTTATTGCTAGATTTGATTTGACATGATTACACTTTCTGTGCACAATGAGCTTGTAAAAAAAAGCAGTAACACACTTACCCCTTGGTTTCCTTTGAAACAAATTGATGGTTCACTTGGTAAAGAGATCTGAGGTGAGAGAGAGAGAGAGAGAGAGAGAGACAGAAGCATTTATTGTGACACATTCAGAGAGCAGCTCTGTAATCTAAAATTAGAGCAGTAAACAATTATGCCATCATGTGTTTATTATACATGTCATTTAAAGTTGCATAATCAATAATGCCTGTGTGCTGTTAATGGCCTCCATTGGCGTTAATTATGTTCCTAGCCCTATTTGTCAATTAGACAACTTGGCAGACTGCTTTATTTTTGAAGCACGAGGAAGGATTTCCCAGCAAACAGCTGATGGGCTCGTCTTTCCCGACAATCACAGGCTTCAGTGGCATGCAAGTCAGCCATGTAGCAACTCATAAACTAGTTTGAGTGACTCATCTATTTAGCCTAATTAATAGCCTACTGCAGAATGTCTTTAAAATAGAATAAGATAAACAAAAAAGTAGATAATTCAACAAAATGAGACAGTTGAATTTAGAAAACAAAAAAACAACAACTTTAACAATTCATCCTCTCACACACACACACACACACACACACACACACGCACACACACATGAGGAAAAGGTACCTTGAGTTTCTGGTAAGCCTCCAGAGCTCTGATAGCCGTGTCCGTGAGCTTGACGTGGTACAGCGTCCTGTTGGGGCTGTTTTTGTTGTTTTTTCCACAGGAGAGCCCGTAGTGGTGCTCCTGCTTGAGCGAAGCCATCGCTGGCTTTTTCTCTCTGCCTGCAATTAAAGCTGCTTTCCTCTGTCGGCTCAACACGCTCCCTGTGACGTCACGCTGGGGGCGGAGCCACAGGCGACAGCAGCACAGTCAAGAGAAGAGAGGGCTCTGAGAGCAGAGCAGTCTGTGTGTCTGTGTGTCTACATGAGGTTTACTCTTATTACTAGACTGTAATTATGAAGGAGTATTAGGGCCACATTGAGAAAAAAAAAAGTCTGAGATTTTTAGACTAAAGTTATTGGTTTACGAGAAAAGAAATCATAATAATGTGAGAATGAAGTTAGAAGTTTACGAGAAAAAAAATCTTAATATTATGAGGATAAAGTTATAAGTTTACCTGTTTATATCATGTTTATTTTTGTTTATATCTTATTTTGTATATTGTTTATTGGTAGAACTTACATTTTTTTATTATTTCGTTTTTATCTATTCTTCTGTTATTATACCACTTACTTGCACCAACAAAACCAAAGCAAATACCTAGTGTATACCTCATACACCTAGCAATAAACACGATTCTGATTCTGATTCTGATTCTGAGAAAAAGTTGTAATATTATGAGAATAAAGTCATAAGTTTAAGAGAAAGAAAGTTGTAATATTATGAGAATAAAGTCATTGGTTTACGAGAAAAAAAATCATAATACTATGAGAATAAAGTCAAAGGTTACAAGAAAAAGAGTTGTAATATTATGAGAATAAAGTCATAATATTATAATGTAATAATTTCACATGTTATTGTAGAGGGGAAATAGAGCAGCGTGCCAGCTGTGTGAACATGAGGAACGTGGAGTATGTTGTGAAGTTATACTTTAGGTTTCACAAATAACAACATTTTTGGCACATCAGCACCACATTAAGAAAGAACCACACGGACCCGGGGGGGAAATTGCCTGTTTTGTGGAGGAGGAAATTACTTTTTTTTCTCGTAAAGTTATGACTTTATTCTTGTAGTATTACGACTTTTTTTATTTGTTGAAATAGTATGACTTTATTCTCAATAAATTCAGACTTTTTCTCAATGTGGCCCTAATACTCTGTCATATATTTTTTTCACCATTTTCTGACATTTATAGACCAAACAACTAATCGATTAATCAAGAAAATAATTGACACATTAATCAACAATTAAAATAATCGTCCTAATAATAATAATAATAATCGTCCATAAAAGCCATACAATGGGTCAAATGAGTATGTATGATGACAAACCCGATTCTGCAGTTCGTCTGAGCTCTACAGGAATCTTAGCATCATTCAGCTCATTGTTTTGGTTTTTCAACCGGTTTGGTTCGTCTCACCAATCTCATTAACCTAATTTCCGGCAGCAGCTGTTTTCAATCAAAAAGCACTAAAAGCCCACTATACGCTACCTGCCCAGCAGGCAGACAAAGTTAAAGGCACAATGAGTAGCATGTTCCTAATAAACAATGTATAGACTCACAGCGCAACGTAACCCCCGTTGAGCTGGGGAGGAGGGGCCAACTTTGAAAGTTGTGTTCACAAACCGCAACCGACAAATCCTACTCATTGTGCCTTTAATGGCAAGATAGTGAACATATAGTGGAGCATTTATCTTTTTCTTAGCTGACACCAAAACAAAGCCAAAGTGAGAGTAAACATTGAACTTACATTTGTCAGGTAGACAGAGGCCTGCCATTAATTTCAATCTCCTTGTGCAAAACCTGGAAAATGCAATAACCTGATAATGATGCCTGTAAACACAAACATGCTGTTTACATGCTTCACCACGTTGTGCAGGTTCTGTTTTAAACTAAGTAGGTTAGGAATGACCCAACTAGCCGATCAACATTTCTTAATCATCATCAGATAATTTAAAGTTACATAATTAACTAGGATTGCACTCGGAGAGCGCAGACCTCCGCCAACGCCTGACTTTAAAAACAGATCACAGCTCACAGCTGGCGGTTACGTGAGGTGGTCGGCTTATTATTAACACGGTGTGTTTCCGTGTAACATATCGGCGTATGCCTCTCTCATTCAACAGCCTTGTTATGTCTGTATAACGTTACACTACGTTTTCTGTCATCCCGTCAGCTGCAGCTTTGTTCCTTCTCACCGCGGATGTCCAGAAGCATCCGCATACACACGTATCTCTCTGCTCTCAGAAGGAGGCGGGGTCACGCGTCATCAGCTACACTGCGCATGTGTTATACCCTGTGGTTTTAATGCTCAGGCTGATCGGAATTCTTAAAAATATTCCTGAATCCGGATCATGATCCGGATCGCCACCAAAATCTGATTGATTGTTCATTGTGCCACACCCAACTCCTCCAAAAAATATCATTCAAATCAATGGTGGACTTTTGGAGTAATCCTGCTAACGGACAAACAAACAAACCAACAAACCAACAAACCAACGCCGGCCTTGGCTGAGGTAATAATGCAGTGTAAACTAATTACAGCGTATGTTAAATGTGCCAACTATAATAAATGTGCCAGCTTGTGTGTTTAATGATACGCCAAAAAAAAATAATTGGATGATTTAGTAATCAAACATGACAAGGATATTGGCCTACAAATGTGGCCTGCCAGTGAGATTGTTATGTGAGCAGTGTTGGAAATTAACTTCTTTGGCCACTTGCCACTGTGGCTGGTGGTTTCCGAAACCTACCAGCTACTCAATATATTACCATTGTTTTTTTTTGGCTGGTGAGTGAAGCAAATCTGGCAGCCACTTGCACATTTTACCAGCATTTGGCTGGTGGCTGGAGCTAATTACCAACCCTGTATGTAAGTCATTACACAAAAGTAATGCTGTGTCAGCGTAAATGTTACTTTCTTTTCAGTATGATGGGATTATTTCTCCACATAAGCTAAATTCAATGATAATAAAAGGTAGGATGGGCTGGTTTACGTGCTGACCATTAATTACACACCGTTTTAATACACTGTCGATCCATAATCAATACATTTATTTATCATGAAGTAGTAAAAATAAATTCTGCAGTTACACCACAGAGTGTATTAAAACAAAGTAAAAGTTATTATGTTTTCATGACTTTTTTTTTTTACGTAAACTGTAAACTGTTAAGATTATTTATCACAATTCTAAGCTTGTAATTGGGAAACATATTCTCTCTAAGCATGGACATCTGTCGGCAAAATATTATTGGATGTTGGAGAAGTTTCTTGGTAGCTTCAAGGCTGTCCAGTTCATCACCGTGATCAATCAAGCAGATATGCCAGTTTTAAACATTCGGGTGAGTCACAGACTCTTTCCTGATGGTGACTCAGCGGTGATTTGTTTCTTCTGAAATGAAACTGATTTTACCGTGGCCTTATGGGAGCAGCCATGCTCAATAGTTAGCTAAATAATTAACTAAAACTTAAATAATGTCAATATTTAAATAGCCAAATAATTGCTGCAAATATTATTTTTTTAAAATCAAATTCAAAATTGTCTGGTGAACCACGTGAGGAGCTAAAAAAAGAGAAAAGGAAAAAGAAAAACCAAGCGATAATCACAATGTGGGTCAGTTTGCAAATAATCCTTAACAGGAAAGATGCTTATCCTGAGGAGCTAATGGACTTAGTCATCGTCATTTTTGACAGTCTGTCCAACTTTCATTTTATCTTGTTGGTTGAGGGCCAACAGTGAAACAACAGAAACAGGAGGATCTAAATCTGATACTGAATCTACTGCTGCGTAGACCTGTTATCTGTTAAGAAAATCCACCACCTGTTGCATTTATGTGTCTCACAGCCTGGCAAACATGACCAAACTGAATGACGGCATATCTAAGCAACGTAAGTGTTTGCATAACTGGGAGAAAGCGCACAAGTGATGGTGGAGGTTGGCAAAGCAGATGAGTCTGACATGTAAGCCTATTTAGTTAAATTGCTAAGCTACTCCCTGAATGAAAGTACATAACAGGAGGGGGTAGGTGTTACTGGAGGTCAACAGAGAACAGGTGGTGCTGAATCTTCACATCAAGCACCTCCATGAATCTGAGATTTTTGAAAAATGCTGTATCATCTGACCACCACGTAATTCTCTTCCATCCAATAAACCTTGTGTTATAACAAATATATGACAAATAAGCTCCAGAAATGACTGTGTAATAGTAAAACAGCAGTCCATCCCCCCACTGATGCATGCAGGTTTGAAGTGGCTCCTCCAACAGCCAAGCAGTGCGAGATTAACCCCTGTCAGCCCCTCCCTCTTCTTTACCTGGCTCGTCTGTCTCATCCACTCATTGTCTGTGGCTTGCCATCTGCTGCATGGGAAACCGCTAATGCACAGCGATCCCCTGGGAGTGACGTGTCACACACCTGAGGTCAGTGACTCCCAGGACACCTGCAACTGGTAAGAGGCAGCTTGTTCACATTGTGCTTATTGTCCCTCATGTTTTCCCTTCTTTAGTGCAGAGCAGTGTGAGTTAAAAACCTGTAACTGCTTCATAACATCAGGTTGAAATCTACGGATTATATCACAGCCTCATGAGGAGAACATAATGGTCTATGAAACATGATATGTACATACATTTCTACATATGGCTCTGTTGTGAGAACAGGACATTTTGTCTCCATTAGGCATGTATGTGAAGGGCACCTTTGTGTAGAGAATGTGTAGTCAATTATTAGTTTTTATGACGTGCAGGCTACATTAGGGATGCACCGATCCGACTTTTTCAATCCCGATAGCGATACCTGGGCTTTGGGTATCGGCCGATACCGAGTACCGATCCGTTACCAGGGTTTAATTAATAACTGTATGCCTCACTGTGTGGAAGTGATGGGATCATTCTTTTATGTGTAAGACCACATCAGGCTTGACTTAAACATTGCTTTCTTAACTTTGTAAAACAAAATGTAACAAATAAATACGTAGATATAAATTGAGTGAATTGTTATTTATTATTAAAATAATAAATCGTACACCAGTAACTTGGTAAAATCTTCAAAATTAACAGGAATTACAATTCAGGTGTAAACCTTTTTAATGCAGCAACAAATTGTTCTAATTGTAAACGGGAATCCGTATGTAGATATAAGCGGCTCAATCTATGGTAATGAAAACACAAACATTTACTTATTTTCAGGTGATTATACACTAAAGAAAATATACTAGATAATATTATATTCCATTTCACATCACATCAGTCGCTATAAGCACCATAAATGTGGGTCATTAGGGGCCTACTATACCTACTATATTGTAAAAGTGGAACTTAAAGGTAGCATGTTCTAACATTTTGTAAAACTGAATGAAACGTCATATTTTGAACACAAACAAAAAGGCTTCTTTAGGTTTAGACAACAAAACTTCTTTAGAGTTAAGGAGAAAAACAAAACAGGTTTTTGATATAAAACTATAACTTCTTTAGTTTTAGGCAAAAAAAAGAAAACTTAGTTACGTTTAGGGAAAAACTATACACATTGTTGGTTTCACAATGTTTTTCAAATGTTACACATAAGGGTTTTTAATAAACCTTGAACATAGGCCTACAGAATTTTACTACTCCACCAGTTTAGCATTGCACTCCTATGACGCTGTCGGACTCACAATGGAGCGTTGCAGCAGAACCAGAAATATTGTCTTTTTTATTCCATGCATTCCTCTTCTTCAACATTACCCACATGCAACTCGGCCGCCGACAGCTCGGTTATATCTTGTATTTCAGTGTGTTATGCTAGCAGCAGCTAATGAAGCCTCAAGGCTCTAGCCTCAAATAGAGATGAGGAGCAACAAGAGGTCTACTAAGCTCCTTTTTTCATAACTCCACACCTTTTTCATGTTCAAGCATGTACTTTTCAGAACCAACCGACACAGTTTCAAGTGACATCACTTGGGGCAATTTATCAGACTTTTTGCAACAAAAGGCTTTATACAACTTTTTTCACACATAAGTTGCTACAAGTGAGTACATAAGTACTACTCAAGACCTGTAAACAGAGCAAAATCGGTGAGGTTCCCCTTTAAGACATCAATCATCACCACATTTTGCATCTACCTGTTAGTTGTCTAAAGTTGAACATACAACTGTAACACATCTGTAGCGCTCTATCTACAGTATGTCTACTCCATTATGACTGGTAGAGAGTAACTTTCCAACAAACTGAAGCAAAGATGACACAAAATAAGATCACGTCTTTGAAGTTGTTAAGCACGGTAAAAAAAAAAATGAAATGTGCATGCAAATGAATAATTTAAATGGTAAAGTTAGAAGGCATTCTAACACAAATGGGTGTGACTCGACAAACCTGATCAGCATTTATCATAAACTATGGAGAACGCACAGTAAATGTGCTGTTCCCATCACTCTATCTACCAAATGCATATAAGAATAGTGTATTAATTAAAAACATCACAGATTCCAACTTTAAAGTTGTCTATATCTATATCTGTATCATTGAGAGGAAGAAACTTTTTTCTACTTGACATGTACATTTATATTATAGAATATGGTGTCTTCTTGTATAAACACATATGACATGTTTTTCTGCGTTCAATGAAACACACACAGTGTGCACACAGTACGCATCACTGCACATTTCACTGTGAAAACCCAGTTAAATTTTCACAAAAATGGTGCAAATGACTCAGAGGTGAAGGCTTAGAGAGGGTGTGCACATTTATATTCCAGTGTGCGAACACACACACACACACACACACACACACACACACACACACACACACACACACACACACATTGTTATTTCAGCTGGCAGAGATGGTGTATCTGGCAGAGTGAGAAAGTGCTTATGAATTTGGGAAAGGTATCAGGTTAGACACACTAACGCCTTTTGTGTGAGACCGACGCTAACGCTTCGCCTGGTGTCAAACTTTCACAGGCTCAAAATTTTGATTTTCTGTTTTTGCAGCTGCTTCGTTGGAATATTTAAGTTAACAATTGATTCGTATCATACTAACCTTCAGAATTAACAAATAATTAAATCCTATGAAGTACTCATTTATGTTATGACCTCCTAAACGTTGACGTATAGAGGCAGCAAAAAGTTAGCATGTTCTTTTATTAAATCAGACTGCACTTGGTCGAATGATGATGTACTTTTGCTTGTTGTTCCTGGTTATAAAGGACACACTGTGAGAGAACTAGATGCTGGCTGAGCTGTATTAGAGATCAGTTATTTGACGTTTCCCAGCAGCACATGTGATGTTTGCAAATGAGCATGATCTCTGAATTATAAATAATATCATTGTGTACTCTGTACTTCAAAAGACATTAGATGTGTCCTGCTGGCTCACTCGACTTGTTTGGCACATCTGACTATCTACACGAACCAAATAAGCTGCCACGCATTATCAAAATTTTCAAGACACACGACACACCCATTTGTGTATTTAACACCACATTTCATACAGCATTTTATAAAGAGGGACAAGTTAAGATATTTAGCCAATGCCTCCACTGTATTTATGTAACTTGAAGGACCAGTGTGGAACAATTAGGGGGATCTATTGGTAGAAATTGAATGTAATAATATATATGTTTAAAAAAAATATGTTTAAAAAGAATGTCCATTGCCATGTTTCTAAAGTAGCCCAGAACGGACAAACCAAACTCTGTTAATTTTCCGTGCTTAGGCCAGAGTCGATAACGTCACTCGCTCCCATCGCAGACACGGTTCCTTTAAGTTTTCTACCATTATTATAATTTTTTAATGTATGTGCACTAAACTGTAGATAAAAAATAATTTTTCAACATTATAAAAGGAAAACATTATAGCACAGATCTTGTCTAATGCTTTAAGGTGAGCTTTAATTCTAAGTTGTGAAGAATATGTAATTCAAATATTTGCAAAAACAAAAACCCTCTCTCCCTAACAGTCCATTTATCAGCTGCAGTTGACAATGGAAATTATATGGTGAGTTTTGTATGCAAATTATAATACGTCTCTTCAACTATACCACTTAGTATGGTTAAACAGGCTGCAATTGGTCTTGTTGTATCCCTACAGGATGTATATTATATCTTAAAGTGTTTTTTCATGTTTTCATGAATTTTTCAGTAGCTACGAGTCATGAGACTAGCTAACACTGTTGGTTGACTCTTCATGACCCCATCCAAAGGAAAGTTCCCTCAAAGGTGAAACCCAAAGTGAAGAGTTTAAGATAAAAAAAACAACAACTATAAATCAACGTTTCATTTTGAATTTTTGCTGAACAGTTAAAAATAAGGTGATCAATAACCGTGCTAGATGCAAATTTGTAGTACTTGTTTATATGAGTAAAGCCTGAGAGTAAAAATAAGTTAGGAATCCTAACATTGTTGCATAAAGCCACACTCGTCTGTGTTTCAGAGGCGGAGGAATTTCAACACGGTGTGTTACTTGCAAGGCATGTTGGCAACAAGACCTCTCCGTGTCTCACTAAAAGCTGTAGTAAGTAGTCAGGATGTCTTCCTCTGCGAGCTCTAAAGCCCAAAGAACAAACATGAGAACAATTTAGGCTAATCAATATTTGTTTTCTTAAAGGAAAAGTGTTTAACATTAAGGCGGATCTATTGGCAGAAATGGAGTATATTATTAACAAGTATGTTTTTTTTAGTGCGTAATCACCTGAAACTAAGAATAGTTGTGTTTTTGTTACCATAGAACGTTACTCACTTGGCACACGGGATTAGTTTAAATTGGTTGCAATCTGCAACCTCACCACTAGATGCTGCCAGATCCTACATACTGCACCTTTAAAACAATAGTTTGACATTCTGGACAATACTTATAGCCTACTTATAGCATTTGCTTTCTTTCCAAGAGTTAGAAAACTGATACCACACTCATGTAGGCCTACGTTAAATATGAAGCTGGAGCAAGCTGGTTAGCTTGAAAACAGCTGGAAATAGCTAGCCTTGTTCTAAAATCTGCCTATTAGCACCTCTAAATGTCCCTAACTATCACAATATATCTTGTTTGTTAAGAACCAAAGTGTAAAAACAACAATTTTCTGTTTTGGGTTATGTGCCAGGCTATCTCTTTCCCACTGTTTCCTATCTTGATGCTAAGCTAAGCTAACTAGTTGCTTGCTCCAGCTTCATATTTACCGTGTGGTATCGATCCTCTCGTCTAACCCAGTGCAAGAAGGAGAATAAGCCTATTTCCCATAATGTCAAACTCCTCCTTTAAGGAATGTGATGAGACCTTATCTTTTGCTCTGTTAAGCATAACAGAATTCGTATCATGTTTTCTTCAACTTGGGTCCAAGGACAAAGGCTGCACGTTTACTCAGCAAAGTCTGTGGATTATGTTCATGTCTGAGATCTGCACATTTGTTTTCACTGTCTTCAAAGTGAAGGTGGGTGCAAACTTTCCCACAAAGAAACACAATCAGACTTTGGATTCAGCTTTTCAATCCCTCCCTGAATGTGTGTGTGTGTGTGATCCTCTGTGTCTGTGCCATCACTCTCACACACACATGCATGCATACACTCGTTGCTAAGCAGACCCAGGTGTTTGGTGTTTTTATTGAGATCACAGGACCTTTACAGCCACTACTTTTACTGTGCCTGTACAGGTGTGACTGATCATTCCACGCATGAAAAGAGACAGCAGTCAAACAAGAGCTGCTCTGTGTTGGAAAACATCCTCACAACATCGCGGTCTGCAGAGCCTTTGTGCCTCCACAAAGTCAACGCTTTCATTCAGAGAGTTGTTGGCATCACGGTGTGCTATTAATTGTTTGGGTTTGAACAATGGTCGTGAAACAGATATTAAGATTTTACCCATCCTGTATCGTCTGTTTTTGTTCCCTGTCTTCAAACAGTTTTGTGCAAACGCTCCAGCAGTGAATACCAACCACACTTTGCTTACAGCAAAATCTCAGAAGTGGCGGGACCGTTGATGTCTGTGTCTTTACAGCATAATTGGCATAATTGGACAATTTCTGATTCAAATATCAGTCTGGTCTGGCTTAACCAGCTATCTGCCACCACACACAATAGACAACAATGAATGGCGTCTGCCACTGGAACAGGATTGGGTAATTGTGAGCGGGAGCCGATTTCCCATAACCACAGGGGCACAGTGACAGAGCGATCCAATAAAAGTCAGACACCAGACTACTGAAGCATTTATATCAAGGGACCAGGAAAGGGCTGTCTTTGAAATCATGTTTTGACAGAGCAGGGTAATGTAGTGACCAGACTTTTGCACTCTGATGAATCGAATGCCTTTAAAATCCAAATAGGATGTAGGCTGTAACTTTAAAATGCATCTGCAATATCATTTTGGGGATTTTATAGTCTGAAATGATTAATGAACCGGTTAAATCTTGGATCAGATCTGAGCCTCAATTAAAGGGCGGGTCCATCTGAGTTTTTTCCATTTTTTTCAAATGGAAACGCCCACTCAGTTAGCAAAAAGCAGTGACGTAAATTACCACAATAAGCTAATCAATAAGGTTATGGATAATGTGAATGCTAGCACTAGCTGAGTCAAAGTTATCTGTGATAAGTTTGGAAATAACTGAAAGGATAGTTCACATTTTTTGAAGTAGGGTTGTATGTACAGTATACTCCTGTGTTCTGCCAGGTAAAATTATTATTTTTGTGAATGGAGTCTGGTGGCTTTGAAGAGAGCGATATAACGGCTTCAGTTCCCCGTTGGAAAGGGCTGTCTGATGGCGAGGTAAAGCGGCTGTGGACGGGAGCAGCAGAAAAATGCCGACCGCCTTCTATGTAAAACATACTTATATCAAATATGAATGTTTGGATTTGAATACATAAAGAACACCACTGGGAAGCTACAGAATGATATAAAAACCACCCTTTAAGTCTTATTTAAAGACTTGTGATGGGGAGATGTAGCGGCTCTGTGAAGCTGTACTTTGAGCTAAATGCTAACGTCAGGTAGGGATGTGACGGTGAAGAAATTTGCGCCATGCACACCGTCTATGACTGCTCTGTCCTCCGCACGGCATTTGCCTCATTAACGTTATGGTTTCCTTATAGCATTGGATTTAAATCCGAAGTATTGCCAAATAGGCGCTTTTGCGTTTTGCTTTGACACAAAATCCTCCGCCATCGTCTTGTCTGTCAACTCTCTCTCGTCCCGTGTATGAAATCTGACTCCTGCTGATCTGTGCTGGGACGGAGCAGACACTTTCACTTTCAGATTGAAGCATCCGTTGTCCGACTATGAATTGATAGTACGCCGCCGATACGCCAAAATGAACTAAATGGGATTTATTTCTAAAAAACAAAAGGGCGGTGGGAGCAGTGGACACATAATGTAATCGGTGTATGCCCGATCACCGTGTACTGCGGCAAGCCTAACGTCAGCATGCTAACAAGTTCACAATGACAATGCTAACATGCAGATGTTTAGTAGGTGTATTCCATGGTCCTGATCTCAGGGATGTTAATGTGTAAAACTTCTGAGCAAAGCCTTCTGGCTGACTCACACATTTCTGTTTTTAAGAACAAGAAAAAACACATCAGTGTGTTATTTGTGTGTGTGTGTGTGTGTGTCTGTGTGTGTGTGTGTGTGTGTGTGTGTGTGTGTGTGTGTGTGTGTGTGTGTGAGTGTGTGTGTGTGTGAGTGTGTATCCACCACATGATGCTGTTCCCTTTGAAGCTTATTAAAGTCGTCGCCTTGTCAAGAGCGGTATTATGTATTACGACCAGGTAATCACACTTGAAAGTCAAAGGACTAGAAACATACAAAAGAGTTACACAGTGTCTTATCTCAGAGTTTAATACTACTCACTCTGTGAATGTTGTTCAGCTGGATGATTGGAGCTGCCTCATCCCGAGTTTTATGGGGGGGTGGGAGGGTGGAAGGCTACAGTCATTCAGCCCGCTACAGTTTCCCCGCAGCTCTTTAGGGTCTCGATGACTCACTCAGGCCACAGACGTCATCTTATTCAGGGCAGGTGCCTTCGTATTGCCACAGCTGCATGACACGTCCATAAAGGAGTGAGGGAGAGTAAGAAAGATGTATTGAATGTGCGAAAAACAGGACAAAACAGAGGAAGAAAGGGAAATTTATGCCTTATGTTTTGCAAATATTTCCGCTGCTTGTTGAACAATGTATGCATGTGAAAGTTCAGGTCACGCTGCTGATGAACTAACCAATGTGCCACGAAGCACAAAGGACATCATGCAGCACGACATCATTATCACTGCGGGTGACTGTCAGCTAAAAGGGTTTGGTTGGTTTCTGAGCCTGGGTGGAGCACACATTATCCTGCCAAGGGATGAGGAGAAGCAGTTAAGGTCAACTTGTTTTGCATCTGAGTTACAATTTCATATTGGCATCAGTTCAGCTAAGGACAGTGAATGTCAGGATACCAACTTTAAAAGACAGACTTGACACAAATGGATTAATGTGCATGTTTCATCCATCACTGAAATAAAACTAGCGTGCCAAAGTGGCCAGCAATACAAGTCAAGTATATGTAAATGAAATAGCTAAATTAAAGCTTTAATAATCAATAAAAAATTTTATATTAACAATTGATCAAATGTGTCATGTAAAAACAGTTGCTCGTAGTGACAGACTATTATCACCTGACTCTGTAGTTCCCCTAAACTCTACAGAGCGTTTTAGTGTCTCTCAGCTCATTGTTTTGGTTTTATGACCAACAACTTTACTATTTTGTTTCATTCTCGTCAGCTTCATTTCCAGTTTGTACACTAACTGCTCAGCACCAAACAATAGAGTTAACAAGTCAGCAACTAGCTGGTGAACCAAGAGGAACATTAAGCAGCTAAAGAGTGTGATATTTTTCTCAGGAGTTAGTGAAGACTATAACAGAGCTGAAAGGAGACTGAATATTAATCTTAAATACATCAGGTGGACATCAACACAACACAAATGAATGATGATTTTGAGTTCACCATATCAACTTAAAGGTAATAATATGCCAGTGTTGTGTTTGCAGATAATAGTTCACAGTTAAAGATACTATGTGCAGTTTTTATGTCATTCAACATTTCACACCAAAATGTACTTTGGGTATCCTTAACATGCTGTTAGTTTTGCCATGTCTAATGTCTGCTTTGTAGAATTCAAATAATGATGTTTATAATGAACTCCCACACAACACAGACTGTGTTAAGTAATCATCACTATCGATATTAAACACTTTTATAGCTGAAGAGCCCTGGGAGCAGGATCAAGACTGAAGGAGCAAGCTACATCTAAATCCACCCTTCATAATATTTGTCTGCACGTGTCCTCTCGGGGAAGAGGCACTGTGGATATTTGTTACTCCTTGGACCAACAATAATGGGCTTTACTGTACAGACCCAGTCTGCTGTACTAACTTCGCCCTGCTCTGGTCTCAGGAGCCCTCTCTCGAGACGGGTAAGGGGTTCCCATGTGTGCTGCCACTCAGCTAATTGAGGCCTGGTAAAGGCAAGTTGCCATGGAGGAGACTCCCACATTGGGATGCTACTTTTAGTCTCGCTCTTTTGGGAACACTGGCAAGTTCATGCTGAATATCTGATTTATATTTTTCGTGCATAGAGGAACAGTAGAAACTTTACATTTCTTGTCTGAATGATTTCCTTTACATTAATCACATGTTTCTTAATACATACAGACAATATACAGTCAAGTTAAGAAAAAGAAAAAAATATGGACTTAAATTGACTACAACTCTTTGTCTAATGACAAGGTAGATAAATATAATATATGTAATAAATAATAATGTCTATCATGTTGCGCACTGCGATTGAACAGATGTGTGGAGATGAAAAAGTAAGCAGGGTTTGAACATCTCTCTTAAAAGAGCAGTGTGTAGGATCTGGGTAGATGTGGGTCACAATCAGCTTTAATGTTTCTTATGGGCCAAAAGGGTTGAGGTTTTTTATTTATCAGAAGTAAATTTAAATAATTAAATATAATCTGGCCAATCCGGGGCCCTTGCAAATGTGGGGCACTTAGGCTGCAGCCTGGGCCAGCCTGTGCATTAATCCACCCCAGGTTGTACAGTACGTACTGAACATTATATCGGCCAAAAAAATATTGTCGTGAGAGATGCACCGATGAGCTCAGTGGAATCAGCGGCATCTCATGCATACAGAGTATTTTCAGTGAGTCGTCACTGCTCGTCCTCTAGATTTCACAGAGATGGAATAACTCTCTGTACTTTACATGCAGAGTGGGGAGCCGTCAGTCAGATCGTCTGTTGCTGGAACCGACCAAAATGAGTCAGCCAGGAGACAGTGGTGATCTCATGCACAGCAGGATGACAACAGAGACATCTTAAGCAAAACATGCAAGCAAAAATATGTTTGCACAAAATAAATAAAAGCAGACGTGATCCATATTTTGACAGTTGAGGATGTTTGTGTGCGTCTACGTTTGTGTTCACTGTAGTTCTGGTGCAATTATCCCATTTCCCAAATCAATTTGATGTTGGACCAGGCAACCTTGTCAGAGGCACTTGGTATGATCCAGCACACCACAGTCACTGTTATCTAGTCATCCCTATATTCTGGACATCATGCATTAGCAGAGAAATGGCTGTTACCTTGGCAACCATTTGAAAACACATCATCTGGACAATGTCATGATTTCATTTCATTATCGTAATGAGACCAGTCTCGACGTAAGTCCATTTTCACAATGTGGGCAGTGAAAATCCATAAAACTGCATTATGGATTTGTCTGTACGGCCTTTGTTCTTTTTAGTTGCTAAATGTTTGTACAGAGTCAAAGGAGCAATGACGAGGACTTTTTAACAACAGCCTGTTGCGTTTACAGTTGATTTAACCCACTCCTTCATTTGGTGCCGTTACTTAAACCAGGACACAAACACAGAAGAAGACAGAGTGTATGTCTGGTGTAAATTTAGAAAAATAAAGCCATCATTTTCTCCTTGGATGACTGCTATTGTTCCGCGCTAAAAGAAAGAACATTGAATTAAGCTGAATCAGAGGACAGCTTGTCACGTTAAGCTGCACACTGCAACGTAGTTGTGTAAAATCTGACGTTTACATGAGGAAATGCAATTTATGAATCAGCAGATCAAATTGAATTTGTTATTCTTTTCCAGCTAATCTCACAATGTTCACTTGCACTGATTCACAGAGGGGTAAAAGGGTAAGGTACCCACTCATAGTGACACCCAAAAATCTGAATCATCACTTAAAATATTGATGATTATTGTGATGCAGCTCGGTCAGACAGTATCAAGCTGACAGATCTGACTGCCTTTTTCGCATATTTCCTTTGCTCTCATGCATTTTCTCAGTGCTTTCAGTAAGTTACCTCCATAGCTCTGTCAGTGAAATTCAACCCAGCCTAATCTCTCCACCCCTGCTGGCTTGTGCTTAGTGTTTCCACGGCACAGGGTCAACCAGTGCAACATCTGCACTCCGGGAGAAATTACCTTGACGCTCACGTGTCTTCTTTTGTCCCCAAATAACTTTTGATCAAGTAGACGAGTTCCCCTCAGGCAAGGCCGTTACACCTCAGATAAAAAGTGAGACAATAGGTCTACTGAAGTGGCTTCTGCAGGAAATAAGGTGAGAGAGGGAGTGAAATACTAAAGAAGAACGGGAGAAGGTCATTTTGTCTGGCTCCAAAACAGCAAAACCTCCCTCCTCCACCTCCCTTTTTAATCAGTGCAAGAAACAGGTGGACTCTAAAGCTTCTTTGTGTGTCTGACTCACCAAACTTTTATTGTTCAAATTCATATTTTAATGTTAATAACAATGATGTTTCAGTTATGTCTTAGCTGTAAAGAGAAGAAAAGGAAAGGACTGTGTTTTGAGTTATCTAAAAGCCTAAAAAACTATAAGTATAGATCACATGATCAAACTGAAGTATGAGTAGGTTAAAGAGATTCTTCTAGTATGTAATCAATAACTCCCTTCAGGCTCAGCACCCAGACACCAGTCAATCTCTATCTTGTCAAGAAACACACTTTTTAAACACGCCCTATTTCCCCCAACAATGTAACACATTAACCCACTTTAATGTTCTTTTCCGCAATGTGAACTGTACTTACATTGTTGAAAGCTTTATGTTTATTGCAGAGGAGGACAAAGACGCAAGTGAAATTAATACCTGCCTTGCGTAATATAGAGGATGACACCCATGAGAGCTGCATATTGTGAGAGAAAATCTTCAACCAGACCAGATGCCTTCAGGTCCTCAGCCACATTAAATAATAACTTCAATAAAGACAAACTTTAGAAGTCAATATCAATAGTTTTACTGTAGATCAAGCAGGATACAATAAACCGAGCGCTGGTCTCGAGAGCAGACTGAAGCACCTTCAATGGTGCACTAGCTTTTATGCATTAGCACAAGTGCCCTACAACAGGTGCCCTTCTACCGTTATTCCTTATTATTGACCCCCTACACCCCAATATTTCCAAGTTCTGTGTTGGATTCAGCATTTTCAAAATCTAATGGTGTCAACACAGTTGTTCCCAAACCTTTTCATCAGGACCCCCCTTTTCTAGATAAAAAATATTTTCAAGCCCCCCTCAGGCCAGTGCAGAACCATGCATCATTGATATTCAGCCTCGCTCCGCCCCCTCTTTATAACTCTGGGCCCCCCTTACGGGTCCCATCCCCCAGTTTGGGAACCATTGGGTTAACCCTTGCATGTAAAGGAAGCCACATTTTCTTAAAGGCACTTCCAGTTTTGGACACCATCAACTTTTAGCTCAATGTTTATTACAGAAAAGATAATTATCAAATGATCATTAAACTTGATCACTCACATATTAACATATAGTCTATGCAAGAAATAATTTTCTACACTATATAACAACATTTTTTTCTGGCCTCAACAAACAGCGAGTTTGAAAACCTCTTCGCAGTGATTAAACTCAGAATATGTTGTATTTATAGTTTTTTATTTTGTCTTGTCATGAGGTCATATATGTGCGTATCTACTTGATTACTGAGGAAGAGGAACTAGCAATAACTGACCTATACATGCAATCTTTTGAGTCTGTCTGAATCTATTCTTCATGTGCAACTTTGAAAAATTAACAATACTTTGCTCTTTGGCAAACTCATCATGCAAACTCAACCAAACAATAACTGCTCTTTTTGTGGTTGGGAAGTTGAAACATATCCACCAGCGCTGCCAACTACTGTTAGCAGCCAATTTTTAGTCATGCTGGCGGTGTGGCTCTAGGAATGGCAATGTTTGTGGGTCAGTCCTCCACTTTGGTCCAGACCAAGCGGCAACTTCCGGTGCTGAGAAATGAAGCCAACGCAAAGTGCCAAAAAAAAAGTGCCACTTCCTCAAATGGCAACTTGAGGCTGACTCCAAAAGCGAGTCAGTATCCATAGACCCCCGTATTGAAATGCCCAAATTTACAGCAGAAATAAACATGTTTACAGCTTGGTACAAAAAACGGTTTTGGTCTCTATAGCCAATATCCCTGTTCATGCCCTTGGTACAGGGAGTTAATTTCTATACAACTCACCCGCTTAACTTCTATTAAGGCTTAAAGTTAGGTATAATTAAGGGCATGGCAGCTTTGAGTGACAGGTGGGTGCCGTACCACGCTTGCTAGCTACAATTCTACAATTTCATTTAGCAGACGGTTTTGTCCAAAGCGACGTACATCTGAGAGTTCGTACAACACAAGTAAGGATCTAGATAGGATCTAGATAGCTATCTGCTCTGCTGCGTCACCCGGGGTCGCCTCAGCTCCATCACCGCTCCACTTCTTTGCCCATTTTTGGCCTGAGTTAGGCTGTATCGCCACTGCCAAGATGGCAACGGCTAGAGCCGCCCACTTTGAGCTTCAAAACGTCTCTTCAGAAACCTATGGATGACGTCACGGAGACTATGTCCATATTTTATACAGTCGATGGTCTAGACTGAAATATCTCAGCAAATACTGAATGGATTGCTATGAAATCTAGTACAGAAAATTATGTCAAATTTGTTCAATACTTTTGTTTAAAACCAAATTCCTGCAAAATTAGTGACATTTCCATCAGCCTCAGCTTAAATTAGCAAATGTTAACATGCTAACACGCTAAACTAAGATGGTGAACATGGTTAACATTAGCATTTTAGCATTGGCATGGTGAGAATTGTAGCCTGCTGCACAGTAGTATGTAGTAGTAAGTATGTTAACATTCAAATACAGTATTGTACAATACAGAATACACAATACCACATACATAAATATATATTTAAAGGTATAGGTATACGTTTTCAGTAGAGAAGAAAAATACATGTACAGTAGTTTGCAACACAGCACAGACAACATAATAATTTCACAGGCCCATGTCAAAATTAGCTCCAACAATCAGGACGCGAGGGACATTAAGGCGATGCAGAAGACGGGATCAGCAAGTCCCATCAATCATTCATGACAGCAGGCAGGAGTCTGGCAGCGTGATGGATGACAGCGGTGAAATGAGACAGAGGAATGCACCGTACGTCCGGCTTGTCACACTATACTGCCACACATCAGTGCCTCCAACACTTCCTGATCAGCGTCAGCAAAGAGCGCTCCAAACAGTGTAGCCTATGCATGAAGATGGTGCAATCAAATGTTGGGAGGAGAAAATTAATGGTGGTTGTCCAGTCCTCACACATCATATGCACCACACAACTCCATGATTTTCACGAATCATCTATCTCCTGTTTGGACTGAATAAAAAAACAATCAGCAGTCCAAACACAAACACAACAACCCCTAAAACAGTGAATCCACACTTAGTACTGTGACATAATCATCCCACAGCACATACATAATAATCAAACATGCACACACATGTTGTAGGCATAAAACTGAACAGTGAACTTGCATGTGATCATGTGAAAGGCTGTCTGTCATTAAGCAGTCAGTATGGAAAAGTGCTGGAGGTAATGAGATGTCAAGGACTCTTACTGTTAATATAAAATCCTCCTGTTAAATTTAGTATGAATTTAATGGAAAACAAACTTTTTCCTCCCCATCATCTCCATTTGATTAAAATGCAGACACGACTGGCAACTGAGGTGCAGCAGCAGTCACACGAGGATAGCATTAACATTTAGAGGCTTTGTAAAAGCAGAAGCAGTCAACATTGTCAAAATTACCAGGTGGTGATAATTGCACTGGGAGACAAAAATAGTTTGCTTTAAGCAGGATGCTGTCACTGAAAGCAGCTGTGGGGAAAACAAGTCAAAGGCAGACATCCTGGGCTGTCCTGTGTCGCCAGCAGCCCAATAAACTGACCACAGTGTTCAACATGCTGTTCTACACACTGTTAAAGTCTTCATGCTCCAGCACGCAAGTGGTATGAAAAAGCCATTGCTCTAAATCCACCAGATCCTCTGTAGGTTTACTTTTTCTGTTAGATTCACAAGTTCACAACAACTTTTTCAATTTATATAGGGAGGACCCAAAATGACACAATTTTCTTGGGTCCATCCATAAACAGACTGAGTCCCAAGATACAAAACTACATAATTCCTTTGAGTCCAGTGATGATTTTAAATTTGGTGGAAGATGATTCAAAATCTCCCTTATGAGGGACTGAAACTAAAAATGGAATAATATGACGTCAATTTCATCTGTGTATACACAGAAATAGATGCTTGGTAAGGTTCTATTCATAATCCTTGGATACAATTTGTCAAATAAACCAATTAAAATGATATGTAAGCATATAAAATGCACTGTATATGGGGAATGGAAATCCATAAAGTCAGAGCCATCAGGAAGGGCTTATATGCTACAGATGTCAGTAGTCATATTATGTCTTTTCTAATTACTACGAAGCTGTTGGATGTGTCATGTTTGCGAAAAAGTAAATTACTACATAAAAACTAGATATCTATCATTCTACTCTTAAAAATGTTCAAAATTAAGATGATTTGTTGAACTACTGAAATGGTAACAGTTAATGTTTTTAGCCTTGCTAGTGGCGTGTTGGTCGGTTAGTCCACCACTTTGGTGCAGACTGAAATATCTCAGTAACTATTGCATTGCCATGAAATGTTGTACAGTCATTCATGATCTCCAGGATGAATCTTAACGACTTAAGCGACCCCTCCTCTAGCATCACCAACACGTCAAAGTTTTCACTTACCCAATAAATATATCTCGAAATCGGTCGGATGGATCGGCACAACATTTTGTACAGACATTTATGATCCCTTCAGGATGAGTTGTAATAGTGTAACTTAACTTTTCATCTAGCGTTATCATCAGGCCAACATTTTTATTTGTCCAATATTTTGGTTTATGACCAAATACCTGCAAAACTAATGACATTCCCATCAGCCTCAGCTATATTTTAAATTTAGTGCTAATTAGCAAATGTAATCCATGCTAACACGCTAAACTAAGATGGCGAGCATGGTAAACATTATACCTGCTAATCATCAGCATATTGAGCATTGGCATGGTGAGCATGTTAGCATACTGATATTAGCATTTAGCTCAAAGCACAGCTGCCTCACAGAGCGTGTGTGTTCATAGTGTATTCCTCTCAGTGATGTGTGACCACCTGTCTTAAGGACATTTCTAAATGATTGCTCATTATGTTTGAGGAGGCATGCACATGATCTTGGTATAAAGGCTTTGATGAGAAATATGAGAAAAAAGGGTTTGGGCTCTACTTTTATCGGTTAAAGTAAGATTTTAGCCGAACATCCATGAAGAAATAATATCCAGAGGGCTGCAGACCAGAACAAACATACAGCATATAATTAAATTCAAAGAAGACCTTATTCTTCACCCAAATAGACGGCTGGCTAGACAATCATGGCTGTAGTTTGATGGCTCATTGTATTCAAACAGTAATTATGTCCTTAAAATACAGTATTCGTCTTTCAGAAAGAAACCCAGCCCTGTCTTCATTCTCCTCCTGCAGCTCACTATAGGTTCCACCACTATGGACACGTTTTAAGATTTCTCTCCAGATGCAATATGCAGACTGTACAGTTGTTATCATCTACACAACCGTGAACTTACATCTTTAAAACATACAATTCATTTTTATATTTTTGCTGATTCTGAAAAATATCTCGTTTTTATACTCCTCGCGTTGTTTAATTAAATGTATAGCTGCAGACAATCAGAAGTTTCCCTAGTGATGAAACAGATGTGGTAACTTACTCCTGATGCAGTTGTTTGACTGTGGCATAACCTGTAGTGCATTACAGGCACAAGCAGGTTCAGCTTCATACTGTAAGTGGTCTTCTATTCATAGTTTCAGCGTCTGGGTAGAAGTTCAGTTTTGGGCAGACATGACTCAGTCATCTAGCTTATTTAATTGCCAGACAGTCCATAAAATCGCCCAACCAAAACATCATGTGGTTCTTATTGTAGAACGGAAATAAAACAATTAAGAAAATTCCATTTCACACTTTAACCCAGTGCTAGGCAATAATTCAATAATATCAGTGGAATCATGCTGTGGTGATTTGATTAAATTGTTATACAAATGTATGTTGTCCAATTAATTGTCCAAGCAATTTGTATTTTGCAGTAACATAAGCAGTTACTCTGTTTTTTTGTGTTACTTGTGTGCGTTTTGTCTGGTGTAATACACAACACTGGAACACACTTGATTGTACTGATCATCAACTTAACTATTTTACATGTAATCTATTTATGTATTTGATACTTTTATCATCTCACTCTAAAAATATACTTTTTAAATGATTAATAGCCTCTCTGTGTCAAGCATGACAATGTAGATAGTAGTCTGAGTGTCTTCATTTCCAACTTTACTTTAGCGTAGTCTGCCACCTGCTGGCTCTTTTGTAGAAAGCTTTTAAGGAGATAGCTGTGGATTGTGATTGAAGTTAAAGCTGCAGCGCATTGAATTAGAGCAAATATGATTTAAAAAAGTTATTTTTATAAAATGGTCACTATATCCTGACAGTAGTGCATGAGACAGGTAATCTGAAAAAGATCATGTGTTTCTGTGTCCTCTGGTGCTCCTAATGACATCTGCAAGATTTCATAGACCGGAGAAAAACAACCAATCAGAGCCGAGCTGGAGTCTGCTGTAGCTGTCAATCACTCGCGAACTCTGACCAAACGGTCAAACTAGGCAGCACTGATCAAATATGAATCAATATTCTGTTACTGAAATGCCTATATCTCGCCTCAAATGTTTTCAGAAACATTCCGTAGTATACTGTTTAGCTGTAAAATAAGAAGATCTTTGAGGGCTAGATCTTTTAAAACCTGAAAACAGAGCCATGAGGAGGTGCCAAAGTCTAGTTATCTCTCAGAACACTTGTATTATAATATGCTGAAAGGTTATTATGGAATTTTTGCCCAATGATGCCAAAAATGTTCTGCCTACCAATGTCTCATTGAATTGAGTTTTGAAGCTACATTACAAATGTAAGTAAAATTTGCTAAATGTCTGTCAGTAACTGTACCCATAGACATCTAAGGTAACCAAAGTGCAACAAACTGAATGCAAATCAAATTACTTTGAAATACATTTTTTGAAAAAAGCAACTGTGTATAAAGACATGCAGGCCTCTGTGCGTCTGTCTATGTGTCTCCCATCCTGGAGTTGGCCCAGGATGACGGAAGAGGCTTCAGGCTCCATGTCCTTCAGTCAGCAGTTTGATAAACCTTGTTCCGTGTGATTGCTGGAGTCATACATTACCAGATAAACTTTGGATGCAAAACATTCCACTGCATACCATTTTTCATTGATAAAATAGCTGAGCTTCAACGTACATGCTTGACCTTGCAGCAGCTTGAAAAACAAAAGTTGTTTTGAGAGGATTTAGTTTGGAAGTATGTCAAATGCATTAAAGGTCCCATATTACGCTTATTTTCAGGTTCAGACTTGAATTTTGTGTTTCTACTAGAACATGTTTACATACTGTAATTTAAAAAAAACAACTTTATTTTCCTCATACACATTTGAGTCATACAGGACAGATAATAATGCACTATACTCACTTTTAACAGTCTCTTCTGCACTATATTCACTTCTTTAATAATCGTGTATCAAAGCTGTTACCCTGCACAATATTCAGTTCCTTTTTACTAACATGTTTTGCACCATGGAACTGTGATGCTGAAAACTTGAATTTCCATCGGGATCAATAAAGTTACTATCTATCTATCTATCTAGTATTTGAGTAAAAATAATTGTCATAGTATTATATTATAGTATACTTAATTACATTTTTGAACGCATGCCTTTCCATTTAGAAAGCTTTACACTGAATGTAGTATTGCTGCTCTTACTTAATGTAAAGGATTTGAATGAGCTAATAATCTCCACCTCTAGTGTTTGTTATTGTGCTACTATCCCTACTGTTGTTTTAAATTGACGTTTACCTAGCGCATGCGCAGTGCAATCACGGCAAAGAGAGAGAAGGAAGGAATGTTCTGGTTCTCGCGCTGAAGTCTCGCGATATATTGGGACAGCGTCAGAGGTAGTGATGGGAATATCGGCTCTTTTTAGTGAGTCAGATCATTTGGCTCAGCTCACCAAGAAGAGCCGGCTCTTTCGGCTCTTCATTTTACCACTTCTGCCTTTTAAATTCAACCAAATTTAGCACAGTTTTGACCTATGATTATTATGTGTGCACATATATCACTTAAATTATTCAATATAATTATATTAAACCTTATAATTTCTAAAATACCGTAATTTTACATGCTGCTTCGTTTCCGGCTGTCACTCATCTTTTCTGCTATTCGCGCACCGCACTCCTCTCTCTCTTTCTCTCCTCCTCTTCCTCCTGCTCTGTACCTGTATACCGTCAGCGCCCCACGCACCCCCCCGCATCCCCCCGCATCCCCCCGCATCCCCCCGCATCTCCCTGCTTGAAGGTATGATCATTGTCTGTCATCACCTGATTGGTCTCACGGACGTCATTAACACAACATTCAGTCACAGTCAGTGCATGGAGTGCCTGTGGCGCGGAAATGATCATCCTAACATTCTGCCTTGAATAAATAAATAATTTTTTTTTTAAAAACGGCTCTCGGACGGGAGCCGGCTCTTATGGTATGTGTCCACAAGGGCGTTTTCATCATTGGACGCTTGGTGGGCTGTCACTAGACACAGGCTCTCCCCACCTGATTGGACGAACGCTTTCCCGCCGTTGGATGCTGCTCCCAGCTTTCAAACCGGAAACAGTATGGAGGCTCATTTGGAAACTTCTTCTCTTATTTCACGAAAATAGTTCACCGAAATGTGTTTCTGAAAACATTTGAGTTGAGAAATAAGCCATGCAGTTGCTATATTTGTCTTTATTTTGGATCGAAAAGGTTTATTTTAAAAGATTTCAAGGGAGTTTCGAGAGGCGGCGAGTCACATCGGACTCCCCGTGATTTGCATACAGTAGACTAGCCCTGAACTTTATGAAAATGAGGAGCGGGCGTCGTGAGGCTCCGTTTCTCGAATCGCGATGCCACGCTACCAGAATGCATTGCGCGGCTGCTTATATAGACAATGAATTGGGAGCGCGGGAAGCACAGAGCCTGTGGACACGTACCATTATCGTTCACTTAAAAGAGTCGGCTCTTTGAACCGGCTCGTTCGTGACCTACACATCACTAGCCAGAGGCGCAACGAAAGCAGAAGCAGCGACCGACTGGAGAGACGAGAAAAAGGGAACCGACGGCCCTTCGGTTGAGCTGAACTACTTGGAGATTTCGGGGGCGAAAAGAAGCGGCGATTACTAAAATGACCAGTGGGTATCGACATGTATTTTTACCTGTAAGGCATTCGTGTACTTTATTGGATTGCATGTAGTCTGTGCTGGTTGTTCTTCTGCAGCTCATTAGACCTGGATCCAGTCTATTCTCTGAAATGGACGTGACGTTATTTATCACGGGATTCGTGCCAGTATTGTTGTGGGGTTTATAAATCAAGCACACCAAATACATGTGCTTTTTTTTGTTAGATTTAAATGCAATAGACTGGGTTATTATGCTGCAGCGTGTGTCAACTAGACAACATTATGTGAACACACGTTTGTCAACATCAATGGGCCTCGGCCTGCTGTAAAGCAATAGTTAGAGACGTAACACGGATGTTTGGGTGTCAACGCGGCTATTGGGGGACAGAATGATCATTTGTATGTCCTCAAACGTCCTCAAATCGCTGCTTATGTTTTAATTTATAATAATAATTGTCAATAACAGGATGGGAGACGCTTTGTTGCCCTCTCTGTGTGCTGTTGTTCTGGCATGGAGCTGCTCTGGAGCGCCTCTCTGCTGCCACGTCGGCTGATTTTATGTTTTGCACCATTTTTTTTTTTTATTACTGCCATCATACAGTCGAACTTCAGAATCAGAATTAGAATCAGAATCAGATTCAGAATCAGAATTAGAATTAGAACCAGAATCAGAATCGTGTTTATTGCCAGGTGTAAAGAGGTATACACTAGGAATTTAGAATAGATGAAAACGTTAGAATAAAATAAGAATACAAAATTGAATTTCATGTAAACGGGACCGTCTGTCATTTTTAATTATGTCTTGTAGTAGACACGTAGAAAAATTATTTTTTTAACGTTTTGTTTGTTGGGAGGTATATTGAGTAATAGGTGTTTTTTTTTATAAGGGTGTAGCTCCACATACCTGATGTGTTGCTCATTAAAGTACTGTTTGTTCTTATGGTTATTATGCTTCATTTGTTTTAGTACTGTTTTGTTGTTATGGTTATGCTTCATTGTTTTTCTTTTTGTCTGACATTGCAGGAGGAAACCAACGTGAGCTTGCACGTGCGAAGAATGCCAAGAAAAGTGGTGACAATGGTAAAGGAAAGAGGGGCGACGATGGGCTGTCTGCTGCTGCTCGGAAGCAGAGGTAAGGCTGTAGAAGCTACACAAATGTAGCAAATTGTTTTTCTGGTGTGCGTTACTGTAGAGTCTGCTGTAACAAAGTCTATTCTCTCTTTAAATGTCCCTCTCTCCGCAAGGGATGCCGAGATAATGCAACAGAAGCAGAAAAAGTCGGATGGCCCTGGCCCTAGCCCTAGCCCTGGGGAAAAAGAAGACACCACGTCCAAGTAAAGGATGAAGTCGGAGACAAATTCAACTCTGTGCTTCAATAACATCCCATGTTCAGCATTCTTCCTGATATTTATGAGAATGGTTCTGTCATTTTTGTCAAGAATCTAGGATCCTACATTCTTCCCTATGGCAAATGACATTGCTTGTTGGATTTGTTATATTTACTTGGTGAAATTATGTCGGAGCAAGTTAACGGTTGTCCCACATTGGTGCTGCATGCAGAGGAGCATCAGTGGTGTAAGCAGCAGGAGAAAGATGAACAATTCTTGACACAAAGCACCCACGTAACAGTTGTGTATTTTTGTACAAAAATGTCCCCTGCTGGTTTCAAATAAAGTGTATCTTTTTAGTTCATGCTTGCTTGATTTTATTCTGAATGTTGGGGTTGAAGACACCAGACAAGACCTTTTAATGTTTTCACATGATCTGTAATTCTGTTGTGGGAGCATTTATGGGCTGATGTTTACTTTTTAATTATGTTAGTTACATCTTGTAGCATTTTTAATGGCATCACATTGAGATGCAATTTATTTGACTAAATTGACTTCATGCTTTGATTCGGTTTCTTACAGATACAAATTAAACTATAAAACAATAATAGCATTGCAAATACTTTATAGATTTCCAACAAACAAAAGGTGAATAATTGCTGTGATGGATTATATATAATTTCACCCAGACCCTTGAAACCAGATAAACCTTTTTGGCACGTAAACATTTCAATCTATAACCAGCCTGGATATAGATTTTTTTGTGATGTTTAGCAAAAAACTCAAAAAAATCCTTCATTTGTGCAGCTAGTATGACAGATATCCTATTTTTCCTTGATTAACCTGCCAGTTTCTTTTAAATTAGGAGCATAATCTTCAGCTTTGTTCAGTTTGTGGAGATGCAATCAACAATCTGACAAAAGAGAAAATTAACTTAAATGGGAACACCACCTAAATTAAGAATTACATAACAGAACAAAATAAGAGTAATTTCCATGGAAGGTTTAATCAATATTAGTGAACATGAGCTACTCTCTCTCAAAGCCAGAAACCAGAGAAATAAGTCTTAAACTTATGTCATAGGGTATAAAGTCTGGAGCTGCTCCATAGACAATGAATGGGAGACACTGATTTTGTGGAGCCACAAAATGTTTGTTTTCTTTCTTTATACCCAAATGAGCTTTATTTTATTGTAGTGGGAGAGAGTTGTTCATGTTTGCTAATATTTTTTGGACTGTCTTAGACCATAGGAATAACGTATGAATTTTGAAAATGGGCGTAGTTCCCCTTTAAAGATAGCAAACAATTTGTTTTTATTATGATCTAACTTTAAGAATGCGTAATCTATAGTCAATCAAATTAGGCAAGGCAAATGAAGAAATGTTCTTAATCATTTAATAGGGATTGCCACTGCTTTTTCTCTCAGCCTTTCTGTGCCAGGATGCTATCAACATGATGACTTTACAGGATAAATAGTACAGCGTGTGCTCACGGCTCATGGCCTCCTTCCATCTGCAATCCAGAACAACACAGTAGGCTATTATGGGCACAGAACTATGTAGAAAAAAACTCTGATATACTTTTTTGACAGGTGGCAAACAAGTCCACATAGTCCCATTCAACAGTATTTGCTATATGGTTACATGTTGATATTAACACTAGTATAGAATAGTTCTTATTAGAAGTCCTATTTTCCATAAATAACACAAGATATAACATCCTGCCCACACAACTTAAGGAAAGGATACATCTCTGTGTCTCTGCTCTGTCTGGGTTGTGTAACACTGGAGTCTGCCAAATTTACTGTAATTAAACCAAGTGTGCCAGCAGGCAGAATAATACCATCCAAGCATGCTGACCACTAGGTGGAAGCACACACCAAGGGCTTTTTTAAACTGTATTGTTACCGGTGAATATTGGATTTTTCAGAATTTAAAGCAGCCAATAAATTGTGTTTGACTGATTTGGTTATGGTGTATTATGTCCTCTCTTTACAAGAGCACATGCAGCATGGGAGTTATGTCAATTCAAGATTTAAAGGTCTTTTGAAGCGAAAGAAAAGCTTGTGATCAACATGTTATTCATACTGTTAAAATGAAGCGAACGCACACATTTTGTATTATGACTGTTGCCCTCCCACATAAGTGCATATTGCTGATATTTCATAGTGTTCAGTAGGCTACAGCTCAGCCTATTTATAGTCAATAAGCTGTGCGTCTGCTTACTGAAATCCAGTGAGTTTGTATCCTCAGTTCTCAGATTACAGGGCGTATAATTAAGTCACCAGTTTAGCTTTTTTCCATCTCAGATAGCACGGGAAGTAGCTGAAGAGCTGAATAGTGATGAGGAACAAATGCAGAATCAGCAAGTTGCTTAAATTCGAGAAAATTCAAACCTTATCCGCTCTCATCCATGATAGTCTGCTTACAGCTTTGGCTAGATCTCACTTAAATTCAAGCATAAGGCCCAACAGACTGACTGTGGGTTCTGGCAAGTTTTCTTAAAAACAGACCAAGAGAAGAGCTCAGTGGTAATGAGAGACGCAGAATGCAAAGAAAAGACAGGAGTCAGCTCGTCTAATTAAATTCATACAAGAAGCCTCATCTCTTTATGCCTTCTCTGCTGAATATGTTGAGATAGGGGAGCACTGCGTAAAAATGCATTGTTGTAGCAGAGCTGTCGCTACGCTATTTATGATGTTGAATAGTCCAGTGTCAAAGTACAAATTGGGAGAAGATGGACAACAATGAGCTGCAGCTGCTTGGCTTTACATATGTTAAATAAGGCCTAAAATGACCCACAGCAAGGATGGGTGTTATCATTTAATCTAAGTAAAGTCAAATCCTATTTATTAGGGCTGGGACAATACACCTATCTCCCGATTCGATACTACCACGATACTTGGCTTGCCCATTCGATATGTATTGCGATTTTTACGCATTGTGATTCGATATTACGATTTATAAAAACTTTTTTAACACTAGACCATGGGAAAAAGTTGAATCATACACTTCTATGGAGTTTTACTTTGGAAAATATCTAAATTGACACAGTAAGGATGTTTGATTTTCAGCATGTATGTAGTCAGAGATGTCCTAAAGTCAAATATATCAGTCACTGTCAGGCATTATTTATAATTTGTTTTCCAACAGCTCCGAAATCAAAGAATAAAGACATTTCCCTCACAAATTAGTGGTATTTTCATTTTACTTTGTCATTTTGTATTGTCATTTTCTTATTTCCATATGTGTATTTTGTATTTACAGTTCCTTTAGTTAACACCTTTTTTCGAAAACCGAAACTGATTCTGATCCATCATCGCATTTTATCACTATCTCAATCAAACTGATACTTTAAAATATCTAACACAGCTGGACTTGCCCATCATGTTCATCATGTGGTTGATGACTATAGCCACAGGCAGGTATTCCTCCTGTTTCATTATGCTGGTGGTGAGGGCAGCACAGTGGTTTAATATGCTTGTTTTCTGAAGAGAATAAATCTTTGACGCTGCTGTAGCCACTTAGACTGCACAATGAAAGATGGATATATAAAACGTGTAACTGGCTGACAGTGTGTACACAATGCCTTATCACAGAAAGTGTCTCTTCATAGTTATACTACTACTATAAATAATGATGGGGCAGGAGGTACATCCATCAACTATAAACCATTAGATTACTGTAATTCTCCTAAGGTGTGTCTCAGCTTCACCAAATGACGATAATTCAATTTGATATGTCTGTAAATACTTAATACAATTGTAATTTTAATATCAAATGTCTATATAATTCTATATTGACACTAAAGTTTAATGGAACAGTAGGAAAAAAAAAATCATAAAACACTTTCATGATGATGACTGTAGTGACCTACAGCTGCTTCAATCGATGCTGCAGCTGTGTGTATGTGGAGGAATGGAGGAAATGTGTTTTTCCTGCCCTGCTTCATTCTTTCTAATGGTCTTGCACCTTTTAACCCTTGCACACATGACTGCTTCTTATGATGGCTATCCAGAAGCTCGTTTTACTGCTGTATGTCTTTTTCTGAGAGTCAGCTGAGCTGGAAAGCAAATGTAAAAATGTCTGCACACGAGTGAATGTACTGTATGTGTACATGCATGTAGAAGAATTTGTGCATGTTCACACGTACAGTATGATGCATATGTGTGTTTGTCCACATGAAAAGCGTAATTGATCTTTAGAGCTAAATAATTAAAAATGAAAATACAGTCGCAAAACACATTTTACACACAATGCTTGTAATCCTAAAGTTCATGCAGTATTTGTTAACCTTCCTCCAAAACAAGAAGCAAAAGCAGCTGAATTTAAAGGAATAGTTTGACATTTTGGGAAATGTGCTACTTATTTCCTGGCCTCCGCTGAATGCCTTGTTACTCCGGGAAGTTACTGCCAAGAAATACACATTATCCCCTGTAAAATGGCCGGTTGATATTTTTACACTTCATTTAATATAACATGTTATTAGTGAGCTTTAGAGGCCTTGACACACCTCGCCGACGGTCGGCTGTCGGACAGTTTGGGGCCATCGGTTTATCATCCGTCGGCCTAGTTTTGTTGGTGTGTCCCGCACCACCGGCTCTGGTCTGACCGTGTCGGAGTTTTTTCAGCCTATTCGGTGAGAGAAATCCCTCTGATTGGCTGTTAAGCTTAGACGAATCAGTGCACGAGAGGAGAAACGGATGTGAGGAGAGCAAGCCAACAAGTAAAGTCAAGAAGAAAATCACAGAAGGTTCTTCTAATTTTTCATCTTCATCTCATCTGATCATTCCAATACACGGATCTGTTCACAATGACATCGCCATCTGGAGTGAAGCTAAGTGGTGAGTGAGAGCGGTCCTAAGTCTTCCGGTTTCACTATTTAAATGACAAATACAGACTACCGCGACCTGCTGGTGTGGAAGGTTATTTCATCTCACGCAGGCGCAGAACGTACGTGGTAGTGGGCCGTCGGCTGTAGTCTTTGCGGTGTGTTTGAGTGCAATTTTTTTTCCAAGACAAAGGCGACGTGAGGCGATGCAACTAGTGGCCTTTGTCGCCTCTAGTTCTCTGATGTCGGCTTGGTGTGTCCCCAGCTTTAGAGGTGCTCGTAGGTGGATTTTGAGAGAGCCAGGTTAGCTATTTCCCCCCCATTTCCAACCTTTGTGCTAAGCCAAGCTTATCGCCTGCTGGCTGTAGCCTAATATCTATCGTACACACATGAGAGTAAGTGAATAAGCATATTTCCCAAAATATTAAACTATTCCTTTAATTTGGCAAATATAAAAAAGGAGCACAAAGGGAGGAGGAATCTGAACTACTTTCTCACATTTTCTGTATATTGACATAAGCTTGAGACAAGATTGCACATGCTGTGATCTATCCATCTCTGGCCTACCATGTGACACTAACCTCAAATTCTCCTTAATTTTAGTGTGTCCACAAAATCAATGTACTATTCACTGAAATCAAGACCGAAACAAACTGAATAGGACAATAGGAAAAACTTGTCAGTTATATTTCTGGATGAAGTTTCTCTTTAATTAAGAAATGTTTTGGTTTATTACGAGATGAGTTACAAATCCTCATCCATTCAACAATATTAACTATCATGTGAATACCCAGTTTTGAAGGGAGATGGGATGGTGTGTGACCCGTTGGGTTTGGACTGATTTAAAAGATCTCCCAGCTCCTTTCATTGACTGTGAAATAGTAAATCTGCTTTTTCAATTTCACCATCAACGGAGCGTTGCCATGAAATATGCAATGCAATCACAGCTGATATGCAAGCTGACTGTAATTGTTTTCAAGGCTGAGGCAAACAAAAGGCACTTTTCACAGCACAGTGATTTGTTAATAATGAATAGCAAATTACCGTCTTTGCTCTTCATCAAATGGCCGGTGACAGCAGATGAGCGGCTGGCGTTGAAAGTAAATGGGATCTGTCACAGAGCATCAAAAGAGAGAGAACACGTCAAGATTTAGCTGGATTCAGAAGAACAGAGCGACATACAGAAAGAGACTCTTTTTGTTTTTATTAACCCCGAGTCATTCTGAGGAAAGATGTTGGATGAAGAGTCCTCTGCTCAGTCACACAGTCAGCTCTGGATATATCCACTCTCTGCTATCCATCAGGCCAGCAGAGCTTGCACACACACACATGGGCAGTTTGTGAGGGAAGACTGTTATTTTATTCCTGCTGGCAACTGATCTCTGTCTCGGCGGGGATGTTCGGACATCAATAAGGGGGGATTTATTCACAGTGCACTGTCCTGTCTCAGCAGAGTTTCCTGCAGAACATTTTGTCCATCTTGAGGCTGGTTTTGGGTTTTGAAGCTCAACGGAATACTGACTCAGGGGTCAATTTCGGCATGTTCACAAACATGCACTTTCTCATTAGTGCATATGGTGAAATAAGTTGTAATGATGTGTCCTGATGCAAGCACATAAAGATGAGACAGAGGGCTCAGTGGACATGCTTTGTGTTGTCATTTCGTAATGTCCCGGGCTTGATTCGCTACGAAGGGCCATCTTAGTAGATAGTTGTAAATTGGTCATCAAAAACAAGATGTAAACTGATCTCGATGTACAATTTCTTACTATAAAATTATGAAGAAAAACAATACACGACTAAAATTACAATATACTTACTTATTACGCACCGGAAAAAAATTATTTCCATAGGCACCGCCACTTCTGACAATATCAACAAACACGTCTCCTGAACTCTGAGCTTTCAGAAACTTTCCACTTACGAGGTTGTGAATATGACATTAGGGGGGCGTTCATATGGACTCATCTTGTAAACACAGTAAACACGATAAACACGATAAACACGAAAAACACGATAAACACGATCCCTTTGAAGGCACCAAGAGTCATACACCACCTGAACAACGCACAAATTCTCCCACCCAAATCGTCAAATACCGCTGCTTGGTCAGTGCCCCAGGGAGGGCGTGTCAAAATACGCTCGTTATATGCATAGTGTCCTCTCAAAATAAACTTCTGTTTTCACAGGAAGTTGGGTTTAAGCAACACAACCACTTAGTTAGGGTTAGGAAACGGTCGTCTTTGTGCTAACTTCACCGACTAACGACTCACGGGACTGACAATACTGATGAGTCACATGACTAAAGACAGGCATAACAAAATAAGTCAACGTTACTTTTAGTTTCACACGGGACAAGAACAGCTGTCTCCTGGTTGAAAGTCTTGTGTTTATGTTTTGTTTTAATGAGTATTAAATAGAATGATATATAATCTGCCAATTTCCACATCTGATAAATATTTCTCTTTGGCACGCAAGCGAGAGAGGAAGTCAAGAGCAAACAAATTGTAAGCAGAACATGATCACTCTGAAGGTCGATGATTAAATTGTTTCTTTGGGAAACAGATCTGAAAAGAGGAAAAATTAATAATATTGCCTGCTTTGTGTACAGCTCCTCACGCTGGTGTAACCTGCCCTTTTCAACAGCAGAAATGAATGCTAACCACATTAGTCTAGATAATTGACATAGAAAATTGGAAACAAGTCACAATTCATCTTTATTTAAACTGTCCCAAACAAATTAAGAAAATCAGGAGATGAAAAACTCAAACAAACAGGCTACACAATATCATGCCAAGGCCAAACACTCTACCGTCATCCTCTTCTGTCTCTACTCTCCATCTTCATTGTCTTATGTGTGACTCTCTGTGTGGGCATTTGTGTGCGTTACAGGTTCAAAACCTGCCATCATGCCACATCTGCCCACTAAATGTCCGACATGTCCTGAGACTTTAAATCTCCTGAGCCACAGTACAGCCAGTCCAAACGAGACGAGGCAAATCTAGATCCACTGATCCACTATCTTGTCAGTATATAGAAGACTATTGATGTAAACTGAGAAGAGAATTGAGACAAGTTAGGAGCCCTCTGGGACACCTAAAGACACTAATTTGATATTGGCTTTTTAAATGTAATGATTTGAATGTGAGATGAAGGTTTTATAGTGAAGAAGGATATATTGCTGATTTTATAAAGCACAATGCCCTAGGAAACAGCATGGGAGCCTAAGGGGCCTTACACAGGCCGTGTTTTTGCGCCCTAAAATCCATTGTTGTCAATGTAGGAGTATGGCAGGAGTGCTCAAACGCAGGAGCGACGTCATCGCGATGCGCAATTGTTCCCAAGCACCTATTTTCCACAGTTCAACTTTTGGAACGCAGTCGGCAGATGGTCTCTTTTCTTTCTTCCGTAAATATCAGTCTATGGTAAAGTAAATATGGACAGGTTTTGGTTGCTTAGTAACAACAGGCACGACAGGAATACAACCTTCCTAGCACCTTCGATTATGGTACATGTCCACAGCCTCCGTCCTTTCCACACTTCCCATTCATTGTCTATGTAAGCAGCCGTGCAATCCGAGAGACGGGACATCAATTTGGCCGCTCCTCATTTGCATAAAGTTGAGGTCTTGGCTTCTTTATGCAAATCAGGGGCGTCTGGCGTGACTCGCCGCCTCTGGAAACTCCAAAGAAACTTTTAAACTAAATGTTGTCGATCCAAAATAAAGACAGATTCATTAACTGCATGGCTTATTTCTCGCATAAAATGTTTTCAGAAACACATTTTGATGAACTATTTTAGTGATATAAGAGAAGAAAGTTTCCAAACGATGTTGGTTGCGGTTTGAAAGCTGGGAGCAGCAGCACACGAGGGAAAGTGTTTGTCCAATCAGGTGCCTTGTGTCTAGTGGCAGCAGATCAAGCGTCCAATACTGGGAAGCGAGGCGATCTCTCACGGTAAAAAAACGCCCCTGTGGACACGTACCATAAAAGGATGAAAGCGGCACGGCTGGTGTTTTCCACGCGTTTTTAGACGCGGCATGTGTTGTGTACGGCCCCTACTGTGTTACATTTGACTGCATGTGTTAATATCTGTGAGCTATTAGTAATAAACCTGGTTTTGATATTGTCAGGAACTGAGAATAAAACATGTTCCAGTGAGTATCTGGTATTTGTTTATGAGGCCAGATGGTCAAAATTTACATTGAAATACTGCACTCACTCTGGTTTCTTTAAAAGCACCATTTCCTGTAGATCAGTAAATGGTCAGATAACATCTGTCATTACACAACAATGACATTTATAATGTGGCCTAAATAGAAAACAGTAAATTGTGAATCATCCAAAACAGACTGGATGTTTGCAGATGTCTTGTGATGGTCAGAGATATGCAGTACTGCGTGGAGGAGGAAGCGCAGAGCTGCTAAATAACTGAAAGCTAAATAACTGCATGTGTTTAAATGTTTCAGAGATGGACTGTGAGAAAGGGCATGGACAGATCTTGTAGAGTGACCTCTTCACTCTACAAGCTCCATTTTGACATGAGTACAGTGCTGGTGGTTGAAACAGGAGAGAAAACCAAAGCCAGTCTTTACCTGTGCTGTACCGTGATCAAACAGAGCAGCAGTGTGACACAGAGTCCCTGTGTCATCATCTCTATGGCCCTACTGAGTAAACATCATGGGTGCCAGCTACACACCACGTCCAAAAATAACTGCAAGTATTGATTCACACATAGCTGACATTTATGACAAGGCTGCCCTCTGAAACTGTGTGTATCCATTTCCAGTGTGCAGCAAAATGAATATAACGTTAGTGTAACTGGTTGTGAGGAGCTCAAGCCTTGCTCGTAGCCAATATTTTCAGTTCTGTGAGGAAGAGGCTATCTCATCAGCATCATCAGCAAACATTAAATCTTAGTTAAATCAACAATACAAAAACAAAATCTAGCAGATAAGGTGAAGGTTGGGGTGGTGGAGGGGTCTATGTTGCTACCATGCCCAAAAACTGATGTGTAGCTTTCTGAACGTTAAATAAACTTAAAAATCTGGACCTAAAGTTTTATATTTTAGCCAACAGAGAGATAGAATCTGATATAAAACAGCCAGGATTATACCATCCCCATGTACGACAAAAACGTTGGAAAAGAGCAAGTACTACTCACCCATCTTTTAAGTGGTTACGTCTCTAGTCTGATTTTGACCGCACAGCTGATAGCTACCTGGTTTGTTTACATGTCACAAATTTGTTTTAACTCACTAATTTCTTTAACACATTAACGCAATCAATCTTTCGGGGGTAGTATCTCAGTCTTAAAGCTAGAGTGAAGATACTGTTATCATATGAAACTAGAAAAACCTAAGGAATCCATTGTACCAAATCATGCTAGCTTGTTGGGAAGGAGGCTAAATTTAGCTCCAAACTGGAGCTAAATTTGGACACTCATGGCCATTTTCAAAGAGGCCCACTTGACCTCTGACCTCAAGATATGTGAATGAAAATGTGTTCTATGGGTACCCACGAGTCTCCCCTTTACAGACATGCCCACTTTATGATAATCACATGCAGTTTAGGGCAAGTCATAGTCAAGTCAGCACACTGACACACTGACAGCTGTTGTTGCCTGTTGGGCTGCAGTTTGCCATGTTATGATTTGAGCATATTTTTAATGCTAAATGCAGTACCTGTGAGGGTTTCTGGACAAGATTTGTCATTGTTTTGTGTTGTTAATTGATTTCCAATAATAAATATATACATACATTTTCATAAAGCAAGCATATTTGCCCACTCCCATGTTGATAAGAGTATTAAATGCTTGACAAATCTCCCTTTAAGGTGATTTTGAACAGATAAAAAATGTGTGATTAATTTGCGATTAATTGTTTTAATCGATTGACAGCCCTAATACGTATATATGTAAAAATGCTTGTTTATACTCTGGCTTTGTTTTCATATGCAAATTTTATATTAAAGTGAGCCATTTTCACTTTCTCACTCTCAAACATGCTTTCTATGCAAACGTTTAGTACTAAACAGCAAATGACAGCATAAAATAGACTCACACATGCATGTGTCAAAACATGTATTTTATTCATTTATCTTAAAAAATTAAAATAAAGTGCTTTTTATGTACAATATAATAAAAACAACAGTCACAATCTCAATGATACAAAAAATACAGTTCACAATGTTATTTGTACACAACAAATAAAAAAAGGAAATCATGCAGGCAAGACCACATTTGTCTAATAGTTATTCAGTCAACTAAGCTTATGGTGTTCAGTATGCTGAGGCAAAGCTGTCGGTGTGTCTCATGGCTGAGCCGATACGGAGGATTTGGAGCTGTGCTTGCATCTTACTGCGGTACTACATCGTGCAGCACAAATGATTAATTACTTCTATTGTGCCGTTTCTTTGTAGTATGACCGTTGTAACAAAATCCTAAAAAGATGTTGCAATGGGTTGCCTACTTAAGCCGTTTTTAGGAAAATAAACTGCTGTAGATGTTCTACAAAATGAGTTATAGTTGGCTACATTCATGTCCAGTACAGTATGTTGCATTACTGAGGAGCCACTCAAAATGAAGCACTGTGGTATTATCTGCTTTTTAATGTAAAGCACGTCATTAATAAATATGCTTTTATGACACAGTATTTACCTTTTTGGCATTATAACTTCAGCTTTACTATAATAATAATTATTATTAAATAGTGACACCGTCACAAAGATGTTTCCTATGTGCACAGTATCACTTCTGACACAGAGACTGCAGAATGGTGCAGTACAAGATTTTGAGCAGCTCCCAGTCTTATTGTTTGCAGGTTAAGTTACAGTGGCTTGGATGAATCTGTAAATCTACTGTTGACCCGTGTTGTGTTAAGTGCGCCCACGTAGGGCTACAATCACGCCATTCACCACATCTCTGTTGGTGAGGTCACTGCTGGGAAGCGTACGATGTGGCACGTGGCTAAAGGCAGAACAACTTGACATCTAAAAGGCATTTTGAAAACATGTTGTGAGGTTATCCACCAAGCATCTGAAAGCAGGGTTTTCAGCCTCCCAGAGAGACATTTTACGGTTTAGAAAATCTGTCTCAGCAGCGGTGGCAAACAAGGCTTTTAGAGTCTGATTCGTTCTTATTATGCATCCGTTAGCAAATGTTATACTCTTGTTTATTTGGTTAATCTTAGCAAACAAGATTAAAGGAAAAGGCAGACCTTTTGGGAAATACACTTATTTGTTTTCTTGCCAGGAGTTAGATGAGAAGATCGGCAGGGTGCGATTCCTCTGGTTGCAAAAAGAAGTCTGATTGTATAGAAGTCTATGAGAAAATGAGCCTCCTTCTCACTTGATTTATTACCTCAGGAAACATTGTAAACACAAGTTTATGGTCTCAATCGCTAGTTTCAAGTCTTCTTCAACACAGCACGATGTTAATTTAGTAAATTATGGTCCCATTTAGAGTCAAATAGACCATAAAGCAGGGTATGCTTTTGGGCTCTAGGGCGAGTTTTCGTCTTAGAACTTTAAACCGTTTACAGTTTTGAGTACATGAAAGTTATTTATAACCTTTTTGGTCTCCTAAAAATGTTTTATTCAGCGTTCAGTTGTATTTGGCTCCACCCACGTGAGCGTCATGGTGACTACTTCTTATATACAGTCTATGGTCTGCTTCTGTCCAAAGGTAACACAATCTGCCTCCTATCAGTATCTCTAAAGTTTAGCTTCATATTTAACGTGCAGACATGAGAGTGGTATCGGTCATCTCACTTAGCTCTCGGCAAGAAAGTGACTAAGCGTATTTCCTACAATATCCACCTACCCCTCTAATTCAGTTTGGCACAAGGATAAAAACAGATCCCCCTCCTGCTTTGACATGCTTGATAAAAACCAGCCCAGGTGCTGAACTAACAGCACGGTGAGAAAGAAATGCGCAGTATTCTGTGCAAGTTTGAAATGTACACTGAAGTAGGCAGTAAAGCACTATGAAAACAAAATATCAGCAGTGTTCACTCTCTAGTTTCAAGACTATCTCTACAACACATCTTGCACAAGGTCCCTTGAAAAACACACAATATTAAGCACAGATACTCTATATACACAACAAAAACTAAAGAAAAAAGGAAACACTGACCACTGTTGCGCAGTACGCCGCCGCTGTGCACTTACTCTGTCGACTTGTAGCAGTTACATAGCACTTCGTCATCTGCTCAGTGTTGGAAATAGCAAAATGTTTGATCTGTATGATACTGGAATATACTGTAGGCTTACTTGATCAATACAGTGAACTGGTGATGTATTCTAAGACATATGGTGCCATATCGTCCCTATGGTAAATGTTTCTCACTCAGATTTACACAACACCATCGGCTTCCTACATCTTTGGGAAATTCTGCTTGTTAAGTCTCAAAAGTCTAAGCAATGTGGGTGCACGTGTGTTCGTAATGGCTGCACTGGTCCCTGTAATAACTGATTTCTAAGAATCATTTTCCTCAGCAGCCGCGCCGTCCGTCTCTCAGTAGTTGCGTTTCTTAAGAGTACGAGCCGATTTTACTGACATGTGCAAACCTCTACGTATTCAAGACCCTGATTACTTGTGCTTTCACATTAACGTCGCAATGACATCTGACTGAGTGTGGGGGGAAATGTGAGAAATGTAACCTAATATATTGAGCTAATACAGCGCTCTGTGCAACTGCATCACTACATAGTGCAGCTGCAGTCTGGACAAGATAACATGACATCTCTCCACTACAGTGACAGTTATTATTGGTTGTTCTGTTCAATAGTCTCAAACTGGTTGTACCTGTTATGTTTCAGTGTATACTAAGAAGGCAGATAACTCCTTTAAGGGTAGCTGGAATATTTTCTCTCCTGTCGAACACAAGACAAGTTTCCGCATAAGGTAACAATCTCCACGCCGTATCCTTTGGCCCCAGTTCAGATTTGACATTAAAGTCAATTATTTCGCCCAACACAGTCGTTTATGAGCTAACAGTCTTTTCCCAACTTTGCACTTCACATTTGTTTATTATTATTATTATTAGTGCCATTTTTACTTCTTGTGAAACCCACCTCTAGTTCCGTCACCATGTGCTCTTCGACAGTGATCGATGCAAAGCATGGGAGTGGTCATGACAGAATGGCACTATTGCATTTAGATAAGACAATCGAGTTGTTGTTTTTTTTTGGCACAGTGCACACGATGATTTCGGTGCAGCCCTGAAGATGGTAGAGGTGTGGACGTCCCCTTTTTTTTTTTCCTTGGCTCTCTGTGCTTGCAATGTCCGTTGACTCTTTCGCCACAGGGTCATCTGTGTCTCCGTCGATTTTTATGAGCCCATCATGGCGCTGTCTCAGATGAGTAGAGGTGTAGAGCAACGGCTTCCCTAAATTCTCGTGATGTGTGAATGAAACCTTTGAACAACAACATACATTCAAGAGGTAAATGTCAGTATTTAGGCCCTGGGGCATCATAATTTATGATCACATTTTTTTGATCGTCTTTCTTTCAGTCGCGGTCCTTTTCATTGTTGTTCCAACAGCGCGTCTCCCAGTCTGCCTCGTCTTTCATCATCTTTATCCTCATACAGTCACGACATCTATTCAGCAAAAGGGAACAAATGTGCTTTTGACTTTGCTTCCATAATGTGCGGATCATAATGAATATGCAATAATACATGTGTTATATTCTCCTAAACCTGAACTCTTGGTCACCATGTAGCTGTAGCTTGGTTCTAGTGTGCATAATAACAGAAGTGTCTTCTGCAGAGCATGTGGAGGGTTACACATGCTCAAATAGGGCTGGGAAACCTGTCAATATTCATAATTTATTGTTTTTATTATATCATGTAATGGACATGAACTAGACATTTTACTGTTGCATACCTAAAGATATACTATGATAAATATTGATATAGGAAGAAGGTCTTCTGTGGTATTTTTTTCTTCCTCATATTGCCCAGCCCTACACTCACACACACATTAGTGGCCATGAGAAGCGCTCAAACAAAGGCTGTGTTACTCTGAGCAGCTGCCATGGTGGTTGATCCAAAGTGTTGTGCTGCGTCCTCTTCCCGCTTTATGCAGCAAACCAGACCAACCTCTGGCTTCGGAGTGGAAATGATTAAACAAAATGACCTCCGCACTGATCACAGAACAAAAGATGACTAAAATAAAAGAGGTGCTGTGATGTCGAGGGATGTCAGGGTCTCCTCTCCTTTGCTCGGTGGCCTGTATCCATCACGGAGATACAGGGTGGCATCTTTTCAGCGAATACTGCGCTCTCATACGATAGAGTCTTTGATCTCCGAGCCCAGCCTCACTCTGGGCCGAGGGCAGGTCGGGGAGTATTCCACGTGGCTCTCTTTCACGTTAAGCGGCCGCCTGTCGGAGGACTCGGAGAAGCTCTTGCTGTTGTCTGGCGAGGACTCGTGCGTGGGCGTGCTGCAGATGTAGTTGTCATTTAACGTTTGGTAGCCCTTGTGATCAGAGGTGGAAACGGGGATGGTGTTACCGTTCAGGGGCAAGCTCTCGGCGGGCTTTCCCACAATCCTTGGCTTCTTCTGCTGCATGTTGGGGCACTCGCCCTGCTTCAGCATGGACTTCATGTGATCTCTGTTCCTGTAGATGACGAACAAGGAGAACACCACGAGGGAGAACGCCAGCAGGGCGCACACCACAATCAGTTCGTTCCAGTATGTCTTGGTGTGGATTTGCTCAGAGCGAGACTCGCCGGGCAGGATGATGGTCTCCTCTCGCTCAATGTGCGGCGTGCGCGAGTGACCGATCAGAGTGGTGCTCTCCAGGCGGGGCTCCGCCCTCACACAGTAGTTGGCCAACAGCTGGCGGAAGCCCTCCTCTTCTGACCAGCACTCGTAGGTCTCCGTCCTGTCGGCCTGCGCCACCACTACCAGGTTTCCCTCTGGGGTAGCGTAGAGGAACTGGCTGGCGCTGTCGCTGTAATGCCACCTCCTCTGGGCCAGGTTGGACCGCAGTTTGCAGGGCAGGACTCTGAATGTGTTGACTGGGATTGTAATGAGCTGGCATTGGGTGCCACCTATATATAGAAACAAATCAACAACAATGTTGCTTCAAAACATGATTCAAGATTCAACAAGAAGAAAAATATAATTTAGCCACCAAAAAAAATCAATATCAGTTTAAGTGTAAGCTATATTTAGAATATTTTGGCTATACTTGGTGTCCGTGCCGGTACTCTTGTCTGCTTCTCCAAACTGGGAGCACGCCGACCGCCATCTAAGTAGCTGTATGTAACGTTGATACACTGACTATGTAGGATGTATATACACTGTATATATAGTAGCATCATCATGCAGAAAACTACTTCTGGTCACGTGGGGAAAAGGTTTTAGAAGGGTCTGGGAAAATAGCATTTTGATGAATTTTAATGTTCGGATTTGAATACATAAGGAACACCACCGGGAAGCTACAGAATGATGTAAAATCCTAAAAAAAAAATAATAATAACGGAACCGTCTTTTAAAGTAATTTTTAGAAGGTTGATACCACTCTCACATCTGTCTGTTAATTTGAAGCTAGAGCCAGGAGTCCGTTAGCTTAGCTTATAAAAAAGACTGGAAACGGGGCGGAAACAGCTAGACTTGCTCTGTCCAGAGGTAACACAATCCGTCTACCAGCACCTCTATAGCTCACAAATTAAAATGTCTTATTTTGTTTGTTTAAGATGTATTAAAACTTAAGTGTAAAATACACAAAGTTGAGGTTTTATGGGGTGGTAGAGGTGCTGGTGAGTAGATTGTTTTTAACCTCTGAACTATAATAAGCCAACTGTATCATGGCTGTAGCTTCATATTTAACGGACCCATTATGGGTCACACATATGAGATTTATATGGATCATCTAATGTAACTCTTGCCAAGAAAGCAAGTCATTTAAAGATTTGTTTGATAAGTCATTATTAGTCATATTTACAGTTACTATATCACTGCATATTGTACAATTTAGAATTCAAACTATAATTTACATGAATTCTTAAGACACAGAACTGCTCGGTTTAACCCGCTGTCATACAAATCAACAACAACATGTGATCGATTCCTCTCTGACTCCTATATGTGCATGTTGTTGTGGCCTCCGTCAGATGAGAACACTTTAATAACAGACCACTATACAAAGAGAGGACACACTCACGAGAAGCTGCTGGTCTTGCAGCTCTGGCGCTGGGAAACGTCCTGTTACAAATCGCTGATGTATCTGCCTCCTCCACATCCTGCTGCCAGTGACTGAGACAAAACATACCGAACAAAACAACAGGGTGAGGGATGGCGGCTGTAATGAGAGGAACCTTGTACAGATGCACTCATTTGACTCACTCAAGGTCTGTCATTGTAACACCTGTGAGTTCATCGGGATGACTAACAGAACAATCTGTTTTTAAAGGCTGCTTGTTCAAGCACATGACTGCTCATTTTATGAGTTTGTTTGGGTGCATGGTCACATCTAACACAGCAGAAACACATTTATATCAAGTCTATTAAAGAACGTAAAAAATCTATTTATAAAACGTGTCTTAATGGACAAATAAAGCCTGTGAGCTAAGGCAGATGAATACATTAAAAGTGAATCGTTTAGAAAACTGTGGCTGTGTGTGATCTCTCACCTGTCAGGTGGGGCCATCCTGACGTCTCGACACAGCCGCCCGGTCCAGGCGCAGTACGGGTCTCTGGACAACACACACTCTCCGCAGCTCAGGTAGTTAGAGCAGTTGGCCACAGGAACCTCCACCAGCCCAGAGTTGGACGACACAAACAACAGACCCTGCAGAAGAGAAGGAAACAAACTAACGTGTGAGTCATCAAAAAGGTTAAAAGGGCCGAACAGAACTTCTGCTTTTGGTTACCTATTTCTGACTTCAGAGAGGGAAACCACGCTGAAACAATTACTGAAGACAAACAGAAGAATATAACCTAAACAAAGTACTAACTCTGGCCAGCTGGTCTCTTACTTGATGCCAGCCAAGTGCTTTGATTGTGGTCAAAAACACATGGGCAACAAAGTGTTTGGTACACGGCATTTTTTTTTATCTTTTCCATTTTATCACTTTTCAGAATCATTGTGTAGAAGTACTGTTATCCAGAAATGCAATTTCACGATGACTGTGACGTTGATACTGATGTACAGCGCAACCATGTGTTCCCAAAAGTGCACTCTATATTTAGGCCATCTAATCTAGCAGTATATTAGATAGACATCATGTGGATTATGTCTGTCTTTCATATCCCTATTTGGAGCTAAGAATATACTCACAAAAAGCATCTTGGACTTTATTAGAATTACATAATCTGCGATAAGATTGCTGTTTGGCTGCTTGGGCCCCTGGAAGAGGCCATTATGTAATAAAGAGAGACAGGTAATGAAATTTAGCTCCGGGGAAAATGCCAGAGAGGATCAGAAACTCGGTTCCAGACGGTGCCATAACTTACAGGAAAACTCAATGGAGCGGCCCCTGTGGTAAGAAAATGTCTGTCGCCAGCTCCAGTAAATCTAGCTCCTCCACATTTTTATGACTTGAAAATGAATTTGAGTATGAAAACTGTAAACATAACATTAAATATAAACTGACACAAACCAGCATGACAATAGTGATTATAGGTGTGAATTAAGATGAAAGAGTCGTGATTTACCCTCTGAGGATCAAGTTCGATGTGCTGCACAGGCTGAGGCTCCGGAAACAGAACCATCTCCTCTATGATGTGCATCTTATCGTTGGCGTTGATGGCCTTATGGAGCTTTCCATCATCTGGAAGACACGGGGGATGAGTGGAAGTGACTTATACTGAAGGTAGGGGACAGTTTGTGGGGGATGGAAGCAACTTTGACTGTTTTTAAAGTCACAAAAGCGCAGGTTATGTTTGAAAACAGTGGGAGTATACTTTTTCCTTTTGAAGATTTACGGAACGACCCACAAAATAACAAACGACGAGCTGCTGATGTGTAATGAGCCGTACCTGTTCCGATGAAGAGCACGTCGTAGGCCCTCTCCATGCCTTGGATCTTGTGCACGGCGATCTGCGTGTAGCGCACGCTGCGCTTCAGCAGCAGGGGAGCGCTGCGGATCACGCTGTCCATCAGGAAATGGTCCTTGACAAAGTTGAGCACTTTATCAGGCATGTGCAAGGACGACTGGATACCCATTTGCCTGGCGTGGTTGGTCACACACTGCGGGGAGTAAATTAGAAATGAAAAATGAATCTCTGCTTATTCAAGTAAAGATAACAATGAGACGGGGTATTGTATTGACCTGTATGTAGCTGCCTTTACTTATGAAGTGCATTAAGTTTGAGGTGAGATAACATTGAAAACAAAGACAATACAATGGTTATTATGTACAATAGCAGACCTGGCTGATATACATGTTTTTAACTAGGCCTGCAACTAGCGATTATTTTCATTATCGATGAATCTGTTGATTATTTTCTCGATTAATCGATTAGTTGTTTGGTCTATAAAATGTCAGAAAATTGTGAAAAATGTTGATCAGTGTTTCCCAAAGCCCAAGATGATGTCCACAAATGTCTTGTTTTGTCCACAACTCAAAGATATTCAGTTTACTGTCATAGAGGAGTAAAGAAACCAGGAAATATTCACATTTAAGAAGCTGTAATCAGAGTATTTTAACTTTTTTTCCCCATTAATATTATCAAATCTATTATCAAAATAGTTGGCGATTAATTAAATAGTTGACAACTAAACGATTTATCAATTAATCATTTCACCTCTATTTTTAACCATGTTTTTTTTTTAAAGTCAATATCTAAATAGTTTTAAGCTTTTCATTTTGCTCCAGGGACTTATGAAGAGTTAAGCAGAACATCAGCAAGACAGTACTTATGGAAAATAAAAGGAGAACATCTGCTTTACATCAAGCTCACTTGTTGAACGGTCCCCAAAAATTCAGTCTACAGTTACAACTAGAGAACTGTAATATATATATTATGTTTGTAAGTATGATAACAAAATAGACGTGATGGTAAAAAAAATAACATTGCTGTTATTTCCTATCTGTTATGTGACAGACTGAATGGAGATTGATGCATGTTGAATAAGCAGATGCAGAGGTTGGACTGTTTGTCGCAGGCTATTTCCTGCAGCACTCACCGCCCCGGGCCGTGGTTCTGGCACTGGGTGGTTGTAGGTGTACCACTGCTGTGTCTCCCGGTTGACCTCTCGGTAGCGCCCGCTGAAGGCTCTTTCCACCTGCGCCATGGTGAAAGCGCACACCGCTGAGCTGCCCGATGCTCCTTTATACCTGTGAACACATTAAAAAATTAATGCATGTTACCATTTTTTTTACCCAATTCGTCCTTTCTGCAGCAGTCATTTCAGGAAACTGGAGCAGCAACTTCTGACTGGAGAACAGTTGTAGAGTGGGCGCTTGAATGATTTACATATTAAAACCTTTATTTTGTTGATACATTAATTAGACATTGGGGTTGGACGAGCTTGTGTTAGTGTTTAAGCTCACTACAGCTGCTCTAAATTCAGCGAAGCCAAGTAAGAAAAAGGAAACTTGCCAAGAGCGGATAATAAAATAAAAACAGTCTCAAGATGGTGTGTGTGAGCTGTGTCTATTCAAGTCTGTGTGTTTGTGCATAAACAAAATCTGTGACAGCGCCATAAATCACATTCATCAAAGTGCCTGTGTGTCACCGTTATCAGAACAAACCCCTCCATTTGTTTCTTACCACTGGGAGGTGAAGACGCCGTAGAAGACGGTGCTCTCCCAGCTGTCTCCCATGGGCTTCAGGACAAACATGTCCTGGATGATGTTGAAGGGGAAGCCGTCGTCAGGGAGGGAACACAGGAGCTGGGCCTTCAGGAAGGTCGTCCATTTCTTCTGCAGCACCCGCTCGCCGCCTTTATCACCCTGCAAACAGTTCAAGTATGTTAAAGAAACATTTTCAGTCAAGCATCATTTATTATTAACACCCTGTTTACAGTTATCCAAAAAGAATGGACCCAAAGAATGGACCCAAAACAGGGTGAAGGAATTAGACCAGACGCAACTGTTGCAGCTCAGTGTCATTAGAGCAGACATGACCCTGGGCTGTATATTAACTTAAAGATCCCCTCCAGACATGTTTTAAAGGAACAGTGTGTCACATTTCAGGGGATCTATTAACAGAAATGGAATGTTTTCATTAGTGTATAACCAGCTGAAACTAAGAATTGTTGTTTTTTCATTAGCTTAGAAGGAACCCTTCATATATCTACATAGGGAGCGGGTCCTCTTCAAGGAGTCCGCCATGTTGCTCCTCCATGTTTCTACAGTAACCCAGAACGGACAAACCAAACACTGGCTCTAGAAAGAGCCTTTCACGTTTTTTTGCTACCTGAAGGCCACCGTAGTTCTTCGACACGCTTGTGAAACTGCGGTAACGTGAGCCGCAGAGTGCAAAACCGTGGTACTGCCAGCCACCGTCTGACTTCCGTTGCTCCTAAAGTAGTGTTAATATGGTATAGATGGCCTCTGAGCGATGAGAATGGTGTTACCATGGTTTTGCACTCGACGGCTCACGTTACCGCAGTCTTGGAAAGACTGCTCACTTCTCCCTTTCCAAGACTGCAACCACACCACTAGATGCCACCAAATCCTACACACTGTACCTTTAAGTCATTTAAAATGCTCTACTAATAATAGATAGATAGATAGTAACTTTATTGATCCCGAGGGAAATTCAAGTTTCCAGCATCACAGTTCCATAGTGCAAAAACATGTTAGTAAAAAGGCAGTAAAAAAGTTAGAAGTGCAAAGTACAAAGTACAAAAAAATATACCAGATATAAAAATACAAGGAGATGAAGAAAACTGTTAAAACTGAATATAGTGCAGGGTAACAGCTGTGATACAGGACTATTCAAAAAGTGAATAAAGTGCAGAAGAGACTGTTAAAAAGTGATTATAGTGCAGGGTAACTCCAGTAGCTTAGTCTAAAGTGCACTGTGTGCATTATTATCTGTCCTGCAGACTGTCCTCCTTTGTCCCCCCCCTCCCTAGAGAGGTGTTGTACAGTTTGATGGCTCGGGGGACAAAGGATTTCCTGAGTCTGTCTGTGGAGCACTTGTTAATAATAATAAACTACAAAAACATGAGTCTCGATAAATATGCAAATAGTCTTTAATTTCAAAAGCTTAACTGCTGGACACAAGATGTCTCTATGCTTCCACTCTCAGTGTGCATCGGAGGCTTCAAGTTGTGTATGCACACGCGTTAAACTCAGAGAAACTGTCCTTCAGCAGATGGATTTTAAAAACACTTCTAGTGTCAACCTCTGCTCATACATCATTATGCACGGTGAAGCTCAAACGTCCAAGTAACAATAAGCAGAGGGGGACTTTAAATATGCTCCAATTTACTAGCTGTTAGAGAGGTTAGAAAAGACCTGCAGCTGCAAACCCTCCTCTTTGCTTCAGAGGGTGCTGTTGAGGTCAAATAGGGGAATCTGAAAGTGGTTACTTAGTGACCCTTTTTTAAGAAACTGGACAAATATCACTACCAACCAGGATTTTAATGTCCGAATGCAATTGCAAGTATTTAAATCCTTTCCTGTGGTGCATTTATACTAAACTACAAAGGCTATTTTGACAATAAAACGTGGAGAACAAAAGCTCACATAAAAGATGCCTTCGCACTAAAATATGGGTTGCTCCTTTGAAGGAGAGGAGATGGTGAAATGGAAAATAAACAATGGTTAGTTATTAATTACAGCTTTGAAATCGGCTTCAGCTGTTCATTTCTCCACAGATGAGGCATTCACTCCTTTTGAGCGGTCGCTGAACACACACATAAATAGTTATCAGCCAACTTTGCTGGGATTATCAAAGAGCTTGTAAACAAACACCAAAAAGAAACTCCTCCCAAATACAGCGAGCAAGCTGGAAAACACGGGAGGAGCAGAAGGAGGAGGAGGTGGAGGAGGAAGAGCACAACCAAAACAAGTGGTCTCGCCCAATCTCAAGACAGTTTTCCTCCCTCAGATCCAAAACTATCCCGTCAGCACGGCCTCGAAAAACCCTGAACGACTCCTATATAACAGCACGAGGAGTGAATCACCCTTGAGGAGATAACAAAATGCAAAACTAGAACTATCCCCATTTCCTCCTCTGTGTGCTGTTACACACAAACAATCATGTTGCTCAACGGTGAGGTGAAACCTCGTGGGACAGATGCACGGCCTGGGAGCCAATTACTAGGCCGTGGTAGTAGCCTGTCCACATAATGAGGAGACCACATTCCTGCTCTCTCAGCTGTCCGCCGCTGCCGTTGTTGCTGCGCTCCGCTACGCAACTTGTACTCTCAATCGCATCGACACCCTCGAAAATATACTCTCTCTTTTGTACTGTATTGCACCGCTCTCTCACATTTTATCCGAACTTCACATTTCAGATTCCTCCCGTTTGTCAACCTGAACAAGAAGTAAAAAGAAAACGGTGCCACAAAGTGTTCATAATCTGCCTGCTTTCCACAGTCCCTCAGTGTGCACACCTGAATAAACAAAAGAAAGAGGGAGTGGAAGAAGGGAGGGGGACAGATAGGAAAAGGGGGGGGAGAAAAAACAACTTCGGAAGCAGAATTACTTGGCAAACCCAAGTTAAACAGTAGTTAGACCGGCATGAAAAAACTGAAAAGGCTTTGATTTTATCTTATCTTATGAGAATCACGTCCTCTAAAAGGTTTGGCAAGATGAACCAACACATTCGACATATTTCAGATATCAAAATGAAATCATATTTGGCCTTGGCCTTGAGGGAAAAGGGAGAGCATGCTTTCTGTCAGTCTGCAGAGTGTTGTTATACTGAACCCGCCAACAGGGAGGGGTCTTCATACCTCGCTGTTACCTAACTCTAATCTGAGTTCAGCACTTTCTGCTCTCTGAAGCACACAGCGAGTGTGTTCAGATGTGAGACACTATTCTGAGAAAAAGAAAAAAAGTTGAATATGGTAATAGGTAGGGGGGATGTTAGCCTGCAGCAGCTGAGTGGCTGGTTTCTCAAAGATATTCTATCTTGTAGGCCAGTTTCGTTTTGTTACCGGGGGGGGGCGAGAGGCGCTATGAGAGGTGGACAGGTGCATGCCGGTGTTCTGAGAACAACAGGAAGTTAGTTGTTGTAGTTTGGCCCGCACACCAACAACATCAGCAGTGCCAAGCAGCTCATGGAGGCAATTATGGTACTTTAAAACCCTTAGAGCCTGATTGCAGCAATTTGCGTCTCCTTCTCTGAGTCATAACTCAGTCAAATGTAAATACACAGATACGATACACATATTTTTAGATTCAGTGCGACTTACACTTTCCGAGGATGTCATTATCTCTGATGTCCATCACACATAAGACGTCCATAAATCTCCTTATAAATCATAAAAAGATGCCTCTTATAACCACAGAACTAGTTTTCTGTAAATACATGAGCAAATCGCAAACAGAAACTACTGATAGTTAATTCGGCATACTTTTAATGGTACCAATTTGCCAAAATGTGAACAAATTTAAGCGTATAAACACAGGGCTAGACTTATGTGCTGCACACTGCACTCTTACTGGACTTTTGTTGTTGCTGATGATGTTTTCAGACTTGTTAATTGGATTTTAGTATTATTTTATTATACTCATAATGCTTATATTTTTATATCTATGTTGCTCATGATTCTGCACTTTTTATTGCTGATTTCTATTACCAATCTTTTATCTCATTCGTGCCTTATTTATTCCTTGTATATATATATATATATATATATATATATATATATATATATATATATATATATGTGTGTGTAGTCTTTTTTTAATTCAATGGACCATTTGAGGGTAATTTCGTTATGTTTGCACAATGACAAAGCTCTTTAGGGCTCAAGTTGTAGCCCACAATTACTGAATCCATGGCGACATTATACTTCCTGTTAACATCCCCCAAAGCATTATGGGAACTGTAGTTCTGGGATGGGGGTGGAGTACAGTTGTCTCAATTTTGTCTGAAGGGCGGCCCACACTGTCAGACTTTGTCTAGACTAACGCAAGTTTCATAAAAATAAAGACTGACTTATTAAGTTAGTCACCCTACCCACAGGCTATATCTGAACTAAGAGCCATGTTTCCATGGTAACGATGATTTCCATGGTGGCGCCTGTTGTTTTTTTTGTTAGTCTTAAGTTGCCCAGAATTAAGACTTGGAAGTCCAACTTAAGATAGTCAAAACCTAGACAGCTTTGTGTAACAGATGAATGCAGACGTCTTTAATTAGATCCAAGCCGTCGTCAGAGTCTTTATGAAACCAGCCTGCATCAGTTGCTTACTCACAAAAAAGAAAGAGGGGCAACACATGAGTGGTGTCGTGGAACGTGAACGAAATTTGCACAAAATGACTGGTCAGGTGGGTGGAGTTTCAATGCATCATCTCAATACATTGCTTTGTTAATGCTCCCCAGTAAATTGGGGGAATAAATCACCTGCATCACTACTGTACTGCTGCCACAGAACAGCATCTGAAAAGATGTCAGTCAGGAAAAACAGGGCTGCTGCATTCCAGAGAAATAAAGGCGCTTTATAGAGCAGAGAAAGCCATTCTTCTGTCTCTATTGCACAGTTCGTCTGCAGCAAGTTGCCACAGTCTGGGGGCCTTTCTGCCGATGATTTCCATATATAGAACCCAGGAGGTGCTCCGCCGGCTGCGAGAGGTGTCGCAGCACCGACTGCCAGAGCCTAGCAGGACTAAGTCATTAAGCTGTCACTTAAGATTACATGCTGTCCCCACGATTACTCACATTACTGCCTCCATGAACAAGAGGCATCAGTCAGGGAGGGATGCTGAGTGCATGTATATCAGGCAGCCGTTTAATTGATCCGATGACAGTTGAAAAGGGATAAAGTCTGTCGTTGATTATTCAGGGTGATCGACCAAACTAAACTCTCAAGAAAGAGGAGGAGGAGGAGGAGGAGGAGGAGGAGGAGGAGGAGGAGGAGGAAGGGAATGACGTCAGCAGTTTAAATGATGCGAGTGAATTCTGCAGTTGCTACAGTTTGCATGCTTTGCCTGCAACAAAAAAAACAGGCCATATCGTAGAGTGGAAAAAGCATTTCATATTGCTGCGAAGCACCCTTGAATACTAATAATGCCTGCAAAGCTCAAAGCGCTGGCGGAGAAAGGCAAAGAGCTGGAGGGATGGACGAGTGCAGCTGACATTGTGAGGGAGATGGAAGGAGAGGGGAGATGACATTGCGGAGGAAAAGGAAGGGAGGGCAGCGTGGTGAGGAGGAGAGGATGATTCAGGCAAGGGGAAACCAAATCTGTTGAAAACATGTTTGCACAGTCAAACAGAAAAGTGACATATTTCCAGTACAGTCAAATGTAACCCAACGTGCTTCGACATGGGAGCGACCCGCCTTGTTTTGAGGTAATTGTATGAGGATTAAGGAGAGGAATCTTGAGGCCCCGCTGTGCCTCTTATTTACGCATGGACATCTTATGTAATGACCTCACCCCAACCGTCAGGTGTCTTACCTTACACACGCGAGCGATCCTCGACACAATGGTGTTGTCAAAGAAGTCGAATTCTTTCCCCGCCTCGCTGAAGAAGAAGTAGATCTTGTCGTCGTCTCCCACGGGGTTGCCTACTGGCTGACTCTCTTCGATGTAAGCCGACCCGACAAAGACTGGATCTGAAAAACACAAACGTGATTAGAGACATGTTATATCATCTACGCAAGTAAACTATTATTTCATCACTTTTGAATCGTCGTAAATTTGGAAAGAAGTCACACAGGAGAGTTGTTTTTGAAGTGCATGTGCGTCGACTGATAGGGCTGTGCTCCCGCAATCTAAGAGAGCTCGTCTTTGCTCTCAGTCTGCATGCATTAGCGACTGCGCCTCGCTAATGATAGTTCGACTTTTTAGAGCTTATCTGCTCTGTTGGGTACATAATGGAAGATGAGTAGAGGGGGAAAAGAACAGTCTGCCGTCTGATGGGAGTTTACCTTGCAGCCATTTTAAAGAGTTTTCTGTCTTCAGAGCAGTTCCCTGACCCAAACTCTTGTAGATGACTGGCTCGTTCCCTTGGAAGTTGCTGACAGTACCCGTGTACAATTCACCATCTGGACGAAAACAAAGGAAAAGATTGCAAGATTTTAAATTAAGAACTTGATTTGCAATTAATTAAACATAATAAATTACAAAGAAATGGTGCGCTGGGGGCTTTCTTAACTGCAACAGATGAAGTCAGTAATAGTTTAGAGGGGAATGAGAGTGAGGGATTAGACAAATCATTTCTTCCTCTCATATCCAGCTCAATTATTCACTGATTGCTTGTTAAAGAACACAAACGGTGTCTGTTGGTGTCTGGCTATTTATCAGGAGGACCGGTGCAGACAAACAAACATTAGCAGGCGCATCATGACTCATTACTGGATCAAAGTAGCATCGTATACAGCTCATAATAATACATTGTTCTTTGCATGCCAAATGTTAAAAGTGACATGAGGAGAGACAAAATGAGTGTATTACTACATACCAACAATGATGGCAGTGGATTTGTACTCTGGATTAAAGGGGCAGCGACTGCGCCCATCTTCCATCACGACCTCGCCCACTTCATCTCTCTCCAGTGTGAACGTTGACGTGTTCTGGAGACAAGACACAAACAGCAAATGTCCCTCAGGCTCAGTCCAATTAAATTCTACTTACAGTAAAAAGTGAGCTCAGCGACCTCGAGCTCTCCACTTCTTCATTACAGTATAAAGAGCGCACTGACTTTTAGGGAGTTTGGTCACTTTGAATATACAGTAGCTCCGTCTGGTGAATAAGCCAAGGCTTTAGGATGCAACTATATTATTTTCACTGTGAGAAAATGTAAACTTATAGCAGATCTAAGGCTGGTTCATTATCATGAAATACTTCTAAACCCACTAGACTTGTTGAACAGATATTTAAAGGAAGAAATTCTCTTATGGCATAGAGCTGCTGTTCAAAAACACATCACTGAGCTTCACTGTTTGCTATTACTATGAACACAACTACTGTAGTCTATTGTGAGTCAACCCAGCATTCATGCTTGCTAATGTGTATTAATCCCTTGCTCAAAATAGTCCCCGAAATCCAATCTTTACTCCTGTCTTAAGTACTGTAATGCTCGCTAAAAACGACAGCGTCCAGCTGTTTCCGGAAATTACTGAGCCTTAAAAAAAAGACCAGGAAATTATACATTTGTGACCTGTATTTAAAGATTTATGTCATAAGTGGGAACAATTAGACTTTGGGCTGAGTGAGACAAGCAGTGAAGTATTAAAGAAATACTTCACCCACGAAAGGACCATTTGTATTTCAATTACTTGCCGCGGGTTACTTTGAATTCTTGAAGAAAACGTTGATTCTAGGTGCCTGAGGCTGATTAATATACATATAATATTGTTTGTTCAAGTGTATTTGCCAGGCAGATATACAGTAAGTATGCAAGTCAATATTCAGCCTCTGAAAACAGTGGTATGATGTGTTCTTTGGCTCTAGAGGAGCTTTGACAAGTCTGACAAAAGATGACATCACTTCTATAATCTCGTGCAAACAGTGGGCAGGGAGTTGGAAACATGTTGGCATTTAACGGGCAGGGAGGGTCTAATGAAAGACGTCATGATGCATTATGGCAAGTGTGGGTGACGTCTTCAAAATACTTGTTTTGTCCGACCAACAGTCCAAACCCCAAAGATAATTTACGATTACATGAAATAGAGAAAAGGAGCAAATTCTGGCATTTGAGAAGCTGGAACTGGCAAATGTTTGATATTTTTGTTTTGATCAGAATCGTTGCTATTTATTTTCTTTTGTTTGACTGATCGACCAATCACTTTTAACTTTAAAGTATAGGATCCATTATTATGGGTCATAGGTCTTAGGTTTAAAGGATAGATTAACTTGGTAACACTTCATTTTACATGTCCGCAGATTTCATGGTGATAATTAGCAAGTAACCTATTTGAAATTTCTTTGGGATTACTGCCAAATTACCCTAATATCTACCTCAAAATGAAATATTTATCAACTAATTACCATGAAATTTGCAGACCTGTAAAAGGAAGTGTTACCATTAACTTTTTTTCATCCCTATACGTACATTGGGACAGTAAGGATTTGATACAAAAAAACACCATAACTTTGAGAGATATAGGATTTGTCTGACTCATATTAGCTTCAGCTAATATCAATGTGGCTTTGCACAGAATATAGAAGGGATCTCTTTGCAGCCAGAGAGCAGGAACAATTACATTGAGCAATAACGCACTCATTGTACATATGGGAACGTGAGTATTGCATTATGATAGACACATTAAAAAAAAATGCATGTGGGCAATTTGCAGTAATAGCAACAACTTGTTCCATTTAATCAAATCAAACAGGGCAGTGCGTACATTGCCTAGAAGATCTTCCCATGCTTCATCTTTATGAGTTGTTATTATACTGCGGGCTTGTTTTAATCCATGTCTGTCATCAGATTGTTTAGTGGATCTTCCTGGCTTCAGTGTCCTGTTACTCTGCTCGTTAAACCCCCTGAGACTGTTCTGAGAAGAGCTATAAAAATAAAACATTTATTAATGTTAATATTATGCATCTCGGAGAGCGTCTGGCTGCACTGGGTGACACACACACTCACACTCACACACAGCTCTGGACTCTGTCAACATGACGAGTGTTCACGCAGACCAGCCGGGATCAGAGCTGCTTGGAATCCCGGTTCAGGGCCTAAAGTCCTGCCAAGTGATCTACGGCCGGAGACGTCCCGTGTTTTTCTTTCACTCTGACGTCAAAGGGGAGTTTAAAGCCCCGCTCTAAGGTGGCACTACACAGAGTTTTTTTGCTTTAACTTATCATCATGAAGTAAATGTTGATTGCACAATGTAATGGCTCTAGAATAAGGACACCATCAGCGTTTAGATTGGTTCCCTATAAACCTCACTTTCACTATGCAATTCTGTCTGCCACCAGCTCGCGATCTCCCGGGAAAAGGAAGGCTCGATTTACGGCACAAAGGATAAGGTAAGGATAACATTTGAGTTGGGTCGTGTCTAGAAAGTAATCCACAAATTGGGAAAACTTGTCATCAATTCACTGCCTGATGAACTACCTAACCTCAACCATTTATGGTCAATGCCTAACCTTAACAGTCTCGTGAGAGTTTTGCAATTTGCAAGTCACCTTCTAGACACAACCTTGAGTTGCGTTTATACTTATGTAGGTAATAAAATAATAACACAGAGGCTTCGTAGTCCGAACCAAGACGGTAAACCCTTTAATCCCTCCCACATTGTCATCGGCATTACAGCTACACTCCTTCCGTTCTGACCTTTCACAATAAAAGCCCTAGACATGTACACTACATCCCTGCTTACCAGAGAGCATTTTGCTAAGAGGCAACTTAACAAAATAGCTTACAGTAGCTATCCGGAAGGTAGTGGAGATAGCAGCAACCGGAGTAATGTTAAGAAACTCTAGAGGGTAATGTATAGAAGGTAAGACACAAATTGCAAATCTCTCGTGAGATTGTTAAATTTAGGCATTGATGTTGAATAGTTAAGATTAGGAGAGGTCGTGCAATTTGTGGGTTACCTTCTAGACACGACTGCAAAAGAGCCCCGTTGACGGAGGAGGCAAAGAGAGAGAGTGATGAAAACTGTTCTTTGTAAGTAACTCGCCTACTTATTAATACTACAGAGTGTTTTACTCTGCCTTTAACATGGCACTGAGATGAGGGTTTCTAGATCAAATTGGGATTCTTACGGTTGTTTCCTGCTTTGGACCGTAGCCAGGCTGCTGGCGGTCATCATGTCGTTAACGATATAAGAACAAGTAGATCGGTCTTCTTGTTCATGTGAAAATCAACGGACAGAAGAAATGTTATCTGAGGTTGTCTTTGCGACAGCGGCATCAACAATGATACCTATTGGAAGCACTAAGGGGGGGAAAAGTTGAAAAGTTATCTGTTGCCACTTTAAGAGCCGAGCTATCGCTAAGCTCGATTGGCCCCCTATCACTGAAATCAATGCCATCTTGCTGCCGGTTACCATCAATCCAGATTTACTCCTCCGCTAGACAAACAGATCTCCTGCTTCTTCCCTCTCGCTGGAAACCACACAGCTTGTGTACCCCCCGCTGACTTGTCTGGCTAAAGTGCCTCAGCAGCATTTGGTTACGCTTGGATAACAGCAGATCCAATACTGACATGGTGGATAAAAGAGCTTCATTCCTCCAGAACACCCCCCCATCCCAAAAAAAAAGATCTAAACTCAAAGCTGTGCTAGTGAGAGAAGTGGAGAGAAATAAAAAGACAGATGACAGGAGAATAATCAACCCTTGGAAGTGAACAATGGGTAGATTGAGAGGTCATTACTTACTATGTAGGCGCAAATAGGACTGAAAGCATAGGTGCCACACACATAGAGATGAGTGCTATTCAGCCGCAGGAGGATTTTGATGTAATTGAAGCAATCAGTCTGGATGGGGGAACAAATGGAGAGAGTGTGAGGTCCATGAATCCACAAGATATTCTTACAACTCAGTGTGTTTTTTCTTGAGAGCTCCTTAAAACCTGTGCCTGAAATACTGGAGCTCCTAATCATGAGTAAATCTTTCAAAGCAAAAAAAAACCCCCACAAATACTTCAAAAACTGTGAAACTGGATAGAAATAAAATGTTCCCTTTTCCCTCAAACGCTGTTGGGAAAACCTCCCAGCATCACACACAGCAGTCGCCTGGTGGGCTTTCTGTAATACACAGACCAGAGTTGTACATTGCAGTATAAAGATTACCAAGGTTTGTCGCCTAGGGATACAACAGCTGGCATGACAACAAGGTAACAGACTGAAAGGGAGAAAGAAGCAGTGCAGACAGAAAAGAGCGATTCCCTGGCGAGCGTGCACACTTGATGAATCTATTTGTAACTGGTGGAAAGGTTTGTCAAAACACAACTCAATGCTCATTTTATCTTCTCACGACATGCCAGTGAAAGGATTCAGAGAAGACTGCAAGTACAGAACAAACACCCCTGTGCAAGAAAATCCATGCTCTCGATATCGTCATTATACAACTATCTTCCTGAGGTGTTTTCATTATTTGGCGTTTTTTTTTGCTGGAGCAGTAGAAGATGCCTCTCACCTCTAAGTTTTTGCCTTTGAAGCTGCATTCCTCTCTTTTTCCAGCAGGAGTGCCCCACGTCAGCTGAAGATGAAAAAGAAACCCTGAATAAGTCATTTCAAATTCAGGGAACCATGCTGATTCTACTGAGGACTGTTTCTCTGAATGTCATTTTACAGGTCTGCTAATTTCATGGTAATTAGCAAGTAACCTATTTGAAATTTCTTTAGAATTACTGCCAAATTACCCCAATATTTACCTCAAAATTTATAAAAAAAAATACTTTGTTTGGCTGTCTTGACTTGGGACATGACTCTGGACTTTTATTTATTTTATATCTATTATAAACATTATTCATTAATTATATTCCGCAATTTCCCAATAAGCAGTAATAAATAGCTGTAATTTATTTAATACATTTCCAGGAAAAGAATACAAAGTTAATTGATGTGCTTTATATCCATGTCTGCTGATAAATAGATAATAATTAGCAAATAATGTATTTGAAATTTCTTAAAAATCTCCCTGAATCATTACAATAGCTACCAGGTTACATTTGTGTAGACAATAAGTCACACAATGGTGAGATTTGTGCCTGATCAGAAGTGTCTTTCTATTAGTTTTGGTTTTCCACCTCCGATGAAGAGCAGCGCACAGCCGCTTCTCAAGCCTAAGGGCCCTATTTCAACGATTATATGCTATTATAGCATATAATTATTAAATCATGTTTATAATAAAGTAATTTGTTGATACATTTTGAGGTAAATATTGGGTTAATTTGGCAGCAATTCCAAAGAAATTTCAAATAGGTTACTTGCTAATTATCACCTAATTACCATGAAAGCTGTTCTTTGGGTAAAGTGTTACCCAAAGAACAGCTGTGTGGTATGGAAATAATAATAAAAATACCTCTTATGATGCAAAACACGACATATTGCCTCTGATAATCCACTTGGTGACATACTCACGTTCTTCTGCAGCTTGGCCTTGCTGATGTCCGAGAGGCTGAGGGCGAACAGCGCCTCCCTGGCTCCGACGTACAGCATGTCGTCCTCCTGGCTGAGCAACAGCGAGGTGTAATTGAAGACGCCGTCCACAGAGAATCTCTTGGCTGACCTTTCCTTCGCATCTGGGAAACAGCAGGAAAAAACACACGCTGGAGATTATCATCACATAGCAGGACAGAACAGAGAGGAACTGACTGGTACAGAACATATCCTGATTCTGGAAGTACAAGAAAACACACATAAATAGGTCCCCAATTACAACGCTCTAAATAATAAGCTGTTTTTGCCTTCTGCGGGGAGAAAAACAATCAGTGATTTCCATATCACAGTGCTGGGATTTAAAATGCATGTTGAGGAGTGTTTGTGGGTTTCAAAAGGGTTGCGAAATTTCATCTCATTATCAGAAAAAAAACACCGCCTTGCGGCAGCTGTGGTTTGCATTCATGTCTGTGCAAAATGTCCTTACATCATTTTATCCTTTTAGACATATGTGTGAAATTGTCATAATTACCATATGAATATCCAAAAATGTGTTTTGTGAGGTCACAGTGACCTTTGACCACCAAAATCTAATCAGTTTATTCTTGAGTCCAAGGAAGGCAATCCAGGCACTCCAAAATACTAAAACAAGTGGCAACGAGGAAGGAAATATATTAGAAAACCTTTATTGTAGGTTTTCGTCAGGGCTTAAAAACAAACAGACAAAGCAGATGTGGCCTCACCTATATGGTATCAACAACCCATGGGGGGCAATCACATGATCACCATAGTATTGCATACATTATATAATAAAAAAATAAATATATTAATGAACTACAATGGCACTCGGAGAGCGCAGACCTCCGCCAAGCTGCCCGAGTACGATTGCCCCCCCTCTCCGTGCAGCTTGCGCCATCATCCACATGTATTTTTGTTTTATGTTGGGATCAGCTCTACGTAGCGGAGCATCGTAAAACACTTCATTCAAACTGGACAGAAACAAAGTAAAACTCACCTAAACCGTCGTCGTTACTCTTTCCAACAATCACAAAGTGTGCTTTGGTCGAACTCAACTGTAATTTCACTGAGTTTATTATGAAAAAACACCAATTCTACAGGTGTCCCACCCTTCCTCCTCCACCCCCCACTCTCTCTCTGTCCCTCTGTAGGCAGAAGGAAAGATGCAGGGTGATGCGTCATGAAAGCGTCATCAGTTACACTGCGCATGTCCTAAAGCCTGTGGTGTTAATGCACAGGCTAACCGGAATTATTAAAAGAAAATCCCGAAGCAAGATCATGATCTGGATCGCCACCAAAATCGAATGGATTGTTCATTGTGTCACAACCAACCCCTCCAAAAAATGTCATTCAAATCCATTGCGGACATTTGGAGTAATCCTCCAAACGGACAAACCAACAAACCAACGCCGGTGAAAACATAACAGATAAGCCATGTGCTAAAGTTGAGGTTTATGTTGAATCCAGGCAAAAACTACCCTAATCCAACGCGTTGACCAAACACAACTGTACGATCGGAGAGGTAACACCATCTGAACTGATGTTTTACTACTTCTAGTCCTCCAAGGAAATCTGTGAATTTCCGTCAAGGCCTCACCGAGAGACACATATCTAGCAAGAAACAAGAACAAGTGGACAGACATCACATTACATCCAACACATAACGGTGAGCCTCAGTCAAATCAATTCATGATACGAAGGGGGAAACTCTCACTGAGCATAATTTCTACACCCCTCACTCCTGTCCTCTCTGTCGGCAGCCAGCAGCTACTGTAGCTCCATGAGAACGTGTCACATGTACGCCAGCGAGCCACGTCCACACTTTCCTGTGCTGGCCGTCTCTCTCTCTCTCTCTTTGCTCTGCTCTGCGCTGGCAGCTATTCCACTCAACACCAATCTAAATCTCCTTCATTCTGCTGCTCGCCAACCCTCTTCACATGGATCTCTTCAGCAGCGGGCCACGAGTCAAATGAGTTACTTTTTCCCACGTCGCTCCCTTCCCTGCAGCCTCAAATAGTTATTGTGATGAAGTGGAGATTCAATGTACACATTGCTCCTTTTATAGCATTTCACTCAGCAAGCCAGGATCCTCTACAGACAGAGGCATCAGCAGCAGCTTTTTCTTTTTTTACTGCTTTCCACTGTGAAAGTGGAGTTTCAATGATTTTTGTAACAGGCTATGGCTCTGACAATTGGCCACTTTTCAGTTTGACTTGCTGTGTGATAACTTCTAACCAATATAAGAGCCAGCAAAGGGTCCAGGAAGCCATGATGATGGTTTACTCAAGACCTTCAAGTATTGTGATCCTTAGAGAAGTTACAGCTGGATCTGGACGGGTGGATGTTATCACTTGATATCTATCAACAAGACTAACAATCTCCTACAAGTCACCAAAGACACGGGATATGTGCAATCAAATATTTGTGCATCCATTGCTTACATACTTCTTACCCTGTGCAGTTTTTGACCATCTTTGTAAATGTTTATCTATCGCCTCACATTCCAAACATATTAAACTCACTCGATGTGCTCCCCAAGTCAAAACGCTGGGGGTCACGGACTCCATTTGCTTGTCCAAATAAGATTACTGGCTCGTATCTGCAGTCGTCAACACTAATATTTGCTGCAGTTAAACCGTTTACAGCATTTCCCTCGTGTATAACCAGCAAACTGCTTTTAAATTTAGACACTTCTGACAGGGAGGAAAAAGACACCGGCGCTAAGTTTATCTCCAGCCCACCAGGTGGTGCATAATGCAAATGGAGCCAGTAAACAGCAATAAATGTTTACAACCCACGACTTAAACTTTCCAATATGCTCGCAAACAAATGGTTCATCTGAAACTCGAGGCCCTTTTGGCAGATGATCGCTTTCCCCTTATGGGAGTTAAAGCCAGCTGCACAGGCTCCATATTGTCCAAAATCAAATCTTAGGCCCTTTTCAGATCAACAGCCCTCATTCTGTTTAAAACGTTGTGACATCTGGAGTCAATGAAGAGAGGGGCCTGTCATTAAAATCCAGGGAGGGGATACAAAATGTGAAATAGACTTCCTATTGTCATAGAGGACAGGAAAACTGAGTTTTCCAATGTGGAGAAGGGAAAGCTGGTTTTATTTCAAGGGGGATTAAGACTGTTAAAAATGTCCTAAATGCTTATAAAGAGAGCTATGGTCCGTCCCAGTGGACCCCGCCGATGGCAGACAAAGGAGTGCCATCCCTCCTCTCAACAGGGGGACATATCATAGCTTGACTGTCACGGCTCCCCTGAGTTTTGGCCATTCACTGGAACCAAAAACAGCCTTCCCCAAGCATATTAAAACTCTCTGACATAAATCACAGTGACATCCTCTCAGACAGACAATGGAATAACGAGCAAAGGAGAGCAAACTCATGAAACTTTTACTCAGAGAGCAGTCCAGGGGCTACTTAGCGGCAGGTTGTGTGTGTGTGTGTGTGTGTGTGTGTGTGTGTGTGGGGAGGAGATTGAGGTCGGGGTACTGAGTGGGAGTTGTGGTAACCAGGAAGACCGGATTGAGATGTTGACCTATGAAGAAACATGTAGACAAGGGATGAAAATGTTATTCTCAAAGCACTCTGAGATGGATTTTTGATAAGAGCAGAAGGTCAAGCCCGTAACAAACGTCAGTTGTGTCAAGCGGCGATTTCAAACAGAAACTCAAGGCTTTCTCTCCGTCTTTTTTCATCGACAGCGGTTTGGTTCTTTGGTAGATTTTTCATGCTTTCTAATGCAGTAGACGTAGTTGTGTGTTTTGACATGCTTTCAGCAGAATGCCGGGCATCTGCGGGCCATTTCACAGCCAGGCACCAGGTCCATTCATCACCCGCCTGTTTAATCAGTTGGCTGTCACCAAGCCGGGGCCCTCAACCTCTGCTAATGCTCATCACATCACACCTTACATCAATATGGCTGCTTTATTGCCGGTGTTAACATGCTGAATTAGTTAGTATAGCACAGGTTCTTTGAAGTCAAACTGTGTACATTTGCCTCAATTCTCTGCGGTTATGAAAGCCTACAAGCTGCAAAAGTAATTGGCCAGTGGTCCAAACTAGAGTGCAGTGGCACAACTCAAAGGATGCATTGTTTGAGGACAGTTTCCAGCTGGAAGATCGGGGTCTGCATGCAACATTTAAGAAATGTCTTTTCTCCACTGGCACATAATAACCTCTCAGCAATTAATTAGGTGAAATTGGATTGTGGCGGTGTTTTCATTGTATTCATTCATCATGGAGGTAAAAGATGGCAGGAACAAATCACATCACGGAGGATTTCAGACCAACTGCTCTGTGATCACAGAAATGTTTGTGAGAGAATCAGACTAAATCTGTGCACACACGATGAACAGCTACAAACTTCTTGAATTAAAACAGAGCTACATGAGGGAAAGTCGTACATCTTCTTCCATATGTACAGCGTATTATATCCCCTGCCTACAGATGCTAGTGTTAATGCAAGCTGCCTTACTGATAATGCAACATGTATTGACTCAAATAGGTGCTTCTCTGCTGGGAGATGCACAATGTTTTTGCATAACAGCCTGAAAAAGCAAGAAATAGACTAGTACATAGCCCCCACAAATAGTTATTTTTACACTTAACTAGATATCTAACTATAAAGCAGTCTGTACATCCTTTGCATATCTCAAGAACCAGTTATCCGATCAACTTCACACTTGGCGGGTGTATTGCTGGGGACCCTGTGGAGTGCTATGTTGAATTTGGTGCAATTTGGACACGCAACATGTTCAATATTAACACTGTGCAGCATGTTGTCCGCAGCAGATGCTGGATATACTAACTTTACAACCGAACTCTTCTTCACTTCTCTGGAGTCAACGAGCACCAAGCGGTTCTCGGCATTGCTGCAAGCAGCACTTCCTTGTGGCCAAGCAATCTGCCCGCTCCGAATGCCTACACACTCCGAACAGGCACAAACGGCAACGCTGCAAGCAGCAATAGGCCTGTTCTGAACGGCCATGCCACGAATGGCCAGTGCAACATCTTAATTTGGGAGCTTTAGAGGTGTTCGTTCCCAAATTGGGTCACCTTTAGAGCAAGGCTAGTTGAATCCCCGTTTCCAGTCCTTATGCTAAGCTAAGCTAACTGGCTGCAGGCCGTAGCTTCACATTTACAGAACATACATGAGTGGTATCAATTTTCTCGTCTAACTTTCAGCAGAAAACGAAAAAGCGAATTTCCCAAAATGTTGTACTATACCTTTAACAGAAGCACAAAGACTTTGAGACAAATAAAGTGCCTATAGGGTGTAGATATAAAGTGAGTGCTCTTATGGGAAATTCTTATGAATCATCAAAATACTTCCTGTTCCAGACACATTAATGAAATCCTTTCTTTTTATATCTCCAAAATGGCCCACATGTCTGACTTAAAGATTAAAATAGATTCTGGATAACTCTATCGGTGTTGAGAGACCAGACCTCCAAAATAGCACAGTGACATCAATTAAGATTTCCTCTAAATCCCTTCATTCACATTACAGCTGAGAGTGTTCAGCGTGCTTACTCACCATTGAGATAACTAAGATATCATCAGAGGGTGCCAGCTTGCAGACACAGCGTCACTGAGAAATAAAGTACATAGCAGCACTTTGGCAGGCGTCATATTTTAGAAAAAACGGAGCAGGATCAACCTATTTTTTCTAGGTTTAATAGTACTCCAAGGGTGGGGCGATTGATTGGCTGCTTGCTAGGTATACGCCTGCCAAGACACTCCTAAAAGCCCTGACTGTAAACATGCCCCAGATTTACTAAAGCATCATGAGCCAAGTCACAAGGCGAGGGGGCAACAGGGTTCGCTTGCAGAGAAAACCCAAAGGGGAGGAGAGAGTAACACAGCTGATATTAATCTCACACCGAGCTCTGCTTATCTTGCATGCACGACACACATTTATCCCAAAAAAACACTATCCATCTCTGCCCTCTGCAAGCCGACGCTGCACAACAGCACACAGCTTCAAGGCTCTCCGTTTGACGTGATTTGACAATGGACTTGATAGCGGCGCGGGAGCTCCTGACAGAAGCCGACAGAAGTCGCTTCAAGGTCATCGCAGCACTGATCCTCCTGATATTTGGGCAAAGTGATGGTTATTTCATCGTCGGTGGCAACCGAGAGCTATACTGTAGTATGCCAGCCAAGTCAGCAAAGAAACACTGTTTGTCTGCACAGTTAGAGGACAGAGACCTCTGATGACTGGGTTGGGGCAAACTTCACATATTTCCTTTCCATCTTCACATGAATGGTTTACCCAGTCTTTATTGAACTGTCAACAAAGAAATCACTGGGGCTACATGAGTGGACTCGGTTACATTTAAAAGGGTAAACTCGCAAATTGATGTACAGCGAGTAAAAACTCTACAAACCTGATAGAGACAAAGCCAGAGAGAAATTGGGGCAGAGAAAAAAAATTGCTCGTTACTGGACTGTAAATAACAGCTGACGGCACTGAACCAGTCTGAGAAAGAGTGCGATGCTTACTGTATCTGTAAGGCCAGGCAATAAGGCTCACAGATGTGTTGTGTTGTTTGTGATCACTGAGAGTGATGGTGTGGCTTTGCTGCAATTTTGTGTGTGTACTGTTCGCTGTGTATTATGTTCATACTTGGATGTACTGAGAGACAGCTGCACCTTGCAGATAATAACCAGAGCATGACAGTGTGTAAGTGCAGTGTTTGCTGTGTGTGAGGATTATGCAGCAAAAAAAATGTGTTAATGGTGCCACACGGTTACATGTGCAGTCTTCGGAATCAGGGCGACAACAGAAAACCGTGAAATGACTGAATATTTTTTGGAAATGTAGAACAGTTGTGTGTACTGTACAAGCTGGAAAATTTCCCCCCTTCACCCTCTGAAGAAAGAACATCTCCCCCGACACACAAGGAAGAGGCCGGCGTATAAATAACGCTGCATACCTCTAAAAGCAGAAGAACAAGGGGGCTGACACAGACATGATGCTCTGCTCTGTAATTATTGGCTCTTAGGTGTCATCCTGATGCACTCTGGATTGGCACGCACCCACCCAACACTCAAAGCAGCAGAGCGATGGAGCGCGGTGGTCTATCACGGCTGAAAGCGTACAAAATCCGGGATATTCACTCGCCGAGACACTCTATGTGGTATCTGAGTGGGCTATTCAAACACAGGCTGAAACACAGAGCGACGGAGACAGATAGTTGGTATAATTTCCTCACTCACAATTCAAAATAGACGTGCCTGTGCTTGTCATGTGTGGGATGCCTCTTCAACCTCTCTTTCTCCCCATCTTCCTCCTCTCCTCTCTAAAAGATGTCACTGGAATCTGATACACACAGATTCAGATTTCAAGAAATGCATTTTTTTGCTTCTAAAAAAGGAAAACAATAAATCAGCCAACGTTTGTTCAGCCTTCCTGATACAAAAACATCATTACGAAGTGTGTTAACCCTTTATCATTCCGCCCTCTTTTTTTATCAGAGGTAGCGGTGGAGGACGGGGGATGTTCAGGGGTAGATAAGTAGGCAACAGTTGATGTCAGTGGTGTACATCATCTGAAAGCTGCGAACCCGATGATTAATTTGAGATGCAGCACAGCACTGTGTGTCAAGTTGTTCTAGTCATCGATAAGGAATAACATTTTATTAATTAAACTAGAATGGCACTCGGAGAGCGCAGACCTCCGCCCCCCTCTCCGTTCAGCTTGCATCATCATCCACGCGTATTTTTGTTTATGTTGAGATCAGCTGTACGTAGCGGAGCAGCGTAAAACACTTCATTCAAACTGGACAGAAACAAAATAAAACTCACCAAAACCGTCGTCATTACTCTTTCCAACAATCAACAAGTGTGCTTTGGTCGAACTCAACTGTAATTTCAACGAGTTTAATGTGAAAAAACGTTGAATCTATAGTTGTTACCCAGGTGTGAACAGATGTACTTAATGCTGTCCACTTGTGATCCGATAACTGAGGACGCGTGTTAATACCAGCTCTGAACAGGGCTTAGGTCTCTAGTTTGTGGTTGTAAAGTGACATGAGGCTGGGATTATCCTAGAAGTCACAACAGGTCATTTTATACCTGTTTTCTAGTTTCATATGATACCAGTATCTTCCCTCTAGCTTGAAAACCCAGCCCACAACAACCGCCGAAAGACAGAATAGCGGATGGCCCGCCAGCGGACCGTCAGTGGTTCAAGGGGTTAATGGGGTTTAAATTAATTTCATGAAAGCAAACCATGTTTTTTACATTTATAGTCAGCATTTTTTTAAAGCAATAGCCATTCAATGTATCTAAATTTTTTAATTACCGCTCTATATAGTAGTTTTCAATGTTAGTGGCGGGGTCCGCCATTCCCGCATTTGCATTCACACGCACAAGGGATTCACAGGAAATGATTCATGCGTGTAATCCAGCATCAATGCTTGCAACTCTGGCGTATCACAGCTGTAATAACTTTTCTCCTCATGCAAACTCAACAGTTTCTTCACAGAGATGTGAAGCAGTTACAGGAAATGCAATGTGTTCGTCACTGAGGTCAGCACCCCGACATGATCATTCGTCAAAAATGCTTCCAGAGAAACTGTGATTTTCAGCATTTTTTGAACAGATAAACTAGTTGCTCTTCTGTTGTGTTTCTGACAAACTAGCTGCTCGAGGAATGTTTGCCAGCTGAAATCCTAAGTAACTTTAATGAGGTATTGGGAAGCTTCTGACTTTCCACATCCTAATCCACCCTCTACTACTTCAAATGTTTTCTTTATTTTGTAACTTACTTATGTCATTACACAGAAAAAAAAAATACAAGCACACCAAGAAAGGTTGGCTTGTTGAATGACATGAAATCTACGGCTCGGCCAAGTGGACTTGAAGAAAGAGAGAGAGAGAAAAAAAAAAGGCATTTGCGTTAACTTGGCGCTGCGAGCATCCAAATCCAGCTGGCTTGCACATGCTTGCAGATGGTTTCTGCTACGGCTTGAATCCCATCAAAGTACACTTCGATAATCTGCCATTTTCTAGCATTGCACACTTGTCGATTTTTAGGGCACCAGTGGAGCTGTGTGCAGTTTACTAAGTGCACTCACTTTGGACTGGCATGTGTTGAAGGCCTTTAAGTGCGACCGCAGCACACAGGCACAACCCTCTACCCTGTGTGTGTGTGTGTGTGTGTGTGTGTGTGTGTCTCTGGAGAGGCCCTTGATGAGGAGAGCAGGCAGGAGTCTGCTGCTCTCCACTCATCCACCACGACGTTAAGTAGTAAGGACGAGAACTGGTCAAGCACATTGGTTTTTACGCTCCTTGCTAATGGTTTTTCTTATACACATCACACACACACACACACACACCTCCTGACTGTCACATCTATTTCCTGTAGCCATGCCGCTATCAGGAGTCTGGTGAGCTCAGGACCTTTACACCTGCTGCATTAGCCTCCATAGTGTGGCTCATAAAGGTTATTCTGCCCTGACATTGTTTGAAAAAAAAATTCAACTCTATCTCCGTCAACAGGTGTCATTCATATCCATAGTGCTTCCTATCATGAAAACATTAGTGCTACACCTGCATGCAAAAGTCAGACAGATAGGATTTCTATAAAGTCAGACAGTAACAGAATCCAGCTCAGTCTGTATACTGTAACATACAGTCAGCTGGGCCTCATCGACACACACACCTCACTCTCTCTTTTCACATACACTCACAAGTAGGAATAAGAGGCATGTGGAGCGCATTAACATACTGGAAATGAATCAGGAAAGTTCTGACTTTTAATGAAAGATACATGAGACGACTGCTTTTAACCATTTAAGTTCTGCCTCAACTGAAATGTAAAAACCGGAGGTGTTTCCTGAGCACATGCTTATTTATGTAGTGCGTCGTTGTTTTTAGATAATAATGGTGTGCGGTAGTGATATGTCTTTAAGGGGCATAAAAAGACTTTATTTCATTTTTTACAATGCGTATCAATTTTGAATACGTGACCAAATAGTTGAGTCTTACTAAATAATAAGTTATTGTAGTCATTTATCATAATTAGGGCTGTCAAAGTTAACGCAATAATAACGCATTAAAGAGGCAGTAGGCAGTATATTTTTGGCATCATTGGGCAAAAATTCCATAATAATCTTTCAGCATATTGTAATTCAAGTGTTCTGAGAGATAACTAGACTTCTGCACCTCCTCATGGCTCTGTTTTCAGACTTTAAAAAATCTAGCCCGTTACGGGAGACTTTGACCAATCACAGGTCATTTCAGAGAGAGAGCGTTCCAATTGACTGTGCTCCGGTCATGTGACCGGTACTTGGCGTTCCTTCAACAGATCTCAACATGGCTGCCGCGTCACAAACTTTCTCATTTTACAGCTAAACGGTACACTACAAGATGATTCTGAAAACATCTGAGGAGAGAAATAGGCTTTAATGTAACATAATATTGATTCATATTTGATCAGTGCTGCCTAGTTTGACCGTTTGGTCGGAGTTCGGAGTGATTGAGAGCCGGCTCTCATAGACAGCACATGGACAGCGGACCTCAGATCAGCTCTTACTGCTTGTTTTCCTCCGGTCTGTGATATCTTGCAGATAAATATATGATGTATATATAAATATATACATCATATATACATCATATATATTTTAAGATTATTATTTTTTGGCTTGTTTGCCTTTATTGGATAGGGACAGTGAAAGGGAGAGAGAGAGAGGAAATGACATGCAGCAAAGGGCCACAGGTTGGAATCGAACCCTGGGCCGCTAGATATTTTTTTGTTTGTGGTGCATACAAACAGCTGTTTGCGGCTTGTGACTCTCTCTCGTTCAATCTCTTTAACAAACAAAGACAATAAAACATGATTAGATGATAGTCAAGACTTGACCAATCAGATTTGACTATGTAAGTTCTTAGTCAGGGACACCCCTACACTGAAGCGTGACAAAAAAACATTTGTTTGTGTGTCATATAATAAAATGTTATGTTGTGAGACTTGTCCAGAAACTATATAAATCCTACATGCTGCTTCATCTCGCTATGAAAAGTTAAACTCAGTCCATCATAAAAAGGTGTTTTTATGTGTCACAGTAACTATAAAACTATGAAAATCTCTGCTGCATGTTAATAGTGATGCGGCAAACTACATTTTAGTTTTGTACAAATCTAGACTGCAGCCCAGCAATCCAAAAAAAACAAAAAACTAATGCCTCTCTTTAACCTCACATTCCTCTCTGTCCATCTCAATTAACAGCTACAGCATTATTCCTCGCTGCACGCCATTGTCTTCAAATCAAATGTTCCTGATCGAAATCTGCACAGACTGAACTTTTCTGTACATTCCCTGGAGCGTGCAAGTGCCGAAGCCATTAAAGCGTCTGAAACAGACGGAGTTGATGTGCTGTAATTATTCTCCATTGTTGCGGCTGTTACGGCATTACATGCAGGCACTTGTGAGTGCCACCTCTGCTGGAAGCCACAGACTGCTTTTCTTTCAGGATCAGTGGGCGTGTCCTTGCCGGGTTTTAGGTGGGCATCGGAGCATGTCACGAGCATTTGGCCTGACCCCCCCCACCCCTCCTCAATCCCGCCGCCCCTCCTCTGCTTCTGCACTGCGATCCACACACTGCCAAGGTCACTGGATTAGCATGCATGAGAGAAAGCGCACAATATTCGCCGAACATGAACCAAACATAAACGGGAAAGGACAGAGTACACTGAGCGTACACAGCATGCTCGGTAGCTCCGTTTTAAGGGGCATTTTGATTTGCTTCTTTACTAGCAGCCTCTGTGAAAGTATGAAGACTGAAAATCTTCCCTTCTGATCTGAATATTTCCTTTGTAATACATTCAGTACATTACATGCAAACCTTGTATACAATAGTAATATATGATTAATAAGTAAAAGTAATAATAGTGAGTCTCTGGATGCCTACTTGTGATGCTGTGGGTTTGAAATCTGGTTTATTAAAGCTTTGTTGTGACTGGATGCCTACTTGTGTCAATTACTAATATATGATTAAAATCAAAATACCTGCAAAAAGACACAGGATTGACAATGATGATTTCTGAATATCAACACATATTTTATTAAATGTCCCTTTCATGGGGGGATAAAAAAGGCATGCAGTATATTATAGGATATTCAAATAGCTTATGCTGCATCTAACCCCAAACCTTTCAAGAAAACATGCACACAAACACCAGATTGGAGGACAAAGTCATTCTGAATTGATAAAATAAGATATAATGATTACCACTTAGTGAGATTAAATATAAAAATAAACTACACTGGGGTTAATGCGGTTGGGAAATACACTTTCTTGCCAAGTCTGGCATGAGACGCTTGATATCATTCTTGTGTCTGTATGGTAAATACAAAGCTACAGCCAGTGTCTATGCTAAGCTAAGCTAACCAGCTGCTGGCTGTAGGTTCATATTTAACATGGGAGTGGCTTCGATCATCGAACTGTTGCTTTAAGGTACCAGAAACACAGCAGAAGCAGGGTGACATACAATACAGTCCATGCACATAAAAAAAAAAAAATCAAGAGGTTGCCAAACGCCCTAACCAGCTCATTAATGTAAACTGTGCTTAGTAAGTGCAGAACTTGAATTTCTCCTTCCTGTTCCAAGTGAAAGAAAAAAGAAAAGAAGAAATATAAATCATCTCATCTCAGCGCATATCTGGAGAAAGACAGTAACATCCTGCCTGAGAGATTTCTGATAACTAACAGTGATACACGCCGCATGCCTAACCGATGCTCGCTGCTTCAAGTAAGTCCCATGATCCTTTGTGCCGTCTCTCTGCACAAGAGCCGTAATGAAAAACAGACAAGGCTCTCCCACTGCAGCGACCACAAAAACCTCCACTCACTACACATGAGAGATTAGCCCGCTCATTAGGAGAGAAGGAAGGAGCGAGAGGAGAAGGAAAGGAAGACAAAAAGAAAAAGGGACGCCTTTCCAGGAAAAAGGCCACGTTGAGGCAAGGGTCCCCTCGAGAGAAAACAGGCCGGGTCCCCCTTTTCTTACAGAATACACCAACTAGAATGGAGGTTTGAACCGGCGACCTGCTTTACATGTTTTGCATCAATGGCGTGGGCTGAATTGAGGCTAGTTTATATACGAAACGTTTAGCATGTCAGTGGTGCAGCAGACCCTGTTTATGCAAAGCTGTGCTCTTAATGAATAGGTTACAATCTGTGTCAGTGACGTTTAAATAAGATTTTCTACACCGTATTATCGGCTGAAAAGCATGTTGTCTCACACTACTACTTATGCTCTCCAGTTGAGAGAATCTCAATCACGAACTGCTGCCGTCAAAATACATGAAATTTAGATTATGGATGCTGAGTGGGGCAAAGCAAAGCGGTGGGGAGAAAAAAAGAAACATCAGTGGTTTGCAAAACACTCAGATGCTGGGAACCAGCCTTGGGCCAATTTAATCCATTTAGTTCTTTGAGAAACAAGTTAAATGGCTCAAGTTGTTCCTGGGTATGAGCGATGCCAATTTGAGATGGTGCATGTGAATTACCGCGAGACGCCTCCATGAGTCGGCTGACGAGTGAAGAAAAACAAGCATCAGATTGTTGTTTCGAGAGGGAGGAACTTCAAATTCAGACAGGTAGTGTTTACAGGAGCCAACGCACCGCTACATCCATATAAGCCTGTACTTTGGTTGCTGCTGGGTCGGCACATTTGCCTGTATGAGCAATGTTGCAAAACAGAGACGAGGACAGGATAAAAATACATTGTAGGAGCCAGGGAGCTACTCAACGTGCGAGCTGTCCTTTTCCAGCAGCTACAACACAGGATGTTAAAAATATAAGTGTTTAGCAACACTTCCCCTGAGAAGCAGTCAATTTCCCCTGTGAGCCGCATCCAAACAGCAACCTTATTTCTCTTTCTCCTCATTTGTCATAAGCTGCCATCAATGCATCAATCAATTACCAAAAAGCTGTTAGCTGAGTAAATGTGAAAAAACAGGCAGCACTATGTTTTTATATTATAAAAGCTTAATCCACAGCCGTTATAATAAGAGGAGTGCTGCAGAGTGTGTGGAGTAATTACATGCAATGATGAAGTCAGGTGCAAAAAAAAGGTCTTCCATTCAATCAGTGGATTCGCCAGGAGAGACATTAAGTTTATATTTGTTGCATTTAGCTGTACAATACCAAAAGGCCAAATTGGGGGAAAGGCCGAGTGCTTTTACAAACTACGAAGGCAGACTATATGTGCTGCAGGATACTTACTAGGCCCCAAATTGTTGCACTTTTTTACTCTCCACCAGAGTAACACTCTGAGGAGTCACATGTTATACCATGCATCACCCCATTGTCCTGTCAAGGCTCAGGGAGAAAAACACACACACAGTAAATTCAGTGCTAAGTGACATTAAAAAGAGACCGTCGGGGTACAAACTTATAATTGCATGTTATTTATGAGAAGTGGTGTTTGTAGTTCAGGCGCCTTCAAGTTGGCACATGTACATGCGAGCCTGCAGACACTTGTGGTCTCTGACATGTCTGTGAAGACACGGCTGCAAAAGCTGCACATTTGTGGCAGCTGTGTTTGTTGTCTTTGTTCAACATTCACCTAAATTATGTTATTTTGTGTGGAATTGACAGATTGCTAAACTCTGAGGCCCTAAATTACTGCTGCACACAGAGGTAGACAAAGGCAAGCTACTCATTTTGTAGCTGGTGACAATTTTTGTTGGCTGAAATTACCAGTGTTGTAGCAAATTTCTGGAGAAGGGTCTATCTGTAGCCTCGCAGGCACGCCCACTTAACTACACGACACGCCCCCTGAGATGACTTCTGGGATTAAAGGTACTTATTTTAACTCAAACCATGATGTTTTCCTAAACCTAGCCAAGTAGTTTTTGTGCCTGAACCGAACAAAGTAGTTCTGGTGCCTAAAGCTGGGGACACACCAAGTCGACATAAAAAAACTAGGGGCGATGAAGGTCACCAGTTGAAGACACCACAAAGACTACAGCAAACGGTCAGTTAGCACGTACTTTCTGCGCCTGCGTGAGATGAAATAACTCTCCACACCAGCAGGTCGCGGTAGTCTGTATTCGTCATTCAAAAAGGGAAACCGGAAGATCGAGGACTGCAGATATACAAGCCGTTGTTATGATACGTACATGAAACAAAGCAGCGTTTGCCGACCGTTTTCACGACACTCTCACTCACTACTTAGCTTCATTCCAGATGGCCATGTCGCTGTGAGAATATCCGTGTATTGGAATGATCAGATGAGATGAAGATGAAAAATGAGAAGAACCTTCTGTGTTTTTCCTCTTGACTTTACTCGTTGACTTTCCTCACGTCCGTTTCTCTTCTTGTGCACTGATTCGTTTAAGCTGAACCGCCAATCAGAGCGATTTCTCTCACCGACGAGCTCCGCCGCTGATTCAACATGCTGAATCGGCCGAAAAAACTCCAACACGGGCCGACTACAGCCGACGGTGCGGGACACGCCTCGAAAACTAGGCCGACGGACACTCACCAACGGCCCCAAACTGTCCGAAGGTCGACCGTCGGCTTGGTGTGTCAGGACCTTAGAGAAAGACCAAAGCTAAAGCTGCATGTCTCAACTAGTTAGTTGTAGTACTATGAATGAGATAGGTATAACTATCTATCTAGTTAGCTGGACATGCTAATGTTTACATCTTACATTAGAGCAGATTAAAACCATCATAAATCCATTCCTCACATTTCCGCTCTTGTATTTTTGGTTTATGAAAGGATCGCTCTTCCTACAGCCCAATGCACATCACTTCAGCATGTTGAGAAATCCAAAGCTTGACAAACCCTCCGTGCCTAGTTACGGTTGCTAAGCTATGATTGGACAATTGCTTTTCCGGGGAGGGGTTTAGTAAGCAATCAGCAACAATTGTAACACTGGAATTGTTTCTTGCAATGCTTATAACAGTCATGACAAAAGCGTGTCAGGTAATTATTTCGACTTACTGTAAGAGAAACTGATGCGCGGCGTGACATCATCCTCGGTGGCCATCAGTGATTGGAGGCAGCCAGCCAATAGCAGCGCAGCAGCCAGAAGACAGTGGACAGTCGCAGCTAATGTCCACATGGTTGCCTGATCCTCTCACACAGACACACAAATTCACACCGTTTGTTTTTAAGATTCCTTGGAATTCATTAAGCTCCTCTCGACTCCGCAGAGCTTTATTTTCTCACTCCCATCTTCCTGCAGGCTGAGGGGGGAGCGAACGTGTCCTTGACTTGATTCTCGTACTCCCAGTGGTCCTTACACACGGTTAGCAGACTCTTACAGCACAGAGAAGAGGAATCCTTTTCTGGATTAAAGGCTGCTTGTTGTCATCTACTCATAGTGCTCTTCGATGGATCAGCACTAAGCTCCGACCAGTGGCCATTTAGCAAAAGTCATTTTGGATCTGTGGAGAGAAGAGAGAGAAGTTGTTTCTTTATGTTTGATCCAAGAACATGTAAAAAAGAAAAGATGAAACAAGCTAGAATAACAGATCCAGATCCAACTTCTGACGCAATAACCACCAACTACAAAAGCAAAAGAACTGATACATTTGGCTGCGGTTCATTGTGGTGGATGGTGGGGATTTCACTGCAAACAACGAACCGAGAATTCATGAAGTTAAGGCGTTTTATCACCCAAAAATCACGGCCTCATCTCTATGACCTGAGACTTTAGCAAACTGATGGCTTCAGCTAAAGCCTTGATGGCAAAAACAAATATTTATGCTTCTACTGTTTTACTATTTCACCACATTGCCAAAGAAAAACTCAACTAAACGGACCGTTCAGACCACCAATCGGCTAACGTGAACACACACATCATGTGGTAGTTTAAAGGGTTCTACAAACTTTAAAGTCTAAGTGGATGTCCAATTTGCACTGCAGCCCACAACGTTTCTCTGCGAGATAAAACGCATGTTGGATTCTTTTTTAATCCCCGTATTTAATTATGCTGTCATCAACAATCGGTGAGAGATCCCCAAGAAGATAAGATGGCAGCTTGGCTCTAATTTTGTGGCTATGTGGGGGAATAAATGAAAGAACAGCGACTCCCGAGACAACTCTGTAATTTGTCTCAAAGAGGCGCAATGAACACATCTGCTCTCTGACTTTTATTGGCCTCAGTGTGAGTGTGCAGATAAGGTCCCGGTTATGTAGATGTAGGCTGAGATTTTTTATTTAGTAGGGGGTTGGTTTTCTTGGAAAACGCTTGAAATAGGTACTATACTCCCATCTGCTTCATCCCTCTTTGCTAAGCAAACACCGAACATAAACTGTATAGCTCTATGATTGAAATAAACTGGAAAATTGTGTCTTAGTGGTTCTTAAACCAGCAATAACACATTTTTGGACACTTGGCAGCAGAGACAGGCTGTAAACACAACACCGACAGACCTTTTAAGTTGGTATGGTGAATTTGCTTATTTACACATCCTGCCGATACAAAGGTACTTTTATTTTGAGTCATGTTTATGGTCACTTGGCAAATGAAAGTCCAATATTCACTCTCCTTTTTAGCTCTGTTTTTGGTCTCCACCAACACCTGAAAAACACCTGAGGGAAATATCTGGCTCTTAAGCTGCTAAATGTTCCACGTTCCCCAGCTAGTTGCCAACTTTATCTGAACAGATGTTTAGTAAGGAGCTTTTTATCTGAAAACAGCCACCTACTCCGGCCAAAAATGACGCTACTGTATGAGAGAGGTGAGTGAACGAAAACAGTTAAGTTGGGCCGGTAAAATGAGCTGAAAAACACCATAAAGCGCCGTAGATCTGAGGAGAAACGCAGAGTTGGCTCTAAATTATCTGAGTTTGTTACACAGTCATTTGATCCAATGTAATATAAAATGTTGATTATAGCCACTTTAAAACAGCCAAGCTAACAGCTCTGCCAGGCTGCATTTACTTTAGCAAAGCAGCTCTGTAAATTAAATGTTAATGTCAACATGCAATGAAAATGCTAAAAGGCTGTTTAATGAGTGTAATGTTTACTATACAAACCATCTCAGTTTTGCTAATTAGCACTAAACACAGTACCGTTGAGGCTGGGGGGGAATGTCACAAGTTTTGGTTGTGTTAACAAATTAAAATGTTGGTGCTAAATGAGAAGTGAGTCACCAAAATGACTCAAATCAACCTGAGGGGGGCATGAATGTTTGTACGATATTTCATGGTATTTCATATTTAGGTGTGGGTCAAAGTGGTGGACACATTACGCATGAAACAGTTGCAGTGAAACTGTTTGCTTTGCTTTGATTCTCACGATTTTACCAATATCCTAAGAGTACAGACATCTAAGCCAGTGAACACAGCAAAGCCTGTTCCTCACTACTCCTTATTTGCCCGACAGCGCTGGATGTTCCCCCCTGAGCTCCCACATAGGTGGTGACGTTTAGAAAGTAAACACTGGAGAGCACATGGTGTCTCTGGCTGAGAGCTTGCATCACTGCAACAACTCCCACAGGACCCCATTCAAATATTTATGGTAGCTAATAAATCCAAGACGGCCGAGGGGGGGGTCAGTTAGTGGCCCCAGGTTGGCTGCTGAAGAATACCATTTCAAACCTCTGATCAACCTGCTCATACAATAACTGAATGCAGGACAAACAGATTTACAACCCTGTCTCTTCGCTACCTGCCGGTGCAAAGACTACAGACGGACTAGTTGTTTAACACACCTACAGACTGGCACCAGGCAAAATTAGCAGCTTGCTGATTGAATGGCTTGTTGAGTTGATGGCTGGTAGCAGACAGATTACAGGTCACTGGCAAGCTGTCTGTCTTTGGTAACTGGGGGGTTATCTGTCTCACCTTTGCTATGGCAAGACCGATAACACTAGTTTTACTGAATAAAACCTCTCATTTTTGCATCTGTGCCTCGCTGTCACACCCTTGTCTCTGTCCGTCTCCTGGGTCTCAACCAGTGGACCGATATGTCTGTGTCACTCTTCACTTCACTACCAGCCTGCTTTTGGTTCCTGCTGCTACGCTGAAGCAAGCTGAGCGGGAGGCTGAAACACCTGCCCATGATCCCGTAACATCTCCCTCCTCCCTCCCCGGCTGGTCCATCTCATTGCCTGCTGAGACTGCAACAACAAGCTTGGCAGCCCAGCGTGTGTCGCTCGCACACCCCAGGTCTCCATGTTCCCAGGGCTTATCCTTGTGCGACTCCAGAGGTCTTTTAAATTTTAATGAAAAGAGGAGAGTGCTGTTGGGAGGGTTTGCTGGCACTCTGATAAATTAGGAAACTTCTCGGCCAAGTCTGTGGGGCAGTAATGCATAAATAAATATCTTAACACCATAGGCGCAGTTTGAACTTTAAGGTTGGGGGTTCACAAGAAAAAATCTAGAGGGAATGTAATGTGTACAACGAGCTGAACTTTTGTCAGACACCCTGCTTCTATGTATTCATGTCGTTTGCTTTGAAAACCGCGAGGAACGGCTGATTGGTGAAGTTCAAATGAGGAGTTGTCTGTACGATACCTCCTCATTTCACTACAGAAACCTAAATAAGGGGCAGCTTGCCGGAGGGAGATCGCCGGAAGGTTTCCTACTTGCTGTTGGCTATATTGTTATGTCATTTCCGATAAATAACAGAATAAAAAACATGTGTTTTTAGTTTAAAAAGTACAAATGTAGGAAGATATCAAGTATCACCCATCTTGTAAGCGTGGATGTATAAGGAGAACTGGATACGGCGTTGGAGGCGGGCTCCCGTTCAATCCTATGAAAGTTGCTCAGTGGCGCATGATGCCAAAATGGCACGTGGCCGTGACCGTCACGGCTTGCTAACCCCACCTCCCAACCCTTGGTCCAGCCTCAATCGGGTTCTCATTCACATGAACGGAGGAAGGGAAATGACTCTGGATTCGACTATTAGTGCATTTTACAACTTTAAGGACCTCATGATTTAAATAAGGGCTATTTGAGTGTTTCGGCTGAGAAGTTGATACACCTAAAAAAAAATGATCCGCTCTCTTCATAATGTAAGTCTATGGGTAAAAGTATTTTTGGGCCGAATGGCATCATGTGATGGACATGGATGTTGTAGTACCGCTGTTTGGCCACTACGAAAAATTGGGATCAACGACCGGCGCTCTTCCTGGGGGCTTGCTTGAATGTGGTTACATCTCAGGTCTGATCTCAAGCGCACAGCTGATAGGTACGAGGTTTGTTTACATGACGTAACAGAAAGTGCGTATTTAGTGTGGACGGAGAGCTCCAATGTTATTATAAGTAAATAAAAAGACCACAAATCTATCTTCTTATCTTGTTGGTTTCTTATTCTATCAATATGAAGACACAACAAGGTCGATATTATTCATCATTACAATAAATTATTAGTTATGTGTTATTATAAAACATATACATATCCCTAAATACATTTTTGGCCACGGGAACAAGGGGGTTCTGTGAGCCCCCTGAACCAACATAAACTGCACCTGTGCTTAACACTCTTGCATTGACCTTTCAGTGCCCCAAAAGGTTGTTGGTGGTCGCCATGTACGGTCACATTATCTAGAGAAGAGGTTATAAATGGTCACTACATGGACACTAGATAACAGATGACAAGTGGTGGGTAAAGACCTGAATAAATGGTAAACATATTCAGGTCTTCAGGTCAAAATTGCTGTAATAATCATTACTGTTTGCCAAATTTATTGTACTTAAATACCTCAGTTATGATCTATATGAAAACGAGACTGTTGCTCAGATGTGAAGTAACTATAAACCAAATGAAAGCTGCTTTCTTTGTAAAACCTTTTTTGATATGACATCAACTAAGTCTTACAAAAAAATTCAATAAATCTTTGTTCCTCGAGTTAATTGTATTCCTTGTAGTGTCTTGTATTTGAACACTTCTCTCAGGTGCCTCCACACAGAAAACAGAAATTGACGCAAAAAAAAGAAAAAAGTTGGTGTACTCAGTCATATGTCAATACGAAGAGGCCCCCGCAACCGACTAGGAAACTTAAGGTATCTGGGGAATCCAAACTACAGTATGACTCACGAGTGTGAAGCGTAAAATGTTCATATAAGTGAGGCCAGCACCCGGGGAGGACAAGATGGATGTTCCACAGCCCGGAGGCAGATCTGCTGAGGCCTAGCAAGTCCATTAAGGACAAGTAAACTGATGTAATGTCCTGTTTTCTTTTACATATGTTTTTCTTTCAACACCATGTCACAAGGACATGCGTTTTAGTCAAATTATAGAGTCCTAATCCATCCTGAAGAACAACGAGGCGTGGATCTGAAGAGAACGTATTAAATATTAATAAGCATTAAATCATATTTGACAGCAAGTACTCCACCAAAGAAAGTGATCTTATTAGAAGCAACAATTACAGGACTTATAGGATTAGAGCTCTATTCAACTGGAGCTGTTAACAGTACGCTCAGTGCCACAGGACCCATCTGCTCATCTAGGAGAAGGTCTGCTGCTCCTTGTATCTCTGAAGGGTGAATCTGGTGCCATATTGCTTAAGGCAACAGATTCATTAACCTTCCGAACCTCCCTCGAGGCTCCCCTTTTAATACCTGCATCTGTTGAGAGAGAAAAAGGATGCGACAGACGCATTGGACGATACCCTCGTCCAGGTCACGGCAAGTTCACTGGATGGGGAGCAGCATGAATGCTAACCATTTGGATAGCTTTGTGTAAACGACTGGGCTTTGTGCTCGGCAACCAGCTCCCAATAACTCATCCCCGCAAAGTGACTCGTCTCTCATTTAGTCTTTGGCACAGACTGAGGCAGTTATGGAGATAATCAGCGGCCGGGCAGGACCCTGTGATGAGAGCGCTATCACAGAGCTCGACATGAGGCTAGATTAGGCCGGCGTCCAATCCATTAACAGTATCATGAGCACATCTAAGCACAAAGTGAAAGAGAACTAGAAAAGCATTTCCATTTAATCGAGCAGCTGCAATCAAAAAACTTTAGTGTCTCAGTTTTTTGCCAGGTTTAAGGGTGACTTTGTAAGACTGCCAACTGAAGATCAGTAACTGCTCCCAACAAATGGACAAGTTTAAATGTTTTCATAAGAGTCAAATGTCTGTCCTTGTCTTGTAATGACGTTAAAGCTGTTTTTTTTTTTTTTACCACGTCTGACCCTAAAAACAACATGGGTGCAGGTTACTATTCAGGAAGATTTATGGAGCCATTATGTTGAGAAGAAAAGACCTCAGGAGGTGACTGACAAGGCAGAGACTCCTCGCTGTGTCTGCCATTATAACTCTCACTTATAGCAGTCTGCTTAGCTGAGTGGGCAGTGATTGGTTCAACCAAGGGGACAGAAGGGTGGTGGGAGGTAAAACCATTTCACCCAAAAAAAACAATGTCTGGCTATAGATGTTTGTTCTTTTATTAATAAGAACAAGCTGCAAAAATATAATTTCAATAACGTTAGCTTGTTGATGTCCATTCACTTGTTCCAAAGTCCAGCTCTTGTGCTGAATTTGTATTGATTAATAACTGGTACATATTATATTAAAAGGCTATATCACTCACACACATATCACTTATTGAAACTTTAACAATTACTCAAGAGCATAAGTAGTTAGATACTCGCTACATTACTTTAGTTACTCAGCCCAGTCTAGCATTAGAGTTCAGAGGTATTCACCGTATTGATCATCAACAGCTGAGCTAGAGGTCCTGTCCTCACAGGAGTTCAAACACCCCCCCAAGCCTGAACAAAACCAGGTGCTAAATGTGGGTTTACAAGTGAATAACATTAGCAAGCAAGCTGAGACGACACAACATGTAAATAAATCACATTCCTCCTCTTCTGGGAGACGCTAATCACCTTCAGCATAACACCTTAAAGTGACGTATACAAAGGCCATGGAAGCTGTCTGGGAGATCCGGTTATATGTTGAAAATACATAAAGTCATCAAATGCCACTAAAATGAAGGTTATAAATCTACAAAAACTTAAAAGAACTCTAGTCCAGTTAACACAGCGATGAATGTCTATTCTAGCAGCAGGGCTGAGCTGTTATCAGCTGCTCCAACAGGAAATTTCAGTATTGGGGATAAAAGGACAGTAAAAGCAATGTGCTTCTGGTCCATGAAATCAGTTTTACTTCATAAATCTCCATGAAATCCTTGTTTCGATTGCATTCGGAGCAGCATGACGATAAAGGGCCGATGAGGGACTGCTAAAGATTGAGCAATTCAGCTACACAGTGCTTTTGCCGGACTAAATTTCACTTAAACAGCCCCAATATTTACTTTTTCACAACTAAACTTCAACAGTCCATCTGATACATAACTAATAAATAGAGGATTTAGAGCAAAAACAGGTTTTCTTACTTTGTAAACTAACTTAAACTGTTTGAATCCTAAACCTTTTAAGTGGATTCCTCAGTCAAGGGTGGAAAGGTTATTTTCATACCGTTTATGAAATACAGCGCTATGTACGGCACTTTGTGTGAACAAGGGCTCCCACATTTCCTCTCATCCAGCCCACCTGGGAACGGGACAGAGGGGACTAAAGAGGAAGGATTCAGCTGAGCAGACTGCTCCCAGCACCAAGAAGGCAGACTCCTAAATAAATCACGACCGGGTTAAAAATAAACTGTAAAAAGTTGAGGATGTCTGGTGCTAAAACGGCTCATTGCTTTCGTAGGAATGTACAGCAGCTTACAGGTAATATGTCTATCAGAGACAAATCTCCAGGATATCCTCTCAAAGAGGCCTTTGAGTAGTTTTTAATATGGACGACCTCGTCATAACAAGCTGAACACAACACAGACTTTACAAAAACATCTTTCCAGCCAGACAGGTTTGTTTTTGCTTCTGAAAACAAATTCATATAGAGCAGGAAATGAAATGTTAAAAGTAAACATGTTAAAGGAGATTTAAATGTCAACAGAAGCAAAGGAATCGATAGGACATCGACTACTACTAAGCTGCTTGCTTTCTCTTTTTCTCCTAAGCTACAGACCAAACCCACACATAAGACACAGCCACAGAGAGAGAAAAAATTTCTTATATTGTCTCTCCAATATCATTTCTAGCCTGCAGTCAGAAACCAGCCGAGGCCTCCGTGTCAGCACACAACAGAAGAGACTTTAACCCGGGATAAAATAGAAAACCTTTATGCACGCTCCAACTTTGAGGTCTGTAATATGGGACAGCTGCACACTAAAGGTTCAGGATCCTGACGCCTGGGGACAAACTTCCTGTGAAAGGAGACAAATTTGCTAATCAAGAGCCATTGATTTAACGTATGCCTCTCCGTTTCCTCTATGCAAATGTGTTTATGATAGCAAGCAGCTGATAATGTATATGTTGCAACACGGTATTGATTTGGCACTTCTCCAATCCTTTACAATAAGGGTGTTACAAAAACAACGAAGACAGATAAGAAGTGAAAATATCTAAAAAACTGGTGTATTTTGATGCAAATAAAAATTACAAATTTCGAAGTCTTTTATTTTGTTTAAATGACCAACTCCTGAATGCACTTTGGATGCTTTATATTTGTAGTATATTATCCAGAAAGGCTGAAATCTTAAGATAGCAGGCATTATTTCCTGGACACAGTATTATCTGCCATCCCGAGTTTATTTGACAGTAATGCGAACGTCTCTGAGAATTGAAACCAACAGCGTTTACTGAATTATTGATTCACATGTGTGATCCCAGAGTGATAATATGAGGATACTGACGTTTCCTGCATGTATTATTAATTATTCATTGAATCATCTTTCTGTTGACGACTGGCTGTAATGCATCCTGCTGTGGTATGTCCCTGGTGCATTCAAATACACAATGATGACTTTCCAACAACAAAATTATAGGAAAATACTGACTAACAAAATTTGGATTTTACTCAAGAGACATCAAACTTCCTATGAAAGGCAGTCACTTCCCACGACCCCAATATGACTCACTCGCTAGTGGTTCAAACCGCCATCGGGTAAAAGCGAATACGGATCAAAGTTTCCTTTTACAGACACAAAGTGAACTTACTAAACTAGAAAGCAGTTCAGCTCAGTGATGGCATGTTCAATGTGCTAATTTAGTAACAGATAATGTGTAGAATTTGTTGATCTGCAACTGGATTCAAATCTTGGATTTTGTTGAATTTACAGAGCAAATTAGTGAAAGCTCTGTTACTTGTAATGTAACATGAAAGCCATTTTGCTAAAACACTCAAACAATAGTTATTAGCTATTACTGGTTTGAAAGAATAAGGGCTTGTGTCCACATTGGGTGTTTTTCTGAGCGCCAGCGTCTTTTTTCAATTGTTCCAAATGAGGAGAGAGCATATGCTCGCCACATGCAAAAGAAAATAGAAGATCCCATAGACGTCAATGCAATTTGACGTATGTTTGGATTGTAATTTTGACAAATTCCTATGCATTCATCTCTTGTTATACAAACGTTTGTTTTATACACATGTCTAAATTATTTTACGACCTTGCCTGAAACTGAGCGTTCGCGATTCGTTAATAAATTAAGGTTGATCGCCGCCATGTCCCTTCAGTCTTTTCCCGTCCAACACAGTGGCTGGATATGGCCTATCCAGACATTTATATATATATTTGATTGAATCACGTTCGGCTAAGTATTGTCTGTAATTAACCAGCCTGTTAATAACCAACTGTTTGATCTGTAGGCTGAGATTTAGTTGGAGACGACAGTCTGATGCTGCTATAATGTTAATGCATGACTGTATTACTGCAGCAGCCTCACACTCAAACTAACGTTAGCTAGCCATGCTAGTCACTGTCACCAGCATCATTTAGCGATTTACCACACTGACAGTGAATATTAACGTATCGTATATGCCTGAAATCTCAGTGTGAAAGCCTCGGTTAACCCGCTAGACAACAGCTTTTCATCATTTTCTCTCCTGTAACAGCGAGTTTCTTTCCCCCAAAAGGGAGCTCAGCCTCAGCGATGACGCCATGCTGGTCTGGTCTATAACTTGGAGCCATAAAGCCCCTCAATTATATATTTATTAGGACATGGCAGGGGAACAAATCGGAGATCAGCCTTTTTGGATTTATTGTTGGTACAACCAAATACACAGCAACTCTTCGGCATAGCGTTATTACTATTACCGGTTTGTTTAAAGTAGAAGTTTGCAGACATGTTTCAACGTCTTCTGTTTACTCTGTTACCGTCTATGAGGGACACGGGATTGTTTTACCCCAAAAGGGGGGCGTGGTCATTCGAACCTATACTCTGGATGATGTATTGCCGATCTGATGTATTGTCTCCGATGGATTGAGCGATGTCAAGCTCATTCATGAGGGCAAGCATCCTTCAGTTGGTGCTCATGTTGAAAAAAACAATGTCAAACAAAGAGATCGCCCAAATAGACGGTAAACAGTAGGGGGAGATGCTAGTCTATCATACAACGGTGGTTAGAGTGGTGATATGTTGTCCAGATATTGTTGTCATAGAAACATTAAAAAGCACTCAGAGCGCTTGGATGAATCGCTCCCCAGTGCCCTGCCAGCGCCCTTCTGCCAGACAAAGACGCTATATGGACACAGGCCCTAAAGAGTTAACCAAATAAAATAACCCGGTGCATGCCTTAATCTGCTCATAATTAAGTTATTAGAATGCATATTAACGCGCTGACTGACTGTTCCACCTCTTTGCATCAAGCCTCCTTTTCACATTATAATCAGGTACAAGGCTGGACATTGAATGTGCCCTAATTGGCTTTACATGACCCTGAGCAGGTCCGTCTTAATTGTTTAACTACACTACGTGCACCGTTTCCATGATCCCATCATGCCCGTGTCTCTGAGTTAAAGGCATTCATTAAAATGCTGTGATGAACTGCAGGATCCACGTCCCTCTGTGTTGTCTTCAGGTTAGTAACGGGACTTGTCTTTCTGTGACATCTATCCCAACATGCTATACACACACACACATCGTTGAAATGAAGAGCGAAGACGATGTGACACCACTTTAAGAGCGGTCCAAAGCTCGAATAGGCTCTGATATTCAAACTCCCTTTTACATTTGTGCACATACTGCTCAGCTTTGCCACGCAGGTTGGAGCAATTATCATTTCAAACGAGCGAGTGAAGCAGAACTGGCAGAGGAGATAAGTGCTTAAAGGAGAGCTGGGGTCACCTTATTCCCTATGATACAGCGTTGCCCTTGCCTCAAATTATTCAAGCCTGACGGGGAACAGTGGGAGATCGGTTCTTGAAAAACCCGCAAAGCGTCAATAATGAGCTGTACGTGTCTGTCAGAATACAGTGTGATAGGAGGCCTCATTTCTCCCACTTGATCACAGCCGTGTTACAGAACTTACGGGAACCTTTGGAGATCCGCAATGATTACTATTAGACTGCAAACTCATTGGAAAATAGATTACACTCATCTCCTGTTGTTGCTTCTTTGTTGAAAAAAGTTCTCTCCACACTTTTATCCTGATGATGCATTTAATGAAGTGCGCTGACCAATCAGGAAATCCTCGTGATTAGAGTTGAACATTTTGCTTCTGGTAGGAATATAACAAAATAGAGACAGAGAGGAATTTAGATTTCCACTTGCTTAAGGCTCCACAGCTCGACAGACTGCAATTTAATGACTGTCTAAGACGTCAGCGGTGAGAAAAAAAGAAAGAAAAAGCATTTCATTTATTTCCCTGCCACTCTGGCCTTCCTTGTGACTTTCTAACAAAGATGTATAGAGAGCAGTTGTTGCTATCAAAGCTAGAAATGGCCACAACAGCACAGGACAACATCTCATTCGTCTGCCGGGCTGATGATGATGTCAGTCAAGTCTGTGAACAAACTCTGTGGCGTGACAAAGGAGAGTTGAAGATTTACAGTCATGTAATCACACAATGGAGGCCTTTGTGAGGTCTCTGGACCACGCTGTGTTAGCATCACAGTTCATCTGCTAATTACGCCATCAAATCCAAAGACTTGGCGATCCATAGTAGGCTATTCATCTCATGACTTAAACATCGAGTTGGGGGGGCACGATTAATCCCCGCAGTTAAACCGATGTGAGGACTCATTTCTTTACGCGATTTGACAAGCAGGGCAATAGGATTTAAAAAGCGGATCAGATGACGATATTCTGTCTCTTGGCCCCTGCTTCACCTTTGCAAACCCACACTGCAATCACGTCAGTGTGTTCAGGTATGAACGCTGACGATCGTAACCACGAGCCTCGACCACAAGATTGTTGAGATTACTCATTCCAGGTGGAGACATGACACAGTTTGAGTCGTTTCTCCGCTTTGCCGCCTCAAGGCTGTTGGCTGTTTACTCTCTGCAAACATGTCGACATCAAAAGGAACAGCTGAAGCACTTCTGCTTTGTTTACTGTCAGGGGCTCCGTCTTTGTCTCCGCGAGCAGTCACCGCCAATAAAGGAAGTAATAAGTCAACAGTGTGGTCCCTCCTGGCAACAGTCCCACTGATGATAGCTGATACATGGAACAGATAAGGAACGGTCTCATAATGGAGTTATTCACCTAGAACAGTTAACGGCGTAATGATAATAATTAGAAATTAGAAAGATGGATGACATTATGATGAATTGATTTCCAATGAAAAAGCGATAAAGGTAAGGGACTGTATGAAAATTATTTGGGTGGGGAGAAGGGCTGAATCTTATGTTTCCCTCCCCAGCGTCAATATTTGGATCCTTCTTTAGTAGTGCAATACTCCCCCTCGTCAAATATGTCATACAGTAATACTTAAACAGTGGACTGTAAATTGGTACAACTCATTTGATCCTGCACCCTAATTAATATGCACCCTAAATATTAATATCTTAATGAAACAATAATAAAATATAGCCCCTGATGCCATATTTAAAAGGAACAATGTGTAACATTTAGGGGGATCTATTGGCAGAAATGTTTTCGTTACCTTAGAATGAGCAGTTTATATCTACATATGGAGCGGGTCCTCTTCACGGAGCTGGCCACCACGTTTCTACAGTCGCTCAGAACGGACAAACCAAACACTGGCTCTAGAGAGGGCCATTCACGTTTTTGCGTTGGCCACCGTAGTTCTCCTACACGCTTGGCACACGGGAGAAGTTTCAGTTGGTTGCATTCTGCAACCTCTAACCTTTAAGGTTATATTAGAAATTGCAAAATGTATTGCAATAACTTCACAAATTGGTGCATAACGCAACAAACACCTTTTTTTTTTTTACAAAAAATCTGTAAAATCTGTAACGATGTATGATGTATATTACTTATATTGCAAGGGAAGACTGAAATAAAATATAAATCCAAAGTGACAAAAAGAAAAGACCCTCCACTGCTCTCTTAACAAAGTCAGATTACCCCGTCAACCAAAAGAAAAATGACAAAACCCTCTCCTTTTCTGACCCCCCCTTCCTCCCCTAATAATTTTCATACAGTCCCTAATATAAATTTTTTTTCTTTACTGAAGCATCCTTGAATCAGTACATGCTTGTAGCTTTCTATAGCTTCACATAAAGTTACTTGATACCTGATATACCCAACAAGTGGACACATGGATGGAAGCACTGCAGTGTGGTTTATTAATGTGTTAGAATAGAAGCTTTAAGAAAGAAAGAAAACTGCAGTATTCCCTTCAATAAATGGCTTGCTTATCTCTTCTAAGCAATAAAGGACACTTTTTATTCACTGCAAGTGCCCCCTAATAACTTCCCCCTCCTGCCACATGTCAGAATACAAGCTCTTTGTTTGTATAGCAAAATAATACGGTTATATTTTGTAATTTCATATGTAAATACTGAATCTCAATCTATCTTGGGGGCAAAATAAAAACACAATGACTGTATCCATATCGCTCCAATTGAAATATAAGACGTAGATATCAGCGTATTCACAAGGAAAAACATTCCAGGCACACAGAAAGTCTGTTTTCCATTACAAAAGTCACAGTTTATCTTTTTTCTCTGCATTTCTTTCAAAACAAGAGAGGGAAAATGGGGGAAGACATTTATTTCTCTCTGGAGAGGAACATGTTATATAATATGTTTCCATCCAAAGACAGCCACCTCAGTTAAGGCCTCATCCAAGTTGATGCAGAGGGCACTTCTGGCAAACTCAAACACTTGTCAAACGGACACAGTGCAGTGATATAAACCTTAACAACCCGGCTTTGCAGCTTGATCCCAAACGCGGTTAAACACGGCTCTGTCACGGCTCAACTTTATTATGCGAGTGTGAACACGCTCCTCTATTACAACTAAAGGAATACTAGAAATATCATATCTAAGTTTATAGTTGCTATTCTGGCCCTCTCAACCATTTCTCCTCTGCTCAATCTCAGACTTAACATTATTAGACTGTAGAATATTGCATTAACCTTTCATAAGGTGTCCAAATATAGAATAGAAATGCTATTAAGATACATGACATGTTGAGTTTCCAGTGTAAACACAGCACAAACCACATTTAATGAAGGAAAGTATACTCTCTCTATACATACACACACATTTGCTAAACAGCGTTGAGCAAATACACCGTACGTCTAATAGGACTGGCGTAATCCTGTGGTTGAGCTGTGATATGTGTGGACTTTACAGCTAGAGGCACATGACAGCAGTCTCATACGGACCGGTCAAATGAAAGTGGAGCACATGTTTTTACTATCAAAAAACAGATTTGTTTGTGAAAGTAATACCAGACTCTGCAAAGCGCAAACAACAGGGGAAGGTAGAAGAGGCAATTAGAGAAATTAATTTCAGGTTCATGTGCTCGGCCCCATAGGGACATCACCTGCGTTCAGAGAGCCCTCCTTTGGCCCCCACCGTCTAAACCCCTGCAGGGCCTGGTCAGCCTTTCTACAGCACCTGCAGGTCACACTGAATATGAATGGCCTCGTAACTGGCAGACAAAGCTATGCGTAGACACAGCAGAGACGGTCGGTCAAACGGGGCTACAGCCAGGTTTTAGTGAATGCAAATGCGAACAGTTAAACCTTATCGCCCTTGTGTCAAAGCGAGGTGGGACTTTTCACAGTTTAGGTTGCATTAACGGTAGGAATTCTTGCAAATTCTTGCAAATGACGTGCCTTTCACTGCCTAAGCTGCACGTAGCTCTTTCTATTTGGGATGGACAACAACCCCTTTTTAAACTCATGTGCACTAACTCAACTCAGCTGATGGAAAGGCAGTAGGGTGATCAGATGCCAACAAACCAAATGTGGGACAAAGAGTATGTTTGTGTGGGACAATGTGGGACACGTTACCAAGGCTGAGAGGTAGTCTACAATTCTGGTATAATGTCTATCTAACCTAAATAAAATACATTTCTATTCTGCCTTTTATCTTGTAACATATCTATGCTTTGCCCGAATGCATCCATAGATCCGCACATCTGTTTTTGAGCTGCACGCTTCCTGTGAGACTCACATGAACTGTGTCGCTTCATGTCGTGTGCCCCCGCCCCCCCCACCCCCCGTGTGAAATTTTAAAATAACTGGCAAATTTCACAAAAAAACTCTGAGAATCGCCTTCCACCGGCTTCTTAATACTTATAAGTAGTTTCACAGTCGTTGTCGTAGCTGCTCTTCCTTTTCTTTGTGGTAGTTTCCATCATATTCTGCCTAAATCTGCATAGCGTGTGACTTTGCGGTGACTCGCAATTTTTCTCCGTTGGGCATAGCGTAGCCAAGACGGTTAAATGTTAACCTGCACTTGACCCACGTGTGCGCAGTTTGACAGCAAACACAGACAGCCCCACGTGATGATAGCCTTCCCTGCTTTCTTCACAGCCATTTGATGAAAGTCAGATTTTTAAAAAAGCGTCTGTCCTGCAGTGGTTTGAATTTTGAAAACTAGAGTAAATCAAAATGTGGGACATCGTCTCAACATGTGGATAAAAATGCTGTGTAGTCCCTCGTAAAGTGGGACACCTGGTCACCCTAAAAAGGCAGCGTGGCTGGCTTCAGGCCTGCCTCGTCCTGGGTGCAATCTGGCCTCAGCCCTGTGAAATGACTTGTTTTCCCACATGTCCACACTGACCTGGAGGCTGCAAACAGGAACACGCAAGTTCCCATCAGTTTGTACTGAGCCCTTCCAGCCCCTCTGGACACTACATGGGGCTATCACTAAACCTCCTGGGGGTTAAATACAACCAGAGTGCGTACTCCCCTCCCCGGTTTCCACTTCCCTTCCAACTCTTTCTACCACAACCTCTCCACATGCTGACCATTCCTCTGAAGTTGTTACAGTGGGTGGAGTGTTGGGTGGAGTCTGCCTGTTTGTTTTGAGTGTTTGAATGTGTGTGCGTGATTGTGTGGGCGGGGGTCTGTGTGTGTTGTGCATATGTGTGTGTGTTTTTCAGAGAAAAGAGAGGAGGGAGGATGGATTTTATCACGCAAGATGCTTTTGCAAGTGCTTTTCAGAGAAAAGGTTTGTTTACAGTAAGAGAGCCAGAGACTATCGGTGTTATTAGTGTTACTGATACAGTATCGCACACTGGTAAAGGGGAGCAGGAGAACAGCAGAGGCCCAAAGGGGAAAAGACCGTTCTACCGGTCAGTTACAGTCAGATTCCAGCAAAGCATATCAGCACCATCTAAACACCCAGGCTTTGGCTCTCCAGATTTGCTCCCATCAGTTCAGGATAAAGTACACATTAGAGGATGCTTTTATCCAGGGTGTTTGTTTCATAGAACTGCAGAGTGATATGAGAGGCATGTCAACACATTTTTACAACACGCCAGCAGAGATAAGAGGAGGCGGCTATTTGGAAGTGAATAACAGGAAGGTGTCATTAAGCAAGTGTAAAGCTGGACAGAGTCAATTCCAAAAGGCTCCACATGGTGTTCACAGACCTGTATGTTATTAAACAGGCCTTTTAGCAAGCAGCAGCAATTTTTTTTTTGCCAATGTTTCTTTTAAATCTGGTGCAAATAAAGCCAATGCAACAGAAGTGTTTGTTGTTTCTTTGGGTTGAATGCTAATAGCAGCTGTTTAATCATATGGTTGGATGGAAAACAACACTGGGTCCAGTCCATCAGGCAGTCTAGTCCACACCTACACATACTGCTTTTACAACAGGGCTGCAAATCACTGCTAATGCTGCAATTTAATTAGATTTTATAACAGATTTTGGGGATTTTGCTCAAGAGCAATGAGTGCAGGAGACCCTCATTAAGCACATCCTTGATGGAAATGACATTGAAGCAGCTCTGAGGTGATGCAAAACCACAAACTGTGTGTAGGGATACATTAAAAGTCTGGGTTAATGCAACAGAAGTGTTTCTGGTTTGTTGTTTCTTTGAGTTGAATGCTAATAGCAGCTGTTTAATCACATGGTTGGATGGAAAACAACACTGGGCCAGTCCATCAGGCAGTCTAGTCCCCACCTACACATACACTGCTTTTTACAACAGTGCTGCAAATCACTGCTAATGCTGCATTTTAATTAGATTTTATTAATCACATTTTGGGGATTTTGCATTAAGAGCAAGCAGAATAGAGTGCAGGAGACCCTCATTAAGCACATCCCTGATGGAAATGACATTGAAGCAGCTCTGAGGTGATGCAAAACCACAAACTGTATGTAGGGATGCATTAAAAATCTGGGTTAATATCGACTATTGTGAGTCAAAAAACACCACCAATCTATGCAATTTCTCCGAAAAACCTTCATTACGCGCAAAAGCTCCAATATTAGAACACATTGTCTCAGCTGAATAGTTAATTTTACATTTATGCCAGACTAAAAACGTCCACAAAGCATTCTCCCCAGAAAAAAAACACATAAATGTACTAAATTTAGGTGCAATTCAGATTCCCTGTCTCATCTCTCCCTGTTGTAAAGGTGTTTAACCTGATAAACCGAGGCGCACCGAGCAGGCACATGAAGACCTTACCATCCACGAGCTGCAGCACAAAAAGAAAAAAAGGAAAATCTCGGTCACACCTCAAGTCGTCTTGGAAAAACTGTCGAAAAAAAATGGACCGTAACAGCATGTAAATCCGCATAAGCGTTAGAGTCCGTTTAGTGCGTCCAGCGAAGTGAAGTCCATCATCCGTGGTGCGTTTAAAGACGAGCCTCCTTTCTGTTACAGACTGAAGAGAGGCTGGTTTGCTTTCAAGCTGGAAACTTTAGCTCCTCCTACAGCACACGCTGCCTTGTAAAGAGCCTGAAGCACACATGATCCACTCACTCCCTCAACAAATAACTTCTAGTTAAATAAAGCAAGAAAATAGCACCTACATTTCAGATTATATGTCTTTTTCCCCCCATGTGTCGGAGGGAAATAGGTCTGAAGTAGCCTACAAGTGTTTGTGAACTATGCAAAAATACAGAAATCTCATAGACAAAAAAATATGCATACACACACTCATACACTTGAAAGGCTACTCTATCAAAAAGTAAGCACGACTACAAGCCAAGTATTCTGTAGGCCGATAAGGCAAGAATACTTAGACTTTTCTGTATACTTGTCAGTATAAACCAAATATACTTATACTTTTTGTACTTGTAAGTATGAGTCAAGTATACTTAGACTTTTCTATATACTTGTCAGTATAAACCAAGTATACTTAGACTTTTTGTACTTGTCAGTATGAGCCAAGTATACTTAGACTTTTCTATATACTTGTCAGTATAAACCAAGTATACTTAGACTTTTTGTACTTGTAAGTATGAGTCAAGTATACTTAGACTTTTTGTACTTGTCAGTATGAGTCAAGTATACTAAGACTTTTCTGTACTTGTCAGTATAAGCCAAGTACACTTCGGCTTTTCTGTATACTTGTCAGTATAAACCAAGTATACTTAGACTTTTCTGTACTTGTCAGTATAAGCCAAGTATACTTATGTATACTTTTGTTAAGTATATCTATGATAAGTACATAAAAAGTTAACTGAAAATATACTCTCTTATTTTAATTTTACTAATAGCACAGTTGGATAAACTTCTTTGGGGTATTTTGTGTTACGTAACAATGTCTTATTGGAAACGCCTAAATGATTTGTTGCAAGGAGCTGCACGTATTTATGCAAAGATTGTGAAAGCCTTTTATTGGACTTTTGTCCAAACTTGGAACTTGAAAAAAAAAATTCTTGTTTGTTTTGTTTTTCATTTATATATGGCAGCATATTTGTAACACTATATAAAAGAGTGTAAAAACAACCCCCAAATTGCCGTGGGGCACAGAGGGTTATATGTCCCACGACAATTATAAAAGTCTAAAGTACAAGTGTTGCCAAATGCAGCAAATTTAATTTTACTGGACAAGAAAAAGTTATGCATACGTAACAATCTGTGCAGTATGTTGTCAACAACGTAGGCCTAGGAGTAGTGGATAGAGATGTGCATTTTCTTTTTGAAAGTATATCAAATGTGTTTTGCAGTATAAGAGACTCAAATCTTCTCTCAGATTTTGACAGTGACAGGTTTCAGGTTTCTGTGCTGAGAGGAAGTTTTCCTGCTCTCTTCTTGGGTATCAGTGTCCCCCCTTTTCTCTCTTCTCAGCGCTACCCTGCAACCGTCAAACAATGAATGACAACTGAGAGTGCCACCACAAATAGAATTACATGGGATTATACGCAAAGGCAACCAGACTCAACCATTCATGTAATCTCTTTTTTAGTAAAAAGAACTGTGGACTCTGGTCATGTAGTTTTCCTTTAGAAGCTCAAAACAACAGACATCCTGTCTGCACATTCTGCTCAGGACGTCCAATCAAAATGATTATTATCTTTTCTTGACAAGAACGGACACAAAACAAATTATCATGCATAACACAAAACCACTCTTCACACCCGCAGGGGGAGAAGATAACATTAATAATTATTGTCCAGCTTCCTCGCTTTCGGTGGCATGAGAGACAATGTGAGAATTTGTCAGATATTTTGATTATTAACACCAAGAAATGTGACGACAGTATAACCAGGCCAGGAGCAGAACGCCGGAGGCTGCATCCTGATAGCCCGGTCTGACAGAACCACGACACTTTACTCTGGAGATGTTGTCACTCTCTGACTGGTTTTGCGTGACTGTGCAGCAGATAAAGCAAAGACCAACCACCCCCAACTGGAAAAATATGTGACAGGTGGGAGAACAAATTTATGGCACTTCATTCTCTCTCTCTCTCTGTCTTTCTTTTTCTTTCACTATGGGCATGTCTCTCTCTCTATGATATGATCTCTGATAGACAGATGCCAAGTCAAAGTTGCTCTCCTTTATCTGCCAGGTCCTCAGTAATCCCTCAAATTCAATCAAGGATTACTTCTGAGAAGATTAAAATCATCCAACTTGTGCAAAAGTCGCAGGCTTGCAACAACAGGGGGGCGGATGGACGACTCAGCAATATGAATTCCTCTAAAATGGGTGGAATTTTCTCTATCCTCCTCATCCTCATCCTCATCTGCAACCGCTTATCCCGTTAGGGGTCGCGGGGGGGCTGGAGCCGATCCCAGCCGACATTGGGCGAAGGCGGGGTACACCCTGGACAGGTCGCCAGTCCATCACAGGGCTGACACATAGAGACAGACAACCATTCACACTCACATTCACACCTACGGGCAATTTAGAGTCAACAATTAACCTAACCTGCATGTCTTTGGACTGTGGGAGGAAACCGGAGTACCCGGAGAAAACCCACGCTAACACGGGGAGAACATGCAAACTCCACACAGAAGGGTCCCAAGCCGGATTCGAACCTGCAACCCTCTAGCTGTGAGGCGCCAGTGCTAACCACTGCACCACCGTGCAGCCAGGAATTTTCTCTAATGCTTTTCTATTTGTTCTGCAGTGACATATGGTGCAATAATATTCTAATACATTAAGGTACAGAGTCCCTCAAATTGTGATTAAGTTCTCCAAAAACAAATGGATTAAAAAATTATGAGTGCAAATGAGCCTCTACCTCACACTGAAAAAAAGGAGACGACGTTAAAGTTGCACAGTCAGACATTGGCACTCCCAAACTGAAGATGCAATAACAAGATGCTGAGTAGCTCTGCGGCTTTGGGTGAAGCACTTTGATAAGAATTAAGTGGCCTCCTGGTAATAAGCACGCCAGGGTTTATTTGGAGCATTTTACACTTTGAAGAAATAATTTCATGACTTAGAAAAAGAAGAAAAACCATCAATTAGAGCTGTTTTTTTAAAGTCCTGAAGGTTGTATTTCACAAATGCTCAGCGGTTGTTGATCACATCACCCTTAATCTGCTGCTGCACTCAAATAATATCCCCTTGTCGTGGCACGCGAACGCACCGGGGAGCATACAGCAGCTATTCATATTAAGGTCACGGCCACCCGTGGAGCTTTTATTGGGGTTAAGTATATGACAGACTCTTTCAGTAATACACAACACCAGATTTGGAGGGTGTTGTGTGAATGTAGCGGCCCAATAGGCTTTTGTCAATGAGATCATGTCAATGTTTAGATAAACAGGCTCAAATGCGCTCTAAGTTTAGATGAGCTTGTATTGTGTGTATAGGGCGCAACACGAATGAGTCCTAAAACCTAGAAATGAGTTAGCATTTTAGCACTTCTGGTTCCCTCATCTGGAAGTCAATGGGTTTTCTGAATGGGTTTTTAGTTAGATGTCTGAAATAAGGTACGTGGTTAACACAAGCTGGAGATTTCAACGATTTGTTCTACAATATAAAATACATCAGTAAATACCCCACTCGTGAATTTTGAAAAATGTGAAAAACGTCATCACGCCGACTGGTCCCCCTTTACAGCCTTGTTGTGTATACTCGCGTTCATGTGACTGTGGTGTAGTTTGTCTTCAGCTTCGTTAGCTTTTTACTTCTGGCAATTGCAAAATTACTTATTAAATTCATTATTAAGCGTTATTTTTAGCCACGCTAGCGACGGGGCTTTAGGGATAGCAATGTTGGTCAATTGGTCAGTCCATCGCTTTGGTCAAGACCGAAATACCTCAACAACTATTGGATGGATTGCCATGACATTTGGTACAAAGAGTTCAAGTTCCAAGAGGGTAGATTCTAATGACCTGTAGCGCCATCTATAGGCCTACATTGTGTTGATGATAATTAGCAAATGTTAACACGCTAACACGCTAAACTAAGATGGTGAAATGGGTAAAGATTATACGAAACATCAACAAGTTAGCATTCTGACATTTAGCTCAAAGCACTGACTGACTCTTAAACCGCCCACACGTGATCAGCGGTAAAATCGCTCTGCGCTGGCTGTGCTATATATTGTTTTCCTATGGGAAGAGCGGTGCCGCCCGACTATACCCTTGAAGTGACGCACCACTCAAAATGCCACCAAGCATTGCTCTCAAAGCTCAAATTATTTCAACTTTGACCTTGGTTGTCACTTACCTTTCAAAGCACAACCAATGAAATAACAGCTACAACTGTTGTTGTTGCCTAGAAACAGTTAATGACGTTCCTTACGCACTTTTTGTTGGCATATTATACCCGCGCTGCGCTTTGCCTCTGCAAGGCTCTGCACCCTATACCTCGCGGTGAGCGAAGAGCAAATTTCTAATCATGTGACGGCAGCTCTAGTCTTGTTCATTGATTACTGGCTCGTTGGTGAACTGAATGGTGGTGGTCAATATTTTATGTCTTTATACATACAATGAAAACAGGTTATTGTTCAAAAATGTCTATGTAGTATGAGTAGTATCTGTTGGAGGGGGTGAAAACAAGAATTATTAACATGCAACAAGGTCGAACTCATGATTCATTGAGCACAAGGTGTGCTCCGCGTGACCAGTAATTATTAAGCTCTACCCCTGCAGACAGTGATGAAGTCAGAGCAGCCCAGTGCAGGTGCACAGCCCTATGACTCATCCCCGTGTACGCACCTTGTCCCGCTCCGACAGTCCCAAAAATGTCCCCACATCTCACTCACCCTCTCTCTCTCTCTCTACGTAGGAGGACCTCTCTCTTCACACTGATGATTCATGACTAGTCAACTGATGCAGCACCCCGCTCTGAAAGTGTCCCATTTGCTTCCTCTATAAATGATCCTGAGTCGAGTTGTTTTGACAGGTTGCTCATATATCATGGATAGGAATGACTTGCTGTTTTGATATCTTTAAATCAAGCTGTAAGTGCTGTTGGTTGTGACCATATGCTTTATGCACATTTGGGAAAGCGACGTAAACTAATGTTTCTTGGAACAAGATAAGAATCACAATAAATATGTTTGTCAGTAACTTTTGTACACATGTGAAACCAATATCATGCATTTTGTCAAATGGAAACCCGCATAACTCGGCCAATGAACTATACTTTGGACCCTGATACAGTTTAAATCAAAATAGCAAATAATCATATTTTCTAACTTACTCCTAGTAGTATCTTGTCATGCAGATAGTTGTGCTCACAGCAACAAAAGATGACATTTCAACAAGACGATTCATTGCTAACATGCTCTCACTGACAATGCTAGCATGTGGATGTTTAGCAGGTGTTGTTTACCATGTTCACCATCTTAGTTTAGCATGTTAGCATGCTAACACATGCTAATTAGCACAAGACATAAACGCTGTGTTCCAAATCCATACGAAGCTACATACTGATTCTAAGCAGGTTTTTATTGCTATGTAGTGTGTTCACACTGGAAAAGTGACAACAGTTTTTTTTTCTTGAGAGTGTTCCCCATAGTCCCACAATACTGTGCTGTGATCGGCTAGTACTCGTTGCTTCGACTGTTTGACTAATTTTACCTTCAAGGCTTTCTGCCATGAACCATGCTCTTTTACTAAACCTAACCAAGTAGCTTTGTGGCCTAAACCTAAGAACTATTTTCCCATAATGCAATTCACAAAGGAAATGGAGAAGCAGCTCACAGCTGAAAAACATAAAATAAGTAGTCGGTGTAACAGTGGGCAACTCCGGGGTCTGAGAAGTGAAACTAATGCTAAAGTGCCTTAAACTTGCATTCTTTCTAACAGCCAGCAGGGGGCGACTCCTCTGGTTGCAAAAAGAAGACTGTATAGAAGTGTCTGAGACAATGACTCTACTTCTCACTTGATTTATTACCTCAGTAAACATTTGTAAACATGAGTTTATGGTCTCAATCGCTAGTTTCACGTCTTCTTCAATACAGCATGATGTTCATTTAGTAAATTATGGTCCCATTTAGAGTCAAATAGACCATAAAGCAGGGTATGCTTTAGGGTGTGGCGACCTTGTGATTGACAGGTTGCTACCACGGCGTTGTCCGGTCTGGGAGTTGTCTGTGTTTTCATCTTACAACTTTAACCCTTTCACAGTGTGTTTTCAGTTCATGAAAGTTAATTATAAACTTTTTAAAATGTCTTATTCAGAGTTTGGTTGTATTTAGCTCCTCCCTCTCGTGTCACTTCTGGTTGCAAATAACCAAGATGACGACGGCCAAAAACCAATATGACGATGGTCAAAATGCCAAACTCGAGGCTTCAAAGCGGCAGTCCACAAACCAATGAGTGACGTCACGATGACTACATCTACTTATACAGTTTATGTGAGTGTAGGTGAAACAGCTCCCAAAATGTTTTGAAAACAGGAAAATAAGTATTAAATCTATTATGGAAAGACATAATGCTTGTGAAATTTTTTTTTAAATGTCATTTTCAATGCTGTGAGCACCACAAACACAATTCCTTTCACCTATTGGGGTCAAGGCAGAAATCTCAGGACCAAATACCCCAGTATAATATTAACACACAAAACCCAAACTATCTGCATGGATAGATACCATTAGAGGTAAGTGAGAGAAGATGTTTCATTTTTTTTATTTGGATGAACTAACCCTTTAAGAAACCAGGGAATGCACTTAGGTAGAGTTGTTGGTAACAGACAGTGTGACCAAGCAGCATCAATAAGAAGGAGAGTAAATCGATGTGCCCGCAGGTAGCAGCTCATGTCCATATCAAACACATCCTTCCATCCTTCCCCGCAGCCTCACAGCCACCTCTCCGTCTGATATATGCCAGAAGTAAGCCTGTGTTTATAGTGACAGGGAAAATAATCAAACAGGAGAAGCAATTCATGTCATTTTTTTAAAATTTAATTGGCTCTTACTTTCATTCCTGACATGATCAATCATCTCAGGGTGAGTTTTTAAGGCTATTTATTTTAATTAAAGCTTAGACGTTTACCAGCTAACTTGTCAACACAGCTCATCATAGAGAAACAGGAAGAGTTGAAGACTGAATAATGAAAAGTCTTGATTTTACCATCAAGATTCAACTTGTTATGTTTCCTGTTGTAGACATTTTTTTTAATTTCTTTTCTTTTTCTTTAAGATTGCCTGCTTGGTAAAACTTTACAAAAGAAAGTCTTGACTGAAGATGTGGCAGAAAAGAAGGATTCAAGCGGCCTAACCTTTTTTTTGGATTAGCTTAATTTCTACTTCAGTAAACAGTACAAGAAATACACACCAACAAAGAAAGACAACTAGATAAAGAGAGAGTCTGATACCTGGCAAAGACTAGGACATGGACTCGAACCCTTGTCTCGAACTGTTTGGATGCCTCTTTATTTTCCATAATGAATGAGAACCAATATCTGCTGCCTGACAGCTTCTGTGCACACACCGGGGGAAGGGCTGACATGTGTTAATATGAATACAATAGGATGTTATGAGATTAATGCACACTAATGTGGTCCGGTTTTCCCCTGAGAGCTCGGGGGAAGTGACGTCAGTGACGGCCAGTGCCGTTTAAACGAAGACGTCGGTGTGTGTGTGTTTGCTCAATACATGGATTTTCTTTGTCTGGCTCTTTCTTGGTGGTTTTGAAGCAGTGGATGCTGCAGTGGAAGGGCATAGGTGAAGGTCCTGCACAGCTGCACAGCGGGAGGGGGGAGGGCTGTGGAAGAAAGCCTCCAGGCACTGGGAATGAATTAATGAGTTTCTGATTATTTATGAATTTATCAGCACAAAGAACTTTATTAATCTTGACATTAAATATAGTACAGCGTTAAAGGGGGGAATATCATTAAACGTAAGAAATTGCCTTGGCGTTTCTTAGGTCTAATGGCAGGTTTATCCATTAAGTGTTTAAAATTAAAAGCCAGTAAATCAAAACTTGGACTCGCTCCACTTTCAGTGTCGAGGTTTGTGGAGAACAGCTCATTAAAAACTGAATTAAATTTCCATCAGCTGCTTGGATAACAATGCAAGATATTAGTAATCCTATAGTAGTTTTAGCAGTGATAATAGCACGAATTAAAAGCGCAGGAAGGAACAGACACACTATATTTCCATCTGTTAAACAAGGGTCATCCATATCTTCTTTGCTCTCAACCTTGTGTTCTGTGTTTAGTCTCTGTTAAACTACAGTAGCAGCTATTCTTATGCTCTAAGCCGTTCACTTGTAGAAACACGGCTCTTTAGTCTTGAAGTATTCATTGTTGTTTTTTTTTAATACAGTTACAAATTAGACAGAATACATTTAGATATTGAAAGTTAGAAGTCTTTAAGTGGATATATTTTCCTGATACGGTATTCATGACATTTGGCGGACAGTTTGGGTAAAATAGTTCCTCAGTGTTTTCAGAAAACAGAGCAACCATCCTGGGTCTGTTTTTTTCTATAAGTAAGGCCCACATCGTCACATGTTTTATTAAGGAATACTTGTGGTGTTTCTGTTTAGAACAAATGGGGAAAAATATCAAACAATCTTTGAGTAAAAAAAGAAAAGAAAATAACAACCGACAGTGTAGAAGCCTGTATATAGACCCAACATTACACGCATGTGCACATTGAGTGCAATAAAATACGGGAATCCTTTTCTGTGCTGTATTCAGGATCCAAATTGGTTCCACAGTCGGCAGAGTCGATGAAATATTGATTGAATTGACCTTTTTTTACTTTCCTAGTCTTTCACAATTCTACTTTGAGTGAGTTAAAAATATTCACCTTCACTTTAGTTGATTGGTTTGACGTCAGCAGTGAGGGCAGGTTAAAAATGAACAAGTTCAGTCAGCATAAAGCTGTAGCACATCTAATGTAACAACAGCATCCTAAACTCCACAAAACAGATGAGAGGAGAGACTCCTCACCATCAGAGGATGATCTAGTAACAGATGAACTGCTTCAGGGAGAATATTAACATTTAGATTTTCTGCCAGGGTCACAAAGTGCAGCGTATGAGAGCAATATCAGCTCCCGGTCATACTTCTAAAGGTCTTTGGGGCAGTGGGGAGACACTATGTCGGCTGTGACGGGATTCAAACAGTAAGAAATCAATAAACTATCTCAGTATGACCAACACACTGACCTTTTAAGCACCCAAAATAATGCTTTAACAGCCAATGGGAGCTGACTATGCACTGCACTTCTTCAATGCCTGTTGGTTTATTAGTCTGTTGTTGGACCACCATCATAATTACTTTCCATTCATGCCTACAGAGTCAGAGTTAAACAGCCTCGGGGAAGAGCCGTTTCATGTGCTAATCATTGATTAAAAAAGAAAAAATCCACCAACATATTTGCACACCCTGTTCTATGAGGGCCTGCGGAGACGTTGAACAAGGTCAGCTGACTTCCAAAATATCTTTGTGGGTTTGGTCCTTTCTATGTGGTTATAGCTGCAATCATTGATAATAATGAGCGAGTTGGGAAGCATCGCAAAGCTAATTTGTTTGTTGGTTAATTGAAGAGCGGCATGCAGATTATCCAGCATAGGAAATATATTGTTTGGATTGCTGCCAGTGAGCTGGTGGCATTTGATGGATTACGCTTCCTTCCAGATTTGCTAGATATTTGTTTGTTTTGTGGATCCCTGTTGATGCACTAATCAACTAAACAGGATGGAGATGCTTAAAAAGGAACCCAAATTAGGCATCTTATATTGAAATGGAAAAAAAGAAGCAGTCTGGCTTCTTCTCAGCTCCATGTTATATAGAAATGGAAAAAACATCTGGATGAATTAGTTATGAGAGTGTCCACATGTGGAGTAGACCAACCATTATTAAATATTAACATTTCAACACACTGGATGTAAAAAGGTAAGGTTGCAGTGCGTTGCTACACAGAATGCAATGTGGTCAAGCAGCAGAAAAACAAATGCACCAGTGACTTCACTCCTCAGTCCCATTATCATTAATGTGTCATTTAGCAGTCAAAAGCTGTTGCAATAATAGAATTACTTTTCCTATTAGACTCAATGTCATTGAGCCTTACAGTGAAAGCGCCCAGTGCACATAATGGGGAAGCAGAAGACGTAGAGAGAGAGAGAGAGAGAGAGAGAGGAAGAGCATTGCAAGTGTCCAAATGTCACAGGCGCACGAGTTCACACACCACATGCACACACCCTGTTTTGTCAGTGACACAACAGGAACAATCTATACGTACATAATGGGACTGTCAGGGCTTTATTGTAGCCGATATATCTTCCCTGTGCAGGAGTCAGAGCAAACTAAACCATCACAGGAACTTAATGCAGCAGCATTGGTTTTCATTTGTGTGATTCCTTCCCCCTATGTTATCTGAATGCAAGACATTTTTCACACCTGGAGCATGTTTAGTCTTCACAATTCAGGCTGCACACACATGCATACATACATATTTATCATCACACACACGTGCACATCACCACGGCTTCTAGCACCTTACTAGGACACAGACACACAATGAGCCAAAACCCCTGACTGAATGCAATCTATTGCCATGGCACCCGGCGCCCTGGATGACCGGTATCTGTAGTAACTGAGCAACCTCACACCACTTCATCACTCCAAGCACAAACTCAGCTGCTTGCCTCTCCTCCTCCTCCAGGCTGCAGTGGCAGGCAGCAATGCCTCCCGGTGTTTGTCCGCCACTCTGCAGAAAAATCTCTCCCATCCTTTTGTCTTATTGTGAACCACTATCGCCTGCTGTCATAAGAGAAAGGAGGGACTCACCATGCTTTTTCCCCCCACGGCAGAAGACAGGAGCCAGGTGGAGCGAGCAGTGGCTGCAGTGGCGGAGGAATCCCCCCGGTAGTGTATGTGTAAGAGTGTGTGAGAAGAAGCGTGGAAGTGTGTGTGCGTGTGTGTGTGTGTGTGTGTGTGTGTGTGTGTGTGTGTGTGTGTGTGTGTGTGTGCAGGGGAGTCAGAGCTGATCCAGCAGATGCAGGCGGGAGCCACCAATAGAATGAGGAGAAGGAGAGAGAGAGAGAGAGAAGAGAGGAGTGTGTGAGGGAGAGGCAGCAGAGGAGGGGTCTGATAGCATTACATCATGGACTAGGGAATGGTAGGTTTGCAGGGGGGGTGGGCTACGAGTGGAGGAAGGTGTGTGTCCTTGTGTTTGTGTTTGTGTCTGCATCACCATCACTGTATATTCTCCCTCTGCAGCGGACCACAGGATGATTAAAGATTGTGTCCATGCTGCATACGGTGCAGTGCCGTCATGGTGGCTGCACCTGTGTGTGTGTGTGTCTGTGATGTGTGTCTGCAGAACATGAACAATAGCTATAATCAAGAAGGTATAGTAATCACACCCCATTTCATAGGTCATGTATACCCGAACCTCATGGTAACTATAAATAAGTGTTCTCACAGCTTTCATGTACAGATGCGTTCCAGATGCTGATTCTCTTTTCTTTTTCCTATTACATTGATGTCATACAGGCTTGCTGCAGACAACACCTGCAGACGGACATTAAAAAAAAAAAAAAAACTCAAACCCGCCCCTTTCCACATCACACTAAGAGCCACCAGCTAATGGCTCCCTTGTCAGTTTGAAAAAGCATTGATGGACACCCTGTTAGGAAGTCACTGACATTTCAGGTGAGTGATTCCAAACACTTTCTGCTGGCTTTGACATAGCACGTCTCTAAATGGAAGAGAAAACACACACACCCTAGCAGCAATCACCTGTCTCTGTGCAGCCTGCCATCCCTAAAAAGGAACAGAGAGTGAGAAGGAAGGAAAGAAAGAAAGAGGGAGTGAGAAGGAAGGGCGTTAGTAGAGAAACAATGACAGCTCAGGGTCATCCTCGCACCTCTGCTCTGTCTGTACCAATCTGGCACCAGACAGGCAGAAAACGAGATAGGAGGGATACAGGTGGCAGAAACACGTAGATAAGGAAGTCTTTCCTCCCAGCTGTCGTCATTCATTTTCATAAGTTAGGTCTATGTTTAGCTCCGTAGGCTTTGCGTGACTTATGCCATGTTTTTATAACACAATATCTGTCAGGATCATGGATATATAAAGAGAACAGGAATAAAGTACTCGTATCATACGGCGATCTTCCGCATCCATTCGACCCATAGAGCAGGCGCAGTAGCGTTTCCTTTAACTCCGCCTCCCAGCCCGCGGTCCAGCCTCGGTCTCACATGAACGGAGGAAGGAAATAACTCTGGATACAGCTATTAGTGCATTTTACAACTTTTAGGACCTAACGATTTAAATAAGGGCTATTAGAGTGTTCATTGATCTACCTCAAAATAAATTATCCGCTGAGTTGTGGACGTCTCTTTCTCAGTGTAAGTCTATGGGAAAAACTCTTTTTGGGCCCAATGGCATCACGTGACGGACACGGAAGTTGTAGTACCACCGTTTGGCCACTTCGGAAATTTGCATCAAAGCCTGGCGTACTTCCTGGGGGTGTGTGTTTACGTGGGAAATGAGTGGTGAAGCAAGAGAGAGAGAGCGGCGTCTATAGCAGCGAGTAGCGTCATCAACTTCGGCCAAGCAGGAAAAGTTAACAGAGTTTGGTTTGTCCGTTCTGGGCTACTGTAGAAACATGGCGGTGCAACATGGCGGACTCCACCAAAAGGACCCACTCCCTATCTAGATATAAACGACTCAATCTAAGCTAACAAAAACACGACTCTTATTTTCAGGTGATTATACACTAAAGAAAACATAGTTATTGATATTATATTCCATTTCTGCCAATAGATCCCCCTAATTGTTCCACAATGGTCCTTTAAGTTCATTCAAAAGATATGTTTAAACCATCCTGTCTCATAACTGTCTGTAAACCGTGTCTCCTTAGTGGGTTTTACTCTGACAGACGAGGTTAAATGAATAGTTGCACACAACCAATAGCTTCCTCTATTTTGGACTCTCTCTCCCCTCAAAGGTCAGCATTGTCAAGGTGGCGTGCTATTGGTCAATGGTGCAAATTTGCATATCAAGGTTCACCAAACTCTGTGTGATAAATTCGCCTCGTCAAGCGGATCCTCTGATCGCGGCAATTCCATCGGAATGAACTGATTTTACCTTTTTAAATCCGAGTGCGTCCAATCCTTTAGAGATTTTCTAATTGAAGATGTGTTCATTATGTGTGATACTACAGGAGTGGCAGCAGGGATAACAAGATAACAAGCACAATGATTCAGCACTCAAGCAGTGACGCGGGTTAATGCAACACTAATGCAGTCACCGTACTTCAAAGTACAGGAGAAAATCTGAGTGGGGAAACAAACAAGAAAGGTTCCACTGTAGTGGGAATGATTGATGATTGTTCTCTGTTTACCATATTTCTGCCACGTTTGCTGTTTTACCAGCTCTTAGAAGTGCCGCCACTCACGTTTCTCCTGCCAATATAATTTCATGAGATATTGGATATTTTCACACACACACATAAACCTTCCCCTAATGATTCTCACTGCTGTTTCAAGTTATTTTGTCCATAATCGGTAACTGGCTAAACAATGGCTTCCTTTTACGTCTTTGTCCTCTCATCTCCCACGGAGGAATCGCTGACTGGGAACGCTCCATCCATCTTCTGTGATGTAGGTTGTCAAAGATCAGAAAAGTGCCTCATTTGAACTAATTTCAAGGTATTTGTCGGGCAATGGGGTTGGATTGTTACCAAAAAAGTAAATTCACAGCAGTGGTCTTTATCAAAGTTAACCACCATGTGTCTATTCAGAGGTAATGCTGCAGATCTTTCTATTCAGCTCGACTAAACCCGACAAGCATTACAGCAACGTTTTTTTCTAAATCGGTTACATGGACATGTGAGGATGTTCTAAATAGGTTTGACCTTTTATTTGTCACAAGCCATTAGATATCCTCTCGACTCACTAAATGAAATGTGACAAAGGCTAATGGACCTGTGCCCACATGTGAGTGGATGTGACTCATTTAGGCGGCATGTTGCTCATAACATGTATATACTTTCTAGACTGGTGAAACCGCTGTGAAAAGACTGGAAGTGACATTAATATACTATCAATTTGTCCATTCAATCCAGATAAATGCAGCGTGAAATCTGTATTTGTCAGAGTGTGAGGATTACGGTGCCTGAATCAAACACACAGGATTCGTGGATATTCGGTTATTGTTGTCCCCAAAAGTGTATACTTTAATTGAAAGATAAAACAGCACCCTGAAGCTGTTTACATTACTTTAAAGTAATGGTCATATCTTGCCCACGCTGGCCAGCTTGTTATGTGCCAGTTCCAGTGAAGCTGTATCTTCCTAGTCTTACAAAAACAAAACCATGCCCGCTTGGGAAGGGGCCACATCTAAAGTCAACATGGTGGCCGGGTTCCCAGGCTCAGGAAACTGAGCACTAATTAAGACCGATGACATGAGAATGGCAATGGATCAGTATTATGTTCCACTGGCTGTATTATAAAGCATAGATTTGCTGCTTCACTTGTGATTTAATTAGCATTTATGGAAAAATGTTTGCTGTGCAGTTAATCAATAAAACAGTTAATGTAAGAGGAGTTCATATCCTGCAGTTATGAAATCACAGTATGTGCCGATAATTACTGCGTTGATGGGCCTTTTTTCACAGCGTAGTAGGAGAAGCGCAGGTGTTACTAATATAACGTTAACGATGGCTCTGTGCTATTCAAGTGTCCCAGTGAGACGTGACAGTTTTCTCCAGGTTCTCCGGCTTCCTCCCACAGTCCAAAGACATGCAGGTTGGGTTAATTGTTGCCTCTAAATTGACCGCAGGTGTGAATGTGAGCGTGAATATTGTCTCTCTATATGTGTCAGCCCTGTGATAGTCTGGCGACCTGTACCTCGCCTTCCACCGATGTCAGCTGGGATCAGCTCCATCGACCATGAATAGGATAAGCGCTTACAGATAATGAATGGATTTACATTTACATCTATAAGTTGGTTTTAGCTAATGATCAGGTAGAAGGGATGAACCAATGTTAAGATTTGCATTTTAGTGTAAATTCTTATAGGATGTATTTTTACTTTGAATACGAATAACTGCATAATTTCAAGTGTGTTCATTTTCAGAGCACTGTATCTGGTAAAGCAGACATGAGAAATAGATCAAAGTGCCCATTCACCCTGGTCTGGATACCGGAAAATGCTCTGTGTCCGCCCGTGAGCTACTTTCCCTGATATTGGGCTCTTCAATTTCAGACACTGCCTAAGCAGCACTATTTATGGTTTAATTTAGTTTGGTTTGAAAAAGAAAAAAGAAAAAAGGAACTTCTCTTTTCCTCCCTCAAAAGGGAGTGTGGAGTATCTTAATGCACAAAGGTGTCCCCTGGCGTCTCCAGTTATCCCTATCAGTCCAGACCCTCTCTTCTTCTCCCACCACCATGCCTGCACTGTTCCCTGTTGCCTTGGCAACCCTACGGCCAGGCCACTCTCTCTCCGGATACACACAGGGACTCCTGTTCTTGCCCCCGAGCAGCTGAAGAAGGACTCACTAAGGTTGTGCAGAGAAAAAGGTACATGCTTGTCCTTTTCTTCTCTCCCCAATGAGACACTTGCTATGACCACAGACAGGAAAATAGCTGCACTCAAAGCCTGAATGAATATATATGCTGCTGTGGTGCTGAAAAACTGCACATATATTCTGAAAAACCGGAAGGTAAAGGTCAAATGCTTTTAAGTCTCAACACCCATGTGTTTCAGGTCAAAAAGATGCAATCTGTTCCAGCTGAAAGGGAGTGCCGAACAGGAATATAATGATGTGTTGTGTCGGATTAGTGTCCATTACGATAAAGCGTGAGCACAGACATTGTGTCTCTGTTGCTTTCATCCACTGTCTCATCCAATCAGCTAAAGCTCGATGTACAGGACAAAAAGGTCCAGCTTCAAATAGTACAACATTTTGGGAAATAAGCTCATCTGTTTTCTTTCAGAGAGTTAGATGAGAAGATTGATACCACTCTAATGTCTGTAATTTAAGGGTCACAGTTAGAGCCAGGAGGTAATAATCCTAGTTTAAAGCTGCAGTGTTGGAGCAAATATGATTAAAAAAAATATTTTTATAAAAGGGTCACTATATCCTGACAGTAGCGCATGAGACAGGTAATCCTAAAAAAAATATGTGCCTCCGGTGTCCTCCGGTGCTCCTAATGGCATCTGCAAGATTTCACAGATTGGAGGAAAACAACCAATCAGAGCTGATCTGGAGTCTGCCGTCCAGCTGCCGACGATGAGAGCCACGAGTCAATCACTCGCGAACTCCAATCAAACAGTCAAAATTATACAAAAATACACCTACGAACACCAAATGTTTTCTCAGTTTTTGCCTTCCACTATAAGCACATTTCAGTTGGTTAAACCAGCGTGAATAGCGGGGTATTAATAAGAAACTTTTGGAGGTGCTTCTTCAGAGCTATAGGCTAACAGTGTCTTGCGGCTTGGTCCCTAATGTTACGTGTCCACAGGATCCGATCCTTTCCGACGCTTCCCATTCATTGTCTGCAGCTGTGCAATGCGTTCTGGTAGCGAAGCGTTTCGAGAGACAGACTGTCACGTTGGCTGCTCATCATTTACATAAAGATAGATGTACTTTATTGATCCCAAATTGGGAAATTATTAATTATCATATTAATTACAGCAGCAGGTTATCCAAGCAATGCACAGGAACAGTACATAAAATGTACATGTCAACACTAAAGAAATGTATCCAAAGAATACAAAATATAAATTATATTGGAATACACTAGAAATATACCTGACTACTACAACTAGCATACAAAATATAAATATAGAATAACCCACTATATACATTAGCAAAGCGTGCAAGTTACAGTGTTTTGTTCTTCAATAAAGTTGAGGTCTAGGCTACTTTCAGGGACATCCGGCGCGACTCGCCGTCTCTGGAAACTCTCTAGAAACTTTTAAACTAACCGTTGTTGATCTAAAATGAAGACAGCAACTCCATGGCTTATTTCTTGACTAAAAAAATTTCAGAAACACATTTTGGTGAACTATTTTCGTAATATACAAGAAAAAAGTTTCTAAACTATAGCTGCCATGTTTGTTCCGGTTTGAAAGCTGGGAGCGGCGGCCCACGAGTGAAAGCGTTTGTCCAAACAGGTGCCGACTGCCTTGTGTCTAGTGGCAGCCCATCAAGCGTCCAATTCTGGAAGGCGAGGAAATCTCTTGTGCCCAAAAACGCCCTTGTGGACATGTACCATAACAGACTCAATAACTTTAGTAACATCAGTCTGATGTCAATTGCTCTGCTTTGTGAAGGTAAGCCATCAAATACATTTATTAACAGAACTGAAGTGTAGATTCTGGGAAATGCCAGACTGCCCCAGCTGGCAAAATTGTGTCCTCCTTCAAAAGTGACATTAGAAAATGCCATCACAGATTGCTTTGTCGGACACCGTGTTCAGAGAAACAACACATGTAAGCACTACAATACCAAAACACTTAATCCAGAGCTAAAGAGATGCAAGGCTGACAAGAGGCAGTTGTTTCCGTCCCATTTCACCAGAACATCAACACCATACAATGCAATATGTGCAGGCCGAGGGGCCTTTTCCCATGCTCTGATTCGAGTGATTTAATGACATGTCAAGAAAATGGTTATCACTTTGTCTCCTCAGCTGTAACTCGTCAGCTTTAATTGCCTGGTTTTGTCTTGAAGGAACTTTTACTCGGTGGTGTGTGTATGTCTCCCCTTTGGCGGAACAAATTGTTCTGTTCTTAACAAGATCCTCCAGTTTCGTTAGACGGTCTGGTCAAGGGCCTCTCAGGGCTTAGGGGAACAAAGAATGAGAGAGGCAGGTGCAGCCTGAAGTTCATCCTGTATACAGGAACAATTCACAAACACTGAAGGGTTTATCCTGGCATCATGTTACTGGTGTATTAAACCTGTTCTGAGTTGCAAATACTTTGTACAAATAGTTATCAGCTTCCAGATACAGTGAGAGTTGAAACAGATGCAGAACTTCTTTTAACGATTGAGTGGGTGCAAAAGAGTGAAAGGAAGGGAGAAAAGAAGAAGAAACAGGATGTCTCTCAGCCTTGAAACCATCACTTAACCCTGTTTCATGAGGCAGCTGAGGAGGAAAAGAAAAGGGACAAATATGGAGTTTTCTTGGAGAGATCCCTGACTGTGACCGCCCGGGGTGACAGACAGATAGATCTTCTGGGACAGCTTGTTTTGTTGACACTGGCAATGAGAGACACAAATCACTCGACTAACCTAATGAGATAATTACTCAATCATAAATGCAAACAATGACTGAAGTAAAAGCTTTATGAGATGAGATAATCTGTCCCCTCCTGACCTCCTTCATCTGTTTCTATCAGCTTGACGGATCTTTCAGAACAACAGAGAACTCCCAGGCTTCACTCCCAAAACCTTATATGGGCTCCTTAGATTTGATCCTTGCATGATATTATCTAGTTGATTACCTTTAGCCCAGAGATGCACTGATTGTTCCCTTTTGTGGCTAGCACATTAGAAAATGTTATGTTGTAGGTTAAATTACTTGCTACTTACTATTAGCTTGTCAGCTATATTGTGTCACTCATTTTAAAGCTCTCCATATTGTTCACGACTAAATAAGCAACAATCAAAGATCTGATTTGGAAAACAGCATCCTTAGGTATAATTTACCAGGTGTTGAAAAGAAACTCTAACTAACCCAAGCAAATAGCCACAAATAACCCCACAACCATCCTTTACATTTGGATTCAAATGTTGCTAAATAATATTGATGGTGCACGAAAGTATGCATCACACCCACAAAAACAAAAATATAGAAAATTTCTTATGTGAAATAATTGAAATTGTTCAAAATTTGGCTGAAAACTCTGTGTGTGTTGATGTAGGCTAATAACATATATGCCTATTGGGAAAATGTGTTTTCAGGGCATTTAAAGGATAAGTCTGGTCTTCTTCTCTGTATTCTCAGTGTCAACAAATCTCATGAAAAGATAAAATAAACTAACTTAACTTAAAAAAATAATAATGAAAAAAAACTAATTGATCCTACCAATAGTATCCAAAACCTATGTCTTATTCCTCTGTGCCACAGAGCTCCATTGTCGTCTAAAAACTATTAAAAACACATCAGTGAGACACAGCTTTGCACTGGGTGACATGTTCCTACAATACCATGAACACACACCGTAATTTATGAGTCAATCCCAAATACACTGTTCTTCTGCTGGAAATACTCATTATAGCACCCAGTGCGTATTCATCCGCTGCTAAAAATAGTCCCCAACAAATACACTATTTATCCTGTTTGAGTAACGTCTGCTAAAAACCACAGTGCCCAGCTGTTTTGGGATTTTTTTTTACATAATTTCTCTTCTCTTCTTTTTTTCCGATTAATCATCATCATCATCATGTGATTAATCGTGATTCATTATTTTAATCACTTGACAGCCCCAATATATATATTTATGTCCTATTTTTAACAGTATTATGTGTTCAGTAGGGACCAATGGGTATGGGGCTGGGAGCCAAAGACAGCTGGGGAAGTTGTAAAGTTTTGAGAGACAGACTAATATACTGTTGTTTTTTATTTTTTTTTATGAGGCACATTGACAATAAGATAAATGTAAAATGACGCCATGACGATGTATAAATCATGAGTGAAAACAACTGATGAGAGTCAGCCAGCAAACCAGCCGGTCGGTCACCTTGGCAGTCAGTCAGCAAAAGAACCAACTAATTGTACAGTTAGTCAATCATTCACTCTGTGCGTCTGCCAGCCAGTCAGTCACACAATCACAGTCAGATTGCAAAGCAGCCAGCCAGCCAATTAATCAGCTCGGCAGCCAGTCATCCACAAGACTGATGACATAGTGGGAACATAAGGGGAATGGGAAAAAAGCTGACGAAAGGTTTTTCCTTCAATGAGGATAAATATTGTCATGGATCTGAAGCACTTCACACAGTTCAGCGGCATTGCAGAGAGGAAGAAATAGGCTGAGTGAATTCATTAATGTGAAAATGTGTTCCTTTAGGAGTTAAGTCGTGTGTTTGGTCAAATTCGCCGGACAACCTGAAGTCATCGGTACATGTTTTACACAACTCCCACACTTACAACCAATAACAAGTGAGCTCATATACAGTATATCTTCCAGTCAATTGGAAAGGCACCATGAAAACCTCATTGTTCCCCCTCTGTGATTGGCTGTATATAATCTGTCCGGGTCATGTGCAAATGTCAGCGTGGCCACATCGGGCCTAGTTAAATGTTAAGGGCATTAAACTCCCGAGAACCAAGAGCACCTGTCAAGCGGTGGCAGACGTCCATTCACAGCACCGTAGGCAATTGATTGCTTTATTGTAACTAATGTGACGTCAAGGGGAGCCTGAGGCGGACACCCCTGATGCGTCTCAATAGTGTTTTGTGCTAGGGCCGGTCCAGGAATGAATACACACATATATACTACACTAAACACACCAACAAGGGGGGGAGTGGGAAACTCTTTGAGATGTGACAGGGGGACTATTAGTGCTGTGGTGATGTCAGCCATCTGACGATTCTCATGTTGATGAGGTCAACTTCCTCCTGGATAAATGGGAACAGATTCTGGCTGCGTTTGCCTTTTCAAACAATCTTTTGACTTTATACCAAGGGTGGAGAGTTTTACTCTGGTATTGTGAGATCAGTTTTGTGGAAGCTGTGCTTTTTGTAAATATGTTGGTGGAATACTTTCATTTCAAATGCTCAATGTGTCAACAATAAGGTCCATTTATTACATATTACAGGTTAGCTAGCTCTACTACCAATTTTAAATCTCTTTTAAAAACCCATTTTTATAAAAAGGCTTTTTTAACTCCGTAAGGCAACAGCTTGGTGCACTTTTTCCCAAATCTTATATTGTCTTCTTTTGGCTTATGTGTAGTAAGTTATTGTTTTGATACCACTGGTTACGGGTTTTAGTTTTCTCATTATTTGGTCTTTATGTTTTGTTCTTTTATTGTTGTTTTTATTTTGTCTGTATTTCATTGTATCTGTGCAAGCACTTTGAAACCATGTTTAGAAAGGTGCTATACAAATAAAGATTATTATTATTATTATTATTATTATTATTATTATTATTATTATTATTATTATTATTATATTCAATATAACAGCATCAAAGTCATCAAGAGATAATTTCCAACCAATATGCCGATCTATTATCATGACTTTATTTTCTGTTCAAAGAGATAACATGGGCTATATATGGCAAAAAAAAAATGCATTATCTAACCAGTTTGTTGATGTTGGCAAGACGATTTCCTCGTCTATGGTTTCGAAAACCACCAATAAATGAAGTGATAGAGGTCTGTGGGATTCATGTGCGACTGAAATCACATACTTTTTCTCAGTAGTGTAATGCACTGTTTGGTTTTCTGTACTTGAGTTACACATATAAGTGCAACAGAACTGTGGTTTGATGCAGCAAATTAAAACCTCTGTCAACATCTATCAAATTCTTTTGGTTTGGCTCTTTTCCCCGTCTACTGTCAGGACATGTGTGTGCACGAAGAAATAATGTAATTAAAGTTATATTTGGCAGAGATGCTTTAATAAGTAGAGATACTTGAATAGACTTAAAGGTCCCATATTGTAAAAAGTGAGATTTTCATGTCTTTTATATTATAAAGCAGGTTTAAGTGCTATATAAATACTGTTAAACTATCAAAACGCTAAATATACGGAGAAATACACACAGCCTGTATTCAGAAATTGTGCGTTTGAAACAAGCCGTTAGGATTTCTGTCCATTTGTGATGTCACAAATATACAATATTTACAGTTTTAAACATAAACATTCTAAATGTGTCCCAGCTTATTTCCTGTTGTAGTGTATGTGAATAACATCAACTGACAGGAAGTAAACATGGACCCAAGCTGTTGCCTAGCAACGCTATTCTGTTGCAATTCCATTGAAATGCACTGAAACGGAGCGTTTCAGACAGAGGGTGAATACAGGTATATTCAGGCAGACAGTATGAGGAGAATAAAATGTTTTTTAAACATTACAGCATGTAAACATGTTCTAGTAGAAACACAAAGTAGAAGTATGAACCTGAAAATAAGAACGATATGGGACCTTTAAAGTAAAAAAAATAAATAATTTATTGTAAGGCAGCCGGCTAAACAAGAAAAAATAAAGCTCTCTGAGCTAACAGCCAGTCAGTGGAGAAATAAGTATTTTCTTATAAATTACTTTTTCTTATTCTTCCACAACACAATTTATCAATGTCAAACAGTAAAACATGTTAATTAAGGAGAGACGCCCCCTTGTACAGTACATAAAACAGACTACTGGGATAAAAGAGGAACACAAATTTGGACAAACACAAATGACGTGTGGGAATGTGAAGCAGTGTTTTATTTTTTCGTTTGGCTCCGGGGACGGAGCAAAGCAGTCAGAGCACATTTCTTCCCAGCTGGACTAAAAGAATGTGTCAGTTTTCTAGGAAGCAATTGATTCAGGACTGGCCATGTAGAACAGTAATTCAATTCGCATGCATTGCTGATGCTTGTTTGTCTAGTTCCAGTAAAGCAATTCTGATTCGATTGTTGTTGGTTTCGTGTTATTGTCAAGGAAACTTGATTCTGTCATAATTGTCTTGACTTTCCAGTCTTTGAACATTGAATTTTTCCAAACGGAGAGAGAGAAGGCCACAAAGAAATCGTTGGAACAATAAACAACTGTTGTGGAGACATGAATCATCGAACATTGTTATTGTGCATGACCATTGTGTAACAGCCAGGCATGTGTTTTGTGATGTTGGAACATTGCTATTTGGTTGCAGTAACAGGAAAGATCTAGCATGTGTTTCACCGTGGTACTCTGCGTCCATAATAAATAGTTCTGTAGAAACCTAACCTCCAAACCTGGCAATCCTGAAGCTTTGTTAAAAGAATACGCCCTTGATTTCATATAACACTATAATACTGTTAAACTCATGATGGACAGTTTTAAAAACAAAAGGATCAAAATGGATGCAGAGATATTGTCTTATTTATTCCACACCATAGAAATTGAATAGGAGTACAAGGGACATTCCCATTCAAATCAACATAGCAGGATGGTTAGAGCGCCGGACATTTTTATGTGTACCATTGGTACATAGCGGGCTACTTCTGTATAAACCTCGGCAAGTCGCAGACTCACTCATACTGGCGTGACATACAGTATGTGTGCATGAAGTCCCGCCATGCATGCGGTTATCCCTTTTACACAAACATCAACTGTGTCTCGATTCAGCAGCTAATTCGACTCTGTTACTAACTCTGCTTCCGGCTTAGCGGCGGAGCAACAATGTGTGACACACTTTACGGCCCCACTGGCGTGTATTGTCACCATAACTAACAATAATTTGCATTTTCTTTTGAACTAGTCAAATGACTGTTAAATCCCATATCTCCTGATTAAAGTCATGTTTTCATTGTTTTTGTTAGTATTTCCTGTTTTATTTTGGTATACTCACCTTGTCTCTCATTTCAGATCCTTCCCTTCTCGCCCTTGTGTGTTTCCCGCCTCTTTGATTACCTGGCCCGTCCTAATTAGTTTCACCTGGCCCTGATGACCCCTCCTCTCTTGTGTATTTAGTCCTCGTGCTGCCCTCTGTCTGCTGCCAGTTCGTCTGCTTTCCCAGTCAGCGCTCCAGCCCTTTGTTCCCTGTGTGCATAATTTAACCCTTGCTTCCATGTACGATTTTTGCCCAGCGTTTTTGGATACCTTTTCCTGTGCTGGACTGATTTCCTGTGTATCGAACCTTTTTTGCAAGTAAGGACGTTTTATTATATCTGCCTTGTGTTTGAGTCCTGCTTCTGAGGCCCAGTGTGATAATGACCACAGTAAACAGTTCAGTTTATTCTATTTTTATGTTCCACACATTCTTCCTCTCGTCAAAAACCCGGCGTCTACGTTACCAACTCGACCACAGACAGTTTAATCAGAGATTCGGGTGTGTAGTAGCGACTAATGTAGCCTTGTGCCGCTAGCCATTAACAGAGATGAGGAGCAGGCTACTGAGGATAAACTCACTTCTTCCTAACTCCACACCCCCAGATTTTTTACACTTTTTATCACTTGAGGCAATTTATCAGACTACGTAGAGCTCCCTCTGGAGCCACAAAAGACTTTATACAACATATGCAGTAGTACTCCCCAAGACCTGTAAACAGACTTTGATGTGTAAAGTTGGTGGACTTCCCCTTTAACGCAACAACAACAAAAACATGTTACAAGCGGCTGCTTTGTGAGACAGAGCTTGTATTAAGTAGATATACAAAATACAGCTGACAATAGCATTCACGTCTTTGAAAGACTCTGTTACCCCTCCAAAAGCTCTGCAGACGTCTTTCCAAACAGGCTGGTCCGTCTGTTTAAAGCAAGGATTTTGGTTTAAAACTTTCTGCAAGCATAATCTCTGCCTTAAACCAAAAAAACAAGGCCAAACAAACAGAAACGATACCGTGGCTGAGCCAGTGCTGAGAATGTGACCTGCTCATCATATTTGCATGAATATGTAACTGTAGGCGCTGTGGAGCTGAGCGTTAGCATAAAGCTTTGAGGTCCGCTGCCGAGGAGGATAAATATATTTATTCAGCCTTTCCTCACCTTTGGCTTCGAGAAAACGCTGATCCATGTGTAGGGAAATGCAGCTTTGCTGGTTTGTGAAGCAGCATAATTGTGCCCGTCGAGGTGCCTGCCGCTCCCACACCATCAATAGACAATACAAGGCGAGAGCAGATGCAGCTTCTGCAATACAATGGGCTCTGACAACATGGAATTACAGCCTCTGCAGCTGAAAAGTGGCTTTTTATTTCTGTACTCCTGGGAATGGCAATAAAGGGTGGGACATATATTGAATAATAGCATTGATTCTCATACAAAGAGGCAAGTGGCAAAAAGGAGGCAAAGCGAGCATCTGGACTGATCTGTCACTCCCGAATCTCCTCCCAATCTATAAAGAAGAAACAACACAGAGGAAGAAGCTCAGCGGGGAGAGAAATACTGGATGCGAGATGATTCATGTAGAGACAGGGGCATGTGATACATCAGCCCTCGGACTCTCCAAAAAACCCACAGCCTCCGAGGAGCTTCTATATGTGCAGAGCTGTGTGTTCATGCATGTGGGCCTGTGCTGAGCTCACTGAACAGCTGTGAGGCAGGCTGCAGGTGAAAGATGAGTCAAGTCCTGGGGGGAGACATCAATCACTGATGGAGTGACACATCTGAGAAGAAAGACAGAAACATAGACAGAAGGAGAGCCAGGAGTTGAGCAGACACTCATACACTGCTGAGTTCTGACTGTGTTCAGAAGTAGGATAGTCATCGCTGTCCAGTCCGGCCAAGCCCATCCCAGCACTTATAACTCCAGTAAGCCCAGAGCGGGAGGAAAGGATGTGATGCAATGTATGACAGGGGCTCTGACAGTAAACAGTAATTTTCCAGAAACATGCGTCATATTCTAGCATCATTCTACCGATCAATGTCTAATCAATGCCAAAACTTAGATTTTTTGCAGATCCCTTGGTGCCTGATGGTGTTTCAGGATAAAGACCGACCAATTGACATGTTTGCCTCCTCAATTTAGTATGGGATTAGACATTATACTGCACTATGAAAAGGATTCATCGTTCTCAGCTTGGTTGGTTTATAATGACGATACTGAAGGATACAAAAAAGGAACAAGAAATGCAAAAGATTTAATGTTGGTGAGTGCTTACCTATTCAGAAGAAGCTGCACCTCATTCTTAAAGGAACAGTGCGTAACATTTCAGGGGATCTATTAGCAAAAATGGAATATAATATTCACAACTGCGTTTTCATTAGTGTATAATCACCTGAAACTAAGAATCGTTGTGTTTTCGTAAGCCTAGATTGAGTCCTTCATATCTAAATAGGGAGCGGGTCTTCTTCACGGAGTCATGAACAGACAAAACAAACACTGGCTCTAGAGAGAGCCTTTTGCGTTTTTATGTTACCAGAAGGCGGTTGCCTAGGGCGCCACCTTCTGGTGGACACCCTTCCTCATTTACTGCATTGAGGTATAACAAATAAACAAATAAATAATAAATAAATATTCTTGTTACCCCTGTAACTCTCTTTCTCACAATTTTCCGAATTTCGCCTATAGGGCACCAAAAGGGCTAGAGCCGGCTCTGGGTAATGTGAGCTGCAGAGTGCAAAACCGTGGTACCGCCAGCCGGCGTCTGACGTCCGTTGCTCCTAAAGTCGTGTTATTATGGTAAGGATGGCCTCTGAGCGAGGCATACGGCGTTACCACGGTTTTGTACTCTGCGTCTCATGTTACCACAGTCATGGAAAGGGAGGAGTGAGCAGAGGGGTACTCAGTTGGTTGCAATCTGCAACCACACCATTAGATGCTGCCAAATCTTACACACTGTACCTTAAAGGGCACTCATTTGGAGTTGTGTTTCTGGTCACCTGACAAATATAAATCCAGTATTCACTCTCCTTTTAGCTCTGTTTTGGTTTTAAGAAATATATGTCTCTTTAGCTTCTAAATACTCCACTATGTTCCCCAGCTAGCCACGAACTATGTTTAAAAGAGAAGCTAAAAGAGGCAAAAAACTCTGCTGATGAAATCTTCTCTCTGGATTCGGCACTATGAGTATCTTTTCATATTACACGTTGTCATTTGAATCATTGCTAAAAAAATTATTGATTAGTGCAGCTTTAATATTGAATGTAAACAAACAACATGTTTGGTTATACAAATTCTTCAGGGTGCCTTTAAATACAGTACGGATATACCACAACATCAGCATGGACGACAGTATCAACCAGGGGATATTTTCTATGAATATCTTCTATATTCTAGTACCACTTTATGATTTAAAGTGCCTTTGAGAGATGAGAGGAAGAATAACCCATCACTACCCACAATGAAGTCAGGGAGATGTGACCAACAAGGCCACCGGGACATTTAGCTTCTCTTTAATGAATACAATTGGTCTTTCAGTGTTAAAGTGAGTCACTGCTAACAGGATGTGCTTAAGCTTCATCCCAGGCTCATCTTTTGACCCGCTCAGCATTAGATAACCTTTGACTGAGGGGATTTAATTGATGCATAAAAGCATGTGTGAAACGTGTCAGTGAATGAGTCAGTGTCATGCTTTAATGACTCCTAATGGGTGTGCATTTTGCTGATGTGAGCTGGTAAGGTTAAAGTCCTTCCTTTTCTGTCCAGTTTTAAGCTTTAGCTATCTCTATGAAACCTTTATTTCAGGTTTACCGAGCTAAAAAAGAAACTAAAAGATTGCAGAAAAATAGAAATAAAAGGACGGCAAGATAAAAGCTCAAGGGAGGTAATTAATGTGCTAGATGAAATAATCTTTGAAAAGCAGCTTTCCTACGATTTTTGTTCTTCTCTACTAACAGCTGAATGATAGCATCGACAGGCAAGTTCCTTCAGACACTTGAGATCTCCTGAGTATGAAGTACAGCTGTATCCAGTCAGTCCAAAGCCCCATCTCATATTTATAGCCACGTGGTGAATGTGGCCTCTTCGACACTTCATCACTTGCGTGCTGCACCAGCTTTTCTCTTCCTGCTACTTATGAAACAATAAAGAACTGGACACAAACAAGCTCTTTTTAAAATCAATCTGAATGTAGTAATCAGTTGTTGTTATTTATTTGACCTTAACTTAACAAGAAAGCTTGATTGAAGGTAAGCCATGCAGAGAGTTTGGGTTTTATCTGCTGAGATTTTGAGATATCCACTGCAGAGACACGTGCTGCAACCCCAGTACAATGATGCTTTTATTTGTGGTGGTTAAAGCATTGAAAAACTATAGTTGAAAGTTTTAATGGCATCAAGCCTTTCCAAAACAATGTGTCCGTTACTGTGGAGAATCCACACAGCCCGTTCTCATTCCCAGGGTGTTAAATATCGAGGCTTTGTCACACCATCTGCGTTCGATACCGCCGCATAAGGCACCGGGCTTTCCATTAATTACAAACCCAAACGCGGGAACAGTAACCTCTCCGAATGTAGTGACGTAGTTTATAGAGCGAAAAAACACACACCAGGGAGGCGGAAGTGGAGGTGGATGGGTCCAACAAACACAAGGCTTTCATCCAGGAGAACGCTGTTTGTGTCCCGTGCGTCACGTTACAGTCAGCTGTTCGTTTCTGTGTCGGTCATTTTCACTTAAACGTAGTTTTAAGCCCAACCATGTAGTTCTTTCCTAAACCTAACTATAGTGGTTTTGTTGCCTAATCCTAAAGTGATGTGAAGGGTAACTATAGTGGTTTAGATCATGAAAGTGGCATGATGCCAAGGGGCGTGACACCAAAAGGGGCGTGACACCAAGGGGCAGTATGTGATGAGATGGGATGAGAATGTGTTGAAGCACCAACATTGCTGTCAAATCTTTTTGTTGAAACTACTTTCTTACAAAGGTAAATAAAAAAAAAGTGTTCAGCCCTTCATACTGTGAGGTGACTGCTTGACACTGACACACTGTGCCACTCCTCAACATGATTTTGATTCTAGTTCAAGCCCTAAATCTATCTTTCCTTCTTGTTTAAGGAACCTGGAAGTTGTGTTTTCTCCGAATACTGTGGCATCTTCCCTTTAGACAAACAGACCTGCAGTCACAATAAGTGTGGAGGTGTTTGCTGAAGCGCAGTCAGAGAGCACGCCATTTGTTTACCTATTTTTATTACACGGCTTTGTTGAATACTCAACTCTGATGGGTCAGTCACAGCGTTCTACGGTCTGTTATTTCTTTATAGCAGACCGTTGCTATGTATAAGAGACCGTTGCTATGAGCACAGTTCTGATCTCGGACTCTGGCGGACCGTTTTTGTGTCAAATTATTGATTTCTTAAGTAAGTAGCCATGTAATAAGCGGGATAATGTACAGCTAGCGGGTCATTGTTGTGAAAGAAACCCCGACAGGGCGATGCAAGACTTTCTTTCACAACTCACTGTACATTATCTCTCACATAATGTGTTTCTTTTTGCTTAAATTAATCTGTTTTGCCAGTCCATTGGTTTGGTATCAAATGTACCTTAGAATAAATGTGTTAAGTATATGTGCTTTCCCCACCAGAAGAGAACCACTGGAAAAAAGACATGGTCAATATTTCATTGATCAATCAACTCAATGTGCAAGTAGTTCTCCCAGAGTGAGGCTGTTTATTGAAAAAAAAAATCCAATACCCTTTATGATATAAAGTATAAAGTCCATGAACTACAGCTAACCCTTAGTTCAGGCCTCCTGTAGTAAAGAAACCCTCGGGTTAACATCTCATCCCAGTTTCAAACTGCAACCTTATGTCCCTGAATAATCTCCACCGCTTCTGTTATGTGCCAAAGACTCATCCTTGATGTCAAAAGGTACTTTAAAACCCACGTGAATTCAGAAGAGAGAAAGTTTTCAATAACTCAGATGGATACAGGTGGGTGGATTTCCCCCAGTCTACATCAAACAGAGGCGGCACCTGTGCTAGCTGCTCACCTCGGGCTACAAAGCACTCTCTCTTTCAAGGAGCAAGGGAGAAACCCCTAACAGGTGCACGGCTTACATCCTCCCATCCACCAAATCAAACCAAAGACTTGTATCAAAGCTTTGCACTGGAGCCGGATAGACACCAACAACCTTACTGAAATGTCTCTCCTCAAGATGAACAAGATTGCTTGCTCACATGAAAGCTGCTCTCTGCTTCTCGGGAGGTGTATGCATCCTGCAAGTGTTCAGCTGGACAACAAGGAGCAACAAGCACGTGGAATCTTTTTTCTTTTTTTTCTGATGCACTCAGGAAAATGTAATATTGCACATTAATGCATCATACTGAAATTACCTTCTCTGTAATTCCAGCTGTTTTTTTTTATCATTAGAATCCTTAAAGTGGAGATCCACCAATTTTACACATCAAAGTCTATTTACAGGTCTTATATGTGGAAAAAAAAGTTATATAAAACCTTTTGTGGCTCCAGAGGGAGCTCTGCTTGTCTATGATCAACCACACTCATTTGTTCTGCTACTTGTGCCTTCATTCACACATCTATGTGATACAGCCCAGCGCTGGGCAATATAGTGAATATTCACAATGCAGCTGGAATAATTAAGAGGGCATTTATTGTATTGTACTGGAAGGAAGCCTAATCTCAGCATTGTACACTGGTGACCAATTGAATGGTTTACACCTGCATTCATTGTTTCATGATTTCAGTACAGCCAAGCACACATTGCATCTGCTGTTTCATTCAATTGATAGAAATCCACATTTTCAATGGTAATATGAAGACATAGTTTTGTTTAGCAACAAGGCATAACGCTATGACAGGTGTTGCTGTATTGAGCGAAGCACCAATGCTGTGGTTCTGGACAGGTTTGTCCTTGTTTTGAAACAACTGAAAATGACCGGTAGGCTCTGAAGGGGAAATGAGTGGCACAAGAACAATGAAGTGTTTGGTGGTCTGGCTTCCATGCTGATTAAAAGTGCAGCTTTCAAGGAAACTTGACAGGTCGGTGCGATTTCTAACAGCATGTAATGAGGATATCCTTCACAGACATGAACACATTTCCAACATGTGAAAAGGAAACAACATTAGCTACAATGCAGCACCCCATTGGTCTGTCAAGAAGCAGAGTTCAACAACACTATTAAAGTGAAATAACAATTATTGCTTAAAATTATAATCCTGAAAGATTTTCATGAAATGAGACTTCATTTTTTTTATAGTATTTCATATAAGTCATTTTTATGCCATAGTCATTCCATGTATTCACATTCAGTCCTTAACTCTCTATAGTAGTTTTCGTTGTTAGTGGCGGACTCCACCATTCCTGTGCTGGATTTAAATTGCCTTCAAATGCAAGAGGGATTCACAGGAAACAATGAAGGATGTAATCCAGCATAATAACAGCTTCATTGTTCACTGTTTACTCTCTCTGCATCGTGTCCAAACTATATTAAGTTACTGCTGCTGCTGCTTCACATTAAAAGCGTTCAACTGGTGAAAAAGGGTGACTTTTATTGTGAAAAGCAACAGCACACACAATGTATTTGTCACTGAGGTTAGCGGTAAACGCCATCTTTCATCATAGTATTAAACCGCTTTTGTTGTGACCACAGTAACCACGGGTGTCATCAATTCAACCAGGACTGAAATGTTAAAGGGATAGTTTGGGTGTTTTGAAGTGGGGTTGTATGAGGTACTTATCCATAGTAGGTTTATTCCTACAGATGGCGATCGGCACGCCACCAGTTTGGAGAAACATACACCAAAGCAAAGCAATACAGTTCTGTGGACGGGGATGGCAGCGAAACGTATTTTAGACACCTAAAAGAAAGGGTCACCTTAAAAAAACTTATATCAGTTTAAATGTACGCTATATTTCGAATATTTTCCGACTGCAAACTGAACTGAAAGTGAAACTTATCTTTACTGTTTTTGTCATCTGAGTCTGCTGGCTTTAGAGAGAGCATAGAGAAGTTTCACTTTCAGTTCAGTTCCCCGTCAGAAAGGAGAAGCAAAGGGCTGTCTGACGGCAAGATAGAGTGGTGAAAATATTCTAAATATAGCAAACAGTTTAACGGATATTGATTTTTTTAGGCGAGCCTTTCTTTTACGTGGCTGAAATAAGTTTTTCTGATGTCCCCGTCCACAGCACTGTATTGCTTTGCTCCGGTGTCGGTACTCCTGTCTGTTTCTCCAAACTGGGGGCGTGCCAACCGCAAACTACGTAGGTAATACACCTACTATGGATAAGTACCTCATATAACCCTACTTCAAAACACCCAAACTATCCCTTTAAGGGGTTATAATTTGTATAAATTAAGTTATATTTATCAAGTAATTATTGCTTTGTGGATCAATCTGAGAGAACCTGTCGGAAAGGGGTTATCACAATGGGAACTTTTCACATTCAAGGTAGAACAGAAATAGTCTTAGAGGGACCAATTAGTGATCGGATTGCTGCTTGTTCAATTTGTTCAGTGTCTGTGTTCACTGACCAAAGTGCTCCAGTAATTAGAAGGTAGCTGGTGTTACATCAGCAGTGCTCTTTAACAATACACAAAACCCTGAAAGGCTGATGCATGCTGGGAGACCAGGGGTGTTTTGGTGCAAATATACCTGTAGGACGGTTGTCAATGAAAGTGTGTTCACAAAAGTTTCATATAAATGGATGTTAAAGGACATGTATTGGAATATCAGATACTCTGAAGTACACAACTCAGTGCAGTCTCACCATCTTGTCTCTCATGCACATGCTGTCATGACTCCAAACCGCCCACTTGCTGAGCTTGTAGAGTTTGTGGTATTTTTGGCCGTACGCTTCAAAACTGCAAACAGGTGGATAATTTGTCAGGATTAGGAAACGTTAAAATAAGAGAGAATGTGCGGGCTGTATTGATTACCGCTTGTTGAAAACAAAACAATGTAAAGAGCCAGTAAATCCTTTAAGCGTCTCCCTTTTTCAGTGGACTCAAAGGCTCAGACTGTACAGATACTGTATTTTGCAATACATGAGGATCATTTGATTTATCTTACCTGGTGAATGATGTAACCGCATTTTAAGGCTGGGTGAAGAATCATAAATCAAGTGAGCTTCGCACTTAAATAATCAAATCAAGTGCGGTATTCAAATTCAGATGTATTTTTCCTCAAGTGCTATTCATCTCCAGACGGAGTGGGCGTGTACTGCAAAGGTCTCACTTCTAACCACATAGATGGTTGCAGTGTTCAAGAACTTCTCTGACACATGTCTTAAAGTGTTTTATTTAGTTTTTCTTTATTCAGATGGTAGAAATGAAGCAACCGTGACCTCCATGATGGTCTGCATGTGTTGAGGTTATTACCCAGCTGCTTAATAAAGACGTCTCTTCCCTTTACTTGTCTGTCTGTGGACAGGCTGTCTGCAAAACTCTCTTACATTTGACACTGAACACTCCTGAACAAACCTAACCGGAGCTGTGTATCCTGAAATAGACGCAAGAGCTTGGTCCAGTGGGCTGTGGGGCAGTATGTCATAGGAGGAGGATGCCCCTGTGTTAATTACTGGTTGACCTCGGCTATATTAATAAACCCCTCACTGGAGTGGGATTCTTGAGACACTCTGACCCCACTGTGGCATTCACACTGCTGTCATAGTTCACATGCTTTCCCTACAATCCTGAGGAATGTGTGTGCAACACCTTCTAGTCAATGCTGTGCAGTATGTTAGCATTTGGGAAAGAAGCATATAGGCCTAAAGAGAGAGATATTAATTTACACAGACTTTCTAACATTTGCAGCTGAATTTAAATCCACACGTGAGCCTAAAATGCAACAGCGGTCCGGAAAACAGAAAGAATGCTCTCTGTTTTAAATGCTTTACGACAACACAGGATATTTCTTTGAAAAGGGGTCTTACGCAACAGCCTGTGTGCATTCTCCGGGGATTTGGTTTGAATTTGAACATGTGAACTTCAGTTGCCCCAACACGCCCTGCCTGCACATCTCTGGACTGAAAGCTCGGAGCAAACTGTCAGAGGACGGATGAGGTAATGCTGTTACACCCCAATAAAAACAAGCTGTCGAGAAATTGGGAAAACAGAGTACTACACTGAGTTGAATGAATAGCAAACATATGGCAGCCCCAAGTTAAAATCCACTGATGTAACAAATTGAACATGCTAGGCTCTTTCATTTTTATGCCCTCTCAAATTTGTATAATTAAATGACGTGACATGAAGTGTTAGTGAAGCCTGAGTAGTGGACAAGAATCACTGTATTTCTATTTTAGGCTAATTGTAAGATTCATTTCTTAGAGTCTACAGCCGTAGTGGCTCATTGAGACTGTAGGCACAGCAGGGTTTGAGCTAAATGCTAACGTTGGCATGCTGACATGCTCCAAATAACAATGCTAACATGCTGATGTTTACCCAGTGGGCAACTCTGGGGTCTGAAAGTGAAGTCAGTGCAGAAGTGCCTTTAACGTGCATTATTTCTAATAGCCAGCAGGGGGCGACTCCTCTGGTTGCAAAAAGAAGACTGGTTGTATAGAAGTCTATGAGAAAATGACCCTACTTCTCACTTGATTTATTACCTCAGTAAACATTATAAACATGAGTTTATGGTCTCAATCACTAGTTTCAAGTCTTCTTCAATACAGCATGATGTTCATTTAGTAAGTTCTGGTCCCATTTAGAGTAAAATAGACCATAAAGCAGGGGATGCTTTAGGGCGTGGCAACCTTGTGATTTACAGGTCGCTACCACGGCGTTGTCCGGTCTTGGTGTTGTCCGTGTTTCGGTCCTACAGCTTTAACCCTTTCACAGTGTGTTTTCAGTTCATGAAAGCTAATTATAACCTTTTTGGTTGCCTAAAAATGTCTTATTCAGCATTTGGTTGTACTTAGCTCCACCCTCTCATGTCACTTCTGGTTGCAAATAACCAAGATGGCAACGGCCAAAATGCCGAACTTGAGGCTTCAAAACGGCGGTCCACAAACCAATGGGTGACGTCACGGTTACTACGTCCACTTCTTATATACAGTCTATGTGTTTAGCAAGTTTAATGTTTACTGGGGCTGTCCTCGACCATAGAAATCCTTAGTTGACTAACACTCATAGGATTTTGTTGACTAATTGATTAGTTGATTTAATCAACGGATCTGTAAAACTGAGTTTCTGCACAAAGAATCACACAGAAGCAAAAGAGCAAAAAATTAAGAAGGGGCAGCCCTAATGTTTACCATGACATCCTCATTGTTTAGCGTGCTAGCGTGCATTACACTTGCTAATTAGCACAGGCTAATGGGAATGTTTTGCAGGTCATAAACCAAAGTATTGGACAAACTGACCCGATGATGGGTTTAAATTAAAAGAATCACCAAAGTTAGCATGGCTAGAAAACAAAAACAGAAAGTCAGATCAATATTAGTGAGCCTGGTCCCAAAGCTAGGTGTGAACTGATCTTTTATGTAGTTAAGAGACATAATCATAATGTTATAAATCATTAAACTATTATCATATTTCAGGTATGCTGCACAAACCTGCCTAGATTGCTGTTATTATCTGTCTAAAACGCTTTCTTGCATTCACTGTCAGTCTAAGCTTGTAGTTAGATGACATCATCACTGGATCTATTATATGTTGTCTACTTGATCACAAAACAGGTCTCGGCTCGCTGAGGCGGCCATAACAAGTAGCACATGGCGAATTCTCTCTCTGATGTATTTTTCCCTTGAAGAGAATATCTGGTTCAGATTAATCAATCATTGTGCAACAACCTCATGCTGAGAAACAAACGCAGTCATACACACACATGCACTTGCATCAGTCTGGAAATACTGTACATACAGGATGGACAGCCGGCTTCTAATGCAATGTACTTTGAATAAAATGAGACTGGATTTATTGGCAAATAGGTCTGACAAGAATCTGCTTTAGTATCTTATTTTATTGTGCTGTTTGTGTGTGCGTTGAGAGAGAGAGAGAGTGCAGCCAACAGTGGACTGTCCAAAGTGATGAAGCAGATGGTAATCACAGTCTAGACAGGCAGGGCAGAGAGGAGGAAGGCGAGGAGGAGATATAGGCCTTCCTCGCTGTTATACCAACCACCCACAGGAACAACAATTTTTAAGCCGTTTTCAAAGACTCCACTGCACAGATTTCTGCAATGCGAAAAGCAGGCAGTCAAATTATCACGGTAGCGCATCATGATGAACCAACAGTACCAGACTAGAATATTAATACGTTGGGGGGGAAAAAAAGGAGTGTGTGTTACTGTAAGTCAAAACGTTTGCTGCATATTTACTACCTCACATATTCTGGTCGTTATGTGAACAGCACTGTTTTCTGCTCACAGATGATATAGAAATATGAGAAAGCCTCAAATGGCCAGAAATATGACCTATAACCCAGTGAGCTTCCCAAACACCCCCACATCGTCTGGCTGTATGTGCTCCAGTGCTGTTCTCTCTCTACCTGTGGGAAAACAAGCAGATTTCCCCTCTGACAATGCCTGCAGTGTTCTTGCATCTTCTAACATAACAATCAATAAGAACTCATCTCACTTCGCTGACACAGTTTTTAACCTGAGTTTAAGACCACCAACCCACAAACATTTAAATTCACAGCGCATTTGTATCGACGGGCCTTCTGAATACTGAAGGGCGCCACAGCAGCATCTTTATGTAAAAGAGCATATTCTGTCAATAACGCTGGATAATCACAGGCTGCAGGGGGGCTGCACACAGCCCTCTGCGAAGCCTGATATAGCACAGTACAGTCATGACACAAATACCAAGCACACATCTGTATTCTTTACAACACAACACAAACCCCACAATCGTTTTCTGACCACCAAATTGACTTGATTAATGGGAGTATCATTTAATTTCATGTTGTAAAACTGAGTGCCTTTAAAGAGGTGGAGAGCTGAACTGAGGATGTGAACCTGGAGTTTATAAGAGGGACACTGATGTAGTTATTCTCACATTAACGGCAATTCATTAATTAAGGAATGATATGAGACATGATGAATCATTTGGACACTGAAAGACATTTAATGCTCAAGTCACACAAGTTCAGTGGAGTGCTTGCGCCCTCTAGTGTCAGAATTGTACGTTTTTAGTTTAAAACTTTTACTCATAATTCACAGTTTCTGAATCTATTCAATCAAAACAGCATCAGCGGCTCACTTGAGGACACAGGAGACACCTTTTATTGGTATAAATCAAATCATTGTCATTTGATTGAGGGGTATTAAACGGCTAGGTTCTTATCTGAAATCTTCCTATTTTCCCATCTCATGCACTTCCTCTATCTATTCCAATTATCCTTTACATTAATTAATCCAAAAACAACCAGACAAAAAGCAATAATATTTATGTGAAGATCTGGTACTCACTGTATAATCTTGTCATAATAAATAGTCAAAATATATATATAGCCGACAGCTTCTCTCTGAATTAGGTTTAGTATGCTAATTAAATAATGCAAATGAGTTCTTGTCACAAGTTGTTTTTGTCTCTCTCTGTGTGTGTGTGTGTGTGTGTGTGTGTTTGTATTACTCACATTGTGGGGATAAAATGTATTCACACAGTCACATTATAGAGACTCACTTCACATTTTGTGGGCAAACAACTGTTACCCACTACTAAACCGTTATTTTTCAAAGTCCCCCTCCAGCCAAAAATCTGTTTTGCGTATTGTTACTTCACTTGGATGTTTGAGCTTCAGAATGATGATAGAAGACTGTTTTCCAATTCATCTGGAAAGTTTCTCTGTGCTCACCTTGTGTACGTACGAGCAGGATTTTGTGACACCACAACTGTTTTGGAAGCCAATGATGGTCCAATATGCAATTTACACAAATGTGATGTGGATACTTGAAGTCCCCGGTCCGCATACACAGAGAATGGACTTTTCAGTTGCATCCAGCAGTGAAGCTTTTTATTCATAGATTAGAATTTGTAGGTTTAGTGGCTCCGAAACCTTTTCATGTCAAGAACCCCTAAACTGACACAAATTAGACCACAAACCCCAATTTGATAAGATTTTGCTTTAAGATGTTTTATTACAGAATGTGTATGAAACCCATGACCAAAAATGGTCATACATTTGTCATTGTGTTACTTTTGGATGGAATTAAAGTGAAAATAAATGATTCCCCTGTTTTTTTGCTGGGGAAAGCCACTGAGCTAGTTTATCAAACCTTTTTTGGTTGAATACAAATAAGATAAGATAAGCATTTATTGAATAACCAAATTATAATAATTCAAAGCAAAGAAGCCTATTTTTACAAGTCTTAAAACATGTCTGGAGGGGGTCTCAAAGCTTCAGTAGGCAACATGTTTTTGGCATCATTGGGCAAAAATTCCATAATAACCTTTCTGCATGTTGTAATTCAAGTGTTCTGAGAGATAATTAGACTTCTGACACCATAAACCATGAGGAGACACCTCCTCACGGCTCTGTTTTCAGGCTTTAAAACATCTAGCACATGTCAGAAGACTTTGACCAATCACAGGTCATTTCACAGAGAGAGAGAGCGTTCCTATTGGCTGTGCTCCAGCTGGTGGGCGGTGCTTGGTACTTCCTCAGCAGATCTCAACAAAGCTGCCGGGTCACAAACTTTCTCATTTTGCAGCTAAACAATACACTACAAGATGTTTCTGAAAACATTTGAGGTGAGAAATAGGCATTACAGTAACAGAATATTGATTCATATTTGATTGGCGCTGCCTAGTTTGACCGTTTGATCGGAGTTCGCGAGTGATTGACAGCTGCTCATAAACAGCAGACTCCAGCTCGGCTCTGATTGGTTGTTTTCCTCCGGTCTGTGAAATCTTGTAGATGCCATTAGGAGCACCGGAGGACACCGGAGAAACATTTTTCACATTACCAGTCTCATGCACTACTGTCAGGATATAGTGACCGTTTTATAAAAAATAACTTTTTTTAATCATATTTGCTCCATTTCTACCCACTGCAGCTTTAAATACAGGACTAAATGTAGCCTACTTACGTTCCACCACTAAGTTTATCAATCTTTTTGTTTTGAATAAGATAAGATATGCCTTTATTGAATATCAGATAAATTATAGGCATACAAAGCAAAGTATTTTCACATGTCTTAAAGGTCCAATATTGTAAAAAGTGAGATTTTCATGTCTTTTACATTATAAAGCAGTTTTAAGTGCCTTATAAATACTGTTAAAGTCCGTGTAAAGTAAAAATAAATATGCATTCTGGGTTTGTCACACCACCAGAAAATGTGTTACTAACCACCCAGCCAAATTTGAATGGTAAAAAAATTAGAAAATGGGCATGATATGGGACCTTTATAACATGTCTGGAGGGGGTCTTAAAGGGGACATATCATGCTCATTTTCAGGTTCATACTTGTATTTTGGGTTTCTACTAGAACATGTTTACATACTTCAATGTTTAAAAAAAACTTTATTTTCCTCATGCTGTCTGCTTGAATATACCTGTATTTACTCTCTTGCCTGAAACGCTCCGTTTTAGTTCATTTCAACTGAATTGCAACGGAATTGCGTTGCTAGGCAACAGCTTGGGTCCATGTTTACTTCCTGTCAGCTGATGTTATTTACATACACTGCAACAGGAAATAAACTGGGACAAATTTAGAATGTTTATGTTTAAAACCGTGTAATGGTCTAAATATTGTTGAATTGAAATTGAATTTAATTGTATATTTGTGACATCACAAATGGACAGAAATCCTAACGGCTTCTTTCAAAACACACAATTTCTGAATACGGCCTGTGTGTATTTCTCTGTATATTGAGCGTTTTGATAGTTTAACAGTATTTATAAAGCATTTAAACCTGCTTTTACAATATAAAACACATGAAAATCTCACTTTTTTACAATATGGGACCTTTAAAACATGTCTGGAGGGGGGTCTTAATGGAGTCCTCATGCCATAATACAATCCTGTCGTTCAGGTGCAGACAGCGCCACCTGGTGGATTTTGTTAATGCCATACAAAATGTGTGTTTTACAGTAAAAAATGTCTATTTTTTGTTGCTTGATATTAAAATAAAACAATAATAGATCATCTAAAAGGCATCTTTAAATTAGCACCATGTTGTGGCATATAGGCATGCTGTAATAATAGTCAGTATCAAAGGCTGTAAAAGCTTGTTTAAAACATCAGTATTCCTTTAATAAAGACCACATTAAAGAGGATGTTTGATGGCTATAGTGGTGAATTGCACTAAAGTCAGCCACATCCCGCCTTTTTACTTGTGTCGTTGAGGAGGAGCTCAGTTGTTTTTTCATTCACGTCAGCCGTTCATGTTTATGTAGAGCGAGCACAAGCGCGAGCCCGACGCTGACTTTCGTTGACTTAACGGCCACAGGTGTCGCTGTTAACAAGCATTTCTGAATCTTACAAACAGTCCCTTTAATCCTGCTTTATAATGTAAAAGACCTGAAAATCTCACTTTTTACAATATGGGCCCTTTAAGACATGTCTGGACTTGGGTCTTAATGGAGTCCTCATGCCAAATCCAGTCCTGTTGTTGTAGGGTGCAGACAGCGCCACCTGGTGGATTTTGTTAATGCCATACAAAATGTGTGTTTTACAGTAAAAAATGTCTAGTTTTTTGTTGCTTAATATTAAAATAAAACAATAATAGATTATCTAAAAGGCATTTGTTAAATCAGCACCATGTTGTGGCATCTAGGCAGGCTGTAATAACAGTCAGTATGAAAGGCTGTAAAAGCTTGTTTAAAAACATCAGCATTCCTTTAATAAAGACCACATAAAGAGGATGTTTGATGGCTATAGTGGTGAATTGCACTAAAGTCAGCCACATTCCGCCTTTTTACTTGTGTCGTTGAGGAGGAGCTCAGTTGTTTATTCATTCACGTCAGCCCCTCTCAGCCTTCCCTTCCCTCCTTCCTGCTACACACACACACTCTCACCGGGGGGACCCGCCGTCCTAACTGTTCTTTACCACACTGAAATATTACCCACAATCACGCCGCCACCATAAACCGCTTTTGGAATCAGGTGAGTTGCTGATTTTTTAATGTTTTTTAACGACGATAGAGGGGGAAATGTAATATGTTAGCCGCTGTGAGGGGTTTGACTTGTCCGGCCCCGGCGAGGCTGAGGAGGAGGAGGTGGAGGAGGAGGTGTTTCAACCGTAACTTATTAAATTCCTCCTGTGACCAGCACAGAAACATGTATGTAGCTATGGCGGTTTAAATAACCCGTTGCGTTTTTGAAACGGCTGTCTTTTTCAAACCGCTGTTTTTTTAAAAAACGCTATACTGGTGAAACACAAACGGTCGATGTAGGTCAACAACTAACAGTCAAAATGTCGTCTTTTCTTTTTTTACTTCCACATTCTCTCATTGCCACAAACAGATGGCGTCGAGAGAGAGAGGAGGAGAGGAGGAGGGGGATGGAGAGAATGGGGGAAAGAAAGAGACGCATAAAGGAGAAGGGGCTACAACACACTAGCCCGGGTCTGCCCATCACTGAGCTATACAGTAGAGTGTATATACATACAGCAGCTTCTGGGAGGACGAGATGTCTTCAGTAGGCCTGTCTTCAACAAAGTTTTTTGCTGTTAAGTTGACGGGGCCTTTTCTTTTTAAAGATACAGCGCGAGTTTTGGTTTATTTTTTAACCGGTGGAAGATGCACTGCAGCAGATAACCTGTAGCCCCTGTAGAGGAGAGACAGACAGGCAGGCAGGCAGGCCACCACCACCAGTTGTCTGAGTCCTCACCGGGCTGTCAGAGATCACTGATAGGACCACAGGTATCCTCCACTGCTCTAATGAGGGCACTGCATCTGCTGTCAAAGGATGGGATGTGAAGTACTGTATGTATGGATGTCTGTCTGCATATATATACTCTTATTTCATGCATTTAAACCTGCATATTTTTTGGCATCATTGGGCGAAAAATCCATAATAACCTTTCAGCATATTGTAATTCAAGTGTTCTGAGAGACTTCTGCACCTCCTCATGAAAAAATCTAGCCTGTGACGGGACACTTTGGCCAATCACAGGCCATTTCAGAGAGAGAGAGAGCGTTCCTATTGGCTGTGCTCCGGCTGGTGGGCGGTGCTTGGTATTTCCTCAACTTATCTCAACATGGCATTCCTACATTCCTACTCTAATGTTATCTGTCTTCCTTAAACCAGCAGTAGGCAGAACATTTTTAGCATTATTGGGCAAAAATCCCATAATAACCTTTCAGCATATTGTAATTCAAGTGTTCTGAGAGACTTCTGCACCTCCTCATGACTTTAAAAAAGCTAGCCTGTGATGGGAAACTTTGGCCAATCACAGGCCATTTCAGAGAGACAGAGAGAGCGTTGCTATTGGTTGTGCTCCAGCTTGTGGGCGGTGCTTGGCATTTCCTCAACTGATCTCAACATGGCGGCCGGGTCACAAACTTTCTCATTTTACAGCTAAACAGTACACTACAAGATGTTTCTGAAAACATTTGAGGCGAGAAATAGGCATTACAGTAACAGAATATTGATTCTAGGGATGTCCATCCTTACACGTGTAAATCAATCCAGGTCGGTGTCCCATGCGCGCTCACGTGTGGCTACGCTGTTCAGACTCAGACTTTAACACAAACTACACGGAAGCACCAAAAAAACGCAAAGTTAAATCTAGTGAAGCCTGTCTGTTAAGCAGTGTTGACCGCGGCCGTAGTCCGCGGGGGAGACCGTAGCTTTGGTCTCCAGGGCCGGAGTCTCTGCTGTACTCTGCTCCTCTGCCTGCCTGCTTGCCTTCACTAACACACCGCGCGCGTTCTCGCTATTTCGCTCCACTCTAACGTGCATGCGCGCACACTACACACTGCAGAAGAGTTAGTTTAGCTCTGAGAATATCTAGTGAATGTACAGTGGACGTTTGTGCAGAAATAAATGCTGCAGCTCCTCCAGACCAACAGAGGTTTCCCGTGTCTTGTGAAGTGACGGGGCTCCGCAGCGAGAAACGTTATCGTCTCCGACCAAATCTCAGGTGTCTCCCCCGTTCCTTATGACCGCGGTCGGGAAGCTTAGGCAGGAAAAGCCAACACTAGGATCAGCATTGACTGATGGAGAGATCCTCACTGTTGAGCGATGCTCGTTCATGTCTATGTAGAGCGAGCACAAGCGCGAGGCCGATGCTGACTTTCGTTGACTTAACAACCACAGGTGTCGCTGTTAACAAGCATTTCTGATTCTTACAAACAGTCCCTTTAAGAGTACACTACAAGATGTTTCTGAAAACATTTGAGGCGAGAAATAGTCATTACAGTAACAGAATATTGATTCATATTTGATCATCGCTGCCTAGTTTGACCGTTTGATTGTAGTTAGTGAGTGATTGACAGCTGCTCAGAGACGGCTGGCTCCAGATCGGCTCTGATTGGTTGTTTTCTTCCCGTCTGATGATACATGTCCACAGGGGCGTTTTTTTATCCTGAGGGATCACCTCGCTTCCCAGCATTGGACGCTTGATGGGCTGCCACTAGAGACAAGTCACTATTAGGCACCTGATTGGGCCTCGTGAGCTGCTGCTCCCAGCTTTCAAACCAGAAACGATATGGCGGCACGTTTGGAAACTTTCTTCTCTCATTTCACGAAAGCACTTCACCGAAATGTGTCTCTGAAAACATTTTATGTGAGAAATGAGCCATGTGGTTTCTGAATCTGTCTTTATTTTGGATCGACAAGGCTTAGTTTAAAAGTGTCTGGAGTTTCCAGAGGAGGTGAGTCGCGTTGGACGCCCGTGATTTGCATAAAGTAGCCTAGACCTCAACTTTAAGCAAATGAGGAGCGGGCGTCGTGACGGTCCGTCTCTCGAATCGTGCCACCACGCTACCAGAATGCATTGCACAGCTGCTTACATAGACATGAAGGGGAAATGTGGAAAGGACGGCGGCTGTGGACACGTACAGAAATCTTGCAGATGCCATTGGGAGCACCGGAGGACATGATGTTTTTCACATTACATGTCTTATGCACTACTGTCAGGATATAGTGACTGTTTTATAAAAACATATTTTTTTTAATCATATTTGCTCCATTTCTACCCACTACAGCTTTAAGTGCAAAACAAGTATGAGTAATGACACCGCTGACCCCTTGCATACCTGCCATGCAGCGTCTAACCATGTAATGTAGATGGTGCACTGACCGCATGCAGCAAGGCAGCTGCATACTGTGCATACCAGTCGGCAGCCCGCGGCCTATAGATGTGCTCCGATGCAGTTCAGTGTCAGTGCACTTAAGAAGCTGGCAGTAATTAAAAAGACATCCTCCTCTCGTGGTCTATGGGTCATCTGATTGATGGTCATGTAGATGGAAATATTCAGATGACTCAGCATCGTTCGACCAAGGTATCGCTCACTGCCATCATGCAGATCTTGATTCCCGCTGCAGTTCTCGACTGTTTGCAGTTTTGAAAGTGACCCATTTCTGCTGTCAGCTGGTGCAGACGCGCGTCCTGAAATGACACTTTGACTAAACTGATTTAATCATCTCAGTGCCCAAGGGAGTGAAGGGTGTCAACCATCTCTATCTCAACTCACCCTTCTCTAGTGTTACAGTAACCTTTTGTCAGGTGATCCTGTTTCATTGCAGCTCTTATATTGAGCATCCCCAGTCATTTTGGTTGTCCTTTTTCTGCTTGGTCAAGTGATGCTGGCCTGGTATTTTCTAGCACGGGGGAAAGAAAATCGATTCACCTATGTAGCGTTTTTTTTTTTTTTGTACAAATTTTAAATTTATTTTTTAATGCCAGAATCGTTATATTTGCTTCATTTGAGTCTATGCAAAGGTAGAAGGAAGTTACCGCTTTTATTGTTGTAGTCTGAGTAACGTGACGTCATATCCATCAACCAAAACAAACCTGCACCCTCACATGTTAAATCCAACGTGGTAAACACTACACATACTGTAAAGTATGGAAACACTTTGGGTTTCACACAATGCAGGAAAAGCAGAGCTAGACATCATGGCTAAAGCTGCATGCTAACTCTGTCATGGACAGGAAACGTTATCGTATAGTAACGGTCAAGCCAGCCGTCACTCTCATCTCCGTGGTCAAATCAGCCAACGCTACAACTGCAGAGCACCCATATACTGACATTTATGTTAAAAACATTCAAACAGCCCTGATGGAGCTGACCATGGATGTATAAAGAGAACGGAGCTAACGGTAAGAGCTAGCGACAGACTTGGCGAAGTTAGCGGAAGTATACACACGTTCAGTTTTCAAAATAAGGTGTTAACAAAGGGAGCTGTTTATACAAAATACATATCTGCAAATAATATTGATTGGATTATATTCACCATAAGTATAAAATATTACATGTCCCTTATAAATTAAAGGAAAATACCACTAATTTGTGGGGAAAATGTATTTATTCTTTTATTTTTGGGTTGCTGGAAAAAATGTAATTAATAATGCCTGACAATGAATGATATATTTTGACTTCAGGACATCTCTGACTACATACATGCTGAAAATCAATAATTTTTACTGTATCAATATAGATATTTTCCAAATTAAACTTCCCTAGTAGTGTATGATTCAACTTTTTCCCATGGTCTAGTGTTGAAAAAGTTAACAAAAATAGCAATAAATCTTAATATTGAATCGCAATACTTGTAGAATAACAATACTTAAAAATCACAATACATATCGAATCGGCATCCAAGTATCATGATACTATCAAATCGAGAGATAGGTGAATCGTCCCAGCCCTAGTATTTTCTCAGTGTCTTCTAAAAAGTGCATTTATTGCTGTACTTTTTTTCCCTGTATTGTGGAGCAGCTCCAGTGAATGACCAGTTATGGCCACATCATTGAGCTCTCTGCCTCCCTGAATGCAGCTTTCAGCCTCTTTGACTTACACTGTTTGACGATAACCTCTCCAGTCGTTTTTTTGCTTGAAGGCACCTCGCCAAATATTAATTTGCAAACTTGCTGTCTCTCAGCTGGCTGCTATATTTGTTGTCTTCCGTGTTAACCTTGTGTTAATGGTGTGTCTAATCTGCTCTGCTTATCAGAAAATCTCTTCATGTATTGTGCTCGGTGATGAATGATACAGGCATTGTGTTTTGGTATTTGGACCAGACTTATTTAATTTGTAATGTTAAAAGATTGATTGATGATGATAGAATAGTCTTTTTGACATTATGTATGATGATCCGATTAAATAGTCGTCTGAAAAATTGTCAAGCTCGACAAAAATCACAGGCAAGCTCTCAGCAATTCGGGCTCGTACTTTTTGAATTTATGCCTCCAAGTTTAACAGTACAGTTTTTTATTTCTTGGCCAGCTTTAGTTGTACAGTGATGAATGAATTTCCCCAAGTTTAAATCGATAATGTGTTATTACACTGCTGCTGCTACTACACAATCTGTATGCTACCCAGGTGATCGTAAGCCATTCGTCCGTGGATCATCAGCGGCAGGTTGGCTGTGTTGAATGAGGTCCAGAGCATAAACCAAATCAGGACATCCACAATATGCATAAAAAACTGAACAAATCATCTTAACCCACACTGAAAATTAGACACACCTCTTGTAAATGAAGATAAATGAAAATTAGCTGTTCCCTTTTTTTCCTCTCTCCCTCCTTTCTTTTCCAGTATGTGGGAATATAGCTGTGGTAAAAGGTTTAGAATAGCTGATGATGGTGTCAGCACATTGCAGCGCTCGGCTGTGCTGCAGGCACGGTTTAAAAAAAAAAAAAGAGGCTGATGTTTCTGGAAGCACAAAGGCCTAATGTGTAGGGCCTGTTTGTTACAGCCAAGCTGAACGACCTCCACAGTGTAATGCCACTTTGTTTGTATGCGCTGTATGAGTGTAATGTGTAGGCCTATTTGAACACCGCAATACTCCGGCCTTCTGGGAAAATGAGGCCTGCGACATTGAATTGTTTGTAAATGACACCAAAATTTAGCTTTGTGTCATTAAATGGGCTTACAGCTTTCTCTGGCTTCATTAATAATAAATGCAACTTGTTATTTTCCCATTGCGTAACAGACAACTGTTTGGTTGAGGCGTTGGCATGTTTAAATGTTTCGCTAATAACACAACTGTCAGAGCACATTATCTGACTGTTGGACCATGTGAATAAATATGAATATGTTTCGAAGAAAAAACAGCATTGTCAAATGTTATCACTTGTGAGAAATACAAGTGTTGGTTTTTAGAGACAATGGGCAAAATATGATCTAGATTTAATCGAGACTCATCTGTCACTTTTTGATGATTTAACAAATGCTGATGCCAAATTCTCCTTTAACGTCCTGTATTTTACCCAGTGGGGGTCCTCTGTTGCCTCTGAGAAGTGAAGCCAATGAGAAAGTGCCTTAAACTTGCATTCTTTCTAATAGTCGGCAGGGGGAGACTCCTCTGGTTGCAAAAAGAAGTCTGATTGTATAGAAGTCTATGAGAAAATGACCCTACTTCTCACTTGATTTATTACCTCAGTAAACATTGTAAACATGAGTTTATGGTCTCAATCGCTATTTTCAAGTCTTCTTCAGTACAGAATGATGTTCATTTAGTAAATTATGGTCCCATTTACAGTCAAATAGACGGTAAAGCAGGGTATGCTTTAGGGCGTGGCTACCTTGTGATTGACAGGTCGCTACCACGGCGTTGACCGGTCTGGGAGTTGTCCGTGTTTTTGGGTTAAACTTTGTCTTATTCAGCATTTGGTTGTGCATAGCTCCACCCTCTCGTTTCACTTCTGGTTGCAAAAAAACAAGATGGCGACGGCCGAAATGCCGAACTCGAGGCTTCAAAACGACAGTCCAGAAACCAATGGATGACATTACAGTGACTACATCTACTTCTTATATACAGTTTATGATATCACCTAATATCCGTAACGAATGTCAGGGATACTTTTTTCGACAGGCCAATGGTTTGGCTCGAGGGGTGGTGGTGACGGTTCATTCTGAAATATCTCGACAACTATTGCATTTTTTTCCATGATATATGACATTCGTTGTCCTCGCCCTCTTAGCACCACCAGCAGGTACATTTTTGTCACTTATTCTGTGAACCATCTCAACATCTATGGAATGGATTGGCACAAAATTTTGTGCAGACATTCATGGTCCTCAAAGGCTGAATTCTACTGACTTTGGTCACTTTTCCTCAAGCGCCACCATAAGGTTGGCATTTGTGACTTGAGTGAAATGTCTCGACAAGTATTGCATGGATTGCTATGAATTTGGTGCACTTATTCATGTATGAATAAATAAACTGTAGTAACTTTGGTGATCCCTTAAAGGTGCAATATACCTGTAGTCAATATTCAGAGCATTAATATCGCAGCAATCAACTATTTTCTATGTAAAGATATAGTGTAGAAGTAATGTCTACCAGAGCAGAGAATGAAGTCACTCTCCCTCTGTGTGTGTGTCCGTGCTTTGTTGACATCGCCGGGCCGGCTGCATGAGCCTTTTAATGCATGTGAGCATGCCCCACTGGCTCGCTAAATGCCAACGCTCTGCAATGCACACACGGCGGTTACAGCTGATAACGCTGTCCCGACCTACGGTGCTGTCACGGAAGCATAGCACCCACCCTCCAGGTTCCCCTTCAGGTAAACACTGTTAGCTCTGGCAGCACTTTTGCCTTTGTTTAAACTGTTAGCGCTGTTAGCACAGTTATCTGTGAGCCACCGGCTCAGCCGTCGCCATATTGAGAGCTGTGCGAAGGCAATAGCAATGCTCCCAATATTGCATTTAACACCTTTAACTTTTAATCTAACGCCATCATCATGTCAAATTTAAAATTTTGCCCGATACGTTTTATGACCTGCAAAACGAATGTAATTCCCATCAGCCTCAGCTGTACTTTGTGTTTTGTGCTAATTAGCAAATGTTAGCATGCTAACACGTTAAATGAAGATGTTTAATATAGCTGTTTAGCTCAAAGCAGCGTATTCACAGAGCTGCTAACATGGCTGTAGTCCCTTAGTCTTGTTATTTATACAAGTTGTGTTCATATAACTGGCAAAATAGCTGTCTCTGTTTGCTGCTGTTAAATAAGTGAAGTATTTGAAAAATACCACTATAAAATGACTGTTTTAGTACATAATATTCTGCTTCATGAAGTCAGTGTTTGCAGAAGGAGTTTTTAATAGACAACTCCAGTATGTAATGCTTATTAGGTGCGAGTCATGCCTGTCAGTTTTGGTTTCGCTGCTGGACTGGCTAAATGCTGTCCTCGCCAGCTTTTACTGTGTGAAGTTGTTACTAGTTGTCTGGTGAGTCGCTTTGTCAGTCAGTCCTCCCCAATCCTGCCAAATTCTCTGTGTGAAAAACCTTAGCCGTTGAACTTGTTTTGCTGCAGTTTAACAGGGCGTGATATCGTACAATCTGTTAATTACTTTATAGTTGAAATTATTAGTAGTACAAAATTGGAGTATTTCTGTTCTTATGTGTAAAGACGACTGTTTTCATCTCATCGTTTGCTCATTTTTGTCTCTTTTTCAACCTGATTGCATCCTGATTATTAGCCTCTGTACTGCGTCATGATCAGACCATGACAATAATGGTATTGTGTGTTCAGTCGCATAACCACATTCAGTGTTGGCCTTCAGCCTTTATGTCTCTGCGAGCCTCTGTTCACTTAGCTAACTACCACTTTCTTGCATGGTGCAGAGCTGTGGCCTAGTTCATGCCCTCTTGAATGTAATTTTAGCTGTGTGTGTGTGTGTGTGTGTGTGTGTGTGTGTTTGTTTGAGTGCATGCATTGTGTGTATGTGTTTTGTCTCCTTCTCTTATCGTCTCTGTTTCCCGTCCTCTCTGTCCTCTCACACTGTTCCTGTGTCTGTCTCCGTCAGTGATGAGGCTTTTGTCATGACACTGTGCATCACACTAGTGATGCTGGGGGGTAGTTACCTCAGTAGTTTTACAGTTTGTGATGTATGTTCAGCTGAGCTGCACCTCTGTGTGGACGGGCGGTGTTATTCTCGAGGGAGTCGGAGACAGTACAGCCATTTTACAGTGTTGCTTTGATTGACGCCTGGTGTTGCTCAGTCATTACTGCTGATGTCGGGTTTACGCTGAGGCTGTGAATGGGTGAAAAGTAGCCGTACTGGAGAATTGGACAATGAAGTTGCTGGTTAAATGTCTTTTTTTAAAGATTAAAACGAGCATGAGGCCTTCTAGATTCAATTTTGTGGCACATAAGGAATACTCAGAGGGCAAAACTCGGGAAGAATTAATTACCAGTTTGTACCAGTAACAGTGTGACCATCACATAGTCCTCCAGAGTGCACTTTATTTTTACACTATAAAATTTCCCATTCAGTGTAGGGCTGCACGATTATGGCCAAAATGCTAATCACGATTATTTTTGATCAATATTGATATCACAACTATTCATTGATTTTAGCGACATGTTTTTATTGCACTTTCACATTAAAATAAACAGAGCACTGTTTTCACTTCCATGCTGTGCTACGTTCCTGCTAATGTACACACTAGGGCTGCACGATGTTCGAAAAAAAACTGACATTGCAATATTTTTTTTCTGCTATATATATATATATATTGCTATATGAAAAAATACAGTGATTTCACCCTACCCCTTTGTTAGCTACATTTTAAAGTGCACTTTAAAATTAGCAACAATAAGAGCTAGATAAACATATTTATGCTCTTAATTTAATCATAAACACATTTGTTGTATAGATAATATCTATAACCCAAAGTGAAGCCAAAACATCTCAATCACCGGCTGGTGGCTGGCTGGTAGTTTAGGAAGCGCTAGATGTGATATGCAACAGAGTTTTCTATCAACAGAACGTGCATTTTAAATGTCAGTATCGCAGACGATCATGTTCCTTTTAATTGTGGGAAGCCAAAATTGTGATTGCGATTAATATTCGATAAATTGTGCAGCCCTAATTCAGTGTGTATCTTGGTTACAAAAATTCTAGGGGACCATATTGTTTGTTTATGTTATGTATTTTATTTTACTGTTGGCCAACATGTAATTTTTGATTTTTGAAACTCTCAAATATCAGCATCAGCCTCAAAAATCCAGATCTGGTCAAGCTATAATAGATAGATATTATGGCTGCCTTTAAGGAGTTAAGACAGTTTATTATAATGTATTATTCATTTTTGTTAAAAAAAAAAAAAAAAAAAAAGAACGTAATGACCAAGCCATCAGATCCTAGAATAAAAATAAGTAGTAAACAAGCATATCCACCCCAGTAATGTCTTCACAACTTGGCTCAGTGCATCCAGTCCTCTGACGGTGCTGCCGGGTTCACTCAGTGTGCAAGATGCTGAGAATCAGCTGTGATGATGGAGCTTGCAGCACAAAAACGTAATGCAAATAGATTCACATTGAGCAGACATTTAATCCAAAAGATGCTGCGAGGTGTCGAATTTCTTAGAATCTAGGCTGATGGTAGATAGATTAAATCTCACTATACAAATATTCTATGGGAGTAGGGCAACATTTCCATTTGAAGCCTCAAGTGTCTGAACTGCTTGTCAGATGTTCGAATAGCTTCGGAAACCGGATTAGTGGGACTTTGTATCTAATTGTGACTATTTTGACCGATATTGCAATTGCGATATTAGAGGGAATCATTATTTTTACATCATTATTCTCATTTTCATTGCAAAACATATAAAAATTATTATGATGTGATTTTTTGCAGTAATCTGTACCAAACAAAGATGTTGGCTGTGGCCAGCTGTGCGGAAGTGAGAAAGGACCCATGATTTGAACTTTTCTGTCTAGCTCTCTTCTTAAAATTAGTTAACAATACACACTTTTCATGTGAACAACTGACTGTAACACAATGAGTGTCTTCGCGGAGAGACTGTCTGAAAATGTGCACATTTATCACCGCATTTAAACGATATTGCGTCTCCCCCTTCTCTGTGACGGCCGGCTTTTCACTCCGCCGTTCAGAAAAGCTATAAACACTTGTAATTTCCGACAGGGTTGGACGACACAGTGTATCACTCCTTTTCCAGTATAACTCAGCCGTTAGACTTCATGACTTTGGTTGGCAAAAGAGTTTTTAAATCTACTTAAAATTGTGCAATGACAATATTGTTGGCAGCTTTACTTAAGTGCATCTAGTGGTGCATTTCTGGAGGATTTCAGTGGACACTAGTACAAACTGGATTAGCATCGTCTCAAAAGACTTGACGAATGGACTGTAATGGACCAACTACTTTGCATGCAGCAGTGGTGAAACTGTTAGCTGTTAGTGTCATTTCAGATCAAATGGTTAAGATCTTTCGGCTTATTTTCTGAATTCCTCAGTGTTGCATTATGGGATTATTTGACTTCATGTAAATAAAGTCATTAATCTATTTATACTTAAGAACATATTTATTATTTTATATTACACAGAACCAATAGGCGTTTGTCTGCTGTTTATTTTGAGGCCCTGTGACAGCTGTCTGTTCTGTTGCCAGGCTGTACCTGAGAGCCTTAAACAGATAAACTTGATGATGAACAAAATGAATCCTCCCGTATATGACTGCACCATTCAATTAAGGCCAAATGTTGAGCAGGGAAACCAAACTTTTAATTTCAGCAAATGTCTGTCCTGCTGAAGTGTCCTTGAGCAAGACACTAAATCTCCATCTCGTCTCTGGGGGCGCTGTTGTGCAGCTGATCTGCAACTGGTGAAGAACAAGTGAAAAGAGAATTTCCCTCCAGGGATCAATACAGCACCAGAACATTAATCCTGTAGTTTAAATGTACTTTTTTAAAGGGCAATATTGTGCTTTTTATGTCCCAGATCTGTAAGAGAGAAACTGGTTGGGGGGAAGAACAGCAATGAAGTGGAGTGGTGGGGGAAAAGATAAGAAGGAAGTGATGAAAAAGGGAGGGAAGGGGGTGTATCCATGGAAACATGAGGAAAGAGTGATGGGAGAGAGGAGGAGAAAAAAGTGCTGTAGTTTGAAACTGTTAGTTACAAAGCGTTGGAACAAAATGGTATAGGCCCACAGCAGCATTTAATGGAGCAGCCGAGCCAACGTTTATTGAGACTTTAAATTGTCTTTTCTCATAATCCCACTCAAAGTGATTTTGTTTGAGAGATTCGTGCCTTGACATTTTATTATGCTGTTGTAAGTGAATTTGTAACATAAGGGTGAAACATGGTAGGAATGAAATGAAATCCGGGGCCGATATTTAAACGCTGTTAGGTCAGTTTGGATTGATGTCCTCGTAAATACTAAACACAAACAGACTCATCTCCCGGAACATTCACATCTACATGAAAAGAGTTTGGAAATTTAAACGGTGTGTGTGAATCCCATAAGTCTGTTTTTCACTCACATTTAAGGAGAGCAAAGATGAGACGTGAGCAGGAACAGCTAACTCACCATGTGTTTGGGAATTCAGGACTTTACTCCCAAAGGACAGCTCTTCATAAATATATTATACTGTATACTTGCCTCAAGCGCTGCAAATAGGCTACCTTAAATCTGTCTTTACACCTGCTTTGATGGCAAATTCATAGACGGCAGTTTGGATCAAAACTTATATTCAAGGCATATAAACCTATCAGCGTGTAATCGTTTTCCTTTCTTGCCCCCCCCCACCTCCCCCAATAGCAAATAAGAAAATATATGAATGAGTAGCACAAGTAAGTGAGCTCTTCCAGCTCTCTGCCCTGATACTGTAGACTTCATTGTTTTTCTTTAATCCAGATGAAGTTCAAGAAATGAGTGAGAGGCTTATTGGTCACTGAACTGCAGTTCGACCCGTGTCCAGCGGTGCTCGACCCCTCCGTGCTCACCGCGTCGATTCTACAGTTTGAAACGGCTATTTTCTGTGCCAGAGAGCTGCTGTTGATGTTGGCTGCATGTAAGGGGGACGCTTCCTCCCTTCACAGTGCTGATTAGTGTCAGATCCAGCATGCTGTTATTATTGTTTGTATGGGTTTACATTGAAATTCTAGGGGGTCAAATATGTTGAAGTACTGTGTTTGACTTTCAAATAGTTGTTAGTTGTCGCTTTTAGGGCTTAGAATATTAACAGAAATGTACATTTAATGTCTTCGTACTCGTAGTCATTAATTTTAAATGAGTGCTCGGAGATGGGGAGCAACATTTGGGAGAGATATAAAGATGGGTGACAAATAAAAGGAAATAAACATCTCCAGAACAGCGTCAGTGCTCTCTAAAACGTTGCACCAAAATCTCCCGTAGGTGTTCAAATGGGTTGAGATCTGGTGACTGTGAAAACATGATTCACACCAAGGATGTGACGGTGAGGAAATTTTTTCCACCGGTTAATAAACTTGTGACAACACTAGTGTTACAGATTACACTGGACATTTTACAAGAAAAGACGGCGCTCAATATATGTAGAGATTTTACTTTGATCTTTACCTTTTCCGGACGAGCTTTCGCTGCGAGGCTGCAGGTTTCCACCTTATGCTGAGACTCTGTATGGAGTAGACACTTTCACTTTTCGATTGTAGCGTCCGTCGCCCGACTATGTATTGATAACATGCCGCCAATACGCCAAAATGAAAAGCAAAACAACAGTGGGGGCGGTGAGCAAGTAATGTAATCGGTGTGTTCCCGACAACCGTGTAACACCGACTACCGCGGCAAGCCCAATTCACTCACCAAACCCGTCGAGCCCTGTATGCATCTGCATTTGTTACAGTTCTGCTAATTTATTCAGATTTTTCCTTTAATTTTTCCTGTCTGTATGAACTTTATTATCAGGGTTCAGCTACTCCTGAACTGTCATTTCAACCCATTATAATGTGAGTGTGTCAAAGTGCACAACCTTGAATTGCCCCGTAACTATTAATGGTGGTGAACACTAGAGTCCAATATTTAATTACAAGTATTTACTATAACTATAAATAGTACATGAGTATACTGTAGCTACATCTCTTTAGCAACCACCTCTATTAACCTGCTATATTATGACTATAAACAATGCCATACCTACTTAAGCAGAGTTCGCTTCACTAATGTTTCACACGTTTTTTATTTTTGTGTGTGTGTACAGTGTGTGAAAAGTGTCCTTTTAAATGTAACCACAAGGGAAAAAAGGACAAACCTTGTTCTTTTTAAATTGGACAAAATGTGAGATAACAATATAAAGTGCATCGTGGCTAATTTGCTGTTGTTGGTAGCCTAAGACTGAAACTGTAAAAGTAGGTCCTAAATGTGTTACAATATGCAAAAGGTTTGAACACAAAAATGTCAACTACTCTGTTGAGTAACTGCTGACGAGTTATTTCATCTTATGCCTTTGTTGGCACTAGTGCTTTGAGGTCAGCTCAGTGTGTCAGGACCTGCTCACCTTTCAGCACGGTCACCTATTGGAGGTGGGCAAGCAGCTATTGTTGCTGTTGGGCTCTCTGGCCCATTAGAAGAACTGACAAAAGTTTCTCAACACATATTATTAGAGTTTTAGCTGGAAACATGGCGCTGCTGACACAGTATCATATTGGTATCATGTTGTTTTTTGTGTTCTAGTATCCAAATGAATAATCCAAATATATTTCTGGCCCCTGGGAAGTCAGATCTTCTTCTGTATTCTCCTGCGCTTCCTGTGTCCGATGAAGGCGTGAAATGACAATGTGTTATACATTCCTACTCTAATGTTATCTGTCTTCCTTAAACCTGCTGTAGGCCGAATATTTTTAGCATCATTGGGCAAAAATGCCATAATAATTTGCTCCAATTCTACTCACTGCAGCTTTATTGATATCACATGAATTTCAAATGTCGGCACATATTGCACCTAATCAACCAGTGTTTCCACAGTACATCATTTACACTCATGTAGTGGTATCATAATGTTTTTGATGAGGATAAGTTAAATTGAGTTATTAAAGAATTGATGCGCCGATCCACAGTACTCTCTTTTTACCTAATTGCTGTGTCGCTAAAAACTGCCCTGCAATGACTGAATGAATGTAATGTAATAGAGGAAACACTGTATTATGATTACAATGACAAAGACAACTTTGTCAGCCGCTTTCTGAGGATATCATCTGCGATGTCCATCGCAAATAAACATCCTCAAATCTGTTTAGAAATCATAGAACAAAGATGCTCCTTATGACTCCAGACTTGCCTGAGAATCATCACGTTTTTAAGTTTTCAACACTATCAACATAATCCAGTTATGGTTGTCTCTACATGCATGAGTACATTGCATACATGAACTGCTAATAGCTAATTCGGCATACTTTTAATGTGGCAGTTTGCCGAAATTTTTAACAAATATAGACCCAAAACAGATGAGAGGACTCAAATCGTGGCCCACAATGTACTTTATTGAATCCATAGCAACCGGGAAGAGATGAGTGGGGTTGATTTTGTCTGGGGGGTGGCTTTTGAAAACCTCCATTATACAGGATACCAATATATCTGTGATATGATCAAATCAGCTGATATATCAGTTGTACTCTACTATTAAGCATCTTAGCAGTTGAGAATGATAAAATTGGGCCTTTTAGGAAGGCCTAGCTTCCCTTCTGTGACCACATCACTATACACCTGAATGGAGCTGTTTTCACCCTACAATGATTAACATGGGTGATTACAGCTGATGCTGGTTTATTGTAATGTTACTGGTTGTGTGTGTGTATTTATATTACAGAGAGAGGACTTCTAAGAACCAACAATACCACTCTTCTTCTTCTTCTTCTTCTGCTGCAGCCATGTTTGTGAAACCACAAAATAGAGCGCGAGAGGTTTTGTGCTCTCTTTCTCCCTCCCTCGTTCCCCATTTTTTTTGCTCCCTCTTTCTGTTTTTCTCTCTTCCCCTCCCCCTCTTTCTGTTCCTCTTTCCTCCTCTCTCCCTCTTTCATTCTCCCTCCCTCCCTCCCTCGCTCGCTCCCTCCCTCGCTCGCTCCCTCCCTCCCTCTCTCTTTTTTCCTCTCTTGCTCTAGGTTTCCATCATGCTTTACCCCTCCCTCTCCTCTCTCTTTTTGCTGTTCTCTCTCTCTTTCTTTCTCTCTTCCTCTCTCACGTTGCACACTGCCCCTCCCTCCCTCTCTCTGTCTTGCTCTCACGTTGCTCCCTGCCCCATCTCTCTCTCTCTCTCTCTCTCTCTCTCTCCCTCCCTCTTTTTTTCTGTCTGTCTCTCTCTCTTTCTCTTGCTTCTCTTGCTCTCCCTCTACATCCTCCCCTCCCCCACTGCTGCCTCTCATTTTCTGTCTCTCCTCTCCTCTCCTCTCCTCTCCTCTCCTCTCCTCTCTCACTCCACCATTTCACTTACTCACACCCTCACTCACTCGCTCACTCACTCCCCCTCCCATCCCTGTTCTCTTTATCTCCTCCCCTCCCTCCCCCTTCAATCCCTCTTTCATTCCATGCAATCATCTGTTCTCTCTCTCTCTCTCTCTCTTTCTGCTTCCTCTATTACGCCCCCATTTTGTCCTCTGCCGTTTCCCTTTCTCTCTCTTTCCTCCATGTTCTCTCTATCCTGTTGTTTACCACACTCCCCCGTGACATTTATGATACAAACTTTATTAAAAAAAACTGTTTTCTATCACATAAATAATAAATATGTTAGGAGTAGAAACTGATAATTCTACAATAAAAGCGATATCTTGACTAAAAGCTCCCCATCACTACATATTTGTTTCTTATATAGCCCGTCCATCTGTGGTGCTCTTTACTCTCCTCCGTTATTCACATTAACCCAAATATATAACTGCCTTCCTCCTGTAACAATCGGCCCCAGAGCTAGCCGAATACACCAACATGGTGGTTACTTCTGTTTGTCTATGTTCAACAAGTGGCTAACACGCCGGGCTACAAAACAACCACAAATGACAGTCATCGTCCTCGCAGGAATGTAAACTAGATGAACCAGGTGACTGCCTCACCTCTCAGGTTCACAGACAGGATGGCCTCATAAACAGAGCTGTTCCTTCTGCACAGCTGGAAGCTCACTGAGGTTTTTACTGTGGGTAAAATGCAAGTGTTGCTGCTACAGGGCTGGGTAGGATTTGAAATTGTTTCAATACAATAGAGATGCAAAGTGAGTTATTTCAGGCGTGTCTGTTCCCGGAAGTTAAAGTCCCATTCATGTTTCCCAAAGACAATGTTAGGTGTTATCTGGTTGTTTCTTTGATAAAAAGTTGAGAAGTGCCAGAATGTAACTACGACTCCCGAGGTGCATTTTGGCAAGAAACATCCAATCACAGAGCTAAAGGTTATGCTTTTGAGAAAACTGATTTAACAATCTTTTGTTTCAATCATTTCACTTTTTAGTTGTATTTATTACAAGGCGTTGTTGAATACTCGATTCTGATTGGTCTGTTGCTGTGGCCGCAGTTCTGATCTCGGACCCTGGCGGACCGTTTTTGTGTGAAATTATTGATTTCTTAAGTAAATAGCCATGTAATAAGCGGGATAATGTACAGCTAGTGGGTCATTGTTTTGTAATAAACCCCTTCAGGGCGATACAAGACCCCTCCGCTTTGCGTCTGCCGGGGTGCTGCATCGCCGTGTCGACACTTGCTGCCAACTTTTGGAGGTTGACACCTTTTCAGTCAGTATCAAAATATATTGAGGATTGTACCCATCCCCAGTTCTGTCCTTGCTGTTAGAGTGGTACCTTTTACAAATTAGGGCCGGAACTAACAATTATTAATAATATTTTTATGAAATTGTATAAAATGCCCCTCACACTTTTCACTTTCACCTTTGAGATGCCTAATGACTTTGAATCAGAAGTTCTGGATGCACTGCTTACATGGATGCCTGCAAAGACAGCTTTGGCTAGGGATGCACCGATCCGACTTTTTCAGTCCCGAAACCGATAGCAAAACCTGGGCTTTGGGTATCGGCCGATACCGAGAACTGATCCGATACCAGTGTTTAATCAAAAAGCTGTATGCGTCACTGTGTGGAAGTGACTGGAATCATTCTTTTATGTGTAAAGCAACATCAAGCTTGACTTAAACATTGCTTTCCTAACTTTGTAAAACAAAATGTAACAAATAAATACAGTTATACATTTACTGAATTATTATTTATTATTAAAATAATAAATTGTGCACCAGCAACTTGATAAAAGATCTTAACAGGAATTACAATTCAAGTGTGAAGCAACAAATTGGTCAAAACTTAGAAATAAATAAAAAATTCCAGCATATAATGTATATATGTAGTGTATAAACATATGAATTTAATAGATCTGCCCCATTTTCGGTATCGGTGTATCCCTAGCTATGGCCAAACTGTTTTTCAGCCAGCTCTGTCCCACCTCAGTGTCTTTATTTATCCTGATATATCCAGAGCAAATCTGGATACAGTGGAGACAGACAGCAGTTTACACCTGGCATCTGAATGTATCTCAAGCAGCCATGTTTGTTCAGATTTCACTTTCTCATTTGATTTCATCAGTGGGATACTAAACATAAAAAAAACGCACATTTTGCCCTTGACCATACAGCTAGAAAAGAGGTTTGCAGTGGCTGGTGGGTGCCTTGCATCAGATGCAGGTTTTTGGCATGTGAAAATGTATCTATTTGGCATGTGCTACTGTGCATTGAGACATGTGTACCTGTATGTGTCTGTACACATATGTAGTTATGTTATTGGATCCAAAATTGTCTTTTATTTCTTTTGGGTGAAACCTTGCTAGTTTACCAAGGCGTCCTCATCTGATCACATCACATTTTTAAGATGCTGAGTTTGTGACCCAAGAGAGGGGGAGTTCTTCTAGTTGAGAAATGTAAGTCACACCCGCTGGCATGTAGCGTAGCTGCACTGAAGAATGGTCTGTTTAGTTTCCTGTTAGTGGAAACCTGTATCTCTCTGATCATGGGCAACCGTCAATTTAAAGAAAGCAGGAACTTTTTGCTACAGTAAGGCAAAAGTTTGAATAATTTAAGATAAATTAAGTGGCAGTTTTGCCCCTATCACATTATGGGATGTGCATAATGTTGTAAAATCAAGCTAACCTTTTTTTTTTTTTTACAGACTATATGCAGTGGAAGCACCTTGTGCTGTTTTGTGCTTGACTGGGTTGTGATTGACAGGAGGTGGGCTGGCGGTAGCATAACCACAGAGAGCGTTAACTATTTGTGGAAAGTTTTATTTTGTAGATGAAAACATGGAAATCAGTGAAGCTGGAAGTAGAGCGGAGACACCCCCACTTGTCACGTCTCAGCTCATGCAGTGTTTCTCAATTTCCATATGAAACAGTGAGAGATACCAAGTTTAAAATGTATGTTTTTATACAGTTATTAACCTTCTGATTCAGCTTTGTGACCGGACTATCAGCTGGTCATCCACACTGAGACAATGGGAAAATAAGAAGAAGTTATGACAATTTTAATGAGTGATAATGTTAGAATATGCAGAGATCTGGGATAAAAAAATTGTGATTCTATGAGACAGGTTTGGGACCTGCATTGACCCACCAACATTACTGCTGCAAAACAGCCACAAATTTGTTGCTCAGAAAAAACTTCCCCCAAATTCTTGAGTACACCTTGTATTTATGATATTCAGGCGTTGTTTTAGAAACAGGTTACCAAGTAAGGTAGGTTTCTAAGTTATTAAAAACATATGCTGATTATTTTCTCGAGTAATTGATTAAATATTTAGTTTATAAAATGTAAGAAAATTACGAAACATTTCATATCATTTTTCCAAGAATCGATCAATCAAGTAATCAACAGATGGTTTTAGCTCTAATTCTAATTTAGAAAACCTATATAATGTATTTAGTCAGTAAATAAACATATTTCTTTTATTTTTCTTCATTTTGAGCAGTAATCATATACATGTGTGACATTCTCAGGATTTACTTTTCATTCCTTAGTAATTGTAAATGAACGCTTTCTAGACTAGAAGTTTCTGTCATCTTTTTTTCAGATTTTGATTCGATCCTTCCAATCAGATCCTTGGTTTCTCAAAGTGATCAGTTGCGTCTAGGGCTGTCAATCGATTCAAATATTTAATCGCGATTAATCGAATGATTGTCCACGATTAATCACAAATTAATCCAAAAAAAAATTCCATTCAAAATGTTCCTTAAAGGGAAATTTGTCAAGTATTTAATACTCTTATCAACATGGGAGTGGACAAATATGCTTGCTTTATGCAAACATATGTATATATTTGTTATTGGAAATCAATTAACAACACAAAACAATGACAAATATGCTTAAATATGCTTAGAAACCCTCACAGCTACTGCATTTAGCATAACAAATATGCTCAAATCATAACATGGCAAACTGCAGCCCAACAGGCAACAACAGCTGTCAGCGTGTCAGTGTGCTGACTTGACTATGACTTGCCCCAAACTGCATGTGATTATCATAAAGTGGGCATGCCTGTAAATAATATCTTGAGGTCAGAGGTCAAAGGACCCCTTTGAAAATGGCCATGTTTTTTCCTCACCAAAATTGAGCGCACGTTTGAAGCGTTATTTAACCTGGAATCAGATCATTTAGACTTTTCTTTTTTCTTTCTAAAAGAATTACTCAAACCGATAAATCGATAATCAAAATAGTTGGCGATTAATTTAACAGTTTATAACTAATTGATTAATCTTTGCAGCTCTAAACATGTTGTAGAGAGAACACACCTTCAACTTAAACTCATTTATAATGCACACCAGCATCTACAATTACAATCAACTGTCCATTCACTCTTAGCAGCTTCCATTGACTCGTATCGTCTCAGGAAATTCAACACATTTTCAGGACTCCTCACATGTGTTGACACCAATCAAAGTATTTCTTTGCAAAATGCATACAAGACATCTTGAATGTAGCTTTAACATACTTTTATTAATTTCTTGGGAGGAAGTTGTCGGTCAGTCTTTTGATTCCCGTTTTCTCATTTGCCGCCATAGTTTGCAGCTTTTGTATTGTCTCAGTTTCATCATTGGCCGGATGTTCATGACCTTTTCTGGACTCCCAGGCCACCGTTGGCACCGTCTCACAGCTCCGCGGTTATCTCACCTCTCCACGCTTCCCCAATTTTGCAGGTAGTGAGACGTGAAAAGACATTAAAAGTTCTTCACACTCGAACCTTTGACATGTTTCCTGAGGTGTCAATCAGCGGCCCAATTTGTATGTGTGTGTGTGATTGAGGCCAGGAGAGCGGTACACGTTGGCCTGTTTGCTGCATCATTAAGAGTAGCACAATACCTTTTATTCTCTCTCTTTACTCTCATTTTATCTGTTTCTCTCCCTCCATCCATCTTCCATTTCTTATTCTTTTACCGCATTCTGCTCTACTCTTCCCATCCCCCTCCGTCTCTCTCTCTCTCTCTTTCTGTCTCTCCCCTCCCCTCTCTTTTCCTTCAGTATTCTTCCCTTCCACTCCCTCTTCCTCTCTTTCTCCATCTTCTCTCTCTCTCTCATCCATTCGCTCATCTCCTTGTCAGTCACCTTCCATGTCTCTCTCTCTCTCTCTCTCTCTCTCTCTCTCTCTCTCTCTCTCTTTCTCTCTCTCTCCCTATCACACACTTGCATCCAAGTCTGTGCACGAAACAATCTTCCAACACTTTTCCGTACTCATAAACCATACTTGATAAATGAGAGAGTGAAAGATACAAAGGCGCAGAGAGAGAGACACAGAGAAAGAGAGGATACACAGAAAAGGAGTCGGCAATAGATGGAGCTACAGGAATAAACAGATAAAGGAAGAGAGACAGACAGGGATAGGCAGAAACAAAGACAAAGAATGACAGACGGGGATGGAAGAAAGGAGCGAGAGAGTGAGGCGAGAGCCAGCCTGGTGGAGCCACAATTTCAGACTGATATGATTTTATTTTTGTAGTTGTTGGTGGTGGTGGTGTGTGTGTTTCTTGTGACTTTGAGGTGACTTAGCTCATTTATCATCACACTATCAAGGAACCTCGTGTGATATATGAGCTGCGCATTTTTTGTTTTTAAACCTACTGGCCTCGTGCTGATCTGTTGGAAGAATGTTTGTTTGTGTCTGTGTTCGAGTCAAACTGTGTTGAAGAAGAAGAAGAAGAAGAAGAGGGTTTGGAGGCGGGCAATGTTAGCCCCGCCTCCCCTCATCCCTCACGTATAAATAGGAGGCAAACGTAGCCTGTTCTCACTCAACACTCGCACTGAAGAATGAGATCCTTAAAGCACCTGAAACCTCACAGCAAGAGGAGCGTGGTGAGTTCACTGGCTCTCACTCATGTAGCATGTTAAGTGGTAGTTTAGGTTGATCTGAGAGACAGACGGGATAGAAAGCTGCCTTCAGAGATGCTTTGTAGGTTTTTCTTTGTTTTTAAAGTTGCCATTTTTTGCAGATTATCTTATTTCTCACTAATTGAGAATTGTGTCTGGCGTTAACTCCATTCACCCCCCTTTTCAACTCCTCTTTTTCTCTCGCTCACTTCACAATTTTTGTTATCTTTCATTCTGTCTGGCTTTCATTTTGTCATTTTCTTTCTCCTTCTGTCTCCTGGTTGCTCACTGCATCTCCCTCCCTCCCTCTCTCTCTCTCTCTCTCTCTCTCTCACTCTCTCTCTGTCTCTACATATCTTTCTTTCTCTTTCTTCCTCTTGCTCTCTTTTGACTGCTGCTTTACACTCACCCTCTCACTCTTTCACTCTCCCCCTCCCTCTCCAGTCTCTCTCTCTCTCTCTCTCTCTCTCTGTCTCACAGCCTTCCTCCTCTCCTCCTCCTCCTCCCCCCTCTCCCTCTTCTCCTTATCTCTCCTTCACTCTCCCTCTACCTTTCATTTTCTCTTTTTTTCCCTCTCCCCCTCCCCTCCACTAGACTCATGCCTGCTCTAAGCTCTCTCTCTCTCTCTCTCTCTCTCTCTCTCTCTCTCTCTCTCTCTCTCTCTCTCTCTCTCTGTCTCTGCTGTTTCCTCTCACCCCCTCTGTTCTCTCTCTCTCTGCTCTCCTCTGTTTTCCTCTCCTGCTTTTTCATTCTTTTTTTGAAATTTCTCTTCCTCTTTTCCCCCTCTTGTACTTGAATTTGTGTGTAGATCAGTAGGCCATCTAATCCCCCACAACACATACACACACACACACACGCACGCACACACACACACACACACACACACACACACACACACACACACACACACACACACACACACACACACACACACACACATACCATACATGGCTAGCACTCTGGATTAGGATGGTGTCTCATAGTTCCTGTGTCTCAGTCACTAGATCTAAAGATTTGCCTTTGGACAGTTTGGATTCAGGCTGACTTCTTGTCCCAGAAACATTGATTTTTGATGAGGTTCATCTTTGTAGGAGGAAATGTTCTGTATTTTTTGTGTATCCTTCGCAGTGATGCAAGAAAGGGCTCCTAAGAATAAAAACATCGGTTTCTCTCCGTCTCTTTCTCCCTCCATCTCTCTCGACAACCGACTCAACTCTGATTGGATGATGAGCCTCGACACATTTTTGTCCTTATTGGATCACTTTTTGATGAAGGACACATTCTCGTTTGAGGACAGTGTGCTGTAGTTCGGTTCCTGCCAAATTACTGTCATTACGTTTCTGCCTTAGTTTAGATTGTAGACCATTTGGGTTTAGACTAAGAGTCCTTCATTGACAAGTGGGCGCTGTTTTCAAGTTATCAAGATTAAGCAACGTTGAGTTCTCAATTAACCTAACCTGCATGTCTTTGGACTGCAAACTGGAGAAAACCCACGCTAACACGGGGAGAACATGCAAACTCCACACAGAAGGGCCCCAAGCCGGGTTTGAACCTGCACCTTGCTGTGAGGTGGCAGTGCTAACCAAATCCGGCTGTGTGTGTAGTGTGCATGTTCTCCCTGTGTTAGCGTGGGTTTTCTCCGGTTTGCAGTCCAAAGACATGCAGGTTAGGTTAATTGTTGACTCTAAATTGCCCGTAGGTGTGAATGTGAGTGTGAATTGTTGTCTGTCTCGATGTGTCAGCCCTGTGATAGTCTGGCGACCAGTCCAGGGTGAACCCCGCCTTCGACCAATGTCAGCTGGGATCAGCTCCATCCCCTCCCACGACACTGAACAGGATAAGCGGTTACAGATAATTGATTGAACTGAAACAACAAACAGACCTTTACCCAAACTTAAGACGATGACAGAGAAAAAAGTGTGAACGCACTCAAGACACATTGAGGACGCATTGAGATCCGATCTTTCAGACCACATTCAGAGGTGGTCTGGGCCATTATGGCCACATTCTTTTAGCAGTGTGTATGCAAATGTGTCCTGGGCCACATTAAGGACCGCCTACTCAACTGACATCCCGTTTGGATCTGCGGGAACACTGGAAACGGCCTCTGTGCTCTACTGTATTCTGTCTGTACAACTGTATTTTATTAAAATATATCTTATCTATAGGCTACATATCTACAGACTTTCAGACTGGGCAAGGGAAGTGCATTATTATTATCATCATACTGTCGGACATGTATCATGCTTTTGTTCCAGTGTTTGGCACGCAGCTGACACCCGTCCACCCGCTTGCTCTCTCTCATCCCTGGCTCTCTGAAGCTCTGTACCTCGCTGTTGTCTGGCGAAGGCAGCGGTGCCGGTGGCACTGAGGTCCCCAGGGGCCGCCTATATAATAATCTTTTATTTTGATGTCAATAAAACATACCCAAATTCACGATTATGTAGGATATTACTACTGACATTCATGTAATATTACGTCACAACGTCTGCAGCCATGTGTTTACTATGTGTTTATTTGCATATAGAGCGGGGAAGTGAGATCCGCTCAAACGTAGCCACTCAAGACACATGTGGAGACGCATTCTAATGACAGGTGTGAACAGACGTACTTAAAGATGTCCACTTATGATCAGATCACTCAGGATGCATGTTAATACCAGGTCTGACCAGGGCCTTAATTTCATTTATTTTACTCCCACAATACCGCCCAGTAGAATGAGTCATAAGAAACTCAATTTGCTGACTATATCCCTATAGACGGATATACTGTATATTTGATAATTGCTTCCTTGCAATGCTAATGTCTGGTGTGTCTCTTTCTGTTCCAGGAGGAGGCGAGCCGGCGCCTGGGTAGATGTGAGCCCAAGGTAATGGCCAGGCTGGTGGACATAGGCACACAGACAGATCCAGTAGTCGTGCTGTCCCTGGCCCAGGCTGCCGTGCTAGGTCTCATCTCCCAGAATGAAGTGTTTGGCGCTACCATTGCACCCAACGGCTTCTACACCGGCGAACCCAAAGAGTCCCCTGCGCCACCAGTAGAGGGAGTCGACTACGAGTACGCAGACCAGCTTATCGGAGCCAACGGAGATTACCTAGGAGAAAACTTGGGAGAAGACGGACAGATGCAACCCAGCTGCAGTCAGAGGAGGTGGCAGCAGGGGCCCCCTCAACACCCGGACACGAAGATGGTTGGCCCCGATCGTCACAGCCTCCAAGGCGGTGACGTGTCCTCATCCCACGTGAAAGGGGAAGTGGTGAACTCTGGGATGTCCTCCTGTGTCCACATGCTTAACAATTTGGCTCCCAGAGGTGGTTTAGTCCAAGTGGATCCGGCCGCCCTCAGAGCCGCCAACAAGAGCTGTACAGAGTGTGAGCGGGAAGCCACCAACGTGCCGCAAGCCAACACACATGTTCACCCTCCTCCCCCCCAGGTGGGCCACAGAGGAGGGGAGCAGAGCCACAGAGGACTGCAGGGCCAGCGCCCCATGGGTGGCCACGGTCGAGGTGGCAGAGAGGACGAAGACGAGGTCGAACACCAGGGGAACAACATGATGAAGCCCACACAGCAGGAAGAAGCCATCAGCAGCTACTTCCAGACCAGTGAGGTGGGCAGCTATGATTCGGCGGAGATGAGCATGGCGAGCGAGTACGAAGACAGCAGCCAGAACATGATGTGGACAGATGGGAATGCAGGAGCGCAGCACCAGCAGCCCCCGCACCCGCAGCCTCCTCGCCGGCACGGCGGCCGCAGAGTGGACCGGCTAGATATCAACATCCAGATCGATGAATCGTACTGTGTCGATGTGGGAGACGGTCTGAAACGCTGGAAGTGCCGCATGTGTGACAAATCGTACACCTCCAAGTACAACCTGGTCACGCACATCCTGGGCCACAATGGCATCAAACCGCACGCCTGTCCACATTGCGGGAAGCTCTTCAAGCAGCCCAGTCACCTTCAGACCCACCTGCTGACCCACCAAGGCACGCGGCCCCACAAGTGCACCGTCTGCAAGAAGGGCTTCACCCAGACGAGCCACCTGAAGCGTCACATGCTCCAACACACCGACGTCAAGCCCTACAGCTGCCGCTTCTGCCGCCGCGGCTTCGCCTACCCCAGCGAGCTGCGAGCCCACGAGGTGAAGCACGAGCGCGGGCGCTGCCACGTCTGCTCGCAGTGCGGCATGGAGTTCCCCACCTATGCGCACCTCAAACGCCACCAGACCAGCCACCAGGGCCCCCACACCTTCCAGTGCACCGAGTGCAACAAGTCGTTCGCTTACCGTAGCCAGCTGCAGAACCACCTCCTGAAGCACCAGAGCCCGAGGCCTTACACCTGCTCCCAGTGCGGCCTGGAATTTGTGCAGCTCCACCACCTACGTCAGCACTCGCTCACTCATAAGGTACTGACACTTCCTCTCCCACCCAGACTTCCTGACTGCTCCGGTTACAGACACACTATACACATCACCTGCATAGATAATTAGATTGTTAATGGGTTTTCTTTTGTCATGTAAAAGAAAATGAGAGTAGAGAGCAAAAGCACAGAGACAGGGAAGCTACAACACTTCTGTTCATCTTCTGTCCTTTACCCACTGAGATCTGGGTGAAGTAGGCAGGTAAGAGCACTTACCCTGGCAGGCATCCATGCTCTGTACTCTTGATGTCCTTTTGTGTCTTCGTCGGACTTTTGCTTTGACTAAAACTTCCATGGGATTTCTGAGGTCAGAATAGTAGAAACAGCAAAATGTACCACACCAAGGACACACTTTGCTACACGTTTTTTTTCTCCATATAAGGCTTTTATCATTTTAGTGCTAACAAGTCTGGATTAGGATCGTTTTTTGCATGCGGTCACTGTAACTACAGTTAATCACCCATTCTCTATTCAATAGAGCAAGCTCCAGGATGTGTGTCCTAGGTAGGGATGTCACAGTGGGGAAATGTTCCCACCTGTTAATAAACATACTATAAATATACAGCTTACACCGGACATTTTACAAGAAAAAGTGACGCTCAATATATGTAGGGCGTTTACTTTGATCAATAACATTGGTAGGGCTGACCCAAATGCTTCGAGGCTTCGACCGTTGCCATGGTATTCAACCTCCAAATCAATATTAAAATGATTTTTTTATACAAGTATGTAATAATAGAGTATAAATCCCCAAATAGCCCATGAAATACGGAATAATCCCTCAATTCATATACAACATTAATTATGATTAGTTATTCTCAGACAGATATTGCTGTTTGTTGTGTGTAGAGGTGCGTGTGTATACAGTAGTGTGGCAGTGGCACTGTCTCTGGCACTGAAACGGGGGAGATGCAGACAGACAGAAGAACATGTCAGCATGCTGCGCTGCGCCGGCCGAAGCTTCGAATACCTTTGAACATTTCTCACCAAAGCTTTGAAGCCCAAAAAATAGTATTTGGGACAGCCTCTCCGGCCGAGCTTTCACCTGGCGCCGCTGTGCCACGCACACCTGTGACCGCTCCGTCCTCCGCACGACGATTGCGTCATTAATGTCATGATTCCCTTATAGCATTGGGTTTAAATCCGAAATATTGCCAAATGGGCGTTTTTGCTTTTCACTTTGACACCAAACTCTACGCCATCGTCTTGTCTGTCAACTCTCTTTCTTTCGTCCCGTTTGTATGAAATCTGACACCTGCTGCTCTGTGCTGAGGCTCCATAACGGAGCAGACACTTACACTTTCGGTTTGTAGCGTCCGTCATCAGACTATGTATCCATAACACGGCACTGATTCACGAAAATTAACAAAATGGGTTTAATTTCTATAAAAAAAAAAGCAAAACAACGATGGGCAAGTAATGTAATCGGCGTATGCCCGATCACCGTGTAACACCGGTAACACCGACTACCGTGGCAAGCCTAGTCCTGGGGAGAACTGAGTTCAGCTTTGAAAGAGGTTTGTTCATGTTAACAAATAAGACAACAGATCTGTTGCAAGATAATTTCTTTTGTAAGCTGTAAAAAAAAAAATCCCTTTCACTTACAAACATGTTTTAATTAAGGAACTGAGAAGTAGAAATGACATGTTGGTCACAAAGAATTGATTCTGTACATCCACAATACTGAGCGTCTTCATGTAGTCCTCATTATAGAGGACTATAATCTGAATCTGAATGAAATGTCTGTGAATGCTTAGAGAGGTAGAGAGAGAGATGAGGACACTGAGATCACAATTCATTTAATATTACCACAGGACGATCTTTTCCTCAATTCCTCCTCAGTTTGAGGCTTTTATAGCTGTCATTCTTAAATACATGTAGACATTCCTCACTCAACAGCGCTTGTTATTTCATCTTTTGAATGAGGCGTTTTTTTGGCCAGACTTTTGCTCCACACAGATAGATGGAGCAATGGATAGTGTCTCTACTAGAAATCACACACAGTGACAAATGAAAATGCTGAATTCCTGAGGATTTACCTAAATTTGATTACTTTCAGGGGAACAAAAAGCCTAAGCCACACTCATCATGGAAATGAGAGAGCAGTCTCAGCGGAGAGACTGTTGTCTTTTGTATGTGAGCCCGCCGTCTGGTCACTGCTCCCCCTGGTGGACGGCAGCAACACAACACATGTGTTGTGCAGACAGTGGGGTGTGGAGGGGGGGCTGACAGTCTGCCAGATTTGTGTGCTTATACAAACACCGTCTCTCGACCCACTGGTGACCTGTAATACATATTTGTTCTTCTCTGTAAACCAAAACCCAGTTATTCAGAGACCCACTTGTTTGTGTGCTGACACTGACTGCACAGTGAACGGTGCAGCAGCACATTCATTTAGACAAGCCTCAAGGCCTCAGATGTCGTGCATTGTCTGCTCTTGTGACCTGCTTCTCGATGTTTATACATTTCCTGTCGCATGTGGTTGAGAATATTACAGCAACAGAATAAGGACGCAAGGGCGTTTATTTCCCTCTACTGTGGTAAATCTCTTTTGGTACACCCAAAATGGCTGCTGTGGATTTTGATATGGTCAAGCAAAATGAGCAACATCTCACAGTAGGATGTTAATATCATCACGTGGAAATGTTCAACTGACATCCCAGACAAACGGTTGCTTTGCCATCATAGCCCTCTGCTCTTCCCTGTCCCTGTTCACCTGTCGTTTTGTGGATGACATTAGATATCAAAGGGATGGTTTGGGTGTTTTGAAGTGGAGTTGTATGAGGTACTTATCCACAGTAGGTGTATTACTCACAGTAGATGATGGTCGGCACGTCCCCCAGCTTTGACAAACAGACATGAGTAGAGACACGGGAGCTGTGCTGTGGACGGGGGCTGCAGCAAAACATATTTTGTCAATATCCGTTTTAGTGTTCACTATATTTACAGAGTTTTCACCGCTTTATCTCGCCGTCAGACGGCCCTTTCCGATAGGGAACTGAACTGAAAGTGAAACTTATCTATGCTCTCTTCAAAGCAGCCAGACTTCATTGGCGAAAACAGTATAGATAAGTTTCACTTTCAATTCCGTTCCTCGTTGAAAAAGAGCCTTTCTTTTAGGTGGCTAAAATCTGTTTTTCTGCCGGCCCCGACCACAGCAGTACATTACTTTGCTCCTGTGTTGGTACTCCTGTCTGTTTCTCCAAGCTGGGGGCGTGCCGACCGTCTTCTACTTTAGGTAATACACTGACTATGGATAAGTACCTCCTCATACAACCCCACTTCAAAACAGTAGCAGTTACAGTAGCACAAATTAAGCCAGGGATTTTCAAAGTTTGACGGCCCACTCACACAACTGTGCCCCCAACACCAAATACCCAAAAATGAGTGGAGTCATTGTTCCAGAGATATAAGACCCATGTTGATGGGACATTCTTTCTATATTGGTGATATAACATGAAAAAAGTTCATATTAATCTTTTGGAACTACAGTTCCCATGATGCTACAACATTTGTAGACTACATTTTGTTTACATTTTGGCAATTTGGCATCATAAAAAAATGACCGAATCACGTTCCTGTTTGCGATATGCTCATGGATGTGCAGAAGATGATCACTGGATTACTTTAACAATGAAGAAAACTTAAAAACATGACGATTCTCAGGGATGTTCTGCAGTCATGAGGGGAGCGCCTTTTGATGATTTCTAAGCTGATTAATGAACATCGGAGACCGAGATATTCTCGGAAAGTGTAAGTCGCGCTGAATCTGTCATCATGTCTGTGTGTTATGACTCAAAACAAGGAGTGAGATTTTTGACACTCATTGAAACAATCTGGTGTGTCTTAATTGCCTCCATGAGTTGTGTGCCACTGCCGCTGCCGCTGCTCCAACTGCTGACTATGTTGACAAGCGGGCCAATTCAGCAGCCAAACGATAAATAGCATCCCGTTGTTCTCAGAACACCAGCATGCATCTGTCCCGTTCACCTCGCACAGCGTTTTCCCTCAACAACCTTTAAAATGAAGTAATAAATTCACTTCTGTCTCACTTTTTAGTGAACAATGTGACAAGGACAGACTTGCTAGTACACATGGCTATATTTGAGTGATTAACCCTTTCCTTCTGTTTGGTCTGTGCAGGGGATGAAGGGCCACAAGTGTGACGTGTGTTCCCGGGAGTTCACCCTGTCTGCCAACCTGAAGAGGCACATGCTCATCCACAACAGCGTCAGACCCTTCCAGTGTCACGTCTGCTTCAAGAGCTTCATCCAGAAACAGACCCTCAAGACCCACATGATCGTCCACCTGCCTGTGAAGCCATTCAAGTGCAAGGTGACTACTTGAACTTGATTGAAAGAGATAATATTCCTGGTGATAGCACCAAGTGTATGATTTTCTAACTGATTGTAGTGTGAAATTAGATGTGATGGTGCATTTTAAGTTCAGTTCAATTTAATGTAACAGGATTATGTGAAGAGGAGAAATTTCATAAGGATAATACACTTTGATATCAGTGGTTTTGCTGCAAGGAAATTCACATTCAAAATCGAACTATAAGCTTTTAGGCAACCGTCATCAGGCAGGATGTTTCATCACTAAATACCATCTATCTACAAGCTACTTTGACGTATATCTTTTAAATTAGTATATGTCTGTGTTCATCAATGTCAAAAAAAATATTTTTTTCCAGGTATGTGGCAAGTCTTTCAACAGAATGTACAACCTGCTGGGCCACATGCATCTCCATGCTGGCAGTAAGCCCTTCAAGTGTCCTTACTGCACCAGCAAGTTCAACCTGAAGGGAAACCTCAGCAGGCACATGAAGGTCAAACACGGAATGGACGTTTCACCTGAAGGACAAGGTGAGGCCTGCTGCACATGTTATTGCACATTATTTTCTTTGACCTCTGATCATAAACCTGCTACTGGCCTGGTCCGACAGCCAAGATAAAAAAGCTAGTCTAAAAACTCATGCACCCACGCCCACAAATATAAGTAATTAAAGCTGCAATGGGTAGAAATGGAGCAAATATGATTTAAAAAAAGTTGTTTTTATAAAACGGTCACTTTATCCTGACAGTAATGCACGAGACAGGTAACCTGAAAAAAAATGATGTGCCTCTGTGTCCTCCGGTGCTCCTAATGGCATCTGCAAGATTTCACAGACCGGAGGAAAACAACCAATCAGAGCTGATCTGGAGTCTTGCCATCTATGAGGAGCTGTCAATCACTCGCAAACTCCAATCAAATGGTCAAACTAGGCAGACTCTTACTAAAAGTGACCTTTGAACCTATTTTTAAATCATGCATATCTGATGGTACAGAGAAATACTTTGAAATCAAAATTTCAGGGGCTTTAAACTGAGAAAAAAAAACTATAATCATATTTAAAAGTCAGAGGTTTTGTGGCGCAGTCACATGAAATTAATAATTCCTTAATGTTTTTAATTCAAAGCAAGAACCCATGTCTAACATTAAACATGATGTGTAACCCTAACGGACAACGTTTTTTTTTTGTATTTCCCAGAAGTTCTCCCAGAAATGGATAGCCAGGGCGAGTATGAAGGACAGAACTTCAGCTTTACATCACAAGACAATATGGACAATGGTGGCTCCCAGAACCTCACTAAACTCACCACAGCAAACATGGACGACATGGAGGAGTATTACAATTTTGGGAAGGATACGAGCAGCTACACCACACCTTGAGTGGTGGTGATGAACCGGAGAACATGTTTTTGTTTTTGTTTTTGGAGACAGAAGGAAATTACAGAGTTGTTGTCAAGGCTTTGGGAGACACTAGGGGACGGGGTTTTCTTTTAGTTTTGGCCTCCTTCCAGAAGAGCCAGAACTGCCGGCTTCTGATGGGAGGCCAATGAAGGAGACGCACTTCAAAGGAGACGTTTCAGCTCTGAGACACTGAAACTGTTGACGCCGGTCTGGAGCTCCTTTTTTGGGATTACTAGGCTTACAAAGACTCTCACTGGCGGACAGTCAAATCTGTATGTTGTGTGTATGTATCAGTTATTTGGAGAAAAAAACAACAAAAGACAAGAAAAAAAGTTGCAGAGCCATCAGATACATTTGATGTGATAGAAATCTGTTTACCATTTTGCCATTTTTGTCATTCACAACCAATGTATGCCCTTATATTTTTGACTGAAAGTGCCAGCTAGAAACATTTGCAACTAAGCTTCCACCATGTCAGCTATTTACTCACTGTATATCGAACTTTTGATACATAGTCACACGACATATTCATAGGTTTGAATGCTCTTATAAACAGTTCCTAATTGTAGTTACCCATCCCTGCCCAGTTTAAACAGGCCGCTCTTTCAATGCCTGTGTGCATTTTTCCACAGGACATCGTTCTTTCTTGTCGGGGCACTTACTACCAAAGTTGCTACTGTCCCATGTCGCCTGATACCAGAAAATGTTGCCGACATGTAAAGCCCCGCCACTGTACAAATGATTCTGCAACATGCAGTGTGTTTACCCGCCGTTTTTGTCTCACATGGTTTAGCTTTACATCAATAATCTATCCTGTGTAGTGAATATACCGCTCAAAGTTTTTGAATTACTGAGCGAACAATACGAAGCACTTTTCAGTGAGACCAGTCATTTTTCTGTGAAGGCCGTCTTCAGTAAGAGTGAACTCGTTTGCCTCGAGGAGAAAAAACTGGGGGAAATAAGATGGTAGAATCTTCCAAACCCCCGTAACGGCAATATTATTAAACACAGATATGCTTTCTCAGTAGGTTTTTTTTGTAAACTGCAGTTTCCTTAATATGGATATTTCACAGTTGTCAGTTTAAATGCAAGTTGAAGAATGAGCAGTTTGTTTGGAGAATCAGCAGTTCGGGTTTTTTGTTGTTTGTAGTTTCAGCACTCCTAAATCCAGGGCTGCTTTCACTTCACTTTCAATTAATTCAGAAATATATTTCCCCACTCAATGGGGAAAAAAAATCCAATCTGTCAAATCAAAGAAAGAAGAAGAAGGTTACATTTTGTATGATTGAATTGAAAGTGGACTGACACTAGTCCTGTTATTCATAATTCTGTTTTGGGGAAGACAGTCAGCTCCCCCTGTCCTGCCATGCAGGTCAGCCTTGATATGCACACTAAACCAGAGGAACGGTCTACTCTTTTCTCTTTGAGATGAGGAATATCAAACTGAGACCTCATGGAAATTGACCATGAATTATTTAATAAAGGTTCTCTAGTTTAAATGATGAAGACTGGTGTTTTAATCTGTCACTGTTTGGGAGGATGTATCCGACTGACTTCTGCTAGCGCCACCATGAGGCTCACGTTTAAGTGACAGCTGTTTGAAGGATTGCCATGTGTCACAGCCCGGCTCTAAAACTGTGACAAATACGAGAGACATATGGGTATACTTAACAAATAAAGGGATTTATTAACCCAAAAGTATTTCAAAATCAGGTGGCAACCTCCAGGTCTGAGGAGTGAAGCAAATGTTGAAGTGCCTTAAACTTGCATTCTTTCTAACAGCCAGCAAGGGGCGACTCCTCTGGTTACAAAAAGAAGTCAGATTGTATAGAAGTCTATGAGAAAATGACCCTACTTCTTGATTTATTACCTCAGTAAACATTGTAAACATGAGTTTATGGTCTCAATCACTAGTTTCAAGTCTTCTTCAATACAGCATGATGTTCATTTAGTAAATTATGGTCCCATTTAGAGTCAAATAGACCATAAAGCAGGGTATGCTTTAGGGCGTGGTTACCGTGTGATTGACAGGTCGCTACCACAGCGTTTGGCGGTCTGGCGGTCTGGGAGTTGTCCATGTTTTAACCCTTTCACAGTGTGTTTTCTGTCCATGAAAGTTAATTGTAACATTTTTGGTCGCCTAAAAATGTCTTATTCAGCGTTTTGTTGTGCTTAGCTCCACCCTCTCGTGTCACTTCTGGTTGCAAAAAACCAAGACGGCGACGGCTAAAATGCAGAACTCAAGGCTTCAAAACGGCAGTCCATAAACCAATGGGTGACGTCAAGGTGACTACTTCTTATATACAGTCTATGATCAAAATACGTCAATAGAATGTGTGGGAGGAATCTGTAAAGTCAGTAGTGTAGGGAGTGGATGCTTGAAAATGTGCTGGATGGATGTTGCACTGTAAAACAAGGATACGAAACCAAAGGCCACAAAACAGAAATATGGGGGTGAGAGGAGACCTGCCAACCAAGGACTGCTGCTGCTGCTGCTCAGGCTTTAATGCATGGAGCACACCGGACCAGGTGTGTCCCACACCGCTGATTGACATTCATGTCCCCTTCAGGATGAATGATGATGATCACTTACAAAAGTAGTGACATGCAAGGAGAACTTGCACACTGGAAACACTCTAGTGCTGTTTTGACCAACTGCAAGTCTTTCTCAGGCAAAAATACACAAGAAGAAAATTAAGGATTTTAAAGCTTCTGAACTGCCACACAGGTGTTTTCAATTACTCTGGTTGATTAGACGTCTGCTCAGGTTGAAGGTGGGCTCGAGCTTTGATGGGAATAGTTACGTCACAAATCTTCCGATAAGAATGATAAAGGTATAATTTGTCCCGCCTTAGCAGGTGCAACAAATGGTGCCTTCAAATGGGGTCGTGTTTACCGTGTTCACGAGAAGAGTCCATGTGAACGCCCCCCTCATGTCGTATTCATGACCCCGTAAGTGGAAAGTTTCTGAAAGCTCCGACTTGTGACATGTTTGTCAACGTTGTGAGAAATGGCAGAGCCCATGGAAGTTAAATTTTCAGAGCATAATAAGTTAATATATTGTAAATTTAGTATTATATTGTTTTTCTTGGTCATTTTATAATAAGTCTGAGGAAAATGTTGATATTCTCAACTGCTTCATCTTTTTCCTCTGTCACTATACCTTTGTATTTACTGCATTATGTTACCCACTTGCTAGCTTACTAAATTGTTAGCCTCAATGGCTTCTAGACGCCGACAGTAATGTTAATATTGCCGTTGCTTAGCAGCGGTGTTCTTCACGACTTAACCACTTGAACGCCACACAACACGACTTCCCGTGTTGTAAACACAAGCTCTCGAGTTTCATTTGAAAGCACCAAAAGCCAACAGGAGATTGAGGAAGATGTCACTCAATAACAGTCTGTAACACGCCTACACAGTTTAGGTCTAATCAACCAGATTAACTGAAAACACCTGTGTGGGTGTTCAGAGGCTTTAACTATACAGCAAGATGGCCAGTGACATCTCCAGCTAATAACATTCATATGAATGTGATCCCTCATTTCCATCCTGTGGAGATTTGAGAGCTGTAGTTAATTCAAACGTCGCTAATACAATTAAAGGGAGCGTTGATTCGAGTGTGTGGATACTCCTTGTATTGCAGTAATATAGTTTTTTGTATCCAGCATCTATCATTCATCATCACTGTCATTGTGAGCATGTTAGTATACTAACGTTAAATGAGGAAAAAAAGATAAGTCTGCTTTATTTATTAACTGTAAAAGGAGTAACTTCCCTCATTATTAATTGTTAATCACTTGTAATTTTATTTCATGCAGTCAGCTGGCAGGAGGTTAGTGTGTTCTTGCCTTAGGACACGTTTCCTGTTGTGGGAACTGAGTTGTAACTCTTGGGTTATGTCTGGTCTTTCTGAAGCACTGAGTTCACACCGTCCCGCTGGAAAACGTGCCCTCATGGATTGGTTCTACACTGTTTCACGGATGCTTTTGCATTGTGCACGGATTATACTTCCATAGGAAATCATTTCCCAGGATGTGATTGAACAATTTGCTCAGAGATATGACTCTTTTATGGCTGCAGATCATATTAAGTGGGAGGTTCTTTAGCACTTTAACAGTTCCACGGGAATGTTCCTCCTGGAGGAAATTTCTAAAAAAGAGGGGAAAAAAGGTAATCTAAATGCTAATTTCTGGTAATTTTTTTGATGGAGGTTTTCATTTTCTTTGACTTTTTAGTGACTGGGAGAGAGATATTCCCTGGTCAGTTATAAAGTTAACCTCTGTCAAGACTTTTGAGTACCAAATGCATGTAGATTGAGAATGAACAGCAAGAATAACACAATATCAGACTAACCGTTGTTCTGTCAGTGGCCTTTAATGAGATCACCAGCCAGGCCTGATGGCATCAGATTCACGTACACTTCCTAAAGGCATGTTTTGCTTTGGTCTGCTTTGGTTACTTATAGGTTGTTATCCGGGATAACATAATGAAAACCAGGTAATCTAGATGAACTGAGTAATTTGTGATTGGCAATTTACCTGACACAATCTGTCCTACTGACGCAAGCCTAATTTATTCTGCATTACAAGCAGAGGGGGACAACCATCAACAATGATTTGCAGGTGCAACTTTGCCCAGATTTCAGACAAGAGCAGTGTGAAGTTAAAACTGTTAAGGGTGGTGCAACCACACACAGTACAGTGCTGACTGTGACCATGTCGACATCTGCTGGTGTTATACTGTAGGTGTCACCACGGCAAAGAGCTCTGCCCAAAACTCCCCAGCAGGTGTGGCCCCCTGCTGGTGCAAACACCACTCACTGTCATGCACTGGAGGGTGCACATGACACCCAGTAAATGAGCATACAGCACTGCATGAACGCACTGCTGGACAGAGGCTCATATGTGCAAGTGCATGAAATTAAAATGTGGACTGAAATAGCACGTGGATGGCATTTAATATTCTGACTTCAACATCTGGATTTGCCAATTGGCTGGAGCCCGTGAGGGAACCCGTATAGCGCCCTCTGGAGGAGTTATGGATGTAACACTGGTTCAACATGAGAGACGTTATGTCATTGAGGCTTCAGTCGAGCACTACTTTACATTCCCTAACTGATGTCTCATTGAATCATTATTTAAGCTCCGCCAGAGGGCTCAATGGGAACTGCTGCCACACTCAACACTGATCACTGTGACATCTCTAACACTCTTCTTCTTCTTCTTGGCAGATTTTGAAACAAAAATACTTCTCTGTCACACTACAATTAAAACACCTCCATTTGACAAACTAATTAAACTGGTTTGCATCAAATATAGTAGAGGAGTGTGAATGTTGATCTAACCGCACCCAAAATGAGTGTGTTTTCTGCTCCCATGTTCAGGTGTTGCTGCTGAAGATGAAATGACAACCAAGCAGAAAAAGGCAAACACTGCATGTTATTGAATGATTATCAAAATTTCCTTTTTTAATATTCATGACAGTGAAAAACATGATATAATTGTCCTTGTTTGTACATAACTGTTCCCTGAAGATGCCTTCTAATTAAAGCTGAAGTAGGCGAGATTGGAGCAAATATGATTAAAAAAAGTAATAAAATATCGTGACAGTAGTACATGAAATAGGTAACCTGAAAAAAATCATGTGCCTCTGTGTCCTCCGGGGCTCCTAATGGCACCGATTTCACAGACCGGAGGAAAACAAGCAGTCGGAGCTGACCTGGGGTCTGCTGTCCAGCTGCCGTCTATGAGAGCTGTCTGTCAATCACTCGCAAACTCCGACCAAATGGTCAAACTAGGCAGCGCTGATCAAATATGAATCAATATTCTGTTACTGTAATGCCTATTTCTCTACTCAAATGTTTTCAGAATCATCTTGTAGTGTACTGTTTAGCTGTAAAATGAGAAAGTTTGTGACCCGGCAGCCATGCTGAGATCTCTTGAAGGACTATCTATATTTGTTAAAGCCTGAAGTGCAGAAGTCTAGTTTTCTATCAGAACACTTGAATTACAATATGCTGAAAGGTTATTATGGAATTTTTGCCCAATGATGCCAAAAAAGTGTTGCCTACCAAAGCTTTAAATTGGAAAGACTGATATTTCTTTGAAAAGGCCATTATAAGTTAACATTAGCATTAATATTAATTAATACAGTACAATCATTTAATTGTGCAATAATAAACTGGACCGTGGCAACAGGAGAGGCAGAGGAATATGAGCACAGTTATGTGTCGGTGAGCTGTACAAATACAAAATTGACACGAAAAATAGCAAACTTGGTCCCTTCAAAAATTGGATACAAAGATTCATACAAATGAAGGATAAAAAACAATCTAAAAAATAGAAGTTGTCTCTCTACGTTTGGAAGTGTGTCTTCCGATTGCTCTTCATTTGCCCAGAGCTTTGTCCAAGTTGGTCCTGATCGCATCCAGGAAGTCCGTTGTGTTGACGTAATGTTCATCCAGCTTGCAGCTGCAAGATCACAGTGGAGGGGTTACATTTGTAATAAATCACTAAAATCTCTCCTCATGTTAAAACATCAGAAAAAGTTTCCTAAGCATGTAAACTCACTTGGGCAAGCCATGGATGCAGCCTGCGAGGTCTTTGGTCATCACACCATTTTCCACAGTAGCCACACAGACTTGTTCTAACGTATGGCAGAACCTGGAGAGCGACGACGCAGAGTGACAAATGATTACGATGTGAAAAAAATAATATGTGAGTAAATGACACTAAACCATCAGATAACGTACTTTATCAAATCAGGATTTCCGTCCAGTTTGCCTCTGTGCTCCAGTCCTCTGGTCCAAGCAAAGATGCTCGCGATGGGGTTGGTGCTGGTTGGTCTTCCCTACAAAGCAAGCACACATTTAAGATTAGTTACAGAAACGTCAACATGTCTTCTTGTGGTCGCTTTGCATTCAAGTCCATTGATGCTACTGTGGATAGAGACATTTAGTATCTCTGCCTCTTCTACAATGGATTCATGGAATGAATTTCCTGAGTAAAAAAGGTGTTAAATGATTAACCTAGTCTGTCTGACTCTGCAGGACTTGATGCATAACCTGAGATTTACTATTAATGACATGGATCACTTCTGCTTTCAAACTCATTGTAGCTCTGCTGTAAATGTCACAATGACATAATCCATTAATTATCTGTAACCGCTTAACCTATTCAACTTTTGCTTTTATGCACCTTTACAACTGTGCACACACATTCTCCACTCATGCACCACACACACTACTGAAACCACTGATTTCCACACTACATATGGTTAACAGTGATTTCATTCTTTACGCATCAGTTTTGGGTTGTGTGTGTATTTGGGCAGTTGAAGTTCTGGACGCAGTTACACAGTGCAGTTAGTGCACTTATATTTCTTAATTTGAGAACTCAGTGTGAACAGGTGTTGGACAGGTTGTTCTCCCACTGGCTTCAAACTTTTAAAGAATGTTTTTAATATAAGTGGAGAATCACAACTTCAACTAAAACCCTCATCCTGAATCTAACCTCAAACCTTACACCAAGTCCCAGCCCTGAAGGAATCCTGAGGTAAAAACCGTCCGAGCAGTGTGACCTGGTGGCTCTTACCCTCTGGTGTTCACGGAAGTGCCTGGTGACGGTGCCATGGGCAGCCTCGGCCTCGATAGTCTTCCCGTCAGGGCACACTAGCACTGATGTCATGAGACCTAGAGAACCAAAACCTGGACACGACACAGACACAAGGCAATCTGAATACACAAAAACAAGCCCACACACAGTGTAAATAAAGTGACTTTGTGTCATTGTGACACCGAGCAAGCAGATCAATGCAACAACTGCCTCTCCATTATCAAATTGAGGTGCACTAACCCTGAGCCAAAATATCTGACTGCACATCTCCATCGTAATTCTTGCAGGCCCAAACAAATCCTCCAGAGGACTTCAGGACCTGGGCCACCATGTCGTCAATGAGACGGTGCTCATACCAGATCTTCAGCTTGTCAAACTCTGGCTTGTAGTCCCTGGAAAAAGACAGAACAATGAATTCCTTGAGCAATGTAATAAAACCAGTGCATCAAGTCTGAATCCTCATCTGTTCACTATCTTACTTCTCAAAGATTTCCTGGAAAATGTCTTTGAAGCGCCCGTCGTAGAACTTGAGGATGGTGTTCTTGGTGCTCATGTACAGAGGCCACCTTCTCTGGATGGCATACTGGAAGCAGCTGTGTGCAAATCCACTGATAGACTGTGCAAAGGAAATATAATAATAAGATCCAGATTTCAAACAGAAGAAATCATCTTATTGTATCTTATTTCAGGTAAATAAATGTATAAAGAAATTCTTTCTCACCTCATCAGTGTTGTACATTCCCATCCCACAGCCCCCCGCGGGGAAGTCATACACCACCCACTCCTTCTGCTTGCTTCCATCAGTTGGGGTAAAGACCATCGTGAACTTGCCAGGCTGGTTGACAACAAAGTCTGTGGCCCTGTACTGTGAGATTAAACAATCAAAACCTGGGCTGTGAGACTGATCCTCTGTCAGTTTGGATGCATCGTTGGAAAGAGCAAATAAACACACATTAGCATTTCTTACCTGATCGCCAAAAGCGTGTCTGCCGATTGTTATGGCTTTTGTCCAACCGGGAACAAGACGAGGGATGTTTTTACAAAGGATTGGCTCACGGAAAACGGTGCCGCCCAAGATGTTCCTAACTGTTCCATTAGGACTCCTCCACATCTTCTTTAGCTTAAACTCTGAAAAAAAGAGATGTGTATTGTAAGCTTTTGCCATTTGAAGACCCAAAGCAAGGCTCCATAACAGTTAAGGAACTAACTAGGTCTGACCCGAATGCTTCGACCATTGCCATGGTAATCAACCTCCAAATCAATATTCAAATGCTTCGTTTTTTTTGTTTTTTTTATCAGCCTGCTGCGCCGCACTGCGAAGCTTCGAATACCTTTGAATATTTCTCACCAAAGCTTCGAAGCAGCCCTAAAACTAACTCATAAAGAGCAAAAATGAAATATGCTTTAATGCAAAACCTTTTACAAGGCTAAAACCAGTGTTGTATAAATTCTACACACAATTAGAATATAGCAATAGATAGCACAGTTAGCATATAATTAAACACAATGAGTCAAACTCACCCTCAACGCGGGCCTCATCGGGGGTGATGGTGGCACACTTGACAGCCACGTTGTATTGCTTAGTTGCCAGAGCGGAGTCGATGGTGACCTGGTCGTTTGTCAGGTCACGGTAAGGCAGACCCAGGTCAAAGTACTTCAGCTCAACATCCACATTGGGCAGGATGAGCTGTACATGTGCAAGATGTTGTTATATGAGGACAACACGCTGCACAACAACCACAAAAACACACTGATTCTGAATACAAACATCCGCAAATTTGCTCTTTAAAAAAGTCTGAATAATTGTCGACCTTTACGACTCTGTTTGATTTACCTTGTCTTTGATGAACTCCCATATGATGCGAGTCATCTCGTCTCCGTCCATCTCCACCACCGGCTGGGCCACCTTGATGCGGTTTGTGGCATCTGAAAAGTTTACGGTTACATTAACTATGTTGTTTCACAGTGTTGTTTACAGCTGCAGGGGGGACGATACTGAAAATGTTCAGGAGGAAACAAAAAGAAGTCGAGGATTGCCACTCTGTGGTTTATCTACTTAACATTAATTTAGCTGAAGGGTCATTTTCAAACACTCATCATTTTTAGGGCTGTCCCGAATACCAGTGGCTTTGAAGCTTTGGTGATTAATATTCAAAGGTTTTTGAAGCTTTGCGGGGCAGCAGTCAGGCTGACATGTTCTTCTGTCTGTCTGTTTCCATCTCCCCCATTTCAGTGCTGCTGACGCACTACTGTACACACACGTACCTCTACACACAACAAACAGCGACATCTGTCTGAGAATAACTTAGTAATGTTGAATATAAATAATGAATAATGTGAGATTATTCCTTATTTCATGGTCTATTTTGGAATTTATACATTATTATTATTACATACTAAAAAGCATTCGAATACTGAGTTGGAGATCAAATACCATGGCAACGGTCAAAGCTTTGAAGCATTCAACAACACACCTGCATTTGGTGTTATAACCCTTTCACTACTTAGTCACAATGGGTTCATTCTTCCTGAGACAGTGAAAGTCTGCCAGATATTGTGACCTTGTGGATTATATGACTGCTTTGATAGTAGGTATTAACTATCAAGCCCTTTTTAGTACCTGACACACGTGGGGCTCACATGGCAAGATAGGCTGGCACCAGCTGCAATTATAGACTTCATAAAACTACTTCCCAGCCAACATGGTTATGTGGGCCCCACATGGGTTATGCTGGGGGTACCTGGGTACCAAGTGGGTGTGGGCCCAAAATGGGCATCTTATCTGGGGCCCAATGGTATCAACTAAGTTGGTCCCAAATGGGCTCCCCATGTGGGCTATCTGTGTGGGTCCTAGTTGGGTCACTACCGGGAAATCAGTGCATGGGGCCAACATAGAAACTGTGGACAAACCCACTTACAACTCATATTTCAGCCCATGGAGTCCCCATGTAGTTCCCACATAGAACTTAAAGCTGGGACCAAGATGGGTCTTGGGTATGTTGCCCAGTTGGGGCCCACATAACACCCATTGTAATCCTGCATGAAACCCACAAGGACATTGATATTGGGCCATTATGGAACCTGCGGACAATCCCATATAGGGCCCATTTTTCAGCCCATTTACTACCCACACGGGCCCCACATACAGATGCTGGCCGGGTTTGTGTTTGCACAATGCTCAATATGTTACTCATACATATTATTCAGCATGATGAGGCTTTTTTTTTTAAGGTTTCTGTTCATACACGTTCAACAAGTGTTTCATACACTGTACTTTGGTGGTAGATGTAAACAGTTTTGGACTGTGGACTGTGTTTTGCTATTTGTGATTCAGTGATGGCTCTTTGCCAAGCAGCACTGACTTCATAGTTACCCGTTTCAACTGATGTCTACTATTTTAATACTAACTCATTCATAAAACACTCTGTTTATACTGTATGTTACACGTGATGTCTACTATTTTAGTAGTAACTCATTCTTAAAACACTCTGTTTATACTGTATGTTACACGGCCAGGTGACCACATTAATGTTGCTGAGAATGCATCGTCTCCAGCCTGGCACACGAGAAAGGTAAAGACGATGTTTTGGTCATTTTAGTTCATCAAATCTACTTCATAGTTTTAATTATAACTCAGAATCAGAATAAGGTTTATTTGTCAAGTACATATATACATTTATTGTTATATTTCATGCATCTCGCTCAGAAATGGAAATAACAGCTAAAGGGACAAGGACAGCAAAGCTGAACAAATAAAGGTGAGGAATAGACAGGACTGTTATGAACACAAGTAGTGAAAAATAAGTGTATGATATTTTATAAATATATATATATATATATATATATATATATATATATATATATATATATAAAGCACCAATGACCAACAATAAAATAACAATGATAAAATAAAATGTTTATATAAAAGTCAAGTGTTGGGAAGTTATCTCTCTCTCTAAGTTTTACTCCAATTAAAGTGGTATTAAACTTTTGGTTAGTTATGACAGCTACAGCTTACATGATTGTTTCTGGATTTCAAAATGTAATTTCTGCTTAAAGACTTCAACTGACTATTTTAGTATTAACTCATTCATAAAACACTCCATACTCATAAAACACAAATATAACTCTCATATAACTCATATAACTTATATAACGCATATAACTTATATAACTCATATAACTCATAAAACACTCCATACTGTATGAAAAAGCGCACTGTAGTAATAAGGTACATTTAGAGTCATATTGTTGTGTTATTAACTCACAGTTCCTGTGCTGTTGTTGTCTCTGGAGGCAGACTGCTGCTGGTGAGATCACTGTGGGGCTTTGAGACAGGACAGCAGCTGAACATCTAGACACGGTCCTCAGAGCTTTCAGGTAACCCGCCATGTTTTAACTTATTCACGGTCACGTACACGTCCACGTTCCTTTCCAAATGAATGAACTACAGGCGCGCAGGTAGGTAGAGCCGGTAAACTAGTGACGCTGTACGTACGTACTTACCTAGGCGTCAGTGAACACCACCACGTCAGCTTGGATAGACGCTCTTCACTTTGATTGGCCAGTGAAATGAGTCCGGGCCAATCAGAGTGGAGTATACTCTTTGAGTCACCTGTGGTGAGTTCAGGGAGTTCACGTTATTCAAGTTTCTCTTCTTCCTCTTTCTCTTTCCTGTCCAGGTGGCAGTCTAGTGTACTTAGTACCAGTACTCAAATCTTTTTTCTTATGTATACAATACCAGCGTGTAGAAATACCCCATTAAAAGTAGAATTCATTCATAATGTTACTTAAGTAAAGTACAAAAGTATTACCATCAAAATATAGGCCTACTTATCAAAGGTAAAAGTACCCATTATGCAGAATGTTGCAGCTGGTAATGTGGAGCTAATTTTACATAATGCTGGGTCGCTTGTTAATTTTCTCCCTGGAGATTAATAAAATCTCATCTTAATCTTTAATAATAATAGTTTTGGTTTTTTTCGTCATTGTTGTCTGTTTATTTTTTTTATGTCGTAAAGGTGGCCAGCTTATTCACTCCTGCTTTTTTTAATAAGTAATTAAATGAAATTAATTTATTGCATCTACTTGGATTTTTTTTTAGATTTACATGCTGTTTACACATATAAAAAAAAAAGGTACGAGTTGATATTAAACCCCTCAGAGCGGCTTGATCAGGGCACTCTCCAGTGCATACATTAATCAATTTTAAAAAAGAGAATAAATTATTAAAAAGGATGGTAAAAAGAGAGAGGAGCAAAATTTAAAAGATAATATTACACACACTAGCAGACATCCATATATGTAAATGGACAAAGTTGTGAAATAGAATTAAGGTTCGCATTATTATAAAAAAAACCTCATTATTAGTAAGCAATTTACAGAGATAATCCATAAAGACAACCTTTAACTGCTTTCTTAAATTGTTCTGGTGCCAACTTTAAACTTATCTCCACCTGGCCTAAATATAGGAGTGGATTTTCACAAAATAACAGGCAAACTCATTTAATGTCATACTTGCCCTATCTGTATAATTTCTGTTCTTGATATGAAATGGTAAAAGGCGACCAGAAATATTTATCATGTAAATTCCTGTAATATGTGGTTTATCTGTCAATAAGAAAACACTCAGAGAGCTGATATCTGCCAAGGCTGCACAGTTTCTTATTTCAATAATAACACGTTTTCTTAAGAAATTATTAAAATTTAAAAATACATTTTTATGTGAACCTGGATATGAATTGGCATCTCAATACATATAGTTCCAGAAAACACCAAAAAGGCTTAAAATGATAATAATTTGGCAATGTTAAGAAACTGGATTTGGATCTTCACCAAAAATGGCTTTCCCAACAAATAGGACTGCAAGTATGATTTTGTTGGTGAAAAAAAGTCATAATAATTTGGTCACTTAACATTATTCATTAAACATATCTCTTTATGAAATAACATGGATTTGTAATCCATAAGAATGAAAACTCAGAATCCAATCAATCAGTAACAACAGGATGGTACGTAACAGACAAAACAGTAAACTTGGTAGGACATGAAAAAAATACAGATTTCTTAAGGCACTTTGTATGAGACTCGAGGGAGACAGAGCTCTTACACCTCATAACAATTATATTGTACATAAATTAAGGAAATTAAGGTAATAAACATAATACACATTATAAAACATGTACAACTAACATTCAGAAATGTGCCACAACATCTTATGTAATTATCCATGAAAATCCAAATTATTAACAGATAGATCAAACTAAACCTGCTTTATTTTGCACGATAAAAAATATAATAATAAATAATCTGTGCAAGGTTGAAAGGTGTCAATCTCATTTTCAACACAAGTACGAGTGTTGGTCATCTGATACTTGGTAGGCAGGGGAAAAAAAAACTTCCCAAACTATCCCTTTAACAAAAAACTGCTGAAAATACTACAAGATGTGTGCTAATCTCCAGAAGCACTCGTGTGTTTTACAGTGACGAGGTTCCAGCTGTCTCTCTGAAGACACATCGAGACCACGAGTTTTAAGTTGTGGCTGCCACGGAGCCTTTCTTCTCATTGAAGAAGCTCTTGAGCAGCATGACTTGACCGACGCCGATAACAAAGAGCAGGACGGCTTCTCCGATGGACCAGTAGCTCACCCGCTCCAGGAGGTTATCGGCTTTTATGCGGTCGTGTGCCTCTCTTAGCCTGTACCACGTCTGCGAGGAAGCCACCACCTTCAGGACCTCATGGATGGACATGCAAGATGACTCCAACTGAAAGTGGAAAGATCAACAACAAGTTAATCAAGAGCACAGCGATGGCCGCGGGGCAACACGTACAGTTGAAGGTGGATCACACATATGCAAACATTGAATTATATTATCCAAACTGCTCCTGGATAGATTCACTTCAAACTTCCCACATTTGTCCCGCAGACTTGAAGTGGCCAAAATGGAACGTATCCTTTACACTGTCCTGTATATAGTATAGCATCATATACTCTATAACTAGAGATCTACGAATGTGGGCTGATATAGGAATCAATGAGTTTTATTCTGTGTTCTGATAAACTGTACTGATGTTTTAACTCCAGTTTTTGTATTGAAACAGACTGAACCTCCAAAAAGGGGGTGTTAACACACCTTGGTGTTTCAGGTTTTGTGGGGTAATGAGAGTACATTAAGTACTTTCAAATAAGATTCAGCCATGGTCAATACAATATTTGCGGTGCCTGGTGATTATCTTAGACTTCTATTTGCACTCTTCCCATTTATTGCAACTGCTGCACAGCAATTTCCCTCAGGATGAAATAGTTTTTTATCTCTATCTAATGTTAGAACAGATCTGCCTCCGCCCAGTGGACTTTATATGTACTGTTTAGGTGTAAAATGAGAAAGTTTACTCCGGCTTGGTATTTCCTGAACTGATCTCAACTTGGCTGTCGGGTCACAAACTTTCTCATTTTACAGCTAAACAGTACACTACAAGATGTTTCTGAAAACATTTGAGGCGAGAAATAGGCATTACAGTAACAGAATATTGATTCATATTTGATCAGCGCTGTCTAGTTTGACCGTTTGATCAGAGTTTGTGAGTGATTGATAGCTGCTCAGAGACGGTAAGGCTCTAGCTCGGCTCTTACTGCTTGTTTTCTTACGGTCTGTGAAATCTTGCAGATGCCATTAAGAGCACCGGAGGACACAGAGGAACATGTTTTTTTTCAGATTATCTGTCTCATGCACTACTGTTAGGATGACCGTTTTATAAAAATAACTTTTTTTTAAATCATATTTGCTCCATTTCTACCCACTAATGCTTTTAAATGTGAACATATGGATTGTAGTTTCTCTTCTTGCCTCTTTGTATGTTTTCTGTTTGCCTGAGCCAACGGGACGTATTTGCAAGTGTTTAAAAATTGAGATACGAGACAAAACAGAATGCCCAGCAAGGCAGTAGAATAAAAACAAATCCCTAGCCATAACTTAAAGGGAAAACGTTTGTGTCTTTATGGTCCTCTGAACACTTTAAGTGTCAATTCACTTATACCCACTCACACACTGGAGCAGCCAAGTGACAGCCACAGTGTGGCCCTTTAATGATAATTTTTTAATTTCTCAAGCGTAGTTGTGAGCCGAGTTCCTCATACTTGCCTGGGTCAGTGCTCTATTTCCAGCCATTTCCTTCGTGAGAGGTTCCTCGTCTCCGTGGCGGAACTCCAGGTACACAGTTTTATGTGAAAAAGTGGAGAACTCGTTGCCGAAGCAGACCACGTAGGCTCCCTTCATCGCTGTGGTGTGAGAGAAGCTGTCGTACTGCTTCATCTTCTCATTATACAAGACATTGTTCTGAGGATCAGTCACAAAGCAGTCCACATCATAGTTGCCTCCTGCAATGACCTGAAAGAAAAGGAAAACACACACATGACAGAACATGAAATAGTTGGGACATTTGTTTTTTGTTTGTTTATTTATTTTGCACAATTTAAGACTACACAACATAACAAAAATAAAGAAATAAATAATATAAAGTGCATGAAGAGGCAAAAGGCAAAAAAAAACACTGGGCTTATCTGAAGCCTCCAACCAGAGACAAGATTAATATAAAGATATGACTAAATAATAGTGATAACAAACAATTAGAACAAGATATATACATTAACATGACATTTTAACATGTTTTGTTTTAATATATGGATTGTGCAATTTTGAACCAGCTCACACTGGTTATGCAGCAAAATTAGGAAACCAGTTAGGCTACCAAAACATTTTTTCCTAAATGTAAGTGTGATATTAAACTACAGGTAAATTAAATAATGAGGGTTTCATTTGAGTGACCAAATCACTAAAAACAGATGCATTTTTAAGTTATGCAAAGACCTAAAACTATGCATGTTAGAGACAAAAAAACACTGAATATTACTAATTATGAGGAATAACTGTGGCAGCATCTTGTAAACACACACTAGTGGGAGAAGAAGTGATGAAGCTTTCAGAGTAACTTACTTGGAAGTCTATTGCAAACTTCACGTCCTGCTCTAGATCCTCGTAGAAACATTGCTTATCTTTCTCAGGCAGCTCAAATGTGAGCTCAGTCCCAAACACCACAAACACATGCAGCAGTAAACAGCTCAGTCCCAGGCACAGCATGGTGAGAAAGACAGAAAGAGAAGAAAGTGTTGCAGAAAGCTGCTCTGACAGTGTAGCAGCTGCTCTGCTGTGGAGCTCTGACGTGGCACAACAAGGAACAACTTCCGGGTCAGGTTTGTTTATTTTTTTTATTTTTTTTTAGTTAAATAAATAGCCCAAATGTTATGAAACATATAATATCGTCAGCGAAGACACACTGTAATATTTTAAATGTAACACAACCTATTTTTAAACCAGTTAAAGCGACGAAAAGACCAAATTACTGATGTATCTACACTGAGATCTGAGCCAATCAGAGCACAGCAGCACCTAACAGGCAGGAATGGTAGCTTTCAAAATAAAAGTCAATTTATGAGATGTGTGTTTTGCAAGTGGTTGAATCAGTATTCAGATAATTAAAATGATCACAAAAGATCCTGCATTCAAAATCTATTATAATATATTATAGATATTATAAATCCACCGGGTTGGTGTCCCATGCACGCTCGCATATGTGGCTCGCGTGTGGCTACGCTGTTCAGACTCCCTGTGGACACGTACCATCAGACTCCAACACAAACTACACGGAAGCACCAAAACCACAAAGTTATATCTAGTGAAACCCGTCTTGCAAAACAGTGTTGGCCGTGGTCGGAGGACGTGGGAGAGACTGTAGCTTTGGTCTCCAGGGCTGGAGTCTCTGCTGTACTCTGCTCCTCTGCCTGCCTGCTTGCCTTCACTCACACACCGCGCTCGTTCTCTCTCCACCTCACGTGCATGCGCGCACACTACACACTGCAGAAGAGTTAGTTTAGCTCTGAGAATATCTAGTGAATGTACAGTGGACGTTTTGTGCAGAAATAAATGCTGCAGCTCGTCCAGACCAACAGAGGTTTCCCGTGTCTTGGGAAGTGACGGGGTGCCGCAGCGAGAAACGTTATCGTCTCCGTGCCGGTGTCTTCCTCCGGGTGCGGTCGGAGACGATAATGTTTCTAGCTCCGACACAGAAGAGAAGAAAAATACATGTCAAACAAAGAACATCAAACATACATCATGTTTGATGTTCTTTGTTTGACATGTATTTTTCTTCTCTTTTCTTCCTGTTTTTTTCATGGTGCAATGGATATGTGATGATGTCACTTCCTCAACCTATAAGGATGGCAGACACTTCCAATCAGATCAAAATCAAAAGAGCACACACCACCATTTTATCTTCTCAATGTCCTGATGAAGGTCCTTGTTGACCGAAAAGCAGAGAAAAGTGTGTGCGGGAGCAAGTCATTTTTTGAAAAAGTACATATTGGAGGGGATCTACTCCCAGCACCACAAACAATTTTGAGAATGTGCATGTTTTCCTCTCCTTGATAGGCTACAATAGTTGCCATGACATGATAAATCGAAATCTTATTCTGAAAATCCCAGCCGTTGCTCAACATCACGCCCTCACTTCCGCCCAGGGAGTTGTCTTTAGAGAGCAGAGAAACATATTATTATATAAAAGGTTTTGACAGCATTTGACGGTCTCATCCAATGAACTGCGTGGTGTTATTTTAATCTAAGGGGACACATGTTGTACTTTTGTGATAATATTTCCTCTGAAGCTTGTTGTAGTTGTTGATGTTATTTAATAATTAATTTAACAGGATACAATATGCAAAACTACTTAGAGACCATCAGGGAGTTTGCAGAGAGGCATGCAGCCGGTCTCACTGTCGCTGTTGTTGCAGGTAAATACATGATTGTATCATATTGTGTGTGCAATGTGTTGAGAGGCATTCATTGTAGCTGCTGCTCTGTTTGTGTATATCTAGATAATATCAGTGGAAAAGCTGCTTGAGTCATAAGAGTGAAGTATTTCACAAATATAAAGGACATTTTAGTATTATCACTGACAATACAAGCTGATTATATTTTGTTTTAATAATCTTAATCTGTAAAGTAACTAAAGCTGTCAGATAAATGTAGTAAAAAAGTATAATATTTCCCTCTGAGATGTAGTGGAGTAGAAGTAGAAAGTAGCAGAACATGGAAATACTCAAGTAAAGTACAGTACCTCAAAATTGTACTTTAAGTACAGTACTTGAGTAAATGTACTTACTGAGTACATGTTATACTGTTGTGTTTTGCAAAAGCATTATTTGATGCTCCTGTTGGAATAAAATAATTGTTAATTATTTCAAGATTCAAGATGTTTATTGTCACACCGGTTATACAAGTACAAGTAAGTTAAGTAGCAACAAATAATAAATTAAAAATAAAAATAATAGTGTATTTAAAAATAATATACAGTATAATAATGAAGGAAGTACTTGGTATATAGTAACTATACAAGCAATATATATATATATATATATATATATATATATATATAGGAGCAGTAGAGGTTGCATACTATAAAAATATTGCACAGGCATTTTTTTTTAATATATTGCACGTTTTGATTGAAGTATTGCACTTGTTTATTGCACTTTTTGTAAGGGAGAGAGTGTTGTATGATTTATCTTGTTAATTATTTAACTGAAAATTAGTAATGTGTTTTTGATACCTTCACTTTTTTGCATTAAATTATTCTGATATATTTGATGAAATTGATTTGATGTGGTACAGCTCTACCTAGAAAACTTTCAACCAGCCGCCACTGATTGTTAGAAATATTTTTAATAAGCCTAATCTCTTTGGATCTCAAGCTACATCTGAATTCCCAAAGCAGGGGTTCAACTCAGTATCTTATTCTCCTTTTATGGGAATTAGTTTTATCGACAGCTGTTTGTGTCACATAAACAAGGTCCAAGAAATAACAGTGTAAAGAAATAAATAGAATAATAGGGGAAATAAAAAATGATACTTGCAACAAGGCTTATCACACTGAATTTGATATTAATGTTCTCATTTGTTTTTTCTGTCAGGGGCAGGCGTACTGGCCTTGCGTAGGTGGCTGGCTGGGGGAGTGTGTCGGAGCAAGGTCAGGCTGGATGGGAAAACAGTCCTGATCACTGGAGCCAACACTGGCATTGGGAAGGAGACGGCCCTGGATATGGCCAAGCGAGGTGACACCCTAGTAGAGTGGCTTTGGATTTAGAATAGAATAGAGATTATTATAGAGAATACAACGAGATTCATAGTTGCCACTTCTGGTCAGTGCTTTAAAACAAATACTTGACAAGACTAAACAAGGCATATAAAACATATAACAGGTAAAACACACACAGTTATAAAGCAAATAAAACAGGTAAAGTAGATGTAATAAATAAATATAAACAGAGGTATTACACTAGAGGAATAAAATAGGTAAAATAGATGTAATATAAACAGAAGTAATTGCACTTGTAAAATAGGTAGGGTAGATGTAATAAATAAAATGTAAACAAAGGTAGTTGCACTTGAGATGTATATTGCATCAAAGGATATCCTAAATTTACTGCTACCTTGACTACTAATCCACTACTTCTTCCACTGTTACTGTTTGAATGTTAAATACATTGACATTGTTTTTATTATTTAATCAAGGAGCCAGAGTGATCCTGGCCTGCAGAGACATGACCAGAGCCCGCATTGCAGCTGACGACATCCGGCAGCAGAGTGGAAACGGCAACGTGACGGTGAAGAAGCTGGACCTCTCCTCACTGCAGTCTGTCAGGGACCTGGCCAAAGATGTCCAGGAGAACGAGGAACGCTTAGACATCCTCATCAACAATGCAGGTATTTTGCCGTGGTGCTGATGACTGGAAGAATCCAGTCATCAGCATTGTGTTATTATTGTTTACAATAATAATATATATATATATACTGTAGGTGCAAATTCTAGGTGGGGCATAATAAGTGCATCAAACAGACTTCATGGCATACAGTGCGATGGAGCACTTTTAAATTACATATCACTGATCTCAGTTTGGGGTCAACTGATGGTGGAACGAGAGGTTATGTATAAGTAAGCTTTATGTTAAGTGTATTTATTGATTTTTAGGTATCATGATGTGTCCTAAGTGGAAGACCGAGGATGGCTTTGAATTGCAGTTTGGCGTAAACCACCTGGGACATTTTCTCCTCACCAACTGTCTCCTTGACCTGCTGAAGAAGTCAACTCCAAGTCGCATCGTCATCGTCTCCAGCCTGGCACACGAGAAAGGTAAAGACGATGTTCATAGCTTTAATTATATCTCAGAATCAGAATAAGGTTTATTTGCCAAGTACATATACACAAAGAATTTTTCTCCAGTTTTATGCATCTCGCTCAACGTACTTACACAGAAATAGAAATAACAGCTAGGGGACAAGGACAACAAAGCTGGACAAATAAACGTGAGGAATAGACAGGACTGTTATGAACACAAGTAGTGAAAAATAAGTGTATGATATTATATATAAATATATATACAGCGGGTAAAATAAGTATTGAACACATCACCATTTTTCTCAGTAAATATATTTCTCAAAGGCGCTATTGACATGAAATTTTCACCGGATGTTGGTAACAACCCAAGTAATCTATACATACAAAGAAACCAAAACAAATAAGTTCAGAAATTAAGTTATGTGTAATAATGTGAAATGACATAGGGAAAAAGTATTGAACACATGAAGAAAGGGAGGTGCAAAAAGGTATGGAAAGCCAAGACAACAGCTGAAATCTATCAGTAATTAGAAAGCAATCCAACCCCTTGTCAGTGCAAATTAATTTCAACTGGTTCAGTCCCAACTGATGGCCTATAAAAAGGTGTCTCATGACCAAGGTGTCACACAAGAATCACTCATGATGGATAAAAGCAAAGAGCTCTCTCAAGACCTTCGCAACCTTATTGTTGCAAAACATACTGATGACATTGGTTACAGGCGCATTTCTAAACTTCTGAATGTTCCAGTGAGCACTGTTGGGGCCATAATCCGGAAGTGGAAAGAACATAATTTCACCATAAACTGGCCACGACCAGGTGCTCCTTGCAAGATTTCTGACAGAGGAGTGAAAGAATTATCAGAAGAGTTGTCCAAGAGCTAAGGACCACTTGTGGAGAGCTTCAGAAAGACCTGGAATTAGCAGGTCAAAATCACACCTGAGCAATGCATACGACTAGTTTCTCCATACAGGAGGCGTCTTGAAGCTGTCATTACCAACAAAGGCTTTTGTACAAAGTATTAAATAAATATCAGTAAGCGTGTTCAATACTTTTTCCCTGTGTCATTTCACATTATTACACATAACTTAATTTCTGAACTTGTTTGTTTTGGTTTCTTTGTGTGTATGGATTACTTGGCTTGTTACCAACATCTGGTGAAAATTTCATGTCAATAGCACCTTTGGAAATATATTTACTGAGAAAAATGGTGACGTGTTCAATACTTATTTTACCCGCTGTATATATATATATATATAAATATATATATATATATATATATATATATATATAAAAAGCACCAGTGACCAATAATAAAATAAAATGTCTATATAAAAGTCAAGTGTTCGGGTAGTGGTATTAAACTTTGGTTGGTTATGACCGATACAACTTACATGATTGTTTCTGGATTTCAAAATGTAATTTCTGCTTAAAGACTTCACTGGATTGCTTCTTGCAGGCCAAATACACTTTGACGACATCAACCTTGATAACGACTACCAACGCAAGACGAGCTACCGCCAAAGCAAGCTGGCCAATGTGCTCTTCTGCAAAGAACTGGCTTCGAGACTGCAAGGTAGTGTCCAGTGCACGCTGTGTAAAACGAAGAAGAAGGTCCGCACACTGTAGCTCCCTTTAAGTGAAATTTATTGACACATCTTATCTTACTAAAATGTGTCAATAAATTGCACTTAAAGGGAACTACAGTGTGCGGACCTTCTTCTACGTTTTTTTATTGCTGTCTTCTACTGGTCCAGCGCCGGCCTACTACGGTTTTGGATGTGCGCGACCACCTTACATTGTTTGTCAGTGCATGCTGTGTCCCATTAATACGGCATTGTTCAAATATGTGTAATGCGTGCTATTATTAATCAGATACACTGTAAGGGTAAAGTTGACGGGGAATAATCACCTCAAACAGTCCCAGTTTTTAATTTATAAGTGTACAGATCTCTTGTTAGTTTTTAGTGTTCTTTTGTTTATGCCTTGGTTTTCATGTGTTATGATGTTTCATGCATTGTAACTACCTTTTCTCTCTCTCCTTCCCTCCCTCTCATTAGGTACTGGTGTGACAGTGTACAGTCTTCACCCGGGGGTCATCCGCACCGAGTTAGGCCGCCACTTGATCCCTACTTTAGCTCTGTGGCAGAGGATCATAGCCAAACCTTTTATGTTGCTGATCAAAAGTCCCTGGGAGGGAGCTCAGACCAGCATCTACTGCGCTGTGGATGAGAGCCAGGCAGACGCCAGTGGCCTCTACTACAGGCAAGTACACCTGCAAGAAAAGTCACCAGACAAATATATATATAAATATATAAACTTCATTAACTGATTTTCAGTTGTCTGGAATTTAGTACACTTTGTGTGGTTTTACAGAATGACAATGAAATAATGATTTATGGCATATTAAATGGTTTATTTCACAAGCTTCTGCTGTCTGTACATCACATTAGATTATAAGAACACTATATCAGACTCTTAGTGATTTTCTCCTTCTATTTTATTACAGTGACTGTGCCCCCAAAACGCCGGCGCCACAGGCCCTGGATGATGCTGCAGCCAAGAAGCTGTGGGACCTCAGTGCCTCCATGGTTGGTCTGGCTTAAACCCAACAGCCTGCTCCGCTGCTTGCGTCATGTACTCCTCCTGCTGGAGTCAGCTGATTACACGGGTGAATCAATCGCGGCAAATGGGGTTTTATTATCTAATGGGTAAGGGCATTGCATTAAAGGTACAGTGTGTAGGATTTGGTGGCATCTAGTGGTGGAGTACCTCTCCGCTCACTCCTCCCTTTCTAAGACTGCGGTAACGTGAGCTGGCGAGTGCAAAACCGTGGTAACGCCTTTCACCTCGCCCAGAGGCCATTCTTACCATAATAACACTACTTTAGGAGCAACGGAAGTCAGACGGCGGTGGCCCATGTTACTGAAGTTTCAAAAGCGTGTCGGAGAACTATGGTGGCCTTCAGGTAACGTAAAAACACTATAGGCTCTCTCTATAGCCAGTGTTTGGTTTGTCCGTTCTGGGCTACTGTAGAAACATGGCGAACTCCGTGAAGAGGACTCGTTCCCTATGTAGATATGAAGGGCTCATTCTAAGCTAACGAAAACACAACAATTCTTAATTTCAGGTGTTTATACACTAATGAAAACATAGTTATGAATATTATACTCAATTTCTGCTAATAGATCCCCAAAATCCTACACACTGGCCCTTTTAAAAATTTGGATTTTACTTGTTTTAGGTCTAAAAGATTTGATGATGAGTACAACATTTTGCACTATTTAATCTCAGACTCCAGTCAGTTGATTGGATATTAAACCTAGATGTATTACTTCATCTTTATATTATGCAGATTTTGCATTATGATTTGCGCTTTATTGTATATTCGTGGTATGCTGCTATCAAAATGGGGCACTTACTTGCTTTTTAATCTACCATCTTGGCTCGATGCTTGCATTTAGGCCAGAACCTTGCCCATCGTTGTATGCATGTGTGTGTGTGAGTGGGTGAATGAATTGTAAAGCACTTTGTCCAGTAAGGTAGAAAAGCTCTATATAAATGCAGTCCATTTACCATTTTATTGAGCAATTGCTTTTTTACATTTAACTTTTTGATTTGGAATACTAAAATACTTTATAGGCCAAACAGGCTCACATTTTTTTCATCATATGATTTGTGCTGCAAATGCCAAGAGACTTTTAAGACTTCAAACTGCTGCTTTTATTCACATCCAACAACAATTACCAACATACAGTAAAATGAATGTATAGTTTATATAATCAATTCTGTATCAACCTCATTGCAGAAAGATCCATAAAAAACACGTAAAGCAATACTACATTTTCCTAAGAACTACAATGAAAGGACGATGACAGCCTATATGTGCGTACAGGTTGAGGAGGTAGACTGTGTTGGAAGTGACCTTATATGTTGGCAGAGGCGAAAAGATTGTCGCACCTCCACCAGGTGTAGAGAGGGAGTGGACGCCTTGGGGCCAGAGAGCAGTTAGATAAGTCAGATCCAGAAGACTCGTCAGCTTACTGAACGCCCTCCGTGTTTGTGTGTGTGTGTGTGTGTGTGTGTGTGTGTGTGTGTGTGCGTGTGTTTGTGGATGCTGTTTGTTGAATAATGATTTTCTTTCGTTCTTTGAGGTGACAATTGAACTGCGTGCCTTTTTTTAACCAAACTTGAACAAAAATGAACAAAGTGTACAACAGGGAACCATCAGCAATGTAATACTTTTGGCAATAAATGTCTGATTAAAAGTGATTTTTTTTTTCTTTTCTGGCAGATATTCAGTAACAGGTGCAATAACTAAAACTCTTACATATATATATTTATGGAATATTGATGGCTGTAAATGAGGAAAAACAATTGAAATATAGTCTTTTAGAATCACATCGTGACTTGCAGAAACAAATAGAGAATCCAGGTTATCAGCACATTTAAAATGACGATTTGTTCAAAAGGTGTGAATCTTTCACCCCATGTTGAGTTTGAGAGCAGTTAATTCTTCTCCTTATTGGAAGCTCGGTTATTTACAAGAGTTTCCCGAGAGCTCTTTTAAATGAAGCCAGATGAAATTCTAAATTATATAAAAGGGAATTAGTTGAAATGAATTTTTACACTCCTGTTTTCCAGCTTTCAGTCATTTTTATCTCTCAGTTCGACGTTATATATTCTGATCTCTTTAACTATCCATTCAGTGAGCTGTAATTTAAGAATAGAAATGACAAGGCTGCATGTTCATGGGTGTGAAAATCATGTCAGTCTGTCGGCATGCATCATTAATTACTCACCTAATCTTTGTATTCCAGTTCATCAGTTGCATCAACATGATTATGTCAGTCATGCTATATCATGTCAGGTTGTCAGAGTTCACTTTTAGCCGGCTGGTTTCTCGATTTAATGCCAGGGGAACTGTGTTTTTTAAGAACACAAAAGTGAACCTATAAACTGTTTCTGCACAATAACTATTACATTTTTATGGATCACACCGGTCTTGCCTACACACTGCCTTTTTTTTTTTTAGAGAGAGAAAAGCATAATCTTGCCTGAAGCCGCACCTGCCAAAGATTGCAGCTTTCTGTCATATTCTGGGAAATATGACTTAAAACCAGGTGTGCTCAGAGCCGCCTGAAGGGAATCTATATGTCTCAGTTAATATCCTGTACTGTCTCTCATTTTTACCCGACAGAAGTGCAAAGACAAAACTCTCCACTTTTCTTTTGTCTTTGGATGAAAAGTACAACTCAATCTAAAAAAAGATTATTTCATTATGTACAAATCATAAAATAGATTACAATGCAACCTAAATGTTAGTGCACTTCACAAAACAAACTTCACATTTTAAAATGTATGACATAAAGCTCTTCAAAAAGCAGGAACTTACAGTTCTAGTCATCCCTCTAAAAATGATTAAGTAGCAAAAGCAAACATCTAAAACACAAACACTAATAAATGCCTTCACCGATTATGAACTGAGTGACTGAATCACCCCGAGGCTCTCTGACTCAGATGTTGTCTCTCGGTATCTGTAGGTAATGTCATGCACATGCCCTTATCAGTTCTCCGTCCAACGGATACAGAATCTATAGCTGGGCTGGAAAAGTGATAAGGAGATGTGAGCGACCACAGTACTTCAACAGCTGTTACAGTCTACCACACTGAGATGGAGGACCTATTGTTAAGTGAGAGGAGTCCTGAGAGGTTTGAAAAGTCGCCATCCATGGACATCCCTTCCTTCGATGTCCTATAGGAGATGAGTTCTTGCGGGTCGGAGCAGATGTTCTTTCATTTCCATCATTCAGCCGCTGAAGATAGATGAACCTGTCATGGAAAAAACAAGTCCCTCTCTGTCTTTTCCTACCATCTCTGCCATCTGAAACCCGCTCCGGTCCTCCCGCAGCGAGGAACTAGTTAAGCTTTAACCCAGTCAGAGTGGGTCCCTGCAGCAGTGGCCCCTCGCTGTTTGACTGCTGACAAACTTTTGAGACACACCCCATTGATGAGTTTTATTTCACTGCAGCCCCGCCTGTCTCGGAGGGATTCCTCCGCTGCCATTGGTTCACGTTCAGAACTCGCCATACCTGCCCCCTGGCTCTGGTGGACTGGAGCCAAATAGTTCTTCCAGTTGTCAATCACGGGGAGATCAGCCAGTGGGATGAGAGAGGCCAGGCTTGGCGGGTGTGTTCCCCACCACAGGTGTGGCTGAGAAGCACATTCCAATATGTACATACCTGTCAGCTCCTCTGGTATTCAGCTGCTCCTAGAAAGACCTCTGTTGACCACTCGCGCTCCCCTTTCCTCCTCATGGGGCCCACGCAGAGGGAGAAGGAAATAGCTCCTGTTTCAGTCGCACAAACAAGCGATTTACTACCCATACTGTGTTCAATTCTGTCTAAAAGTATTCCTTTAAAGTTATGATGCACCATTCAGGAGTAAAACCTATGTCACCAGCGATATGGTCAACGTATAGACTCCCTTTGTGCCTCGAAGGCTGTTTGGAGTGTAAACACATGGGCGTCACTATAAGCACAATATAGTAAATAAAGGCAGCGCTATGTTTTTACATAGTATTCCAGCAACCACAAACTCCCATCTCCTTTCCATTATACAGCCTGATATGTGGAGTCAGTTGGCGTACAGGTGCAGGCAGTGGCATGTGTCTTTCCCCCCCAGCGGAGAACATCGGATCATCTCCCTCTGGAGATCATAAAGCCTTAACGAGAATGCGTGTGAAGTTGAGGTTTTTGGGTTGTCTGCCCCCTCTGGTATGCAGGTGTCTCTCTCTTTCTCTATTCCACCCATTTTCTTTATGTCTTCATCTCTCTCGCCCCCTTCATCTTGCAGTGGATCCCTCTCTTTCTTTCTCTCTCTCTCTCTCTCTCTCTCTCAGAGTACAGAATGAACAGTGTGTGCCTCAGGCAGGTGCGGGAATGCAGGTTTGCAGCATTCACTGGGCCTAAAGCAGAGCCGAGCGGAGCAGCCCATGCCGTGATTACCTTTGGACGAGTCTGTGCATGCGTTGAGCTGAATCAGAGGAGCCACAGTGACTAAGCTCCTCTGTGTCGCCAGTCAGTTACCTACAGTACAGTACAGTACAGCTGTAGATCGCATCGGATCCTGCTTGTTTATTTCAAAAATATTGCTCAACTCAGAAACAGGCCTGTAAGCCAGTTTGTGTCTTGTCCTCGCTCGGACAATAAGAACCTCTGGTATATTACAAGGTGCTTTAAGTTACCTTGATTTTAATCATCGGTTGCAGTATCATTTTTAATAGTTTGATCTGCCATTTCAATATAACATAACATAAGAACATTTCTTTCAGCATTCTTTCAGTCTTTTTCTGCAACCGTCCATAACAAACCCTGAAACAGTAAGAGTACAGACAGTAATCGCATAAGGTATGAGCTAAAGTAACATTTTATGGACCACTGTCGTTATGTAATTCAAAACTAAAAATTCCTAATGGAGTAGGAGACACAAAAGATGGCATGCCACTTAACCACTTATACAGTCTTAAATTAAAACGTGCAAATCTCAGAGATGGTATGAATAACTACAGCTGAGCTTCAACTTTTTTATAAAGTGTATAATAAGGCGGTATATAATAAGGTGCTTTAATATATGGAAATGGTAGCATCAAACTATTAAAAATGATACTGCAACCGATAATAAAGATAATAATATCCCAATATTTACTTCTGATAATTGTCGTGCAATCCAAGTGATGCAGGAGTTTAGTAACAAAGCATCCTGACTGTGAAATAATCGTCAGTATTGTGTGCATCACTGATTTTTATTTTTAATATGCTGACATGTCCGATGTTGGCTTTCAATATTTTCTGTGTTTTACGTTCATGTGGCACTATGAACCAGAGTTTGGTTTTGTGGTTGGTGCACGGAATTTGTTTGCAGTGTGGAGTCAGGGAAAGTTGACTAAACATGAAAAGAGATAACCAACAGCAGAGGTGCAGCATAGTGGAATTAAACTACTGAAATGGTACTGAAAAATTAGAAGTTATCACACCACGGAGGGTCGTACTCTAAAGGACAGAGGGTGTCGTATCCTGCACAGATTATAAAGCCCCCCGAGGCAAATTTGTGATTTGTGATTTTGGGCTATACAAATAAAATTGACTTGACTTGACACCATGAAATGTGCTTCAATTCAACGATAAATAATTATAATAATAAAATGTAATCATTATCAAACTTTGATAATCAGCATTTCAAGGATAAGTGATACAAACACAAACACCTGTAGCTATGGTGTAATATAATAAAATCCACTTCAATAGTCGTGCAATAAATATTACATATGCAGCTCAATGTTTTAATTTAAAGGGTGACACACTGTCTGAGAAGTGTTGATTCAACTCTACTGTCATTTTTAAGGTCGTAGTTCAGGGTGCTGTTCTGTTGGACTGCATTATATTGTAAGGTGTTTCTTTTTATTTTACCACACTCTATATATTTTTTTTAACTTATCTTTGTCTTTAACAGCTCAAAAGACAAACATAAGATTGTTTTATCACCGTGATACGTCATTACTTTTTCTACGCTTTAAAAAAATCTCACATTTTTGAGAATCACTCATATATATGATTTTAAAATTGCTGACATGTTTCCACAAGTCCACTAGAAACTGATGCATCAGGTCGGTTGGGGGTTCTCAGAGACTACAGTTGATTTCCATGTGCTCTGTTTCTGTTGTCGTGCGTTGTTCTGTGTGTTGTTATTACTTTCTTCACGGCACTACTCTCCAAAATCCCAAATTGTTATTGGAGTTTTATAACAGTTTGTTAATAAGAGGTCTAACAGAGAGATAGACCTCCTCTGGGAGTAATGTCATGAATAGGAGAACATACTGGACATTATGTGAATGTTTGTCAAGCAAAAGGGAAATGTACCGTATTTGTCCATGCACTTATATAACTTAAAAAAAAAACATGGAAAAATATGTTTTGCCACCTTTATCTAATGTTAGAGCTCAGTTTGTGTTATCACTTTAACACTTTTCTACAAATTGTGTTTTGATAAGATCACAAAAAATATATATTATAAAATGTTAAATGTAAAATGTTGATTTTTCAATTATTATTATTATTATTATTATTCACCTATAATGCAGTGGGGTCGGTGGGATCCCAAACAGTGATGCAGTAAAGTCAATGTAAACAAAACACACAGGGTTAATATGGAGGTTAGAGACCTCAACAGGAGTTAACTGTGGGACACATCACGTGTGGGTGAAATAAAACGTACATAAATAAAACAACCCTATGACATGGTAGTTTGACCTTCTCACTCATAAATCTGTTTGTGTTTGTGGGAAGAGAAAGAGAGGGCAGGTCAGGATCAGGATCGAGATCAGGATCGGGATCAGGGGTGTCTGTAAGAATTCCAGGGCCCGGGCTGGGAGGGGTGTTCGGGCCCTGAGGCTGTATTCTGTCACCGGGGATAAAGATATTGTCGAGTGAGCACACAGACAACAGGGGAGGTGCTGAGTCAGCTATCCTCCTGGCTTAGCACACGCTGCGCTGCGCCGGACGCTCCGCCGCACAGTTCCCATCAGCTCCTCAAGTCACGACTCCCACGTTCCTGTTCAGAGAGGCAAATTCAAATATTCTGACAGCTTTATTTAAACAAGCACATTTAAAAGCACAGTAGTCCAAAATGTAAGATGGGAGACACTTTTCACCTTCATACAGAGACTGGTGCATGGTGGGATATATTTTAAATTGTGAAGTTTGATTATTACATGAAATAAATTTGAGTCCCATAATTCCTTTTAAATAATGTTGTACACCATAGTACTTTCAATTATAATTTTAGGTTTGAATATATTTTACTCCTGGGAAAAATGCTGTTCAAAACGACACAAATTAGGCTTTTAAAAAGTTGTATTTGCTTTAAAATGCCATGAAGGGATATTGTAATTAAAAAAGACAACTGCTTTGTCATTTAACATTAGTGTGTGGAGCTTAAACATCTCATATTTCAAGATTAGTCAAAGACAAATATCAATTTAGTTTTGTTTAGGACTGAGTTTCAAAAGGAAACAAAGGAGATTTTGATTAAATATTTAGTTTGTCTTATTAAGGTGGTTAAATCTTTACTCCTGAGTCTTTATGTATTCCTCCAGTTGGTGCCGTGCAGCTTTAACGCGCAGCCCTCTTCCGCCTGGTTTGACACACGCTCTTGATATTTTGTGATGTCTTAACATACCATCCGGAGAGGAAGGGCTGCAGCCATCTCTGCTGGCATTGTTGTCGATTATTTAGTTGAGTTCCTCTCGTCAGTGTGAAAGTCTGGCGCTAACCAAACAGGCCTCGGCCTCTCTTTATCCGGTTCCGGGGTTTGTGGGAACATCAGACGCCGGGGCCACTCATGTGGACTAGAGGAGATCTGCTAAAACATCTTCTGTCCCTCACTGGGATTAGAGAGGACACATTCCTGACCCCTCGGCTCCCACCGCTCTGCTTCACTTTGTTCACATGTGTGTGTGAATAGATGTGAAAGAATGCATTCAAAGACAAAGACACAATCAAAGTTCAATCTGAATGACCATAGCAGGTCATTACCAATAAAAAATAGTAGTAATGATATCAATTGTTAAGATGCTAAGATGAATTTCCAAACTTTATGCACCACTTTCTCAAACTTATAAAGACAAAATCACCCGCTAATATTTACAAACCTCTTACTTAATAAGTCAAACACACTCCATCTAATGGCAAGTCCTTTAGAGAACACACACGACATATTTGATCTGTTACACACTTATAAATTCAGTTTAAAACACATCTAAAAACATGTTACTATAATAGGGCTGAATGCTTCGGAGGTTCTACCGTTGCCATGGTAATCAACCTCTAAATCAGTATAGAGCGCTCCAGGGACGATGTATTTTTGTTGGCCAACCAGGAAGGTAGCATCGCCCTGGTTCCCTCGACAAAAAGCCAATGGGATTTTTCCATTGGGTTTTGGATTATTGCAGAAAATAAGCTCTGTGGCAAACACACGTTTTGTTCAGCAAGATAATCTCCACAAATGAACACACCATTTTTATGATTTTTGAAGTGTAAATTCAAACACCAGAAGTAAAAAGCTAAACGTTAGGCTATAGACGAACTACACCACGGTCGCACGAGAGTGAGTATACACGAGGCTGTAACGGCAGACGAGTCGGTGTGATGACGTTTTGTAATTCTCATTTAGCCACTTGTTAGCAACCGTCTTTTTTAATTTAAGTATTTATTGATGCATTTTATGTCGTAGAACAAAACGTTAAAATCGCTTCAGCTTTGTTAACCACAGACCTTATTTCAGGCATCTAACTAAAAACACATTAAAAAAGCACATTGACTTCCAGACGAGGGAACAGGAAGTGCTAAAATTCTAACTCATTTAAAGTGTTTTAGGACTCATTCCTGTAGCACTCTATTTGAATGCTTTTTTCTAATTTGTATATATATATATATATATATATATACTGTATACAGTATATATAGGTATGTAATAATGTATAAATCCCCAAATAACCCATGAATTATTAGTTATTCTCAGACAGATATTGCTGTTTGTTGTGTGTAGAAGTGTGTGCGTACAGCAGCACTGTCCCAGGCAATGAGACGGGGGGATGGAGACAGACAGACAGAAGAACATGTCAGCCTGCTGCGCTGCAACGCGAAGCTTCAAATACCTTCAAATATTTCTCACTGAAGCTTGGAAGCCCAAAAAATGGTATTTGGAACGGCCCTATACTATAATAAACCAGATTACAACTAAGCTTTGGAGCACTATTCTATTGTAATCAATCAAATCACACCTGCATGACAGAGCACAAAAACTCAGCAGTCAACTTAAACGTTTTATTTCATGACTGCAGTACAGTGAACTGATGTTGGGTGAAAACAAGAGAATACGCCAATCAAAAGCAAAGTACTGTACAGTACTTTACAGCAGTACTGTAAACAATACTATAATATTCATTCACATCAACTTGTTTTCCTCAGCTTCATGTTTCTGACTATATGAGGCCATAAAATGACATTCACACATCACACGCAATGTTAGCCATGGCTGGCCAGGCGGCGGGGGAAGTAGTACCCCCTGGCGTGTCGAATCCTCCGCTGGATGGACTCCAGTGGAATGTCCCCGCATGCTTCCTGCAGCATTGCTGAAGGTTTCTCCCACTAAGTGAGGACTCCTTTCGTACACCTTCTTTTGTCTCTCTCCTGTGGTTGCTATATTATCCCCTGGTTACATTTTAATGGTTTTATACTCACTGCCATTTGTATTTTTTGTATTTAATGATGATTTCATTCCAATCGAGTGTCCGTGACAGGAAACAAACGTGCACAATGGCAGCAGGGCCCTGAAACCAGAGACATCATTAATGTTATTAGTAACACTTGTGTTTGTCCTGCCATGCATGATGTGTCAAAATGTTTTAACAACCACTCCTTCTATGACAAAGGGAATACAATATGACAAAAGCAGGACTCACATAAAAACGTTGCTGTGTGGTTGCAGCAGAAGAGAAAAGAGAGTAGTAACAACACGCACACATTCACCAGCTGAACTGCAAACTAAGGTTTTCTGTTGACAGTCATCACAAACTTTACTGAAGCTGTTCGGGGTTAAATATACGTATCAACATTAGTTGCTGAATGGAAGTAGAGCACTAGTTTTAACATATTGTTTAAATATTTGTATTTAGGGTGATCATTTTGTTAATGCTAATTTTAGCCTCACAGACATAATGGTACTACGTTGAACCCATCCAAGGATGCTTGCTGCTACTACTGTATGTGACACAATTCATAAAGTTTCCCTTTACAACATGAAGCAATCATAAAGCCTGAATATATAAGCCAAAATATACAAAAAAAACAATAACACATACACACACACTCTCAAATATTCATGCATTATCAGACAACCAATAGATGCACTTCAGTCAGTCAACATGTCATTCTGTGGTGAAATGAGTGGAAGAGGTTAAATAACCTCCAAGTATTGAAAGCTGTTTTATTCATTTGGAGAAAGGACAGGGAAACATAAGTTAATCTATCATGTAGCACTGCCACCCCATATAAAGGGCAGATGAGATGGTTTGGCACTGGAAAACTTTAAAAAAAAGGGATGTTGAAGAACTAACAGGAGTAGAGCAAAAAATTACACTTATTAACAGAAGTTTACTGAAACATGGGGCGAAAAATGAAACTACATTTAAACTGAAACAAAAGAGCACCAAACGAAAGAAAGCTGCAGCCTCACAGCAAGCTGCCTACTGCTCTTCCCCTTCCTCTTACGCCAGTGAATGAGATTTTACCTTCTCAGCCTCACCTAACTGTATTTGGAAAACCAAAGACATGTGATGGTCAGTTGTGTATACAGAGCACCAGGAGCCTGCATGGAAACTTTTAAAGACAGTATGGAGAAAATATTTGCCAAAACTAATCAGAAGGTTACATTCATTTGTGGGGACTTCAATATAGACCTGCTAAATCCTAACAAACACAAAATGACAGACGAATTTATTAACACAATGTATAGTATGAGTTTATATCCACTGATCACCAAACCAAGCAGAATAACAGCACACTGTGCAACTCTAATCGACAATATATTTACAAATTACATGGAAAGTAGCTTAGTGAGCGGGCTGCTGATGAATGACATCAGTGACCATTTGCCAGTTTTTGTGATCCATGACTGTGATTGTGGAAAAGAGAAGGAGGACCATAAAATCAAATATAGGAGATTGAGAACAGAAGAATCCATAAATGCATTCAGAACCGAATTGCTATCACAAAACTGGAAAACCCTCTATGAAGGAAATGATGTTGATACAGCATATGAAACATTTCTAAATATATTTAAGTCATTATATGACAAAAACTGTCCAATAAAACAAGATAACACTAGGAATAATAACACAAACAGACCATGGATCACAAAGGGACTGCAAAATGCCTGTAAAAAAAAGAATACTCTATATAGACAATTCATAAAATGTAAAACTAAAGAGGCAGAACATAAATATAAGAAATACAAAAATAAATTAACTAATATTATGAGGATATGCAAGAAGGAATATTATACCAAATTACTAGAAAATAACAAAAACAATATAAAAGGCATATGGAATATATTAAACAGTATTATTAGAAACCGTTCGACTAGCTCAAGTTACCCTGAATATTTTATTGATAATGATAGGTCTTTAAATGATATGAATGATGTGGTTAATGGGTTTAATGAATTTTTTGTAAATGTGGGACCAAAGTTGGCAGGAAAAATCAATGACACGTCTCCAAAGGATGGGGAGGTTGTTGAAAGCAACATTGCAAGAAATTCAAACTCAATTTATCTCAAAGCTATAGACAGAAAAGAAATCATAGACATAGTTAACAAGTGCAAGAATAAAACATCTACTGATTTGAATGGAATCGATATGACGATAGTCAAGAAAGTCATTGACAGTATTGCAAACCCCCTAACCTACATTTGTAACTTATCATTCATAACTGGCACATTTCCACATAAAATGAAAACTGCTAAAGTTATTCCACTATATAAAACTGGGGACAAACATAATTTCACTAATTACAGGCCTGTATCTTTACTTTGCCAGTTCTCTAAAATATTGGAGAAACTGTTCATTGGAAGATTAGATAACTTCATTGACAAGCACCATTTACTGACAGACAGTCAATACGGGTTCAGAGCAAACAGATCAACAGCAATGGCATTAATGGAGCTAACAGAAGAAATAACCAGTTGTATTGATAACAAGAAGTATGCGGTAGGAGTATTTATAGATTTAAAAAAAGCATTTGACACCATTGATCATGATATATTATTCAATAAAATGGAAAGGTATGGTATAAGAGGGGTAGTGCTGAACTGGTTGAGAAGTTATATAGGAAACAGGCAGCAGTACGTGCAAATAGGGGACTACAAATCAACATGCTCAGGTATTACTTGTGGGGTCCCGCAGGGATCAGTATTGGGTCCAAAATTGTTTATTATGTATATAAATGACATAGGTAGGGTATCAAGGACACTGAATTTAGTTTTATTTGCAGATGACACAAATATTTTTTGTTCTGGGGAAAATCTGCAGCAGCTTTTGGAGGTGGCCACAACAGAAATCAGAAAATTGCAACGGTGGTTTGACAGAAATAAATTGTCATTAAATTTGGACAAAACTAAATTTATGTTATTTGGAAACCAAAAAATAGACATACCAGTACAAATGATAATAGATGATGTGACTATTGAAAGAGTATATGTAAATAAATTTCTGGGTGTAATACTGGACCACAAAATCTGCTGGAAACCTCAGATAAATTATGTAAGAACAAAGCTGGCAAAGAGCATAGCAGTCTTAGGGAAAACAAGACACACACTGGATCATAAATCACTGCACATTCTGTATTCTTCACTTGTATCACCATATCTGAATTACTGTGTAGAAGTTTGGGGTAACACTTATAAAAGCAACTTACAACCATTATGCATACTACAGAAGAGAGCAATCAGGATAGTAAATAATGTGGGATATAGGGAACACACGAACACACTGTTTTTGAAGTCACATGCATTGAAATTTATGGATTTAGTCAAATTTAAAACCGCAATAATTATGTTTAAAGCAAGACATAATTCACTTCCGGGCAATATTCAAAAAATGTTTTGTGACAGGGAGGGGGGTTATAATTTAAGAGGAAAATTTAATTTTAAAAAGCATTGTGTTCGTACAAAAAAGAAGAGTATGTGTATTTCAGTCTGTGGGGTGGATTTGTGGAATGGGTTAGGTGATGGGTTGAAGGGGAGCACAAATATAAATCAATTTAAAAAGCTATACAAGAAAGATATTTTTGGGAGGTACATGGTTGAAGAAGAGTTGTGTTAAAGGTTGGTTATATACTTTTTAACTGCGGATGTATTTGTGGGTTGTAAATAAATTTGGGATGCTGTTCATATATTCAACTTGGGATGTAAATAAATCTGAGATAGTTTTTATATTATATTATATTATCATTCTATGATATATGAGTTAATAGAGGAGAAGTGAGAAAGGGGTAGGGTAATATAAGTTTTTCTTCTACCTACTCCTTTTCGGACACTATAACTCTTGTTTTATTTGTTATTATTTTGTATCTGTTTTTATTTATTATATGTTCGAAATAAAGTCTTTCATTCATTCATTCATTCATTCATAATCTACCACCTGCCCAGGTATGTCAGTATCAGGTGAGCTAAAAAACAAAACAAGCATCCAAATTCACACAGAATAATGAACCGACCCTTAATACAAGATCTCTAAATTACTGCTGACATTTGGATCTATCTATGGGCTCCTACAAAAAACAAAGTTTATTTTATGATATAAACTTAAGTATAGTTCAAGTATAATCCCAAGTATACTTTATGTAGTATGCTAATATCAATGTACTAGTATTATACTTGTAAGTTTACTACTTCAATACTTCTTGGGACTAAATTGGCTCACTTTTTAGTTTATTAAAGTATACTTTTGAGTAAATGTAACTAGTAAACTTTGAGTACAAAACAGGTTTACATCCAAGTTTTATTTTGTACTGCAACTACAATATGAACTATACTACAAGTGAACTAGGTATACTGTTAGATTACTAGTTATATACGTGTAGCCCACATTTTAGTTTAAGAAAATACACTTTAAAGTATACTCTCAGTTTAATAGTTTTTACTGCAATTGTACTTGTAAGTTTTCTTTAACTGATAGTAGTTAGCCAATGATTTATATATTACATAAAGGGACTTGCTCCTTTTGCTATTTGACTTGATGATTTATGATGAAAATTAGTTCTCGCATGCCCCAACGGTGAACAGAGAATGGAAAAACGTAAAAAATTCTTGATGAATTGAAGTAAATTCATATGAAAACATACATTTACAAACTCTAGTATAAGCCAAGTATACTTAGACTTTTCTGTATACTTGTCAGTTTACTAGTTATATACTTGTAGCTCACTTTTTAGTTTATTAAAGCACACTTTAAAGAATACTCTCAGTAAACTACTAGTTTTGTAGGTTTTACTAAAGTATATTTTACAAAATATTATAAACTACTTGTTTAGTAGTTTTTACTGCAAGTATACTTGTAAGTTTTCTTTAAGTTAACTTATAGTACTTAGCCAAATATACTTAGACTTTTCTGTATATTTTTCAGTATAAGCCAAGTATCCTTGGACTTTAGTATAATTTTGTTAAGTTCATCTCTCATAAGTACATAAAAAGAAAGCATACTCTCTTATTTTAAGTTTTAAAAGAAGTGTACTAATAGCATACTTGAATAAACTTATTTTTTGTAACGGGGAGACCTATCTTACCTATCTTACCTATCTTACCTATCTTACCTATCTTACCTATCTTACATCGTGCCCAGCCCGTCCCTGCGGACATAATGAGGCAAACCTGTTTCCACTTTCCTTGATTGGGCTGCTGAGCAGCTGATCTACCTAACAAACTAACAGGTAAGAAGGACATCTGCCTGAGGAGATTTTTTTGATGTCGGTGCGAGGAGGAGGTCTCTCTCTGTGGAGGCGGTTGGCAACACTGGGCTGTGACTGGACAGGAGATGGCAGAGGGAAGTGACGGATCAGGAAGCGAGTTAGGCGAGATGGAAGTAGGTGGCGGGAGCAACGGAGAGTGGGATATTGCTCGGAAAAAGAAACGTAAAAAGAATCCAAATAATAAATCGGATGATAGTGATTCTGTTGGCAGAGAAGCTGTAACAGAGAGGAGGAGAGATGATTATAAGGTAATCATTAAACTGGCGCAAGAAGGGGCTTCTTTTGGAGAGTGGAATCCAATTCAACTTACCAGATCAATATGTAAAGAAATCGGAGAAATAAAAAGTGCTAAAGTGTTAAGAAACGGATCACTGTTAATTATGTGCAAGGATGGAGGACAACAAGGGCGAGCAATCAGGATGAACAAAATAAATGGCAAAAAAGTACAATGTTCCCTAGCTAGTGACAAAAAACTAGTCAAGGGAGTCATCTCAGGGATCCCAGTAAGTGTAACAGATGACGATGTTAAAGCAAACATAACTAATGCAAAAGTAAGTGAAGTCAAACGCATGAAATCAAACAGAAATGGCATTAAAAGTGACAGTCTCTCAGTGCTGATCACTTTTGAGGAGGAAAAACTTCCCGAAAAAATCTTCATTGGATATATGTGCTATGATGTCAGGCTGTATATTCCCCCACCACTCAGATGCTTTAAGTGTCAACGATTTGGACATGTGGCGGCTGTGTGTAAAGGACACCAAAGGTGTGGAAGATGTGGAGGAGAACATGAGTATGGCAAATGTGCCCAGGGAGCAAAGCTGAAATGCTGCAATTGCGGTGGAGAACATAGCTCAGCGTACGGTGGATGTGAGGTCAGCAAAAGAGCGGCAGAGGTGCAGAGAGTCAAGGTGTATCAGGGAATCAGCTATGCAGAGGCAGCAAAGAAGGTTTCAGGAGGAATAAAGGTGACAAAGCAAAATAACACTGTGAATGAAGATGTTGTAAAATGTGCAGGATGCGATAAGTTGAAGGAGGAAACTCTGCTAGTCAGAAAAAGTGACTTTGTGCTCTTTATGGCAGAAATAATCAACTGTTCGGCACAGTCAAAAAGTCGCAATGAAAGGATTAAAATAATTGTCAGATCAGCTGAGAAGTACCTTGAAGTAAATGGGTTACAATGGGAAACAGTTAGAGACACTCTGAATGAAGATACACAATCCGCACAAACATGGGCTGGATCCTCTTAATGGTGCTAATTCTGCTACAATGGAATGCGAGAAGCTTAATAGCAAATGGACAGGAGTTTAAGAAGTACATTGATAAATTACAAAATAAACCGAATGTAATATGTATACAAGAGACATGGTTGAAACCACAGTGGGATTTTGTTGTAAAGGGATATTCTGTAGTTAGAAGGGATAGGGAATCTGGTAATGGTGGAGGAGTTGCAACATTCATACAGAATGAAATGAGTTACAAGATAATGCATGTAAACACTGAGCATGAATCAATTGTTGTTAAGGTGTGGACTGACAGAGGTGATATAGATATAATTAACTTTTATAATCCATGCGGGAAATTAAGTCAAGGTATATTGGAGGATGTAGGGGGATCATTGCAAAATAATGTAATATGGTGTGGGGATTTTAATTCACATAATTCATTGTGGGGGAGCAATAGCACAGATGCTAATGGTGTAGTTGTAGAAGAATTTATAGATGATCACTGTTTGGTGTGTATTAATAATGGGGAGGGAACACGGTATAATTGCACTCAAAACACAGAAGCAGCACTTGACCTAACATTTGTAAATAGTACTTTAGCAGGTGTAAGCACATGGAAAGTAATAAAGCATACTACAATGGGCAGCGATCACTACCCCGTAGTGAATAAAGTTGGTGTAAAAATTTATTTTGATAAGGGAAAGAAAATTCCTAGATGGAAGTTGGAAAATGCTAATTGGGCTGCTTACCAAGAGATAAGTGCAACGAGATGTGAGGGAATTAAAGAAGACTATCAAATGGATGTAAACATATTTAATGGTGAACTAGTTAATGAAATAATTCAGTCTGCTGAGGAAACAATCCCAAAGAGTACAGGAACTAAACGTATTAAGAATGTACCTTGGTGGAATAGAGAATGTAGCAAAGCCATAAAAAATAGAAATAAAGCATTTAGGGAACTCAAAAAACTTCATTCACAGGATGCTTTGATCCAGTATAAAAGGGCACAGGCAATAGTAAGGAAAACAATAAGAACCCAAAAACGCACATTTTGGAGGCAATATTGTAGCAGTATAGGAAGAGAAGTAAAGCTTTCAGATGTCTGGGCCATGATCAGGAGAATGGGTGGGATCAGAAGGAGTTATAAATTACCAGTGATGAATAATGGGGATCAAATGGCTGTCAGCAACCTAGAAAAGGCTGAACTTCTGGCGCAAACATTCAGGAAAGTTCACAGCTCCGACAACCTAACAGATGAGGCCAGGCGCTGTAGAAATAGAGTTTTATTGGAGAAATCTAAAATATTAGAGAAAAAAGAGACATCAGAAGATCCAATAGACCTGCCTTTTAGTATGTTTGAATTGAGAAGAGCAATAACTTGTGCACGTCAGACCACACCTGGTAAAGATGGCGTATGCTATAAAATGTTAGAGAACATGGCAGATAACACTCTGGTCACTGTTTTAAGACTGTATAACAGAGTTTGGGAAACTGGACAACTTCCTTCAGTGTGGAAACAAGCCGTAATAGTGCCTATTCTAAAACCAGGGAAAGACCCATCAGATCCATATAGTTACAGACCTATTGCCCTAACCTCTCATTTATGTAAAATTATGGAGCGAATGGTTACAGAGAGATTAACATATTTCCTGGAAAGTAAAGCTCTTTTATCTCCACATCAAAGTGGGTTCCGTAGGGGTCGCAATACTATGGACTCTGTCTTATGCTTAGAGTCAGACATCAGGAAAGCACAGACCAACAAAGAAGTAGTATTAGCTATCTTCTTTGATGTGGAAAAAGCATATGATATGCTCTGGAAAGAAGGGTTACTCATTAAATTGAATTCATTGGGAATTGGTGGTAGAGCATATAATTGGGTGAAGGACTTTTTATTTGACAGGAAAATACAGGTAAGAGTAGATGCAGAATATTCAAATGTATATACAGTAGATAATGGAACTCCACAAGGTAGTGTATGTAGTCCGTTATTATTCAATATAATGATCAATGATATATTTTCTCAGGTTGAGCAAAATATAGGAAAGTCTATGTACGCGGATGACGGAGCTCTTTGGATAAGAGGCCGCAATGTATCATTTGTTAATAAGAAAATGCAAGCTGCAATAGCTGAGGTGGAGAAATGGGCAAACAAATGGGGATTCAAGTTATCAGTAGCAAAAACACAAGTTATTTGTTTCTTAAAACGGCGTAAAATTGCACCCATTTCCCTAAAACTGTATGATCAACCTCTGGAGCAAGTCAAAGCTGTTCGATTTCTGGGGATTTGGTTTGATGAAAAGCTCACATGGAACATTCATTTAGATAAAATCAGGAGCAAATGTAAAAAAGTCATCAATATACTGCGTTGTTTGACAGGACAGGAGTGGGGAGCAAGTAGAGCATCTTTACAACATATATACTGGGCTCTCATGAGATCTGTCCTTGACTATGGGTGTGTAGCTTACATGTCAGCAGCAGAATCAAACCTCAAGAAATTAGATGTACTGCAAGCTCAGGCTTTGAGAATCATTAGTGGATCATTCAGAACATCTCCGGTATCAGCAATGCAAGTGGAAGTGGGAGAAATGCCCCTACGGATTAGAAGAATAAAATTAATGCTGGCATACTGGGTTAATCTTCAGGGGCATTATGAAACTCACCCTACCAAAAGTGTTTTGATAGACTGCTGGGAACATAATGAAACAAACTTCATAAGCTTTGGGTGGGTAGGTGATGCAAAGGCAGAAAACATAGGGTTATGTCAATTCCAATATTGCTCTACAGTTTCAGTTTCCTCCATTCCTCCCTGGTTATTCCCATTACCAAATGTTGACCTCAATATACAGCAGGAATTGAAGGAGAAGTCAAAGAAAATTCCAGCATGGCGTATAGTCCAGAATTATTTAGATCAGCACTTCTCAGACTCCGTGTTCTTATTTACAGACGGTTCCAAAGATCCTGAGACAGGGTGTGCAGGTGCAGCAGTTTATATCCCGGTGAGTGAGACATACATCAAGAAACGAGTATCAAATTATGTGTCAGTATATACTACAGAAATATTGGCAATATTATTGGCCCTGCAGTGGATAGAGGAGAGGGAAATAAAAAACACCGTTATTGCATCTGACAGTTTTTCAGCACTCACAAGCATAGGATCTGGTAGATCATCAGTCAGAACGGATTTAATTAATGAAATATTTCTCATTATGTATAGGATGGAAATAAAAGGCACAGGTACACGATTCATATGGGTTCCTGCTCATGTTGGTGTGGAAGGAAATGAGCAGGTAGACATTCTGGCCAAACAAACACTAAGAATTAAGAATATAGAATTACAAATTCCATTAAGTAAAGCTGAGGCTAAACCATTCATCAAGAAATATGCACAAAAAGTATGGCAGGAGTATTGGGATGATCAGGAAACTGGAAGGCATATGTACAATATACAGAAACATGTTGGAGCAGGGAGAAAGGTGGCTGGAAAAGAAGGGAAGAAAATATCATCACTCGACTAAGAATCGGACATACAGGTCTTAATCAAACATTATATCGAATAGGCAAACACCCAACTGGGAAATGTACACACTGTAACCAGCCAGAAACTGTTGAACACGTACTGATACACTGCAGTAATTACACTATCCAGAGGAATCACCTTTTTCAGACACTAAGGAAGGCAAAACATCACGACTTTTCAGTGTCAGGTCTATTGGGGAATAAAGCAGATAATATATACAGTGAAATTATTCAGTTTTTGAGAAAAACTGATTTAGTTAAAAGAATCTAGAGTTTTCATTATCATTTTTTTTTTTATTTTTATTTTATTTTATTTTTTTTTTATTTTTTTTGTTTTTGTTTTTAGTTCTATTTTGTTTCTGCACAATCTTCTGTTCCACACTCCAGTCCAGATGGTGGCGGTAATGCACCTCTAAGATGGTTTGCCAACCGCCAATAAACACCAAAGAAGAAGAAGAAGAAGAAGAAACATCTGCCTGAACTTGATATTACAGTAGTAAACTCAGTCTCAGGAGCCAAATGTGTGTGTTTTTGTATCTCTACTTGAGGACGATATTTTTAAGATGTTAAATTTGGATGTTTTTGTTAACTTGAAAATTACTATTGTCCTGATAAATCCTCACACCAGGATGAATCAGATGTTCACTTTTTCTGATTGTGTATAGTACAGGTTTTCAAAAAAACTACACGGCGCACAGCACACGCTGCCTTGTTCTTAGTTCTGATTCAAACTCCTGTAATAACTCTTACGCTGCCTTGTGGCTGTATTTAAGCATCAAAGAGCTTGATATTTATATATATATGGCAAAATATACTTTAGTTTTTGCCTATTTATATTGTGTTTTGTAATGAAATGTTTATATGAAGAAAAAAATCAAAAGGAACAAAAACAAAATTACACATTTATTCTAATCTCATATCATTGAGTTTGCAACGAACTGTTGCACCAATGTTGGTAATGAGAACTTTTTAAAGTATAAAAAGACATCACATCTCTTGATCCATCTCCAGGGATGCCATGCCTTCTAGTGGCCACAAGTGCAAACTGACACAGCAAACTAAATGGCTTTTAAATTAAATAAAAAAGGGGAAAAATCACTATTAGTAATTATTGCTGGCAAAAATGCCCCATTTGGCACCACACCACCAGAAATGTGTTATAGTCTGTAAGGCAATCATACGGAGGACATTTTTTTGGCAACATCTAATGGCCAGTAATGGTCACTAAAGTGTCCAAAGTCTCCAAGTCCCTGTTTGTGCCTGTTACTGACAGCTGAGTTTACACTGATAGTAATGTGAATGCTGGGTTGTTCACTTCTGACAGACTGAGAGCAGCACAAGAGGCTGAAATGCTTCGACAGAGGACAATGTTGGACTTCAGATGCTCCTGGGACACCAACCATGATGTTTGACCATCTGATGATCTGTGTGCAGTAAAGTAAAAATCTTTTACCAATTAAAAAATGTGTTCACTAATTGTGAAATGATGAAAGGCAGTTGGTGTGTGAGACACAAAGGGACTCTTTTATTCCTGTCTTATCTCTCTTTCTCTGCTGGATCTTTATATTCATTCCTGTGCCCGATGAGAGACAACTGGACCTGATGACAGCTGGACAGATTGAGTAGAAATAGCTGATATTAGCTGTTAAATGCTGCTTTCAAAGAATATTGGATTGTTTAAACTTTTCTCAGGTCTCTCAACTGACTGTAATACTTTGAATATGGAGTTATTTGCTTATAGGGTTTGTACAAAGACACACAGAAACACGTTCACATCCACACCCACGCCCACAGATTAAAGTACACTCTTTCACATAATGTGCTTGTGGTTCAGTGCAGTTGGTGCTGATCTCAGGATAGATAAGTTCTGTGGATCAGATATTGCATTTTTTATCACCTCCTGAAACAAGCAGCCACGTGGTATCATGTTTGGATATAACAGTCACACATATTTAGCATCAGCAGTTCTGCATATACAGGAACTAGTGATGTAACTGTGCTTGAACCAGTGGAGTTACACTTGATTTATGTTCTCAGCTGAAATAATTCTGTTGCATGTTTTCACCGTATATGATCCTTGAGTTTCTTATCATTTCCAGACCGTCCTCAGTCCATTTTGACGGGCCAAACAGCACTCAGTTGCCATGGACACAGATCATGTGGGGTTTAAAATAACGTGTCCTTGACAACAAACTACAGCTTTCTGTTTGTGTTTGCGTCTCTGTGTGTGTGTGTGTACTGTACCTGTTGGGAAGATGTAGTACAGTGGTTTGTTGGTGCTTCTGCGTGTGCACTCATGTGACTCATAACTCCGTAACATTATTTACCCACAGGTCCACAGGTGAGCAAGTGCAACACTTTGGGCAGAAATACTGTATGTGCACTGTAAAAAAACAACAACTTATTATTCATTATGTTACTGTGTGAGAGAAACACCACAGTTTTAAACATGGAGAAAGTATTCTGTACATGATCAACCTCGCTGGGACCTGATGAGAAGCAACACTTTGGAGCTTCCAGAGCTGCTGCTACTGTTGTGCTGTGTGCTGTGCTGTGCTGTGGTGTGCTGTGCTGTGCTGTGCTGTGCTGTGGTGTACTGTGCTGTGCTGTGCTGTGCTGTGGTGTACTGTGCTGTGCTTTGCTGTGCTACGCTGTACTGTGTTGTGGTGTGCTGTGCTGTGCTACACCCCTGCTGTTCACTGAAGGGTGAAATGTGATCATGGAGGGCTGCCAGCCTGCATCAGGACCTGGCAGTTGAAATGGCAAGGCCAGCGAACTGAGATCTTACACGTCTCTAACGTCACTGTCGGCCTCTGAACACTAGAGGGCAAGCACTGCATCTACTATGATAATCACTGTCTTCAGGACAGAAAGGACACTGTCTACCTCATATGATACAGTGAAAACACTCACACCATGTATAAAAACATTGGAAATGAGAAATCAACCAGTAGTTTTCAGGCTTTTCAAGTGATAGAAAAAGTCTCCACAGTCTACAAGAGTCAACAAGAAGTGACAGACTGGTTACTCAGCAGGAGAGACAATCAACATGTTGTCCCCCATTTTTTGTTCTTGCGAGTTCATTTTTGTAGTCCTGTCATTTGAACCTTCACATATATAATTCAGTACCCCGAATGACCAAAATATAACATTGAGAAAATTGGGTACAGTACTGGGAAACAAAACTGAAGTTTGGACAACATTTTGACTTTAAACTAACTCTAATCCTCTTCCGTAAAGGAGAAGTTCATCTAAAATAAAGTCCTTTTTTTTGGTGTAACTCACTGTCCCTAATTCTGGTTACCTCATGTCCGATACTTGAATGTCCCTAGACTCCAGCCCTCGCCAATTTTGTCACCTTAACAGATTCATTTTTTCAATGCAATTATTCAAGTTAAACAATAGAAACTCTAATTCTGTGAATCTAATTCATTTTTTTTATGCAAATGTTCAAGTTCAGCAATTAAAATTAAAATAAATGATTCAAATTCAGTTCTAGTGACACATAGGCTATTTCTGCCCACTTTTCACTGTCATATCATTGCAAATTCTAAATCTTTGTGTTTTGGACTGTTATTGGCTGGGCAAAAAGAGCAATTTTAAAGAACTCACTTTAAGCTAATCAATAATAATAATTAAAAAAAAGTAATCGATTATCAATAATCATAGTGTCAAAACGTATACGACACATTGCATTATTTATCCTTTTGCATGATATTTCCAAGCTTAACAGTCGTACACATTATCCACGAAGGCTATAATGAATCATTTAATGCACCAAGTGGATTTTAGAACTATGATGTTATATTATAATATATTATGTATTTGAAATAGATGGAAACCCCCAATTTTACATGACTCCACACACACAGCTGCTCACCTGTAGGTAGCTGATGTAGTGACTACAGCCCAGGGAGTGTCAACATGGTATCAACAATAACATGATGCATACAGGTACAATACCTAAAATAAAGACGGAATTGTGTATTATTATTTTTTTTTACAAAAAAATTATAACTTGTCAGAAACCAAAGTTGTGACCCTTTCAAATGAAATGTCTAATTGCACACACCAATGCACACATCTAATAACTAATTTAATAGTTACTTTTCAGCCTTGATTGTAGCTATTTTAATGGTGTAAATACATGTTTTTATATATATTAAAATTAGATCATAAAATTGTTTTAAAAAAAATTAAAAGTAAATATTTGAGTTAATCTTTTGTAACTTTCCTGATTAAAAAAAAAAAAGCATCATCCAAATAACAAAGAAAACACATATTGGCCTCTTAGTGGCCCTACTCTTGGCACCTACAGTATACTGCTTCATAATTTGGTTTAATTTGCCAATATTTTGAGATATGTCTGAGATTTCTGCCTCCACCCTTACACAGTGTGTGTTTTGTTTGTGGGGCTTGCAGCGTTGATCAATTTTTTCAAATTCAAATTCAGGACCAATGTGTCACCCAACAAACAATTGAATCATTGCTCTTGAAAGAACTATGAAAACCATTGACTGTGTATGTGGTTAACCCAGGGAGAAGGCTGATGATACTGTATCTGGAAAGACAGTTCACTTTTATTTATTTCTTCCAGAAGCGCAAGCAAACTTTCATTCAACTCCATTTTTTTCCCACAACTGTCCTTGAATCATGTGTTTCCTGCTTCATCCCCTCTCAGCAACATCTCGTCATCTCTTCTTCTCTCTGAGTGAACGGAGTCCTTGAGATCTGAGTCCTCGCTCTAGGTCTCCAGAGGAGGTCATGTCGGTGACGTCCTATACCAGCTCTTGCTCGACATCTTCCCTCTGATGTTATACATGTTTACTTAATATTGTAATTATGATGTACATTATATTAATAGTAATAAAACATATTCAAAAACATTGACATTTTAATTTCCCAAAGTATTTATCTTTAAAAGTAAATGCATAATTTTAAATTGCTATAACTAATTTCATTGTGATATTAAATGTTCCTGTCTCTGTTACCCATACTCAGAGTATAAGTCCCTCTTAAACATGTACTGTTTATGTACTTACTGCATATATTTGGCACATGTGTCTGATCTTAAATTAAGGATACACCTACACACACAGCACATGGTAAACAATATTACATTTTTTATCTTAATTTTAATATTGATCTGTGCAGTTAACTCCACTAAGACTTATACCACACACACTACACACTGCTTTAAACCTGAACTGTGTTTACAGTATTAGCCTCAACCTTATAAACAGTGACCTCTAGTGGCAGTAAAGTATACGAGACACAACAGATGAGTTTAGTGCAAACCACAGCTGCATATTATGGACACAGCAGTAAGTTTAAGGGGCTGTGTGACTTTGAGCTATAGTTTCCAGATCCAGCTGTACCACAGCTGGCTGGTATACAAGAAGTACAGAAGTACTTCATACATTCTCCTGATCATCTACGATGCTGCCTTGCTTTCTATGGGCCTGTTCTACTTGTTGATCTTCTGGGACTATAGAGGTTGTCCTTCTTTTCTGAAAAAAAAGTGACATTGTGAATTGTTGTCTTTATTAGTGGTATAACTAGTTTGACATGGCTGTAAATGTCCTGTCAAAAGGAGTTAAAGTTAAAAGGTTATCCTCTGCAAGTTTATGCTGAATTATGTTCTTCCTCAGCATGATGAAGAAACTGGATCATTATACATGCAGTGCTCTATATAGCTTGTTGAATTCAGTCTCAATAGAAAAAAATGACCCTGAAGGAGGAGAGTGATATGAAAGATTAATTTAGCATGCCCCCAGAAATAATCTAATTATAGATCCAAATTAGTTACCTCATGCATAGTTAAAAAACATATTGTAACTACCTAAGCATATTGTAGGGGGGACAGGAGATGTTAGTTTTTGTTCAGAGATCATAAAAATGACTACTATGTCAGTGATTGTTTTATAGATGATTACCAAAATAAGAAATATATATATATTGAGAATATTGATCATTTCTCCTCCTTCTTCTGGGCACAAGGTAGAAAATTAATTCTATGACAGACAAAAAGTTTAATTCAAATGCTGTATCTCTTCTTAAAGACTAAAACTAAGTAACAAACGCAGAGCTGATGGTGTTCAACCCAAGGCTATACAAGAGCAAGAAGGTCAGACTATCTCTTCCTCCAGTTATGTTGACCCTCAGCACCGTGCCTATTCCAGTTTTATCAGTGTGTTCATGCACTGTTGTGCACTGCAGGCGGTGAGTGCCAGTTCTGCTGCAGTTTTGAAACTAAGCGAGGCATACTCTGGGAGGTTTATTAGTCGCTCCCTCTCTCTCTCCTCAGGGCATGGCAAAGGCAACTGTGGAGAGACACTGCCACAAATAGACTCTCTAAATATGGAGGGCTTCAGTCAAGAGAAAATGCATGATCGAATTTTGGGCCTCTCCACCAAACAGCTTCTATAAAAGGAACAAGAGAGGCTGAGCGGTTGATGATACTTTCTGCTGAAATATGTGTGTTTGTAGCTGTGTGTTAGTGTGGGCATGTGCCTGCTTGCACCTGCGTGTATAGGCTACAGTAATGCCTGCAGATCCCAGATAAATGTTATGTCATAATCATAATGCAGAGTTTACAGGCTGTGAGGTATTATATTAAATGGGAAAGTCCCATTATGGTTACAAACTGGATTCCAGAGACAGAACAATAACCCTGTTTTCATTTAACACGTGGTAAAGAAAGAGCTGTGAGTGATTTATTGATCAATATAAAGACCTATGAAGAGCAGATGTCAGATGACTCCAAGACATAGACTGTAAAACAGTGAAGCCAAAACATCTGGATGGTGGCTGGCTGCAGTAACGCTGTGTTGGCGGATGGGACAAAATAAAAAGTCAAAGTACACCTTAAATAATGATTCCCATAGATGGCTTCTGTCATTTTAGGTAGTTCTTAACCCGTTGATGTATGTTCAAGTATTCATTTTTCTGATAAGTTTGGTTTTAATTAGTTAATTGATGCTAGGCTATAAAAAAAGGGATGAATCGTCATGATTGACAGCTGTCATTTGTGTGAGTGAGTGAAGTAGTCCAGCAGAAGGAAGCTCACGAAATGTACGAGAGAGGAGATATAACTTATGTTTATTGTTTATGTTTATTTGTTTCACACATATAAAAAGACAATTAAATACAATTCACATGAAAGGAATGTAAAATACATGTGAGGGTGTGGTAGAAACCTATAATGGCTTATATAAAAAAACACACACCCAAAGGACAGACGATGGGTAAAAATATTACCATGACAAAAATCACCAGTACATTTTAGATATTAATGTTCAAAACATTTCACATATAAAAATATACAGTGTAAAGTGTAGGAGTAAAGTTCAAACAAAAATACAAAGAAGCAGGAGTAAATGCCATATATACAGTTTCTAAGAGTGATAATTTTTTCCCCAAATCAAATGTTTTTGTCAGCAGAGCATTTCTTGTCTCTTTTTATACAATAAACAATGACGCAAAGGAATTCATTAAAGGGACTGTTTGTACCTCTTACACGTATAAATCGGTGTCCCATGCACGCTCGCGTGTTGCTACGCTGTTCAAACAAGTCTGGGAGCGTTAACTTAGCAGCTACGATGCTGCATGTAGTGTCGCAGACATGCAGCCACTTTCCCAGTAAAAGTCTCCACCGCACATTTAGTTTAGTTTAGCAGGTTGTCAGCTGTGTGTCTGCCTGTCATAACGATACTTTGTCTGCCCGGCATAACTTTATGTGAGTGGTCAACAAAAGTGTGTGTATTCGTGCTACGTTAGCAGCTCTAGCGTTGCCGGAGGCTCGCCGCCGCACACGTAGTCTGCGTAACTTTAGCGAGTTGCCAATAGACCGTGTGTGTGTGTTGGCGGTGAGTGTGAGGTTGTTGGTGGCGTTATAGCTGTGAACGTCAGTGTAGCGGTGTGTGTACAGTTTATTTGTCGGTGAATAAATGCTACGAAACTACAACTTGCCGCTTTAAAACTCCACATTTAGCCTCAGTCTAACGCCAGCATGCATTTCTTTAGGAGTTTTGAGCAAGTGTTGCACATTTCAAGCATTTTGCATGAGTTTCACCATACATGACCCCCGAGCAGAAGGAGGTTAATGACATTTGGACTGCTGAACTGGGTGAGGAGGACCCTCTTCCTGTTGGTTCCTCGCACACTGTAGTGCTGCAATGCGCCATACTGACCTGCAGTTGACCCCGTGCTCTGTTTCACACACTGTGGGCACGGAGCATGTATGTGGGACAAGCACAAATTTCAGTCAAGTCTTTTGTCAACGGGTGAATCGTGAAACCAGAAGCAGTGAGAGTCTGTAAAACATCCACAGATTTCATCTGATCCAAAATATGACCAGTTTAAGATTCTTCCACACTGACTATATTATAATAATGAACACATGCCTTCATGAGTCAGCCTCCTTCATCCCATAGCCAGGACTGTGTGCGTGTGTGATGGTGGATGGCGTCTGTTAGTGCAAATGTGTGCATGTTCACGAGCACACGCGACCCCACGCGTGTGTCCGTGCAGCCACGTGTCACAGCAGATGTTGCCTAAAGCCTCAGTAGTGTCTCCAGTGATGTGCTGTCCGCTGACCTTCAGTAACATTTGAAGATGCGACGGCGCACTTCTCTGGCTGATGATGATGCTTTGCCTTTCATTAATATGCCTCACCTCCAGATCTGCTATATGGCATTTGCATGACATTAGCATATATCTTTGGGCCAGCCGTTTGACGCTGCTGTGTGCTGAGCTTGTAGGAATGACACCTGTTAGACAGAGAGGCAGATGCCACTCTGGCAGGGTCACATGTAGAGGTTTGGGTGGTTGAGGGTGGGAGACAGAGGGAGTCTAGACAGGTCTTCTTGGGGCATATGGGAACATGTTCAGCGGCAATTTAAGGCAGTTGGATATCTATTTGTTAGATCTCAGAATCCTAACCAAAAATATTTTTCAAATTGAGGATCTGGGTACAGTTTTTTTTGCCTCTGCGCCAGCGGGAGCCATGGCCGGAGGCATTATGTTTTTTGGTTGTCGTCGTCATCGTATGTCCGTCCGCTCCATTCTTGTGATCCCGATATCTCAGGAACGTCTGGAAGGAATTTCTTCAAATTTGGACTCAAGGATAATCAAAATTTGGTCACTGTGACTTCACGTCAGTCCCTTTCTTGTGATATCTCAGGAATCTCCTAGAGCGAATTTCTTCAAATTTGAGATTTTTGTGGTCAAAGGTCAAGGTCACTGGGATGTCACAAAACCCATTCTTGGCCATACCTCAAGATTTCATATCCTAATTATGACAATTCCACAGAAATGTCTAATAGGATAAAATGATGAAGGGATGATGTAAACTGCAACTTGACTGGTTGGCGGAGGCATACAACCAATTATAGTCTTAAATAGTGGCACCTTGGATAAAACCTTTTTTAGAAGTTTAGAAGAGATATAAAATGTATGTTCATCCAGAAACTTTGGGTACAAAACTTTGTATTTCCCAAAATGTTATGCCACCTGCTGCAGCAGAACAGAAGCTGTATAGGTCTACTTTAAGCGCCCAGGTGCTTGAGCTAAATGCCAACATGCTCACAATGACAATGCTAATGTGGATTTTTAATGGGTATAATGTTTGCCTTCTTAATTTAGCATGTTAGCTAATAGCCCTAATTGCATTCAAATTTTGACCTGATGATGGGGGTGGACGTAATTTTAAGGGATCACCAATGCTATTACAATTACAAAAAGCATTTTCAGGGATCTCCCTGGTGGTGAGAAAGCACCGTTTTCTCCAAATTTCAATCAAATGAGGCCTGGCCGGCAAAATAAGACATCAGCACCAGAACACTGTGACGCTCTCACCAAGAGAGCAACATGTTTCTCTTGTTTTGTTGCACATCTTTGTGCCATTGTTGTGACGCCTTCTCTCATATAGTATGACATCTGAAATAATGACTCATTGCATAAACAAAGGGACAACAAAGAAAGGGCAGAGAGAGCTTAGCAAACTTTCTTATTCTGTTTAAGAATTTGTATATCACATTGCTCAAAAAAAAAAAAAAATCACTCTTGGAAAAATATCAAATTGCTTAACCTCACAGCACAAGCATTAACCATCACATAACAAGGATTGGATACGTTCCTGTAATGTTGCATATTCAGAGTCTGAGTCATCTTTTAAGCGCTCTACTCCTCCTGTTTGGTTTTATATTTGTTGGGATAGTACAGGTAATACGTGGGTGATATCCGTGGTTGTGTTCGTCCCTGTCTAAAGCTCTGTTTTTTTTCCAGGCCGTTCTGATGCTGCAGCCAGGTGGTGACCCTGCATGCAGTACCTGGCACACAGCAGAGTGCGTGGAGCTGCGGCCAAATCCCTGAGTCTGAGAGCTGCCCACACTGGACAATCTGCCATCAGAGAGAATGAGCAGTCTCTTGCAGGAATATAAAAAAAGCTCATTTTCGAGGTATGTTAAATTACTTATATATACTTAAGCAGTTTGTTGTACTCTGAATAATTCTATGAGAATTTCCCCAGATGTGCCATCACTGACAGATCAGGACGTCTTTCAAGACAAATTATCTCACCACATTTAAAAAAATCGAAGCTTAACAAGCAAACTGTTATTTTTAAGTGTTCTTACTTTAATCCAATAACAACTTTTCTTCTTGGGCTACTGTCTACCCTTTGACCTTGTTACTTTAATAGTGTGCTATGTGTATTTTATGTAAAATTATCTGAATTGTGATGTTCCCCTTTTATTTTTTTTTAGTAGAAAAAAAGAAATTTTCAGTCAGACAGAGACAGAGTGGGCCCACTTATTTCCTTTTGTACATGTGGTCTATTGTGTAGTCTCAGCAAGCAACATCCTGCCAACACAACTAAATTAATCCACTTGAAGCATCTCAAATATTTTTTACATTCAGTGATTGACTATTCAAACAGTAGCGACTAACTTTTTTTTTTCATTCAGATGTCAAACCGCAGTAGAAATATGATCTTGCACACATGCATACACTGTAAATTGTCATGTCATTGACAAATGTTATTAGAGTGTCAAGGCTGCTTCCCTAATCCAGCAAGTCTTTGCATTACTTCAATGTCCCGTGAAGACTGACAGCGTCCCTAATGGGACGTGACTTCAGACAATCACTGTGGTTGAATGGATGCCAGGCGTGAGAGGATTCGTGGTCTTCACTGTCTCCAAACTGACTCGCAAGACACATTAGGAGACACTGACAAAAAGCAAGAGCACACCTCCTGCTGCAGGTATTCAGGTACTTCAGTATTCGGTTTACAATAAAAACCTGACCTGAATAAACATTTCAAGGTGCATATTTAGTGCACATTTTTAGCTAGACATTGCAATCAGTACTATCAATCAGCAAGCACAGGCAATTTTAGACACAAAAATCTGCAGTCCTGGATTCTGTACTGAAATATTGATTATTATCACAGGCAATTAATGGAAAATGGCAATATTTCTGATACCGTTATTATAATTAATTCAGGACACTAAAACTGTAGTATGTGAACATCTGTTATACGATCAACTTTGCTGCAGTATACACAAAAAAATCAAATATGAAACAAATATATACAAATCAGTTAAAAGCTGTGAGGCATTACCTTTGCCACCAACACATACAAATCAGACAGATACAAGCTGGTGCAGAAAGTTTATCATCTAGCAGTTAAATAGACGGACATTTTTCTCGAGGGTTGGTGGAGACCAAAACAGAGCTAAAAAGAGAGTGAATATTGGATTTATATGTGTCAGGTGGCCAAAAACACTACTCTGAACATTTTCTCTCTGTTTGCTGAATGTGCATTTCAAATGATTTTCCAACACACCATGACATAACATGATTTTATATAGCAATAATGTTAGGGCTGCAACTAACGATTATTTTCATTGTGTAGATTATTAGATTAGATTAAAATAATTATTTTAATTTTAGAAAATGGTGAAAAATGTTGATCAGTGTTTCCTAAAGCTCAAGATGATGTTCACAAATGTCTTGACTTGTCCACAACTCAAAAATATTCAGTTTACTCTCATAGAGGAGTAAAGAAACCAGAAAATATTAACATTTAAGAAGCTGGTATCGGAGAATTTTTTTACTTAAAATAATTACTCAAACCATTTAATCGATTATCAAAATAATTGGCGACTAATCGATTAATAGTGCATCTCTAAATAATATGTCAGAGCTGTGAGATTGACAGCTTGTCATGTTTTTTTTTAGTTAATGCCCTTGCTTTAACCCCCCCTTCATCCCAGCTTTGTTGATGAATAACTCTCGTTTATTGACACACGGCAACCTAGAAACCCAGAAAGAATGCCTGAAAATCCTGTTGCACAATATGTCTAAAATCACCTCCAGCGGCGGGCTCCGCCCTCTGTAAGCTGCTCTCTGATTGGTCACAGTTTCATGGGTTTGAATCCCCTACGTGACCTTTGTCAAAATGTCATCACCGCTCCGTCTCTCCAATCTTCTGCGTCACTTTCCATTTTATACCGTCTATAAAGGGAAGCCATAAAAATAATCTTTACTATCAGTGCCAGTCAGAGAGGAGAATCACCACCTCATTACCACTCCTGTCTGAGGGGCTGATTATGGGATGGAAGGAGCTCGGCAACAGAGCTGAGCCTGGGGCGTCCTGGTGGCTCACTCTGCTAATGGCTGCATGGACTTGAATTGCAGCTCATTCCACACTGTTGCATCTCTCTCCCTTCACTTCCCTGCCACTCTTCACCGTACCTGACACCAAAAAAAAAGGGAAAAAGAAATGAAATTCTTAAGAATGGTGGATTGTCCTCTCTCCTTTTTAATAAAAAAGACCAAAAAGCTGGTTGAATCTATAAGAGCAGTCGAATCTCACTCAATTATGCCCTGTTACCTCCCTGGATCCTTTTAATGATCCCACACAGATGAAGCACTGTGATCCCACTGTGAAACACCCTGTGATGAAATAAACCATTGTGTGTGCCCTCGCCCCAATATGGTAATCCAGGATTAATTATGGGCCAACCCTAATGAGTGTCTCTCTCGCCCTCTTAGATATGTAAATGTACCAGCGGTGGACAGCGTTGAGAGGCTTTTGTTAACACTGTGCTCTCTGTGTTCTTTAAAAGAGGCAGGACAGGACAGAAAGAGACAGGGACACAGGTTTATTGGACATAGATTATTTCAAATGATATCATTGCTGGAATGGAACAAGGTCTATTCCCCCCTAGGTCAAAGGAGTAAAGTTGTAGTGATGCCTAGAAATCAGTGTACTTACAATAAAGAGGGAATTTCATTTGTGGGAGTGAAGACAGAAACCTTCCCAGAGCAGATATCATATTAAAAATATTAAGACACACTGTACAAGTTATGATAAACCCAGCGTAATACAAACTGACCCGGACCCATTTGATAAGTCTGTTGCTGGACTGTTCACCATCAGTGTCTACCTGCCTCCCTGACAGCATGGGTGGTGAATTGCTTCACCACCCATGCTTAATTAGATAGGAAGTGTGAATATGGGCAGAGCCAGAGGAAGTGTGCTCTTGTAACACTTTCATTCGCTTTACTTGAAAGGTGAGGGACGAAGAGAGACGGAGAGAGAGGGGAGAGATTTGTGGCGACAGTGTGGAAAGATTTTCAGCTTTGTATTTTACCACAAAGAAGAAAATATGCTCATTCAGGATCGAGACATGCTGGCAAACAGTCAGACTTTTATTCAATTTTAAAAGGGGTCATTAAGGATGTACTGTATTGTATTGTAGCTGATGTATGGCCAGTTATATAATATATATTGATGCAGCGTATATTTCATATAAAGTTATTAAAATGACTTAAATGGCTTATCCCAAAGCTAGAAAGTGAAACTTCTCAGCAGCGGTGGAATAACATCTGAATATGTTACATTTTTTAACAGCATTTAAGTAAAAATACTAAAAACAACAATGTAAACATATAAGTAAATGATCTCCATCCATTTGAGTAAAAGTACAGAGGTATTGCTTTCTTCTGTCCGTATGGTGTTATATCATGTATGCTGTCACTGGCATTATAGTTCTCTGTCATGTGTGGGCGATGTGTGTGATCTACTTTTAGTATGTTTGTTGTTTTTTGTTGCCCACACTTCAAATCAATTTCCTTTAGGATAAGGGTGGACACAATAATATGAACACCTGTACAATATAAAGTATATGTATGCAATCTAAAGCAACAACGCTTACAACACTATAAAAAAACTACAGGATTTATTGCGGGAGTACAAATTGTATATGTGATACATTCTTGTATAAGCTATCTTGTAGTTGTTCCTTATGTTTGTCTTGTATATTAACCACATGGTGTGAAAATAGTAGCCTTATAAGAATTAAGCCTGCAGTAGGCAGAATGTTTTTGGCTTCATTGGGAAAAAAATTCCATAATAACCTTTCAGCGTATTGTAATTCAAGTGTTCTGAGAGATAACTAGACTTCTGCACCTCCTCATGGCTCTGTTTTCAGACTTTAAAAATCTAGCCCGTGACGAGAGACTTTGGCCACTCACAGGTCATGCTCCGGGTCACATGTCTTTGAGCAAGACACTTAAGCCCAAATTGCTCCCGAAGGCATAGACATCGGTGGGTGAATGAGCATTTAGATTAGATCCTTATGGGCAAAGTAGGCACCCTAGCAGACTCTGCCATCAGTGTATGAATGTGTCTGTGAATGGGTGAATGCTGACATGTAGTGTAAAGCGCTTTGAGCGGTCGGAAGACTAGAAAAGTGCTATATAAATGCAAGTCCATTTACCATTTACCATTGGCTGTTCATTCAACGGAGGCAGCTGTCAATTACTTGCAAACTTCGATCAAACGGTCAAACTAAATGATCTCAACATTGCTGCCGGGTCACAAACTTTCTCATTTCACAGCTAAACAGTACACTACAAGATGTTTCTGAAAACATTTGAGGTGAGAAATAGATATTACAGTAACAGAATATTGATTCATATTTGATCAGCGCAGCCTAGTTTGACCGTTTAATCAGAGTTTGTGAGTGATTGACAGCTGCTCAGAGACGGCAGGGCTCCAGCTCGGCTCTGATTGGTTGTTTTCCTCCGGTCTGTGAAATTTTGCAGATGCCATTAGGAGCAGCAGAGGACACAGAGGCACATTCAGATTATCTGTCTCATGCACTACTGTCAGGATATAGTGACTGTTTTATAAAAACAACTTTTTAAAATCATATTTGCACCAATTCTACCCACTGCAGCTTTAAATAAAGTAACTCATTGCTCCCTATAGGGATAAAATGAGATAGGACTTTATTGATCCCTGTGGAAATTCACGTGTTCCAGCAGTGTTAGAACCAGTCTAAAGAGGTAGAAACACAGTTAATGAACTATTTAAAATGAATTAAACATATAAAAATAATAAAATAATAACTTATTCAAAAGTTATATAAATTACAATATGCCATATAGACATGACTGATATTATCATTGCATGAGCTTATCTTGACTCCTCATCCTAGAGAACCAGACTCTTTCCACATGTGGTTCAAATTCTGAGAAGGAAAACACTCCTCCCAGATGTTTGAGAGTGTGTAGGCTATATTATTATGTGTGTTGTTGTTACTCCTCCCAGATGTTTGAGAGTGTGTAGGCTATATTATGTGTGTAAACACTCCTCCCAGATGTTTGAGAGTGTGTAGGCTATATTATGTGTGTGTAAACCCTCCTCCCAGATGTTTGAGAGTGTGTAGGCTATATATTATGTGTGCTGTTGTTACTCTTCCCAGATGTTTGAGAGTGTGTAGGCTATATATTATGTGTGTAAACCCTCCTCCCAGATGTTTGAGAGTGTGTAGGCTATATTATGTGTGTTGTTGTTACTCTTCCCAGATGTTTGAGAGTGTGTAGGCTATATTATTATATGTGTGTTGTTGTTGGTCTAGATAAGGCCTGATCAGCCTTATCTGCTCCGGGATTCTCCACCTGAAGAAGCTGCGTCTCTCCTCCTCCTCCTCCTCCTCCTCTGTGTTGTTTCCTCGGAGTTTCTGTCCAAGGTGCTGAAATCTGCTGCTGCTCTGGGTCACGTGACTGCGCTTTCTCTTCCCTCTCTCTGTGTGAGAGAACAGGATGCTGTGCGTGCGCGCTCGCTCGCTTGTGGGCGCGTGTGTGTAGGCTTTAGCACGGGGACGCCTCAGTCCTCATCATGATGAGCGAGTCGGGCTCACGAGGAAGGCTTTTCTAATAAAGACTGCATCTACTGTATAGTATGTGCTCGCAGCGTGGGATTAGTGCGTAACTTTGACTCTTTTACGCGCATCATCCATCTCTTCTTCTTCTTCTTCTTCTTCTTCTTTTATTTCTTTCATTGCAGACATTATAGTGTGGCAACTGTGTGGATGATGGGCACACGGGAGTGGGCTGCTGCTGCCCACCAAGTCTGACTGTTTTAGAGGAGCTGAGAAGAAGAAGAAGAAGAAGATGTAAAGAGTCCTCCGCAGGCATCCTCATCCAGCAGATCCTCATCCATCACAACATGCAAAAAGGGATGAGACTCAATGACGGCCACATCACCTATCTGGCGCTTTTGGCGAAGAAGGACGGGACGAGGCGAGGTTGCCTGAGCAAGAAGAGCTCCGACAACACAAAATGGCATTCAAAGTGGTTCGCCTTGTTGCAGAACATGCTATTTTATTTCGAGAGCGACTCCAGCTCGCGCCCCTCCGGACTGTACCTGTTGGAGGGATGCGTGTGCGACCGCGCGCCCTCACCCAAACCGTCTCTCTCTGCCAAGGAATGCTTAGAGAAGCAGGTAAGAGAGATATCCATCACACATACTGAGGAGGAGAGCAGCTCCACATCAGTCTGACACTGTCTCAGTGAGGATGGGAGAGAAAACTTGCTTTCATCAGTGTGGTGCAACATTTACAAGAGGAGGTTTTATTCTGTTTACGCAGCAAAATCAGAAAAAGACACAGTTGCTGTTTTTTTTTTATCCCCAACATCTATTTATCACACAGAGATGCTCACTTGACGTTCAGTGTTACGTAATTGCGTCATTTTTTAACTGATTGATTGTCTCGATTGTGCACTAAAATAGCCTCAGCATCACAAAAATACAAAAAGAAGCTGACAGGATAAATGCAATTGCAATGTGAAACTTTGCAACCACTTTCCTCCCATTTCTTTCCTGCAGCACATTTATTTATTTTTATATAAGAGACTGTATTTTTAGACACCTCCAAGTGTGCAGCAGCTCATAATGTCACATCACAAAATACAAAAAGAAGCTGACAGGATAAAATGCAATTTATCTGTGAAACTTTGCAAACCACTTTCCTCCCATTTCTCTCCTCGTCGTTGTTGCAGCACATTTTTTTTTTTTTATAAGAGACTGTATTTTTAGACACATCCATTTTTAACTGATTGATTGTCTCAATTGTGCACTAAAATAGCCTCAACATCAACAAATACAAAAAGAAGCTGACAGGATATAAATGCAATTTATCTGTGAAACTTTGCAAACCACTTTACCTTCCTCCATCACTCCATCATCCTCGTCATCACTCCTTGTTGCAGCACATTTATTTATTTTTTATATAAGAGACTGTCTTTTTAGACACCTCAAGCAGCTCATAATGTCACATCACAAAATACAAAAGAAGCTGACATGATAAAATGCAATTTTTCTGTGAAACTTTGCAACCACTTTACCTTCCTCCATCCTCGTCATCATGCTTTGTTGCAGCACATTTATTTATTTTTATATAAGAGTCTGTATTTTCAGACACCTCCAAGTGTGCAGCAGCTCATAATGTCACATCACAGAAATACAAAAAGAAGCTGACAGGATAAAATGCAATATATCTGTGAAACTTTGCAACCACTTTCCTCCATTTCTTTTCCTCGTCATCACTCCTTGTTGCAGCACATTTATTTATTTTTTTTATATAAGAGACTGTATTTTTAGACACCTCCAAGTGTGCAGCATGCAGTTCATAATGTGGGGAGTTAAACTTAAAACAGAATCCAAACTTTGCAGGTTTCCATCTTTTGGAGGAGAGCTGCTGCCCCCTTCCTTCTCCTGCATGTCGTTTTGACGTATTGATTTAATTCCTTGTCTTGATATTAATAGCATCCTTACCTTGGCAACTGCGTCTCCCCGGTTCACAGCGGCTCGGTTCATTTCTCATTATTATCAGAGGGTTGTTAACGACAGCCATGAATGAATGAATGTCCCAGGCATGCTGCTTTTGTCTGTCAGCACATCCCCCCATTGGTTTTAATTCCTAGGATTAACATGTGTGAGGGCTACACAATTTCCACTGTTTTTTAATGCCAGTGTTGACAGGGTCAGATATAATCTGAGGGAAAAGCATGGTTGCCTCTGGTGAAATGGTATTGAGGGGTTAGGGAAGGTTGCTGCTGGAAGGAATAAACCTTGTGTGGCATAAAAGCATTTAAGAGCAGAGAAGTGGTCAAGCAGCTGTGAGCTATGACTGCAGTCACCTTTTCAAATCCAGCTCTGCCAGCTGCAGCCTCTTCTGCTTTCCCCTGCAGCAGAGCCGGTAAAGAAGTCATTTTATCTCTTAATAATCTTTGTTTATAGAGGCAAACAGGTTTGCACCATGCAATGCTATTAACATGTTAAATTTAGCAAGTTATTTTCCTTTTGAGTGTATGTATGAAAGTTTTAGGAAAAGGCCACACTGGAACCGGGGATGTTGGGGTTCCTGATCAGGATTGTTGCATGTCGCCTGGAATAAAAAAAAAAAAAAGAAAACAGACTGGCAGGTGTTCAGAGCAGGTTTTTACTCCAAAAAGCTGTTTCTAAATAACTCCAGTGCGAGATTAAACCTGCAGTAGGCAGAATGTTTTTGGCATCATTGGGCAAAAATTCCATAATAACCTTTCAGCATGTTGTAATTCAAGTGCTCTGAGAGAAAACTAGACTTTTGCACCTCCTCATGGCTCTGTTTACAGGCTTTAAAAGATCTTGGCCAAGGAAGACTTTGGCCATTTCAGAGAGAGAGAGAGCGTTCCTATTGGCTGTTCATTCAACAGAGGAGGCTGTCAATCGCTCACAAACTCCGATCAAACGGTCAAACTAGGCAGCGCTGATCAAATAGGAATCAATATTCTGTTACTGTAATGACTATTTCTCGGCTCAGATGTTGTCAGAAACATCTTGTAGTGTACAGTTTAGCTGTAAAATGAGAAAGTGTGCTCCAGCTGGTGCGCGGTGCTTGGTATTTCCTCAACTGATCTCAACATGGCTGCCGGGTCACAAACTTTCTCATTTCACAGCTAAACAGTACACTACAAGATGTCTCTGAAAACGACAAGGCTCCAGCTCGGCTCTGATTGGTTGTTTTCCTCCGGTCTGTGAAATCTTGCAGATGCCATTAAGAGCACCGGAGGACACAGAGGCACATGATTCTTTTTTTCTTCAGATTACCTGTCTCATGCACTACTGTCAGGATATAGTGACTGTTTTATAAAAACAACTTTTTTTTATCATATTTGCTCCAATTCTACCCACTGCTGCTTTAAAGGAACAGTGTATAAAATTTTTGGGGATCTTAACCAATTTCTTAACTAAGAACTAAGAATCTTAACTACGTTACAGTGGTTTTGCACTCACCGGCTGCAGTGAGTGGAGAGATACTCAGTTGGTTGCAATCTGCAACCACACCACTAGATGACGCTAAATCCTGCAGACTGCACCTTTTAAGTTACAGCTTAAAAACTGTCCAGTTCTAGATAACTAGAATTTAGATTCAGCACTCTCTTGGAATAAAATCTCATTGTCCACCATGCATTGGTAGTTCTAATTAAATATGAATAGCTAAAATATCCAAAACAGTTTGATGATATTTGTACGTATTTTTATGCTATACGGTCAGGCTCAAATTTTAATCCTCTAAAAAAACAAATAAACTGTTGAATTATTTAGCTTCTCAGTGTTGAAAATCTACTTACTGTAGGTTGTTATAATATTTATATTTTACTATATAAATGACAAATAAAGGACAGGTGCAGGTTAAATTCGTTGTACAGTGGCTCCTACAGTTTCTGTATGTAGCAGCCGTACCTGGTGTCGCTGTCCACGAACTCTGCTGTCACGTCATGTTCGTCAAACACATGCCCTCTGCTCTGTGTTGGCAGAGCTGTCACGATTAGTATCAGTGTCACCAAGAGGGCGCCATACAGATGTGCCAGCAGAATTTAGACAATTCAGTACAAGTGAATGCATGTTTATTTAACCCTAGACAATTTTTGTTTCCCGTCACAGAGTCAACTTTAGGTTTTGGGGGGGGTTACAGTCCTCTGCAAGAAAAAAACAACACCAGTTGTTTGTCATCATGTGAACTTTTAGAGTTTTTATTTTTTTACCAAGTAGATAAGTTGCCTAAAATTAACCAGACCTTAACTAAAGGTAGCAGATCAGAAAGAGCACAAATAGGTTGTTTTGAAAGGCGCCAACTAACAACCAACTTTGTCTTTTAGTTATGAGAACTTTTTGGTCACTCTCATAGCGCACGTAAACTATTAAACTTTGCTCACCGTCAAGCCTATTTCCTTGTCAGGACAAGAGCTCCGTTCTTGGGATGGACTAAGTGACATCGATGATGACAGCTGTTCATGCAGGCTGCTCCAGTGAATTTATTTCAACAGTGAATTAAATGAATTTGAGAAGCCTTCAATTAGCATAACACAGTCTTCTGTTCAGCACGTGTCCCTTTACATAATATGTGTCAGGAATAAATTCTCTCAGTTTTGTGTTATTTGTGCAGAGAGTGTGAAATTTTGTGCACACGTATATATAAAATTTGGACGGGTATTTGCACAAAATGCTTAGTTTGTAGTGTTTAATCAATCACGCCAGTGTCTGCATGTGTCCACATCTGTACATCTTGTGTGACTTGGCTTGAAGTCTGTATTCGCCTCACCGTGTCCTCCTGCATACGCCGATGTCGATCTATAAAAGGTGAAATGAGGACAGAAAGAGTAATCGATGCTCCAGGTGTCTGAGGGCATACAGATTTCCTTTTCACTTTCCTCACGCTGGAAAAACAAAGAATGACACTCGAGTCAGTGAGCAGACTGCGGAGGTCATCTGAGGCAATGCTACTGTAGATTTCTGACATTAAACCTGTTACATATGCAGATTACAACAGATTTCTGTTGAGCGTGTCGGTGGTGTGTGTGCATGTGTGTGTGTCAGAGCTGCAGGAGGAATGGCCGGGCGAGTGCTGGATCTTATCTCTGTGTGTGTGTGACAGGGAGAGGGACAATGCAGCGAATAGATGCCAGGCCAACTGCCACCTTGCAGGGCTACAGCGCTTTTTATAGCCCTCACTCCTCAAGAAGGCAAAAGATCTCTCCCTCCCTCCCTCCCCGTCTGTCTCTCTCTCCGTTCTCATTGTATTCTTTGGAGTGTTCTACTTTTTAAATGTTTTTATTCCCCATTTAGAAGGCGAGCTACGTTTAAGCCCACAGTTACTATGGCAACCCCTATTTGCATCTGAAAAAGTGCATTTGAAGGGGCCAACGAAATGTGCAACAACATGCCTCGGCATTGTGCTTCACTTAGCAAGTGCAGCAAATGTGGGCACATGAGAAATGTGAGGTGGAGAGGGGTAGAGGGGGAGATGAAGTGGAAATGCTTCATGTTTTTTGTTTGTCATTTGTTTCACTTATATAAACAAATTTCACAAAAAGAAAAAAACAAAAGAAAAAAATATCTTTTCATAAAGATTTATTTTATTTTGAGTCTACAGTTCATAAATTTATACCAAATTAAGTTTATACAGTAAACAGTTTTTATAATGTATAAACTACGGCTGTGTATTGGCAAGAATCTGGCGATATGATACGTATCATGATATAGGCGTTATAATTCAATAAATTGTGATTTATTGCGATACTGTAAGCAAGGTGATATATTGTGATTTTTTTAAAAATCTAATTTTAGGAAAACTGTCACAGTATAAAGAAAAAATGCCATATGCATAATGGAAAGGTTTATTTTTTTAATGTAATCAGGACAGTGAGATCTGCCTTTTCATTTATCACAGTCCCTATAGCCTCCAACATCATAGCACTACTTTGAGAGGACACATCTCTTTGCCAATAAAATAAAGTATCGATTGAGTTAAAGGACCAGCGTGTAACAATAAGGGGGATCTATTGGCAGATATCGAATGTGATAGTAATAACTATGTTTTCTTTAGTGTATAATCACCTGATAATAAGAATTGTGTTTTCGTTACCTTAAAATTAGCTGTTTACATCTAGGGAGTGGGTCCTCCTCACGGAGTCCGCTATGTCGCACCGGCATGTTTCTACAGTAGCCCAGAACGGACAAATCAAACAACTTAACGTTTCCTGCTTGGGCCAGAGTCGCTCCTGTCGCCGCCGCTCTGTCTCTCTTACTTCACCACTCAATTCCCTCTTACACACACACTTTACTCTTATAACAACTGGCTCTAGAGAGGGCCATTCGCGTTTTCATGTCGGCCACTGTAGCTCTCCGACACGCTTGGCACATGGGAGAGGCTTCAGTTGGTTGAAATCTCATCACCTCACCGCTAGATACCGCCAGATCCTACACACTGGACTTTTTAATCTTTGCTTTACACTATTAATTAAAAATCAATACAGTGTTTTTGAGAATCGATACAGTATCACAAAATATATTATAGCGATATTTTAATATTTTCTTACACCCCTAGTAAAAACAGCACGACTGTGGTCAGTGTAAAGTAATCACAGTAGAATGTAATTTGTTAAAATCATGTTTACAAGCAATAATATTAGAATCATAAAATTAGAAAAAGTCATAAAGTATCAAAGTGATAAGACAATGTTAAGTAGGTTTTTGGAGTTGTTAAAGAGGGACGGGGTCTCCATGACACCAAACAGAACATTAGGGTAGCTGTAAATGCATATGTATATACTATATGTATAATAATAATAATAATAATAAAAACACTCTTTTGAACAAAGATTTTTAATGTCTACTCAAAATAGGATCTTTATTTAAAAAAGAACTGGATCAAAACATTTTTTAGAGATAAAATTGCTCTGAAGTTTAGTAATTGGAGGCCACCATTATCATAATCATTACATAAAGTAAATGTGTTTAATCTTTTCTCTCTTCAGTTTAATACCTTTTGTTCATAGATTTTAAACAAGGATTTACTACGGGCTACGTTGTCTCACTTACCGAGAGATAGTGTCTCTGTGGCAAAAAAAAAAAAGGCTTGACACACCAGCTCACAGGAAGCGGGAGATGGGAAGCACATTATTGACAAAGGCCCATTCTGCTGCTCATCAGGAAATATGGAACATTACTCCCCTTCACAAATGATTTGCTCCTGGCATTTGGGAGGGATAAAAAATCCAATATATTGGATTTGTGGGGGTCTATTTACAATGCATCAGTGTTATATAATTTGATGTGTTTCTACCACAAATAGGCTGTCTGTACTGTTGTTGCAATGACCACCACTTTGTTGATTTGAGGGTTTTATCTGATAAGACTATTAGAAAACAATTCCACATGCATTTGCCATAATTGCCATTTGTGAACCTTTAAGGCTCTGGGGTCACTGGGGATAATTGGCGAGGATGCAGAGGTGTCTGTGTCACTAAAACGCAGCCGAATCACTGGGACAAAGCAAAACAAAACGTGGCGTCAGTCGAGAGGCTTCCGCCAATTCAGAGGTGAGTTGCCAGGTTACAGGCAGAATGCACAGAGGCTTTATAATGAATCTCTCAAGACGTTTCTCTCAGGATCTCTCTCTCTCCCACTCATTCACACACACACACGGGCATGCATGTGTGTAGACATACAACTTCGGTTTCAACAAAATGTAGGTTTAAGCCGGCCAGTGATGACGAATCATGCAAGGTTTTCCCTTAGATAGGTCTTCCTGCAGATCGTCAAGGAAACATTGTGCATCTTTCCCTAAAACCCTTTAATATTTTCTGATTGTCTCATTACATGGTGAACAAACATTTGACTCTTTCTATCGTGTCGATTTCCAGTACTACTTCACCGTCACGTTCAATCATGACAACCAGAAGGCTTTGGAGCTGCGCACGGAGGACGTCAAGGACTGTGATGAGTGGGTGGCTTCCATCACACAGGCCAGGTACCTCTCACACAACATGACCTCTCACCTACATATACACACACATTCAGCTGAGGATGAAGATTTAGTTGAGAATGTGTGTGTGTACACTGTGATGTAGGAAATTGAAAGGGTTTTTAGAGCCTATCAGGTAGAAAAAATCTACCAACCCATAGATTAGCATGTAATTCTCCATAATATTGTAAGACATTAAAATCCCCAAACCTTGAGATATAAGGTTTCCAAAACAGTCGATTACAGTACTATTAACTTCTTAAAGCCTGTTATTTTAAAGACCTCTAATCAATCAAAACAATCACATCTTGCATAACGCAGTAAACGTCAGTATTCTCGTCACACTGAGCCAGACAACACAAGAGCCACAGAACAACAACCACATTATGTTTCCTGCTAAAGTCTCCTTGTTATGTAACTTATGAACACACATCTTGTCCTGCACCTCAGCTTGTTGAACGAGCGATCAGACAAACGTTCACAGAGGAAACGTGCACTGCTAACATTTGCACGTTAGTTAACTAATTAGCCGCTCAGCAGTAGCACATTAAAAGGCATGTAAACGTACCTGCAAATGTCACTTTGGTCTGAGATGCTGGGGTGGTCCTAACTCTTCAATACCACTGACAACATGTTGTCTGTCCATGACATAGGCTATGGCAGTCTGTTTACTTTGTCTCTCTGTCCCTACGATGTAACACCGGTGTTCTGACAAATAGGGCTACCGCTCAGAATAACCTACCAGCACGATGTGCAGTGCGTTTCAGAGGAGAAAAGAAATACGCCCATAACTTTTACCTACATTTATAGAAGTAGTAGGCCATTCTGATAGATCTTTCCTACCTGACAGAACGAGCTACTCAGGTCCATCAGACTAGTCTGGCAGGATGAGGCACTGGTAGGTCATTCTGAGAGGGTAGCTCTGTTTGTCAGAACATCGGCACTCTGGCCGCCTGCCAGCTGCTTTTAATAATAAAACTATTAACAATACATTTAGAAACATGTTGACATTATTTTTGGATGACTGAACGTGATTTCAGTTGGACTCTGAAATGAGATACAATGAATTGTATCCTAACAAGAATCGAATATGACGCAGCAGTCAGTATGCTAGAATGCTCACAATTACAATGCTAACATGCTGACGTCTAGGTAGGCTATAATGTTTACCGAGGGCATCATCTTAGTTTAGCATGTTAATGTTTATTTAACAAGCACAATATTAATGTGATAATCTGGTATCCCTGTCCTCTTCAATATATTCTGCCTTCAGTTCATCGCTTAATGATGCCTTCAAATGAAACTCGTGAGCTTGTGTTTACAACATGGGAAGTCGTGTACACAATATCGTTGGCGTTCAAGTGGTTAAGTCGTGAAGAACACCGCTGCTAAGCAAAGGCAATATTAGGCTAACAATTTAGTAAACTAGCAAGTGAGAAACGTTATCCAGGAAATGCAAAGGCATAATGACAGAGGAAAAAGATGAAGCAGTTGGGAATATCAACATTTTCCTCAGACTTATTATAAAATTACCAAGAAAAACAATATAATTACAATATATCAACTTATTATGCACCGAAAAATTAACTTCTATGGCCTCCGCATTTCTCATAACGTAAAAAAACCCATCACAACTCGTAAACTCTGAGCTTTCAGAACCTTTCCACTTACGAGGTCGTGAATACGACATGAGAGAGGGCGTTCATATGGACTCATTTCGTGAACACGGTAAACACGACCCCGCTTGAAGTCACCACATGTCCCGGTAGGATCAGAGAATAGAGTTACAGAAGTTTGTGAATGAACAACTTTAACCTTCCCCCCGTTCTTCTCTACTGTAAAATTATGAGCGAAATGCCCCTTTAAGATTCAGAGACAGAAGAGGGTCATGAAAGCAGAGCGATACAATCACTGTAAATGTCAGCAGTGTGCATTTGTATGGCAAAAGGTCAATTGATTGGACTTATTGAAGATTACATATTGATTAGTGCTCGGTCAAGCCAGCAGCACTTACTGTACAGGAGTAAGTTGGCCTGTAAGCATGTAATACACCGCAGGGCAATGAAGATCTCTACTTACATATCATTATAAGGTTTTATAGATGGTTTCTCATGTCTGGATGCCATATTCTAATGCTTTGAATTTCTTTTTTACTATTTATTTATTTCAGCACATTTCCACTTTAACAAACTGTTTGCGATGTTGATCAAATTAAACTAAAACCCTTTGTTGAACTGGGTAATGCTCCGAATTACCGCTCATGCAGAAGCAGGCTTTACACATGGTTTGCTAAGCCCACAAGTATTTGAAGAACTGGTTGCGTAAGTCTCCGTGCTCGGTACGGACGTAAGGTCTGTGGTTCAAAACATTTGCTGATCAGAAGTCTGTTTTTGCTTTGATAAATCTATGGAGAGAGCCCATGAAACATGCGTTAATGAGGTCCTTACGATGTCTGTGTGTGTGTCTGTATAGTTACAGGAACCTGGCTACAGAGCATGAGACCCTCATGCAGAAGTATCTCCATCTACTCCAAATAGTGGAGACGGAGAAAACGGTTGCCAAGCAACTTCGACAACAGATAGAGGACGGGGAAATCGAGATAGAGCGGCTAAAATCAGAGGTAACTTGCCTTGTAATTTCATGCTTGTAATACCTGTGAGTGTGTGTTTTGTATTATGGTACACAGTGGAGCGACGGAGAGAAAAGATGGAAGTAAAAGTAGTCAGGCATAGAGTATAAAGACAGAAAGGGCAATGGACAAAGGTCAAGACCCAGATTCCAAACCACAATGTTGTGAGTTCATGGCGAGCGTCGCAGCTTGCAGCGCCCCCGGGATGTCCTTGTTAGAGACTCTGCAATACTGTTGAGTGTTTTGTATCCTAATTATTCAGTCTTAACTAGATCAAATGCATCTCTCTTTAATGTGCTAATGGCTAGCTCCAATTGAACTGAATGTTTTCAATATGCATGAATCAGCCTCTATTGTACCTGATACCGCAGCCTGCACCACAAAATGATAATCAACTGTCTCACTTTTCATGGCTAAAACGTGTAGTAGTAATGGATTTTGGGTTGTTTTGTTTAATTTGAGTTAAAAGCTGTTTTTCTCTGGTCTATTCTTATTCATAGGACACTCACTGTCAGTCTAATAGGAGTAAATGAAACAGGGTTGAATAAAATACATTTAGATGCAGCTGGTACTGTACAGTTTGTTCATACTGTATATAAATTCTTAGAAACCAGCTAATGGACGGTAACAAAGTTGAACAAAAACCCCAAAACACTGAATAAAACATTCAGAATCATAATAAAAACACAGGGTGCAGAGAGAGAATATGACATGACCAAGATCACGAGTATGGATTATAGCAGCATACAGTGTGAGGTACTCATCTTTGCCCACTCAGTCAATGCAGTGTTTGATTTATTGTGTTGGATTTCAGATCGCTGGACTGCTCAAAGACAATGAAAAGATCCAGTCGAATCCAGAGGTACCTCCCAGTGAAGATGACACCGAGATCAAGAAGATCAAAAAGGTGAGATCTGACTGCTTCGGTGCTGCGAAGGAGAAAGCCTGACTCACTCTTCTTTCTTTATCAAGAAAAAACTAAAGTAATGCAAAGAGGAAGACCAAGAAGGAGGGGAGGGAAAGTTTGATCTGTTCCAGCAGGGATACGTATGGTTTCTGAAACAGGTTTTATTTTTAACCTTCATTTATTCAGGGAAGCTCACTCTCGCATTCACAGCAGGGAGCTCCTCATCCACTACAACCACCGGCTTGTTCTGTCTGAAGCAGCTGCCTGCTCCTTAATGAAGCTGGAGAGTTTGGAAAGTTTTTGGAAAGCCAGTTACTTTAAAGCTGCGAAAGCTGAGGCGACGAACCTGCAGATAATTATCACCCGAATCTGCAGTTCCCCTCAGCTCTACAGAGCGTTTTAGTGTCTTTGAGCTCAGTGTTTTGGTTTTTGCTGGCCCACAACTTTTCTGTTTTGGTTCACTCTCAACAATGACCGATCCTAAGTCCCGCTCCCCCTTAGTTACTGTTGCTAGGTCGGACAAACTTGACAAAAAGAAACATACTTCGACATACTTAAGGGTGGCAGGAAGCAGAGATAATATAACAAAATCAGAAAAAATCATGCAGGTTCACCAGGTTCCAGCGGGGCCTCCGGTAGCGACCTGTAGTCAGAGCTCCGGCGGGAGGTGGAGAGCTCTGGGTCCGGCAGAAGCGGCTCCACCTCCGGCCAGGAACAGAGCTTCACCTCGCTGCTCCGCCATTCCCTACTGGGAGTCAACACCAACACCAACACCACGCTGCTGGAGGCCCAGGCCGTATTGCTGGGCCCGCTGGAGGGAAGGGAGGCACCGGAGAACCAGAATCAGGACGGCACAGGGCAGACGGTCAAACCCTGCTTTAGTAAAATGAGAGGTTTTCTAAAGGGACTTTGGTGCTCGGAAACATTACCGCTTTTATCCACCAAAATCAACACAAAAGGAAAGTTCCTCATAGTAACTGTGACTGTATACAATGTAATGTGTCCATAAAGATTGTGACAGCAATGTAATATGACTTACATGTTACCTTTGAACAGACGTAGCATGTCTAAGTACTGTATAACAGGAAAGGGGAAAGTTGGCTGAGGCTCTGACGGGTTTCAACTGCTCAACTGTTATTGGAGCATAGAGCGAAAAGGAGCAGGACTTTGGAAGGGTCAATTGTTTCCAGCCTCAGCAGGTAGCTGTATTCTTGTATTCATAGCGGTGACAGACATTAGCTTCAAGATCTGAGTCTGATAGGTGCATTTGTGCATTCCTCCTCTTCACCTCGTGAAGTTGGAAATCTTTACGTTTACTTCCAGGAAGGAGGACTATATACATCTGGCAGTGAAGAGTAACAGCGACCAGTCGTCGCTATCTAACAATGCTTCATGTAAACAATGATAATTGTCTTAAAAAGTTAATGAAATCCTAAAAAGTTATGTGACTCTTTCACTTAAAAGTTTTTAAAATGAGAAAATACTCAGTACTTTTCATTTGTCAAGTATTTAATATATACAGGAGTATACAAAAATAAGCTTTACCGTGTGGTTATAGACTATTTATTTATTGAATTACCAGAAAACATGCTATATTTTGATATACGTATATAGTTATCATGATATGAAATGACCTATATCGCTCAGCCCTAGTTGTAATCCATTTTCCCAGACTTAATTTTAAATGAAATATTGTTTTAATGTCACATGATAACTTCAGTGTATTAACAAATCATGGCTGTCCAGTGAAAATTAGGTATGATCCAAATTTTGGCGTAAAGTTGGAGGACGAAAGACAGAATTAGCCTACTTACTAGGTTAGCAAAACCCTTCCAAAACCAAATGGATTACCTCAGTATAGTCACAAATGCATGCATGCACACACACATACAAACAATGGTAGCTTAACATCTGTGTGCCAACCTTTTTCATCACAGGTCCAGAGTTTCCTGCGAGGTTGGATTTGCCGCAGGAAGTGGAAAACCATCATCCAGGACTACATCCGTTCACCCCACGCTGAAAGCATGAGGAAGAGGAACCAGGTAGTGTTCAGCATGCTGGAGGCCGAGGCCGAGTACGTCCAGCAGCTCCACATCCTGGTCAACAACTTCCTGCGGCCGCTCCGCATGGCTGCCAGCTCCAAGAAGCCGCCCATCACTCACGATGACGTCAGCAGCATCTTCCTTAACAGGTGAGACTGGTGGTGAGAGTGGTTATGATAGTGGTTAGACTCGGTGCAGTGGGAGCTGCCAACAGGTAGAAACAATAGCTCATGACAACCATTTTGCTTGTTTGTTTTTATCAGTGAGACCATCATGTTCCTCCACCAGATCTTCTACCAGGGCCTGAAGGCCCGGATAGCCAGCTGGCCGACGCTGGTGCTGGGTAAGAGACACGGAGACGAGCCCTCAGTCACCGACACGGTTCAACATTAGGCTTGTTTTTGTTGGGATTTGTTAAAGGGTCAGTTCACCTAAATCCCACATAAAAAATAAAAGAGACTTTTGCCACCAACCCAGCATAACGGAGGATGGCTTGTGGCGCTCTTAGCATTAAAAAATCATATATATAAAATCTTATTTTTCTAGAAACAATGTCCTTTTCCCCCACATGATTCACACTGTAAACAACATAACTCTGAATTATTTTGTTCTTAAGTGCAACCTGTTTCATTGTTCAAATTAAGATTTAATGATCAGGCACAAATCAGGCTGAATTCAGATCAGCACAATCTGAATTTAGGTGTTAATATATTAATAGAGCAACTGACTCTTTTCCATGGAGAATGATTTAAAATAAATAGCCTGTGTTTTTAGCCCTTGCTCACTGGTTGTTTGTGTATGATTTAATTGCTTATGGGTTATCTTTGTTATGATTAAATGTACTGTATGAATGAATTAAACAAACAAAACATATTGTATATATTCATGAAGATTTCTGCTTCTCTTTACAGCGGACCTGTTTGACATCCTGCTGCCAATGCTGAACATCTACCAGGAGTTTGTGAGGAACCACCAGTACAGCCTGCAGATCCTGGCCCACTGCAAGCAGAACCGAGACTTTGACAAGCTGCTGAAGCAGTACGAGGCCAAGCCCGACTGCGAGGAGAGGACGCTGGAGACCTTCCTCACTTACCCCATGTTTCAGGTAAGAGTCCAGTGTGGATACCTGCAGTATTATTTATTACACAATCCACATACACTTAAAATAAAAGTATTCTGTGGCACTTGTTGAGCCTGTAAAGTACACGTTTACGCATAAACTTCCTTTTGAAAAAAACTCCATGTCGTAGTGCTCCAACAACAACGTGGTGAAATATATTCATATTCAATATTGTATTTACTTTTCTGAAGGCCTGAATTAACTGACATTGGTTTACCTGCTGGTAAACAGTAAGTTTCAAGTTAATATTGTAAAGCAATCTGATGCAACAACTGTGGCTTTTCACATTTTCACATTTTCACATTTCTGACTTTGAATTCTATCACAGTTAAACGAGTTAAAGTGTCGTGGTTTTAAACATTGCACACGGTCAAAATGCCTCCATGTATTGTCAAAATCACACAGGGATGTCTGACATATCACTTATGTGTTCAACCTATAGCGCCTCATTAGGTCAATTTGTTTCATTTGTATACATAGTTGTATTGTTGGTAAGATTTATGCAGCTGCATTTCAGGTCTTTTTAAAGTCAGACACATGCCCATTTGACAGTATTTGTCATTCTGGTTTGGTATAAACTGGACGAATGATTTCTGTTAGATGGCTTTTATGTATAAAAACATTGACCGTTAATCGTGGCTCCCCCATCAGGGCAACAGGTGTAACATTTAAACACCAAAGTGCATCGTTTCGTTATCTTTACAACTTTCATAGTTGCATCAGGAATGCAGCAGTTATGGCCGTTATGAAAAAATCAAAATCATGATCTTTAGTACGAATGCCTCTATTAGGCGTTCAATTTATTATTTATTTGTGTAAAAAACTATTTTACATTTTAAAAAATTGGTCCATTGTGAGACGTCAACATAGAGAACTTGTCCTGTGTTTCTTGATGTTCAGTAATGAGATGACGTGCAAACAGTCGTAGCGCTTTTGCACAACAAACTATTCAAATAAACTGAGGTTCTCAACGCTGCATCAACAGCAGAACAGAAACATCGCTCTCTCTTTCTCTCTCAGATCCCTCGTTACATCCTGACGCTGCATGAGTTGCTGGCTCACACCCCCCATGAGCATGTGGAGAGAAACAGCTTGGACTACGCCAAGTCAAAACTGGAGGAACTTTCCAGGTAGATCTGCTGTCAGCCAGTCAATCAAGCGATTGAAAGTATTTTGTACATTGTGCTAGAGTGTATGTTACAACTCAAAGAAACTCAGTGTGAATGAATTAATGCAGAGATGTCTATCAGGTTCATACAGGGACTTTGTGGAGGGATACTCTCTTAACAATTAATTGAACTTGAACTGTGAAGTACCTGAATTCATTCTGTCCCTTCAGAATCATGCACGATGAGGTGAGCGAGACAGAGAACATCAGGAAGAACCTCGCTATTGAACGGATGATCGTGGAGGGTTGTGAAGTGCTGCTGGACACCAGTCAGACATTTGTTAGGCAAGGTAAGTCAAATTGACTTTTATATTGGTTAGTTTGCTAACTTTATGGTCAGTAAATACACCAAAGACAATTGAGGGTAAACGTTGTAGGAATTGAACACTGAAACTCATTAATTTATTCAAATGTATAGTTTATCTAATTAAGGAGGCCACATCTGAACCCACAATAAAGAACTAAAGAACAGTCACACAACCATCATTGGGCAATTTACTTGAAAACTGTGATTGATTACATATTATGAAAAAGCAATTTAAAACGTCCAAAGTACTGCATTACATTACACGTTACTTTACTTCTGTTACTCAGCTCAGCTCCGTCAAAGTTACTTTACACAACAAACACACGTGTTAACGTTGTAGAAATAGAAAACGAGATGTTGTAGTTTAACAAGCCTTTAACAATTTGGAGGGATTTACTGACCTTTGCCTTGGTGACACAGCTTTCCACAGGATCCTAGAACTCAAGTCCCCGCGCCAAGCTAGCATGTATAGGTGGAAATCAACAATCACTTAAATCGATTAGTTTAGGTCAAAGAATCAATCACTGAGTATGTAGTTTGTTTACTTTTTTACTAAGCTAAGCAGACGCGTCACCGTTCAAATGCCCTTCAGTGCATATGTCAGTAAGTGAACGCATCAGCGATCATACCGCTGTGACTTTCAGTCGGATTCTGGTCCAAGCTGTCACGTTCAGTACAATACAAAACTAGCTGCACAAGCACCGTACATAAGTTTAACAGCTCAGCAGCCTGTTATTGATGACAGAGTCATCAGATTATGATTGTTGATTGTTGTTAACGAGGAAGTAATGCACAGTGTATCACAGCTGAGCTGACAACGGTGCTCAGTCACCGGTGAGGCGAGTTCCACCGCTAAAAGCTACCGATTTGTTCAGTGACAATGGTGATTCAGAATATTCAGTTCAGTTTAAAGATTCATTGTTAAAGATTTGTTTGTACCAGAGTCTCCGCTGAACGCAGAGAGACCAAACTGATAATTAACCCACCATCTAACTCCTGGTAAGACAGCAAACAAGCTGACCCCTAAATTTCAAAGTAACGAGCGTTACTGAGATCAGCAACTGTAGTTATTACTGAATTTAAAACTTTAATCCCTTACACTACTCGTTACTGAAAAAAAAAAAAATCACATTACTGTAACGCGTTAACACTGCATGCAACATAAAGCTGTTTTTAACTGAAAATACTTTATATTATGACATTTAATCAACATTTTCTTTTGGAAGTCATTAAAAAACTTGGGAGTCCTTATGATATTGTCTTCATGGAAACTGTTGACTTCAAGTCAAAACACAAATGCACAAATGTGTAACCTTTATTATGAAATTGAAGAGCGATAAGCACGACCACCTGTGATCGACTTTATTGTCCCACACAGTCTTAAATGTGCAAAACAACATATCCAAGGGGCAGTTGTCATACTGACAAAAGTAGGAATGTATTACAGTTAAATATGAATTCTTCAACATACATTAAACACCATCCTCACACATCTCTTCTGCAACCTTTTTCTGTTGTGCTGCATCACATGTACGCTCACACAGATGTTCAACACTTTCCTCCATCTCTGCAGACATGTGAATAAAATCCTCGACTATAGTGACGCACAAAAACACGCCTGTTATGTATTTCACTGTAACTGCAAACTACAAAACAACAGAAGTGTGAATGTTTACACACACATTTTACTCTGTGAATTTACAGCTACAGTAGTAGCAAACATGTTGTGCATTTGTCTTTTAAATGTCCACACCTGATAATACAAGGGTGTGTGGACCTTGCGCTACAGGAATAGCTGAGGGAGTGTCAATTAATTATTCCCATAAAAGGCTTTCGATGGTTAAACAACAATTACAAGATCAAGGCCAAAGTCAGATTTCATGTGTTTCCTTGTGCGTGGGTGCGTGCCTGCGTGTGATGCTCTACAGGTTCCCTGATCCAGGTGCCGATGAGCGAGAAAGGGAAGATCACGAGAGGCCGACTGGGCTCTCTGTCTCTGAAGAAAGAAGGCGAGCGACAGTGTTTCCTCTTCTCCAAACATCTCATCATCTGTACCCGCGGCTCTGGGGGAAAACTTCACATCACCAAGGTACAGTAGAGGACCTGATACTAAAAACATACAACCCAATAAAGTGAGGTTAATATTTTCTTTACAACAGATCAAACCTCTCTAAAATGATAGGAGCTAATTCAAACAATTTGGGGGTTTGGAATTACAATTTCCATGATTGAGGGGTGAGACATTGAAAATGAAAAGGTTGACAAAGCCTCGCACTTTGCCCAACTGTTACTGTATGCAGAATCATTATTTAAAATTTCATTTGTCAGTCATGTGTGTATAAGTGTGTAGATACATTATCAAACTCTACTATTTTGAAATAAAAGTACATAAAAGAGGCATAAACTGACATGTGATGTAACTTGATAATTATCATTTATAATAATAATATTAATTATTATTATTAGTTTATCTTCTTTTTCTATTAGCTGGTAACAAACTGTATGTGACCTTGTGACCTTTCAACCCTGTCGCAGAATGGCACGGTCTCGCTCATAGACTGCACACTGATGGAGGAGGCAGAGGGGACAGATGATGAGTGTAAGTTACTGTGTACAGTATATTCAAATGTTCCTTAATTTGTATTATATGTACTGCATGTAGTAGTTGAAACATAAAACTATGCAGTTTTTCTGTTAAACCATTTGTGCCCAAAGACTATATTTAGTATGATGGGTAAAAAAGCCACAACATTTGTTCTGATTGGTCTAAAGTCTTGGATTTTGGTACGGAGTCGCCCAAAGTATAGGCAAGCATTTAACAGTACAACTTCGACATTTTAAGATCGCATGAAAAATCACACTTTTATTGATAGTCAAAGTCAGTATTTTGGAAAAATGAGGAAAAACACAACATTGTGTTTATTAAATGTTTTCCATATGATTTTTTTTTTTTTACACTGCATGTGTGCATATCTTTGATATTCAACTTATGAGTTCATAGATACCAAATACTTGTAGTTTCTGAGGTACAGATATTTTCTAACCGTACTATATCTAGTATTTGGGCACACGGGACGACTGTTTTTTCCTAAAATATAACGGAGTGTATTGCAAAAACAGTCGTCTCATGTGCCAAAGACTAGATACAGAATGATGAGAAAAAAAATCACTTTTCAGCCAACCGGTTTGATACATTTTTTATATTTCTTCACATTTGTGCAAGCCCAGAGAACATTTCCACAAAGGAAACAGGAACAGTTGTGGGCATATAGCTCAATAAACTACTGGACTTTGCATCACCTCCTCTGAATATTTGCAAACTTTACCAAAGACAAACTGTAACTCAAAAACTCAAAACTCAAATTGTACTATTTTGTGCAGTGTTTCCCTAATGTTACCCTGACTCCTAGTACCCACTTCTCTCCCACAGTAACTGTTGTGTTAGGAATAGCAAAAAACTAGCACTTATAATAAATCAGTACAATAAAACTGCAGATAAATAACATGTTACATTGTTTTTCTGATCAGTTAAATAGTTTCTTTGAGCCCTTTGGATACAATTCTCCATAATAATCCTGTTCACATGACTATCCAGCGAGACCTGTAAACTGTTTTTTCTACAAAGATATTGTTTCTTGACTCAGCACCAACAAATGTAACCAAAACAGTCACGTTCATACAGTGTTGGTTGCACATGATTTAATCAAGGAAACCACGATGGATCATTGTGAATAACAGTGTTGTGCTTTCACGGTGCTCTGCAGATAGAAATCTGCTGCTGCCTTTAGACGAATGTAGGGATTTAATCGTTTGTATAGTGTAAAGGCAGGTTTTCTGTAGGTCAGCGTGGAAAGCTTTACTACTAATTTCTACACGTAACAATGTTGACCCCAATACTCGTCTGGGAATGTCTAGAATGTGTGTCAATATTGGCAAGACCACGGAAATCACAACTGGACTCCCTGTTACAGAGCGCCTTGATCAATTTTCCTGTAACTCACCAGGACAAGATTCTCTGTATTATTCTTAATTTTCAGGCCATATCAGACGGTAGATGGTAAATGTTTCTGAATGTATAAATCAATATAAAACTTGAGCATAACTTGTATAATTATACATCAGAGTGTTTGCTCTCAGTTTACTTTATCTTTCCCTGTAAAATTAAGGTTGTTAAATTTGTGCCTTGCAGCCAAAGGGGAGCAAAAGGATTCAGAGCACCTGGACTTTAAAGTGATGGTGGAGCCCAAAGACGTCCAGCCCTTCACCGTCATCCTGGTGGCTTCATCCCGACAGGAGAAGTCGGCGTGGACGAGCGACATCAGCCAGGTAAGCGTCCTCACCTGCGTGATTAAAGACTGAACAGACCCACAGCAGGATAATGAAGTGCTGATTTGACTTAAGTATCATTAGATGAGGGAGAGTTTATGTTAAAATTAAACTCATAAAATTAGAGGTAAGAATGAGGCTGCAAACATCTGACACCTCCTCTATAGAGTTACATTTCAGGACAGAAGGTAACCATTACAAAGATTAGATCAGAGCAGGCCTTTCTGGCCATTAGGGGGTAGAAACTTGTGTCGTCCACAGGTTTGCTTTGTTGCACTCACAGAGAGCCTTTTCTCTGTCTGTCTGCTTGCCTTACAGTGCATTGACAACATCCGCTGCAACGGTCTGATGATGAACGCCTTCGAGGAAAACAGTAAAGTCACTGTGCCACAGATGATTAAGTGAGTGTCTGACACCACGCAGAAATGCACATACTGTACAATATACATGCACAAACAGAGATTGGCATTGGCATTACATAAATACATGACAAATGCATGAACACGTGTGCCCAAACTCTCACACATTTGTACTTCTATACTTGTGAGGACCCCCAGTGACATAACATATTCTCCATACTCTATCCTTAAAGGGATAGTTTGGGTGTTTTGAAGTGGGGTTGTATGAGATACTTATCAATAGTCAGTGTGTTATCTACAGTGGATGACGGTCAGCATGCCCCTAGTTTAGAGAAGCAGACAGGAGTTACCAAACTGAACTAAAGCAAAGTACTGCTGTGGACGGGGCCAGCAGCAAAACGTATTTTAGCCACCTAAAAGAAAGGCCCACCTAAAAAAAGTCAATATCAGTTTAAGTGTACGCGATATTTAGAATATTTTCACTATTTTACATTGCGCTAAGACAGCTATACAGTCTATGTTTCCGACGTATAGGTGGTTAAAAAACGTTTTGCTGCCGGCCCTGTCCACAGAAGTACATTGCTTTGCTTCCGAGGAGTAACTCCTGTCTGTTTATCCAAACTGGGGGCGTGTCGACCATCATCTACTGTAGATAATACACTGACTATGGATAAGTACCTCATACAACCCAACTTCAAAACACCTCAACTATCCCTTTAACCATCACAACTACATGCCTAAACCCAACGTAAATCTAATGAGACCCTTAAACAGCCATTGAAACAAGTGAAAACCAGACATGTTTTTAATTTTCAAAAATCTCCTCACGCTAAGGTCTAAAATTGATCCTCTCAAAGATTACAAGAGCACACACACACACACACACACACACACACACACACACACTCAAACAAACATGATTGATTGAATTGATTGAATGATTCAGTGGCCTCTTTCCAGCCTTCCAGTTCCCCGAATCACTTATAGTCTGTAGAGCCCAGTGGGCTGCATCAGTTTTTAGAGTTAAAATGAGTCTTTTCTGATCATTTATGTAAGTGTTTTTTTCTAGTGGACAAACTACCAAACCCATAGCAATGTTAATGCTCTACCCACTGACCCACACGTGACCAGAAAAGTGCACTGACTGGATGTGGACTGCGTAAGTCCTGGGAGCTAAATCCCTGCGAGTCACATTCCTAACCTCAGTTAAACCCCAACGCAGGTCGGACACCAGCTTGTACTGCGATGATGTGGACATTCGCTTCAGCAAGATGATGAACTCCTGCAAGGTGCTGCAGATCCGCTACGCCAGCGTGGAACGCTTGTTGGAGAGGCTGACCGACCTGCGCTTCCTCTCCATCGACTTCCTGAACACCTTCCTCCACTCTTACCGCGTCTTCACCAGCGCTGACGTAGTGCTGGACAAGCTCATCTGCATCTACAAGAAGCCCATCAGTGCCATCCCAGCACGGTGAGTGATCCCCAGAGATTCCAAGAGGTTTAAGTTATGAGTTCACTGGTATGAAATCTTCACACTAACCCAACGTTTTATGTTTTGTTTTGCATACTCAGTGTGTGTACACACATTGTTTTATTTGTTTGGTCATTTATTACACGAAAATGCAATTTCGTCACCTCATATTTACTGTACAGTGTGCCTGGTTTTGATTCCTCATCTGTGGAATGTAGTCTTCAGCTGTAGTTCATAAAAAATGCCTTTAACTTTGATGTAACAGTTGCAAACACTGCTACAAAGGTGGGTCCTATTAGTCTGAATACCAGTTAGCAGCACTTGTTTAGCCACGCTAGAAGCTCAGTTGGTTGGTCCACCACCTTGATCCATTATGAAATATCTTTTATCTCTATAACTATTGCATTTATTACCATACAGTTTTGTACAGAAATGCATAGACCCCAAAGGATGAATCTTACTGACTTTGATGATCCTCTGACTTTTCTTTTAGCGTCATCATCAGGTCAGTTTCAATAAACTTTATTATCAAATACTCGCGAAACTTTTGACATTCCCATCTGCCTCAGCTGTAGCTGAGTATCAAATGTTAGCATGCAAACATGCTGAACTAAGATGGTAAACATGGTAAACATTATACCCATAGACTGTATATAAGAAGTGGACGTAGTCACCCATTGGTTTGTGGACTGCTGTTTTGAAGCCTCGAGTTTGGCATTTTAGTCGTCACCATCTTGGTCTTTTGCAACCAGAGGTGACAGGAGAGGGTTGAGCTAAGCACAACCGAATGCTGAATAAGACATTTTTAGGTGAGCAAAAAGGTTATAATTAACTTTCATAAACTGAAAACACACTGTGAAAGGGTTAAAGTTGTAAGACGAAAACACGGACAACTCCCAGACCGGACAACGCCGTGGTAGCGACCTGTCAATCACAAGGTAGCAAAGCCCTAAAGCATACCCTGCTTTATGGTCTATTTGACTCTAAATGGGACCATAATTTACTAAATGAACATCATGCTGTATTGAAGAAGACTTGAAACTAGTGATAGAGACCATAAACTAATTTTTACAATGTTTACTGAGGTAATAAATCAAATGAGAAGTAGGCTCATTTCCTCATAGACTTTTACACAATCAGACTTCTGTGTGCAACCAGAGGAGTCGCCCTCTGCTGGCTATCAGAAAGAATGCAAATTTAAGGCACTTCCACATTGGCTTCACTCCTCAGACCACGGAGTTGCCCACTGATTATACCTGCCAAACGTCAGCATGTTAGCATTTGTCGCTGTAACCATACTAGCTCAAAGTACCACTGTGCCTACGTATAGCCTCACTAGCTATAGGCAGCAAGCATGGCTGTAACTTAGACTCTGCATGACAACAGGTAAAGTGTCTCAACCAGCAGAAACAGCCGATCTCAAGCTAAAACAGAGGGCCTGTACATGGCCCACCTCTCTAGCAGTGTTGTGATTAAGTTACTTCAGAGTTACTGTAGTCCCTCTTCATGAAATGTTTCTATGTAGGAGAGCTAAAATGGTTTGTTACATTAAACTCCTCTGAGCACCTCACAGCGAGGACAATCCATGTGGCTCGTAACAACTAAAAAAAGGGAACAAAGTTTGAAATTTCAACACATTTTTCTCCTGAGGACGCAGCAACAGTGCTGTAATGGTGCAGTGAAAAGGTGGGACTTCCCCTGTGTCTGGATTTGTCTTTGCTCTCACGTGGACTGTCTGTAAGCAGCATGCTATCATAGCAACCCCGTCCAGGTGAGAAGGGACTAGAGGAGAGGCAGCGAGAGGTCACACCAACACGTCCACTCCTCTTGTCTTCTGTCCACCATCACAGTTAATTGGGTCCTGCCTTGCGTCCACCCACATCTCCCTAACCCCTCCTCTTTTTCCTCATTCCTCTCTTTTACCCTTTTCCGTTCTCTCACTTTTCTTTTTCTTTCCACGAGTCTGACCATTCCTCTCTCCGCTGCGCTGTCACCATGGCAACCCTTCACTCTGCTGCAGGACCCCACCCTCTCCCTCTCTCCTCATCTTCTCCCTCCCTCCCTCTCTCTCCCTCTCCCTCCCTTTCTCCCATCATCTGCAGCGGCTCTACGGTATTAAATATTGATGGTGGTGTTTTGCACCCAGACCCTGCTCTCCTCTCCTCCTCTCCTCCTCTCTCCTTCCTCCTTTTTGTCCTATACTCCTCTCTCTTCTCCTGCTCTTGTTTTTTCCTCTTTCCTGCTTTACTTGTGTCCTCTCTTGACTCTCCACTTTGCTTTTTGTGCTTTCTCATTTTCTTTTTGACTCCCTCTCCTCCGTCCTCTCAGCCTCCCCCATTCCCATATTTGCCACTCTCATCTCCTTTCTTTGACTGTTTTTGCAAATTTAGGCGAGGAGACACAACATGGCTGCAGCAGCTAACACCATACAGGGCTGGAGGCTTCCCATTCGCCCACTCCCAGCCAGCAGCCTTCGCTGTGGTGGAATCCATATCCACTATGTTGCTCCTCTCTCGCCCCCTCCCTCTTCGTCTCACTGTTTTTGCCCCTGCTTTTTTTATTTTGCACTGCACCTCTGTCTCTTTCTCCCACTTTCTCTCTCTCTCTCTCTCTCTGGCTCCCCTTTCCTCTCTGTTTCTCTCTCCCCATGTCTCTGTGGGCCTCCCCTGGGCTGGTTGCTGTTGGCAGCACCCGTGCCTCCCACACTGTCACTTGACATGCTATTTATAGGCCTTCAGAGGGGGTGGCTCTCAGTGCAAGGAGGATGCTGTCTTAAACAATGTAGCTTAAATAAAAGAGGCAGGAGCTCCCGAAGAGCCCTGTGGTTAATGTGTTCCCTCTCTGCTTCTGTGTACCGACACCAAGCACCCCCATTATCACCATTTCTCCCCTTTCCTCTCTTTCCTATTCAGGTCACTGGGAATAATTACTGATAATCCCAAAAGTGCTGTTTTATTAGTAGTGAAAGATTCTTAATGTTCATCCTTCTGTCTTTCTTTCCCTCCTCTTCTGCAGTTCTTTGGAGCTTTTCTTTGCGAGCAGCCAGAACAACAAACTCCTCTACGGCGAGCCACCCACGTCGCCGCGTGCCAGCCGCAAGTTCTCCTCCCCTCCTCCCCTCTCCATCACCAAGACGTCCTCGCCCAACCGCCGTCGCAAACTCTCGCTCAACATCCCCATCATCACGGGGGGCAAAGCCCTGGACCTGGCTGCGCTCACCTGTTCTCCCAATGGCTATGCAAGCAGCATGCACTCCACCATGTCACCCTTCTGTAAGACAACCCTCGACATCAACAAGCTCTACGTGTCCAGCACCATGGCCAGCAAAATCCCCGATGAGGGAGAGGCCAAAACCGAAGGCAAGGCTGAGGAGTCTGTCCCCAACAAGCAAGGTCAGGATCACTGTCCGAGGGGTTTTACTCAGTTTTAATGAGGTTCACGTGCAGCGTGGTAGCATTTTTACAAGCCCACTGTCATGCTCATATCTTGTATGTATCCTCTACTCAGCAACTTTTACTGTCCATCCCATTAAGGTTAAAGTGGTACTGAATATATTTTACATATGTAAGAGGTCTAAAGTAAAAGAAAAGTGTCTTTAAACAGTATTATTTGTCAGTCTTCTTTGCCCAATCTCATCATTCCCAGCTACCACCAAGCCCAACCCAGCAGTTATGCCCATCCATTTCTTCTTTGCTGTTTTTGTTCTTGATTGTGAAACACTTTTTTTTTATGTCCAGATCTGTCTGTGAGAGAGGAATGTGATGAGGACCCAAGCCAGAATGACGAAACAGAAGCAGAAATGTCTCCTCCCAAATCACCATCAACTCCCAAGAATGTCAAGTCAAAAAACTCTGGTGCAGTATGAGTTTGTCTTTCCACCACCGTGTTGTGACCCAGTGTCCCGTTAAAGCGCTTCTATGTCCGAGACCCTTTTAGAACATCTATCTTGTGATCTACTTTTGAATCCCAACCCACCAGTTAAAAAACAAACGTGTTGGCAAGTACGTTAAGTAACTTGGCGAGAATGTAAGAGCTGGCAAACTACAGTAGCTTAGCGCTAGTGACATACAGTACTTGCCAGTGGAGTGTCTTGGCCAATTAGAATATGATAAAATAAAATCAATAATAATAAATCAAATCAATAACAAGAACCATTAATAACATGAGGCACATTTAACAGGCCCGCTATTCTTATATGTTACATCGCCTATGAGCACTTGAATGCATCATTCCACCTGAGAGATTACATGATTTAAAACCAGATAATATTAAATGAGTAGTCAAACTGAAATTAAATTAAATTAAAAAAGAGCAATTGTCCAGTTGAACGGCACTGAAAGACCTGTAGCAGAAGTAACACCAGCCGGCATTCATATACAGGTCAGGCAGGATATTTCCTGACTGTTCAAGAGCCAGCAGTGACAGTAAAGTAGTGACTACACACAAGTATCAAGCGTAAAGCAATAGTACGACTTATTCACTTTCTTGTAGAGAGTTAGATGAGAAGATACCATTCTCATGCTGGTTAAGTTATCTCAGCATAAAGACTGGATACAGGGGGAAACAGCTAGCCTGGCTCTGTCCAAAGGTAACAAAATCCATCTACAAGCACCTCTAAAGCTCTCAAATTAACCATAACCCCCAGTAAAACCTCAACGTGTTGTTAGTCAGACGGGGGCTGGCGGTACCACGGTTTTGCACTCTGCGGCTCACGTTACCGCAGTTTCATAAGCGTGTCAACTACGGAGGCCTTCAGGTAACGTAAAAACGTGAAAGGCTCTCTCTAGTGCCAGTGTTTGATTTGTCCATTCTTGGCTACTGTAGAAACATGGCGAACTCTGTGGAAGAGGACCTGCTCCCTATGTAGATACAAACAGCTCATTCTAAAGAAAACACAATGATTCTTATTTTCAGGTGATTAAACACTAATGAAAACATACTTGTTAATATTATATTCCATTTCTGCCCATCAATCCCCTTAAATGTTACACACTGTTCCTTTAAAAGATGTCAACAAAGCAGGGAAACTGGCAGCTGTCTCAGAATAGAAGAAAAAGGTACATTTTAGGTCAGAATCACGTTTTCAGTGGAAATTAATAATATCAAAGGCAACATGAGGTGTCGGTGTAATTTTTAACATCAGATCCATTTTTGCCATCCAGCAGAGTCAGGTTGTGCATGTGAGAAGTGCTGAGAGGTTGAGATGAGAAGAGTAATTCATAGAGCTAAATAAAGCCTGCTGCAGTGGACTGTATAGCAAACTTTTTTTTTTCAGAATATGACAAGCGTAACTATAGCCAAATAAGGTCTTGATAAAAACCACCCACAGCCTCCTGGCCCTCCCCGTATCGCACAGAGAGGGAGCATCCACCCCGTAGGTAGTCAGGCACAATTCATCCCCAGTGTGTTCTCTTCCCACGGTGCTGGATACAAGGGAAGCCAGTGCCTTGTGTGAGTAGGTGGAAGGAAACCTTGTACCTTAGCAACGATGTGCATGTTCTTCTACACCGCCCCCGGCTGAACGGAGGAAGGGAGGGAGGCAGAGAGGCAGACTGTACACCGTCACTGCCACGAGCTGCAGGACACACTGTGCTGGGTCTGTTTCAGCTCTCTGTTGCCCTCCAATGGTCAACAACGTAGTTTGATTATACACAAATAGTATTTAATACCTTACCTTTAATCACCTGACCGATGAGCCAACCTCAATTTCCGTTTCAGCCTAATCTTGTCAGATGCTCGGAAATGTTCACTGAAAGGGTTGTAACATCGGTGTTTGTCAAAAAAAAAATGTTCTGAATTTAGTGGAAGTATCCTTTAACCTTTTGATAACAATAATGAAAAGTCTCATAAAAGTATCTCTGTTTTGTTTGTAGAGTTTTCCCTGTTTTCCTTCAACAATGGCATGGTGGTGTCATCTTGCCGGGAGCTGGACAATAACCGCAGTGCCCTTTCTGCCGCCTCGGCCTTCGCCATCGCCACTGCTGGTGCCAACGAAGGCACGCCAACCAAGGAGAAGTACCGTCGTATGTCGCTCGCCAGCACAGGTCAGTCGCGTGAAAAAACTCCTCGATTAGACACCAGTCGACTTCGTAAACAGTTAATTTCTGGTTCAGCCATAGTGACATACATTAGATTATCATAAGCAGTTTTATGCCTCATGACCACCAGGGGGCCTCCATGGCATCATTTAGGCACCTGTTTCAGTGATATTAACTTTCTTTTGTAAACTGGTTTTATATTCAATCTTGTATTAAGAAACAAACAAAAATTATTTTACCACCTGAATGTTTTTTCTTTCTTTCATTGATATAACTGTAGGTGTTTTTTCGGCATGTGGCAAAGCTGTAATGAAAAGTTATCAACTGTAATTCACTTGTTTTGGGATAATACTGCCTAGTTCAAATTCCTTGTATGTCAGGTTACTGTGATATGTTAGCTTTCTCCACATCACATCCCTAATGATGACCAAGTGACATATTTTAGGGATATTTTATATTGTATTCAATGCATAACAATAACAGGACAGAACAACCGATAAACTGTACAATTAACCCAAATAGTGAACGCAATAACTGCAGGAAGTTTGTGTAAAATGAGCGATTTGGATGAATTTTGAGCAGATTATTTCCTGTGAATATTGCATCAGAGATGAGTTTTCCTGACTTTTAAATGCAATTCTCTGTATTATATATTTATTTTTAAAAATCGAACCTACTTAATAAACTTTTTTTTTTTACAAATTCAGTGTTTTTTTCTCCCTGACACTTGACCATTGTGCTATTGGCTCTTTGGTTGTTTTAACTGCGTACTTTTCTAATGCAGGGCGAGGTTGTTTAGCAGAGAGGGGAGGCTCTGTGAATATAGCTTGTGTTCAGGTCTTCATCATGCCCTTATCCTGTTTATATCCTAAAACTTTAAAAAATAACAATTTAATTTAGATTTTTTCACAGAAATGAATGAAATACTGAGATATAGGCCAACTCTATATATATATATTTTTTTTTAAATCTTACGCCCCTTAAAATCAAGAAGGTGTCGCGACCCCCTGTGAAGCTTTGGCGACCCCCAGTGGGGGTATATTATTGTAACATTAAAGAACATTGCACAGCAAGAGTAAAGTCTCTGGGAATGAGGGGGATACATGCATTTATATTTACATACATACATATTTTGTGTTTGACCAGTTGTGAACAGTTTAACAGTCTTTAAATATTCAAATAAACTGCTATTTCTGTATCTGGAAGCAAAATAACAAGATGTAAAGGAAGTAATCAGTATGCAGATACACAGCTGATTGCTCTTTGGTGTGGGAATTCAGTTTGAGTGTAACTTTGTTAAACCTTGTTCCAGGTTTTCCTACAGACCAGAGGAATGGGGACAAAGAGTTTGTTATCAGGAGAGCTGCAACAAACAGAGTCCTAAATGTGCTGCGTCACTGGGTCTCCAAACACTCGCAGGTACACTTCACCTTTCCTTCTATCGTTTCCTTTGTTTCAATTCTATTTCCTTTGTGGAAGAATAGCAACACTTCTGTTCTGTAATGACTCTGCTGTTGTTCCTGTGTTGGTCCTCAGGACTTTGAGCTGAACACAGAGCTGAAGATGCGGACAATTAGCTTCCTGGAGGAGGTGATGCATGACCCAGAGCTCCTGACACAGGAAAGAAAGGCAGCTGCCAACATTATCAGGTTGGTTTATCATCGCTTGATCACACATACAGTCATATATGACACATCTGTTTGTCAGCTTCCTGTAGAAAAAAAGTTCTGCAAAAGTATTTCTGATGCCAACAACTGGATATACAGTACACATGGCGCCATGGCCAGGTGTTGAATGCAGTAGCGGACACCATCTGCACTTTTCACCTTTACTTCTGAGCAGCAGTTTCACACAGTACATTGGGACAGCATGGCAAAACTGGAACACAGAAACCTTGATGGGACAGAGATTGTTCGGGTTCAAAACTAAACTTTAATATAATTTCCATCTCAAGTCCCAGACAATAATACGTTTCCTCTGAGGCTCTACAGGATTCCCAAACTGTCAGTGCATCATGACGGGGAAAGCTCTGTAATTAAAAGAGGTGAAAGTATTGAGTGTGGTTGGCTATAATTGTCACAGCATTTAATGCACCTCTAACATTGTGTTCTGATCCCACCTTGTGCCAGGTTGGCCTGGTCCTGGCGCACTTGGCAAGGCGCACCTAACTGCGATCTTGATTATGATTGGACAAAGGTCCAACATGTTAGACGGCATAGGTTTAGACATTATCGGCAACGTTCTATGACCGTAATATCTTGCTTAGACGTTACCACTTTATTACCATAACACCTGAAATTCTCGCCCCCCCTATTCCGGCGACCTGAGGAGCTGAAGCCTCTAGCTTCAGCGGAAGTGCCTGTAGCCCAAACTGAACAAAAAGATAAAGTAATACCCAGTGTGCTGGGTCAAGTTGGGCACTTTTGGACAGGTCAAATCCATTTATGTCTACTCAGGTCATGGCAATTGTTGAAAACACTATCAAATGATGGCCCTTTTCTCTGCTTGCATGTAGGACTCTCACTCAGGAGGACCCTGGAGACAACCAGGTCTCGCTGGAAGAGATCACACAGATGGTGAGAGAGAGAGAATACAGAAGCCTTTTCAGTACAAAAAAACTCTTACTTCTTGAAATGACCATGCATCCTATCGAAATGATTTGAGCTTTAGTTGTGATAATGCTTTTCATTGTGTTTGTGTTTGTGTCTGTGTGTCAGGTCTTGGAGGACTGTAAGACTGAGCCGTTTGAGAGCCACTCTGCCCTGGAGATAGCTGAGCAACTCACACTGCTGGACCACCTGGTCTTCAAGGTCATCCCATACGAGTGAGTGCACACACGCATACACGTGTACATGCATGTATGCGCACAAGCACTTGGTCTATACGACAAAAAATATATAAAGGCTGAGTGGGAGGGTGAAGGGAAACATACACAAAGTGAATGTTGGTGTGTTTTTCATTGTTGATTATTTGAAAAAATACTTTTTTTCAACAGGGAGTTCTTTGGTCAAGGCTGGATGAAGAACGACAAGAACGAGAGAACTCCCTACATTATGAAAACAACCAAGCATTTCAACGATGTATGTGTTTACTCTGGTATTGTGAATAAACAGATAAATGTGTATGATAGATATAGATAGATAGATAGATAGATTATAGTCATTATTATCACCATGTATTTTTCTCTTTTTTTTGTCAGATCAGCAACAGGATCGCCACAGAGATCCTGCAGTGGGACGATGTCATCATGCGAGTGGCGGTGATCGAGAAATGGGTGGCCGTGGCTGACATCTGTCGCTGCCTCCACAACTACAACGCCATGCTGGAGATCACATCCTCTCTCAACCGCAGCTCCATCTTCCGCCTCAAGAGGACCTGGCTCAAAGTTTCCAAGCAGGTATCAGATGTTTCTGACAAACTGTACCTTCAAGCTTTTTTCCTCCAGCCACAGTGAGCATTTTAAACTTTAATTTTTTAAAGTCAACATGCTCTTAGAGAGGCTGCTAATGGTCATTTGGAATAGCATTGTCCTCAGTTCATAAACTTAGATAAAGATTGAGAAGATTTCAATTACATTTTGGGCTGCTGGTAATAACAGTTTTTCTCTCGATCCATTTTCTAGACAAAGACTGTGATTGACAAGTTACAGAAGCTGGTGTCATCAGAGGGACGATTCAAAAACCTGAGAGAAGCTCTGAAGAAGTAAGTACTTACAACTTTACACTCTCCTCTGCTGCTCACACACTGTGGTGGAGGAGTTTTATATATTCCTCTTTATGTTTGTGTACTATATCTCTATGTTAGGGCTGTCAATCGATTAACATGTTTAATCGGGATGATCGCATGATTGTCCATAGTTAATTGTTTGTCAAGTATTTAATACTCTTATCAACATGGGAGTGAGCAAATATGCTTGCTTTATGCAAATGTATGTATATATTTATTATTGGAAATCAATTAACAACACAAAACAATAACAAATATTGTCCAGAAACCCTCACAGGTACTGCATTTAGCATAAAAAAATATGCTCAAATCATAACATGGCAAACTGCAGCCCAACAGGCAACAACAGCTGTCAGTGTGTCAGTGTGCTGACTTGACTATGACTTGCCCCTAACTGCATGTGATTATCATGAAGTGGGCACGTCTGTAAGGGGGGGATTCGTGGGTACCCATAAAACCCATTTTCATTCACATATCTTGAGGTCAGAGGTCAAGGAACCCCTTTGAAAATGGCCATGACAGTTTTTCCTCGCCAACATTTTGTGTGAGTTTGGAGCGTTATTTAACCTCCTTTGCGACAAGCTAGTATGACATGCTTGGCTCCAGTGGACTTGTAGTTTCATATCATAGCAGTATCTTCACTGTAACTCTAAAACTGAGCCTGCTACAACCTCAGAAAGATCAATTGATTTTGTGTCAACGCGTTATTATCGAGTTAACGTTGACAGCCCTACTCTATATGTGACCCTCCTCTTGTCCTCAGCTGCGACCCTCCCTGTGTTCCCTACCTGGGAATGTACCTGACTGACCTGGCCTTCATTGAGGAGGGAACACCCAACTACACTGAGGACAGCCTGGTCAACTTCTCCAAGATGAGAATGGTAAAGAACACCAGTGTGCTCGAGTACACACAATTACACACACTTTATATTGTTTCTGCCTTACATTGTTTTCATTTCATTTGTCTCCAGATTTCTCACATTATCAGAGAAATACGGCAATTTCAGCAAACGGCTTACAAGATCGATTATCAATCAAAGGTGAGGTATTGTTCTATTGTTTATTTTATACTTTTTCAAGACTTTAATTTCTTGTTTGGAGGTATTACTTGACTAGTATTGCAATATCAGTACTCAATATTGGTTGATTGAGTCTTTTCAAGTATAAATTATAAAAATCAGCAAATCTATTTTATTTTTTTCTATTTAAGCTGAATAAAGTGGTTTCAAGTAGGAGGCAAGATTAAAATGTTTAAAATGTATCTTTGATTATTGCCTATGAAGAACAATATAATCACGTTTGCTCAGTATATTATATATTTTCATCACATTCATAAAAAAAAGAGTATACAGCTTACATTTCTGTTTGTTCCAGATATGTACGGCATCTTGGGGCACAAATTTTAACTGTTTTCTGTGTTCATTATTGCTTTAGGTTGCAAAGTACTTGCTGGACTGTAGTAATGCGCTGGACGAGGAGAGTCTGTATGATGCGTCTCTGAGGATCGAGCCCAAAACTTCCACATGAAGAGGATCTCCGTCTCTCTCTCTCTCTCTCAACCCTCACATGGATCAACTTTCAAGTTCTTTATTGACATATGCACAACAATTACAGAGAAGCAGCCGTTGACAATGACATTCTTAGATCTCAGGCTCCCTCTAACAATGCTCAATAAATATGTATAAAAATAAAATCACACAAAATTAACAAAATCTAAGACAAAATAGTGCAGAAGTTAAAATATAGGGATAAAATATAACATATAAAATGAAATAATATATATTTGTGGTAAACACTAATTGCAAAATGAATAAACTGTAATGTAAACAGGGATCTAGTAACTGTGTACGCATAATGAGAAGTAATAAATACATACAGAGATGTAAACAGATTTGAAACAGTAAGTCTATAAAGGTAAAATAACAATAGTGACGAGCTCAAGTCTTACGGCCTGCGGGTTGAAGCTGTCCCCGGTGTGGTATTGGGGTGTTTGGTGTCCCTGTTTATCCTGTTGGCCTTCTTCCTGCACTGCTGGGTGTAGAGGTCCTCCATGGACGGCGGCTCCGTCCTGGTTATGTGCTGAGCAGTTTTCACCTCCCTCTCTAGAGCCGTACGGTTGAGGGTGGTGCAACTGCAATACCAGGCGGTGATGCAGCCAGTGTAATGGAGTGTACAGGAACAATATATCATAATGTACATATATTATTATTTGTATTAGACACAGTAGGCTGTGCCCTTCTAGTATGTGCTCCCCAATGGACTCGTTGTGTATAATCGTTATTAGAGACTGAGTAGAAGCCCAGAGAGGTTTTATTTATATAGTTACAGAGTATTTATGTTATTTCTCGTCTTAAATACCATTTTATGATAATAGTTATTTTCAACTGCGGAATAAACAGATGAGAGAGTATACAGACAAGATATTTAGTCACATCCTATTGGGAATGTGCAGTATAAAAAAGGCTCTCATTCATGAGAGGTGGTGGTCACATTCGACACATGATGATCAACTCCCACTTTTTTGCTCAGATGTCAAAGTCCCCATACACACACATTCTGCCTGATTACAGCAGCCATTTATTCAGCCTATTTGTCCGCAAGTGTAGATCTTAAAGGCTAAAAGTAATACAAATATCTTCTAATCAGCTAGCTGCATGATCGTTAATTCAAAGTTGTGTAATCCTTAAAGGTATAATATGCAAGAATTTCATAAAAAACAATGTATAGGCTGATACAAAAATAATCCCTCTCAATCATCACTGACACTAGAAGTGTGTGGCGGTGTTTGTTTCTGCAGAGACCCTGCAGCCCTCTGCCTGTATTTCCTCTTTTCTTATTATTTTGATTTACTTTGGACGCTTCTGGGCGTCTGCAAACAGCCTTTGTGCCCCACGTGGGGGTTTCAACCCCCAGCCAATAACAGCGCACAGGCTGTGCAGCCCATTCAGGTGGTCAAATATCACTGCTGTGTCACGGCCCTCGGCTTCTGATACCAAGGCACAAGTCTCCATATACAAAGCGTCCGTATTTGATGGATGAGAACAGGTTGTGTTATGTGCATGTGTTCCAGTGATCCCACTGCTCCTCTCTGTGCTGTGAGTGCAGCTATGATCGGTGTGCGTCGGTAGTTTGACGAGAGCAGCGCTGAACCACAGGAAGCCTGCATTAATTCAAAACCCAGCAGCTCGGCACCTTCCCGCAGGACTATGCAGAGTTGTGCGAAGTTAGTTGTGGGTTTAATTGTGTTTTAGAACGTAACCATTGGGAAACAATCAGACAATAACGTTTTATTTCTCCGATTCGCTGCTTTGTTCTCAGTAACGCCGCTCCCTCTCTTCAGTCACTCTATAGCTCGCTCAACCATCGCTGCTCTCTCTCTCTCTCCCTCTCGGCTCAAGGTGTGGCCAACTTTGAATGCTGTGTGTTGTTTACAAACACCAACTGACAACAGTTACATATTATACCTTTAAGATTTCAGTCCTGGTTGATTTGAATCCAGCGTGGGAATGGCGGACTCCGCCACAAACACTGAAAACGACTAATTATTGAATGTAAATACGTGGAATGGCTATTGCAGAAAGAACGCTGAACACCTTTCAAAAATGGGGTTTGATTTAAAAAAAAAAAAAAAAAAATCTTAAGGATTCAAACTTTAAAGTTTTGAAATGGAGACACTTTTGAAAACTTTTCTTATCAGAGAATAAAGTGGTGAAAAGTGGGACTGCTGTGGTGGCTAGAGTTGAATCATGTGCTCTAATGTTTTATGTAGCCGCTGATTGACAAAGATTAGAGATCTGGATGTGTTGGGAGTCAAAACTGAAACAAGATTACCTTCTGATTTCTGAATGAGCTGGGACACATGAGTTTTCAGTTTGGAGAGATGTGTTTTTATGCTTTGCTTATCATCACCTTATTCCCCTGGTGGGCAACATGATGTATATACGGTATAAGCACCGGGCAGTGTATGTAGCAGATGTAACCAATATTGAGCCACTTCAGGAAGTCAAATTCCCAGCTTCACTCAGACAGCAAGAGCATAGTTTTTACGGCTAATCTTCTTTGGCCAGTGCATTATGGTTTTGCCTTAATCATGAAATGGATTATATACAAAAGTATGTAAACTATTTTGTTCTACGATTTGCCAATGAAGCAGAAATATTTGCTGTGTACAATATCGTGTACAGGCAGTCTGATGCATTTCCTAACGTGCAATGTGTTTAAAAAAAAACATATCCCTCGAAATGTGTTATCCTTATGATCGTTCAACTCTGTAATAACTTTTCTGTGTATGATACTTTAAAAGCAAATGTTGAAAACAACTTATAAGTGTAACACATTCTGTATCCTGTCTATTCCGACATGTTAGCAGGAACTATAGTAATATTGTGCTTATTCTTGGAATATTTATAGGTATTTTTTACAGGCTTTGTATAGAAAAAACACCTAACGCTTAAGTGGCAGGCATGTACCACTTTCACGTGTTCAAATCAGATCTATATCTAGAACAGTATGTGTACTGTATTTAAACCCCACCCTTGCACATGAATCTTTACCCTCCCAACAGGCACATCAGATGTTTGCAGTGAGCAATATACCCAGTGGTATGAGGATTATCTTTCAGTCTATTTCAACAGCTTGAGTAGTATTTCCAGTTTTGTATAAAAGTGTATTCTTTCCTGATTACCTCTTGTTAATAAATCTATTCTTTCTCAGGGGGAAAAGTGTCTTCAAGGCTGCCACATTTGTGTTACACTGTAGCTTTACTGGGGGGAAGATCAAAGAGGGGGGACAAAGGGAGGGGGTGTTGCATTCTAAAATATCCGACTCATGTGACTCTCTCAGTCACAGCTAGTTGGAGGTTGCAGTCTGTGGGGGAAGTATGGAGCTGGCTGTTTGGTTCTTCACCACCTTTTTTAGTTTAGTACTTTTAACACCGTTAATTTTACCAGAAGGTAAGTAAACACTTTGTTTTATTAGTTTGCTGCAAAATGTTAGTCGCTGTCGCTTACAGTAGGTTAGGCTATCTCTTTGAAACTAATTTAAAAGCAGACAACAAGTGTCGACACAACCAGAATATTAATGGCTACAGTAGAAGATGTATTTTTTTGGTGGTGCAATAAATATTAAGCTCGCTTATTTATTTTATTTTTTTATTTTTATTTTTATTATTTTTTAAATTTTAAATTTTTATTTATGTAATTTTTTTTTTTTTTTTTTTTTTATTATACATACATATACACACACATAACATGTCGATACCAAGAAGGAAAGGAAAAATAAATAACTAAATAATAAGAAAAGAAAAAAAGGGGCAGGGAGTGCAGAGCAATCACGGGTTACAACAAACATTTAACTTATATATCCGACTGACAACAGTTGCACAAAAATATCCATTCCACATTGCATGCCATTTCAGCATAGACATAATTTATTCATGGACAGAGGTCTACTTTTTGTCATATCTCACAGGTGCTTATAACTCTATCATTGCAATTTCTCATGACTTTGTTTTCTAATGACTTCATATCATTGTTTTCTGTTTTAATTTGTGCTTTTTAAAAAAGACTAATGTATTGGCACCAATAGACCCTATGCAGTTTTAAAAGATAAAATAGAATAGATAATATGTTTGCTATGGGTACTAATTTAAAGTATCACACACTACTATCATGATGAAGGAGGCAGATATACGTAGATGGAGCAGACACAGATTTCCTCATGTGCTCTGTCTATTTGCATTTTACACAATATGCAAATTAACTTCCTAAAATATATCTATCTAATATAACTATAAAAATATCTGTTTTTGCTTTTCTTCAGATGACATTAATTACATAACTAATAGCCTAATGTATTGAGAAGAAATAAGTTTGCTATGATGGTTGTTTCTTACAGTAGTTTATTCAGTAGCATTGATGTATTAAGGGTAGTCCTTGTATGTTAAATAGTTTGGCAGGATGAGGGTTAAGTAGAAGTAGCCAAGTAAAGTATTAAAAGTAAAACTACCCATAATGGAGAAAATGGCCCCAGTAAGTGTTATGCTATATTATGAGATCATTATTATGCTACTGATTCATTAATGTGCATAAGTATCACTTTACTATTGAATTTGGTTGATGTGGTGCTAATTGTAACTGTTTAATTGGATAGTTTAATCTATGACAATGCATTATAGTTTATAAAATCACAATATGTTTTGTATGTAAAATCTTAATCTGTAAAGTAACAGCTGTCAGATAAATGCCACGGAGTGAAAATTACAAATTCCCTCCGAATTGTAGTGGACTGTAGTAATCCTAGTAGCATGAAGTCAAGCACAAGTAGATAAAGTACCTAGTTACATCTCCCTCATCATAAAGGACTTCAGGACTAAATGTGAATGTTTGAAATGTTGATTATTGGGCTGCTTTATTAACTGATGGCTTCATTCTGTGTCCCATCAGAGGAGTATCAATTCAAACAGTGGATGTCACAGGTAATAACTAAAAAAAATTATACTTCACATTCTTATGAATTGTTTTATTTTGAATTATTTGATAAGAAGTTTTTAAAAACTCAATTCTCTCTCCTTTTTATATGCTGTTAAATTTCCCTTTTTGCAGTACACCAATGTTTATGACACTGAGGAGTATCACCACCGGCTGCGCATATTCACTGAGAATAAGAAGGGAATTGATCGTCATAATGCTGGGAACCACTCGTTCACAAGTACAGTACAGTTCTGCACATAATGTGTAATGTATAGATTGTTAGCACAGAGGGTGCACTGTCAGCTCCCTTTTACAAAAATACAATATGTTATAATTAGGTTATGAAAGGTATGCATGTTCTCACAGTGTTTTTCATTTAAAATCTAGTGGGCCTGAATCAGTTCTCGGACAGGACATTTGAGGAATTTAGGAAATTGTTCCTTTTGACTGAGCCTCAGGTATGATACGTTTTATAATACAACACACAGCTTTTGCTTTTATACATGTACTTATTACAATCTCCTGATTCTGGTCTCTTGTAGAACTGCTCAGCTACGAACGGGGGTCATGTCAGCAGGGCTGGTCCTTATCCCGAGTCTGTAGACTGGAGGATGAAGGGCAACGTTGTGACTCCCGTGAAGAACCAGGTATCCTAATGTGGTGCTAATAACACCACAATCTAGAGGGAGAATCTGGATGACAAGAATTTGGACAATGTAGTGTCTTGTACCTCATTTGACAGTGTTTTTGTGAAAGCAAAACCTCATCAGTAGCCATTGTAATGGCTGTGTTGTGCAAGACATGAACACTCATTGTTTGCTGTTTGAACTACTTTGATTTAAATGTGAGCACTGAAAAAGTAAAAGCAACTCATGTTTCATTTACAACTACATGGCTACATGAATCAAACATATAGTTACATTATTTATTCATGTGACTTTTGACTAATTTAAGAGAAAATGCGATGATAACGTGACAAAGACCGCAAAAAAAACTGTTTAAATGACTTTACAACCAGAGACACAGAACACATTATTCTGTTTTCACAAGCAATTGACCTTCATGTTAAAACAATTAGTGGAGTTCCACTTTAATATAAGTGAATTACCAGTTGTTTGAGTTATGTTGTGTTTGCGTCTTTAGGGACACTGTGGAAGCTGTTGGACCTTCTCTACTACTGGCTGTCTGGAGTCGGTGAATGCGATCGCAACCGGGAAGCTAATACCTCTGGTGAGATCTGTCTGACTATTATTCAGTACTCAACTCATTCATCTAATAGATCTCACACGTGGCACTTTCTCACACAGATGATTTAGAAGATGTACTTGCAGTTTTACTGTTTGATTTTGGTGGTTTGTCTGGTTCTTTGAATGCAGTATTAACTGTTGTACAGTATTATTGCTCTGTATAAAACAGTGGTTCCCAACCTGAAGGTCCTGACTCCCACTAAGGGTCGCCAAAGCTTCACAGGGGGTTGCAAGGCCTTCTTGATTTTAAGGGGTGTAAAAACAAATATTCAGTTGTCCTTTATGTCAGCATTTCATTCATTTCTGTGAAGAAAACTAAATGAAATTGTTATTTTTAAGTATGGATATAAGTTTGGATTATTATTTAAGATATAAACAGGATAAGGGCACGGTGAAGAGAACACAAGTTATATTCACAAAGCCTTCCCTCTCTGCTAAACAGCCTCGTCCTGCATTAGAAAAGTACGCAGTTAAAACAACCAAAGAGCTAATGGACCAATGGTTAAGCATCAGGGACAAGAAGCCACTGAATCTGTCAAAAAACATGCCTATAAAGTATGTATTATTGTTAGAATAAAAAACAACAACACATAATACAGACAGAGAATTGTATTAAAAGTTCCTAAACATAACAGGAAAACTCATCTCTGATGCAATATTCACAGGAACTAAACAAACTTCCTGCAGTTATTGCGTTCACTATTTGGGTTGATTTGCACAGTTGTTCTGTCATGTTATTGTTATGCACTGAATATAATATGTAATATCCATAAAATATGTCACTTAATCAGGGGTCGTCAGTTTAGTCAATGATAGAAAGGGGGTCCCTTAAGGAAATAGGTGAGGGACCACTGGTATAAAAGCATAATGCAGTTTTCTTTCTGTATCAGTCGGAGCAGCAGCTGATCGACTGTGCCAAAGACTTCAACAATTATGGATGCATGGGGTAAGTAACACAGATTTGTTGTTGTCATTAGTTGTTAGTAGTAATAGCTATATCATATGAGATATTATAAGATACAGTAATAACAAGAATACTTGTGTTTAAGGCTTCAACCAATTAAACACTATCTGGTTTGTTTCAGTGGCCTCCCCAGCCAGGCGTTTGAGTACATCAAATACAACAACGGTCTTATGACAGAGGAGGACTATCCCTACAAAGGCTATGTAGGACTTTTCTGGAGTAATGTCTCTCTGCAATTTTTCTTTAATGTAAAAGAAATTCTCAATGTATGATTTATTTTGTCTTTCCTGTCTTAGGATGACTCTTGCAATTTTGAGCCTTCACTTGCAGCTGCTTTTGTCCTGGATGTTGTCAACATAACAAGTGTGAGTGAACGAGAATGTATTATGTGAAGTTACATTGTGCAAGAAATTGTGTCCTTAAAGACATTACTGCTGGGTCAGGTACAGTTAACGATGACTTTGTTGGTAACCTGATAAGAGGAAGAGACAAAAGCGGCTATTTTGTCATAGGCAAATTAATTTCCTATAATTGTGTGACTGTGATTACTCACAGTTACAGTCTGATATACTGGATTGCCAACGTGTTACGCACACTATAATAACTTTACCTCATAACTGCATTTTGCTGTTCATTTTTGTATTAAAATATCTGTACGTTTGTCCATCCACAGTTCGATGAAAAGGCCATGGTCGATGCTGTGGCCCGACTTAACCCTGTGTCCTTTGGCTTTGAGGTCACAGCTGATTTTATGCACTACAAAGAAGGTGTTTACACCAGGTGAGCTAAAGGACTTCAATAAGTCAACAAGTACTTATGTATTTATTGTTGTTCACAAATAACGTGTGGTTAGAAGTATTCATAAGACTGTGTGTGTGGCCAACTAACGATTATTTTCATTATCGATTAATCTGTTGATTATTTTCTCGATTAATCGATTAGTTGTTTGGTTTATAAAATGGTTAAAAATGACGATCAGTGTTTCTCAAAGCCCAAGATGGTGTTCTCAAATGTCTTGTTTTTTCCACAACTCAAAGATATTCAGTTTAGAGCAGTGAATAAACCAGAAAATATTCATATTTAAGAAGTTGGAATCAGAGAATTTTGACTCTTTTTCTTAAAAAAATTACTCAAAACGATTAGTCATTTATCAAAACAGTTGGAGATTAATTTAATAGTTGACAACTAATTGATAAATCGTTGCAGCTCTAGCCATGTTTCCGTCCCTTTTGCACTGGAAACATTTATAATACAATAATGGGATTAGTCCATGAAAGAGGATTATGGGACTAACAAGGCGACCAGTGAAATCTGCAAAATCTTAGTTGATGGTTGTTGGCAGGATGTGACTTGCACCTTGCACCTTCACATATTTCAGACTTTAGTTGGATTTAGTGCCGTGGCACCACTTTGCCGATCTGGTTGCTTCACTGTTGGTGTAATACGAGTGTAGTGACCAGAATAAAACGTACTCTGCTACCGAGCCTTTCATCACACGGCCTGCTGGCTTGGAACATGTCCGTCCCTAATAAGGAACTATTCTTAAGTTGACCACTGTGATGGTCTGATGGCTCATTTGTTATGGTGCCTATAGTTGATGAGTGATTCACTTCACTCAACTTTCTGTCCTCTCTATCACAGCTTTGCTAATATTAGTTCTCTGTTTCACGGATCTGGTCTTGAAAAACATGAAAATATCCACAGAAACAGGCTACAATCTTTGCATCAGCAGGATGCAGCCCACTCACCCTGCAAAAGACATGTACTCTATTGATCTAAAAGCATCAGTGTGTTTTCTGTTTAGCACCCAGTGTAAGAGCACACCAGACATGGTGAATCATGCAGTCCTGGCTGTGGGTTACGGCGCTGAAGAGAACGGCACGCCGTATTGGATCGTGAAGAACTCTTGGGGCACAGCCTGGGGAATGGACGGGTAAATATAGCCTGCGTTTGTGTGTTTCAGTGTGATGACTTGTTACAGCTTTCCAGTGATCACGGACATCTCTCTTTTTTATTCCCTCAGATATTTTTTGATAGAGCGAGGAAAGAACATGTGCGGACTGGCTGCGTGCTCTTCCTACCCTCTACCTTTATTTTGAGGAGCAACAAGGCAACAAAGTGGAGGACTGATGAAACTCAGGAAAATGTCATCTAGAGACAACATACACACACATGGAGTGAACGTGATGGGAAGTTGATGCTGTCATGTTCCTCGAAGTGTTTTACGTAGACGTTTGATTTCTCAACAATATGAACATATCAAATATTTTAAACTGTTTGTTCTCAGCATTACTGTGTGGTACATTTGCTTCTCCTTGTTTTAATGTTGGAAGTTTTCATTTATTATCTTTGTTGTGGAGCTCTTTTTTTGAGACAATTACTGTTGTTAATGACTACACAAAGAAAATGTATTTAATGACTTAAATACTTGAAGAATGACTTTGAAGCCGCTTGTACCATGCAGTACTTTGTGTTTAGGAAGCGGCCACCTTACCAACACTGTTCATATAATCAGGTATGCGCCATGCATGGTGTTACTCTGAGCAATAAACATCCCTGTAGATCAGTGAGATCATGTCATGGCAGATCATCGAATTGATTTTTCAGTGAGTGTCCTCTTTATGGCTCCATAAAGACAGTCACGTGTGTAAAAATCTCTGAATGTCTTCAAAGACAGGGACAGCCTGCTTTTCCTACCAACCTGCTCTGATTAACACTCTTTAGAGATGCACAAAAGGCCCATTAAGGAGTCAGCTCAGATATCAACTGTTTGTTTACATTTTTACATATTTTTGATAATAAACAATTTCCCCCTTCTACTTATGGGTCTTATGTTATATTATTGCCTTTATTACTGATGACATCTTTCTCTGTGTGCACAGGTGTGTTTGTCTACTTAGGACTATTTTCTATTTTAACTCAGCATGAAAGCATCAAATGATGGCAGTGTGCGCCGTCAGTCAATTGTTTCATGTTTAAACGTTACTTGTGGGCCTTTTTTTCATGTATAAATATCCCAGAATTATCAATATTTCATTGACGTCATGTCATCTTCCTGTCTGCTATTTTTTTTTAATACTTTATTTCAAAGTTCAATACAATATATTCGCATGATCAGATTTTTTATTACAATTCTGCAAAAAATATTGATATATATATATAGAGGAAAAGGTGAATAAAAACAAAATAAAAAACAGAAAAACATTCAGGGTCTGTTAAACAATTGGAATAAATTTAAAATGTCTAAACAATTTAATAGTCAATTTAGAATTTTTGAGTTTTAAGTTATACATCAGGATCAAATATATATATATATATTTATATAATATATAGATTATATATATAATCTATATATTTATTATATATATTTAAAAATCTGTATCTTTAAAAATAAAAAAGGAGGGTATTCTTTTAAGCCATATTTCATGTATATAATTTCCTGTCTGCTGTTGCACACATCTGCCCAGAGATGGCGACATTACATCACTGGCTCTGCCATGCTGTGGAAGCTGAAGCCGAAAGCTAGATATTGAGACGTCAATCAAATTATAAGGCTGTTCATTGGCTGTCGGCAGAAGAAACCCGCCCCTTTATTTTGATGACGTCTAACGACTAACCAATGAGCTGCTCGGATTCTGTTTCACAGCACAGAGGGGGCGGGGCTTGTTACAAAACATTTCCAGCATGTGGCGCGAACTATCTCCTTCCTCTCCTCTTCCTCAATCATCATCATCACAGTTACCAGCCGTGCGGTGTGCAGGTTTCTGCAGGTTTCACCTTCTACTGCAGATATCTCCCAAGAAATAGTTCAGACGTGTGGTTATAAGAGCATTAATATGGCGACAACACGAACAAAACACGAAGCTGTTGTGAAGTTACAGATAACGGTGAGTTGATGGAAGGTTTTATTCTGGTTTAGTTATTTTAACATATCTGTGTTAACTAACATAGCTGCTGAATAACATTAGCTATATTTTGGAGGTAATGTTAAACTAACTTAATATAATTTAGTTAATGTTAGACACCAGGCAGCATGTTAATGTGTTGTGAGTTTCGCTGAACCTGTGGAAAAGTTGAATGAAGCACTACTTTTAAGTTAGCTGAAGTTAATATAACTTGTTAATTTAACTTGTTAGTTAATGTTACTTGTTAATAATGCATACTTTGTAGGAGATAACCCCTGTGGATCTGGAGGAACCAGCCCGAAGGTCTTCACGAAGAGCCCCGGCACCTAAACGCTTCCAGAACTCCTCTGAACCAGCTAAAACACCCAACAAGAAGAGGGTAAGAGACACTTCAGAAACGCATAGAGACAATAATATTTACACACTCACAATTTTGTTTTGTTTTTGTTAATATGACCATATTCTATTGTTAGAAAACAACAACGCACAATGACAAAAACAGCCAGAATAACAGAAAGGACATAAAGAAGGACCCGGATGTTGGAAATAGTGATGTGGAGGAGCACACATCTGTAAGTATGAACAACCCTGTACTATTTTTTTTTTCCCACAATATTTTATTGAATTTTCAAAATCTAAATACAACACAAAAACAGAAATCACGTGACAGCAAGGACAAACACGAGCAGGTCGCAGACCCCAAGGGTTGGAAAAACAGAAAAAAAACATCATGGTATGTAGATATATACATTACATGAAAAGACATTATGCAGAAGCCTCAGGGCTTGGATATATTATACAAATCAAGGAATACACAGCCAAGGCAAGGCAGTAAAAAGCCCAAAGAAGAACGTTAGACATTCATGGGGGCACTGGAAGGACGCCAGTCCACAGTGCTATGCCCCCTACGTATTAAATCTGCTGTACAGTTTGGGAGGTGGTTTAGAGAAGGTGCCCACAACTCATCCAAAACCCTCTAATTCCCCTTCAAGATTGAGCTCAAGCGCTCCATTGGCAAAACTTTAAAGAATTCACCATACCGCTGGTTAACAGTAGGAGGTCTGGGCTTAATCCATTGGCATAGAATGCATCTTTTGGCTAATAGGAGAAGCTTGTTCAGAAGTTTTTGTTGGACGCTCGTCAAAGAGAACCCTTCCCCTGAAAGATTCAGCAAAAACAGACCTGCACTATTTATCATTGTGCTTTTATTATTATTTTTTTGGTTTCAATACTTTGTTGAAAGAAGGCACATAGGATGTATAACAAACAGGTTCAACAGTCCCTCCCTCCCTCCCTCCCCACACTAGGGATGGCAAAAATGGGAGTGGAAATTATGTAAAGAATAATGGCAGAAATTACATAAGGATGAACAGTGGATGAGCACATACTCACGTACGCTCACATACACCTACATACAGAGCCTGTGCTTTTATTCACAACATGTGTGTGAATTGTTGCAGCAGACCATAAGACTGCTGAACTCTTGATCTCCTGAGCTTATCACTTGTTACTTTACCTTTATGTACTTAACATACTGTTTTACAAACTGTTACTGCAAATTTCCCCACTGTGGGACTTATAAAGGAATATCTTATCTTACACCTCTGTGTATAGATATATACATATTTACTACTTTTCTATACATTCATGGGCACCCTGACCGATCTGCGGCTACGCAGCCCCATACGCAACACACAGCAATGCACTGCGTGTTCTGACACCTTTCTATCAGAACCAAAATTACCTTTTTCAGCAATTTGAGCTACAGTAGCTCTTCTATTGGATCGGACAACACGGGCCAGCCTTCGCTCCCCACGTGCATCAATGAGCCTGAGACCAAAGATTTTCATTGCCAATTACTGCTTTGCTGGAGTTGGCAATGAAAATATGACAAATAAAGTTCAGTTCAGTTCATTTTTATTGACAGACTCGAAGTCCATTAAAAAAAACATACAACACAAACAAAAATACATACATTAAAATAGAAACTGATTACAGTTATACCAATGTTTCCATGGGGATGACTGGTATCGTATAACACTAAAACAAGGATTTGACAGTAGCATGATAATGGCGTTCTGAGAATCATTTAGTCGACATATGAATTTGCACATCAGATTTCTCAATAGAGCCTGGAAAGTGTTGACTACTGCATTACAGAACAACCGGCTTGCACTACACCACCTGGGGCTTTTAAATAATATCCGCATGCAGTCATTGTAGGCAACCTGAAGCTTATGCATGCTCACCTTTTTAAACCCACAGGGGTGCAGTACAGAGGGGAGTGCAATAGGCTCTAAAGAGACTTGTCTTGACATGGTCTGAACACATGTAGAATTTATTTTGCCAACATGTTAGCTTGAGTATATACTATACGGCACTGCCTATACATGTCATCGTCAGACATTTGATCTGTAATAAAGTGTCCCAGATATTTTGTTTTATTACAAGATCCTTGAACCATTTACAAGAATGTGTGTGTGTGTGTGTGTGTCAAATGCACACTAGTATTCTCAACTCCTGCATGGCTAGTGATTGAATGTTTCTCCAGAGTGTCAGTGTTGTATCTTTGTGTAACACAGGATGAACATGGAGGACTTTCATCATATGAACTGGAGCGTCTGGAGAACATCAGACAGAACCAAGCATTTCTATCTTCCATCAATTTATTACAGGTACAGTACGGTGGGAGTAGTCCCAGCCTCGTGGCCTTTCTCCCATACATCCAGGGACACTTGGCTTTAGGGACGGACGATATTTACTGACATTGTGAATCTCTCACAACCTAAATGTATTCTCATCCTACTTTCCAATAAATAAAACCAGTGACATCTAACTAGGGCTGCACAATTAATCACAGTTTTATCAAAATTGCAATACGGCCTATTGCAATTTTCATATCACAGGAGATGCAGTATTTGTTAAAGAAGAAATTTGTGTCAAAATACCATTTTAAAATTAAATATTGTGGTGCTGCAGAGATGTCCTGACCTACATGTCATATTCTACAGACTTAATAACACATCTTTGTTTGGTACAGATCCCTACCAAAATCAAACGATAATCATTTTAATATGATTTCAATGAAAATGAGAATAATGACGTCAAAATTACCATTCCCTCAAATATCAGTCAAAATAATCGCAATTAGATATTTTTCAAAATCATGCAGCTCTAAATCTAACAAGAAGATCAACTAAAAGAATAGTTAACTGGTCATGCTATAATTAATCCAAACAAATATACAAACACTTAACAGCACAAGAAAATAAATGTGATGTATAATAAAAACTTTCTTTCATTTCTTACATTTCATATCTTACATTTATCATTATAAGATAAATGTGGCAATTTATTGTCATATACATTTTAGGTCATAAAGCCGAGCTCTTGGTTGATTTAAGTTATGTTTTTTAAAAAGGGGACTTTGGATCAACATACAGTGTCAACAGTAGAGTGCAGGCTTTTATTTTCTCATCAAAGTGGAGTCTGTACCACCTCACACCCCATCAGCTGTCCAAATGAACTAAAATGAGAATTCCATTATAACAGGTGGGTTGGGTATTAATTGTTGTTTTTCTTTGTCAAAAGGCAAGAGAGGAGTTGAAGCAGTTGACACGTCCAAAGCCATCGCAGAGGGGTCTCATGAGGTACAGTCGGTCAACAAAGTGTTACTACTGAGCTCTTAATTTTAATGTATTAATAATTTCAGAACAAAAATATTATTTTGGGGGGGGGCATGACCTTTGGTGTGTACATCATTACTAAAATGTGTTTGGGTATGTGCAGTTTTTTTTAGTTTGATTTAAACAAGTCTAGGAAAGAGTAGTAATGCAGACATCTTTTTAATCAACCGTTTTTTAGTCGCATCTCAAAGTATAAGCTTTCAAAAGTCCGACAGGCCAGTGTGTTTTTTGATGTCACTGTAATGCTCACTGTCTTTCTGTGGTGGCAGGTCACAGGCTGCTGTAAAAGAAGCGCTGCCAGCTCGCAAATCCCTTCGTCTCCAAAATAAAGAGGCAGATGTCTTGACACTTCCTCCTGAACCTAATGGCAGGCTGATCATGCTGGAGGAGGTAGCTGCATTTAAATAACCTAATACTATGCCTCACTTCATGCCACTCCACTGCTCTCTGTCTCTCAAGCATTTCTCTTTCTTGCTACTCATTTATTATGTTTTTATTATGTGTTTTTGGGTTGTCCATCCTTCTGTCAGCACCATTCTTGTGAACGCAATATCTCAGGAACACCTTTTAGAAAATGTCTTCAAATTTGGCACAAGCGTCCACTTGGACCCAGGGATGAACGATTAGAATTTAGTGGTCAAAGGTCACTTTTCGGCCATGACTTAAGGATTCATATGCCAATTATGACAATTTCACACAAATGTCTAATGGGATAAAATCATGATGTGATGGCGTTTTGGACAGACATGGATGTAAACTACAACTTCACAGGTTGGCGGAGGCATACAACCGCAAGGCGGTAATACTAGTTTCTTTATTTCTTGCTTTTGTTACTCACTTGAGTTATTTTACTTGCTCTAAAGTGGCGACTCAAGAAGCCTCCTGGCCCTCTGCCCATGGATCCAGTCAACATGGAGGAGGGAAGCAAGCTGCCTTCACAACTTCTTGAGCTCTGCTCCGAGGTAGGACTCAACTTTCTTGGCTATTATGATGCTTTGTGTTATCATTGAATTTGTTTTTCTCCCAAAACTGTAAATAAATGCAGTGCTGTTGAATATTGTGCCCCAAGAACGTAGCGTAACATTTAAAGCTAAAATACTTTGGAGATGTCTAACATTGAGATATGTTGTCCTGCATCTTTGCAGTGGTGATAATTGTTTGTTTGCTTATGCTGCTTCTGAATCAATTGGTAAATATTACAATTGTTTTTCTTTTCATAGAATTCAACAGAAGAAAGAAAGATGGAGCTTGATCTGAAAGAGTAAGATTTTAAGTTTTGATTGATTCTTTCAGCCTGCTTCTACAGAAGTGACTACTCCACCTCTGAGAGCACATTAGTTTCCCTTTTGCCATTGCATCCATAGTCACAATTTTGCAAACAGTTGAAAATGTTCATACAGAAGGGCAAAAATCTATGCTGGTGTCTTTACACAGGTACCGCTCAGCTCTGAAGAGCATGAGGATAACTGAGGACAGAGTGGCCAAAGTGGTGAAGGACCGCATCTTCTCTGCTGCCTTCCACCCGAGCACCAGCAGCCTGTTAATGGCCACAGGAGACAAGGGGGGGAAAGTTGGACTCTGGAAGTTGGTGCGTTTTCTTGCTGCTTTGATCTGCTCTGTTATATATTAGTATGTGACCACTAGAGGACAGGATGTGGGCTCCATAACCAGCTCAAAACAACAGGTACTAGGTCAGCTGGGAAGATCCTACTGTCAACACAGTTGTAAACAACAGAGATGCCTGAAAATGCCATTGTTTTATTTGCAAATTTTTTTAAAGGAAAGGCCAGACATTGGAGATGTAGTTCTCAAAAACGGTAAAATGTGAGGCTGATATTCAGTAATGTTTTAGAACTAGTTTCTAGGACTCTATGCTAGTCCTAGGACTAGTTAAATGAACATGATCGTCTGTGATATTGACCTTTATAACGCGTGCTCCGCTCATGGAAAACTCTGCTTTATGCTATATCAAATCAAGCACTTCCTAACCTAACAGCCAGCCACCAGCTGGTGATCGAGATGTTTTGGCTTTACTTTTGGGGAGCCGTTATGCCACTGCGTGCAAACCCTCCAGCGACAGCCTGTAAGAAACTTTCCTGAATGTTGCGGCTGCAGTCCAGTGTAGAAGAGTAATATACTATATATTTGGGGTGAAGAGTCCTGTATTTTTTCACTTTTCGGTCGTGGTACGGATGTGCTTAATGTTGTGAATGAAACAAAAACACTTGTAGGGATTAGGCAACAAGTCCGCTTTGTTAGGTTTAGGAAAAAACAACATGGTTGGGCTTAACAGTACTACGTTTGTAAAAATGTGACTTGACGTTGTGAACACGGGACACAAATGAACAACTGATTAAGTTAAAGTGAAGGAATGTAGCACAACATGGAAAGGATGAAAGCTGTGCTATTTTTATTTAAATATGTAAGTGACCTCACAAAGCACGTTTTTGGCCATAACTCAAGAATTAATATGCTAATTATGACAATTTCACACAAATGTCTAACAGGAGAAAATGATGAAGTGATGACATTTTGGACAGACATGGATGTAAACTGCAACTTGACTGGTTGGCGGAGGCAAACAACCGCAAAGAGGTAATTCTAGTTTCTTTAATGCATGTGTATATTTCCTCAGGGTGGCGATTGGGGTGATGATGGTGTGCTACTCTTCGAACCTCACACTCGTCCAGTAAGCGCCATGGCGTTCTCCAAAGCTGATCCCACCCACCTGCTGAGTCTCAGCTATGACGGATCTCTCCGCTGCATGGATGTAGAGAAGGCCGTCTTTGATGATGTGAGATAACTTTTGTTCCATTAATTGTTTGTTTTTTAATTCATATTGTAAAGGTTGTAAAGTAAACTGCCTGCATGTAAACTATTTTAAGAGCTTAACATATTGGTACCCCCTCCTCCACCAGCTGACGTCAATCTGTTTGTACATTGTTCTAGGTGTATGGCATTGAAGATGGTCTGAAAACATTTGACTTCCTGTCAGATGACTGTTTGACACTAGTGGTTGGGAACTGGTTCGGAGAGGTTGCCATCGTCGATAGGCGCACCCCAGGGTAACAAATAATTGCTGATGATGATAATGACTAGCAGTTTTTAGTCTCATTTAGGGCTGTCAGTCAATTCAAATATTTAATGTCATGATTGTCCATAGTTTATCGCGATTAATCACACATTTTTTTTCTGTTCAAATTGTACCCTACAGGGGGATTTTTCAAGTATTTAATACTGTTATCAACATTGGAGTAGGCAAATATGCTGCTTTATCCAAATGTATGTGTATAATTATTATTGGAAATCAATTAACAACACAAAACAATGACAAATATTGTCCAGAAACCCAGATTTAGCATAATAAAATATTCTCAGATCATAACATGGCAAACTGCAGCCCAACAGGCAACAACAGCTGTCAGTGTGTCAGTGTGCTGACTTGACTATGACTTGCCCCAAACTGCATGTGATTATCGTAAAGTGGGCATGTCTGTAAACATATCACGTATCTTGAGGTCAGCGTTATTTTGCTTCCTTCGCAACGATCTAGTATGACATGATTGGTACCAATGGATTCTTTAGGTTTTCTGGTTTCATATGATGCCTGTCTGATCTTCACTCTAGCTTTAGACAGAGTCCACTACAACCTAAAAATCAGAAGTTTCGTTAATGCGTTAAAGAAATTAGTGGTGTTAAAACGAATTTGCGTTAACGCGTTATTATAGCGTTAACTTTGACAGTCCTAGTCTCTTTCCATGGTGTTGAAGAATAACCGTAGGGGTGAACAGCTTGAACTTCTCAATTAATGATTGAGGATGAACATTTCATGAACATGCTACACTGGTATTTAATTTCTCTGCAGAAACTCCCACGAGTCCCTCCACTCAATGGACCCCAAGACTCTGCGCTGTGTTAGTGTCCACCCTTTACAGAAGCAGTACTTTGCTGTTGCAGAAAACAAGTATGTCTGATTTAATGTAATTAATTATTTTCCACAGTACTCTCTATTGTGTCATTTTGATTGTACTAAATGAATGTTTTGATCCCGTCTGCAGGGTAGTGAATATTTACGACAGCAGATGCCTGAAGACGACCAAAAGCGAGGCAGTCTCCCACCTGCATGGTCACTGTTTAAGCATATCCAGCGCTTATTTCTCCCCTCGTACAGGCAACAGAGTTCTCGCCACCTGTATGGATAACCACATAAGGTGAAGCCGACTCAGCACTTTGAATAATTGTGTTATAATTATTGTAGTTTACTTTTCAATGCCAGCTCAATGTCCATCCTGAACTCTTTTGACAGGATATATGACACGTCTGAAATGACTACGCAGTCTCCCTTGCTGACATCCATCAAGTAAATCCACCTTTCTTTTCTTTTTTCACCAACTTTGTGCTTTCTTGTTCTTTCGTCTCTTTTCTGTGCTTGTTTGAGACTCGTGTAACCTGAATGTACTCACAACCTGCGTTATCAATCTTTATCTTCAGGCACGACATGTTCACAGGCCGCTGGCTGACCAAACTCTCAGCAGTGTGGGACCCCAAACAGGAAGATTGCTTTGCGGTGGGGAGCATGTCGAGGCCTCGGAGGGTTGAGGTGTTCCACGAAGGCGGCCGGCCCCAGCACACCTTCACGGATGACGAGAACCTCAACACAGTGCTGTCCGTCACTGCTTTCCATCCCACAAGGAATGTCTTACTGGGCGGCAATGCGTCAGGGCGCCTGCATGTCTTTTCCGACTGAGATGAAGACCAAAATGTGTGACCAAGAGTTCTGGTTGCCTTCAGCTGGGTAGGAAGAACAAGTAAGGAAATAGTTTTATCACAGTGGAGGTGTACAACTCGTTCAGTGTAGATATCTCAGTGCTGGAAACAAGTCGTGACCGTCCTCTCTTGTTTGTTGTCCCCTCTGGAGCTCCATATAGCTTTAATACAATATTATCATAACTCTCCCACTAATTACAATACAGTTACTATATTCACTCCTTTCACCCTCGTGTCTTCTGTATGTGGATAGTGCGGTATTGGCTTTGCAGATGAGGGCACGGCACTCTTCTACAGATTTTTGTAACACCGCTCAAACTCTGTCGAGGTGCATGGGGTCTGTGAGTGAGCAGCGGTGTCCTGCCACATAATCTGGACTTTTGAAGCCACTCCTGTTTAGATTTGGCTTGATGTTTGGGTTCTCTTGAGAACGGCATCAGGTTTTGCCCTGGGATTTATCTGCATTTATGTTACCCTCTCCGAGCTGTCAGGCCTTGCTGCAGAGAAGCATCTCCGCAGCGTGGCGCTGCCCAGCCGGCCTTCATGGTGCTTGGCTTATGCTAAGCGCAGCATTTAGTATGATGGCCAAAAAGCTCAGTTTTGTAAACTGGCAGGCCTTTAGCAGATTTACAGTTGTGTCATATTATTTCCGCCTTAGGGGATATTCAGAGACTTTGCCCTGATTGAAATATTTCAATAACTTTGTCTCAGATTTGTCATTCTTGTTGTCTTGGTTGTTTTAGCCAGGATATTTACTAACCTTTTGTTGGACCTTTTGAGATAGAGGTGCATTTAAAGTCACTATGTAGTTACACACAAGTGATCTGTCATTCAACGTATCGACCTCTAAACATGCTATTTGTTAAAAGTCTTTTTATACTTACATTTTATTTAGGTCAGTGTTTGGATACCTGTCCACTTTGAGATTAAATTGTATTTTTGTCTGTTAATCAGTCAGAAAAATCCACAATACATCCAGTGTGATTCAAAATATAAAGTGAACATGCGCAACGCTTTGAAAACATTGTACATGCACCGTATGTATCAAGTGACTCTCTCTGACTTTGTTGACTCTGCTGTTTACTTTTCTGTTCTCATGTTTGAAATTTGTTTACTCCAAATGTCTTAACAGAATGTAATCAATTTCTAAAATAAGTTCCTCTTTGTTGTTTCTGGCACAGTGAATTTGAAACGGCAAAACCGTTAAAATCAATTGTGTTTGTTCCATGTTTTTGTTGTTTTGTTTGTGGCTGCTGAAGCAAATATAATAAATAAAGAGTCGTTTTATACCAAACATTTCAAGTGTGGATGCTATTAATTTCAGCAGTGGTAGTATTGATATCACCTCAGGATGGCAGCATTGTGACAGAAGAATAGTGTGTGCCAGCATTGACTGCAGTCTGTTGTTTCAAGCAGGGACATGCTCAAAGACTTGGAACAAGAAGGTGCTGATTTGGGTCGACGACTGATTTCCTCTGTGGATTCAAGATGGAACTTGTAGCTGCACCAGCTGCCAGATGTCAAGAATAGATATTTATTCATAATAAATTACACCAGTCTTTAGTCAGTGATTGGAAATGAGCAGTCTTGTTTGGAGGTAATAAATGCAGAACACATGCTTACAGAGACATTTCCATGTGCAAGCCCATGGTACAGGAAGGAAGCTTACAACAAGACCACATCAGAGGCCTTATTCCTGTTTACATGATTCAGTAAAACAATACAAGAGTTGCCTGTCAATGTATCTGTCACCCCTCTTTATCAGTTCAAGTGATTTGAAACAGATTTTAGCAATACAAAAAAATCAATATCTTGAACTACATTGCAAAAAGAAATATTCAAGTAGGTGAATATGCTACTTCTGCTGTTTTAAATTGGCTAAAAGTACAAACTGCTCCACTCCCATTTAGGTAAAACCTGTTCAGAGTTGAGTGAAAATGGGTCTACTGTCGGGTGTTCAGTTCATTTACACGTACTCTCAAGAAAACTTGCATCTACTCTGTTTCTCTAAAAATGAGTCAAGGAAGAGCAGTCTAGGATTAGGCAACAAACAGGATTTACATGAGAACGTTACCTACGACTGTGGGCACCATATTCCCTTCATACATGCATCTACAGACGGTTTTACCTTCTGAGGGGGTTCAAAAGACATTTTGAATGTCTAGCAGACAGACAAACATTCGTTTGTGCAGTTTATGGTTATTAATGTTCATTACATTATCTTATATTTATTGCTCAAATTATGCTGTAAAGTTTTTCATACACATGAACATAAAATGAGACTTTAAAGTACAAATTATAGGAAGTAAAAAGTGTCTGCCTCGACTAGCCTTTCACCTAAAACCATCAAAAACCAGCCAGCACCGTCGGGGTTAAAGCAAATAACTAAGTAATTTATCAAGTCTGAAAACCAACCACAAAATGAGGGGTTTTCTGTTAAATATAAATACATCGGTCAATATTTCTGTCCAACTCATCCAACTCAGAATGATTAATACTTTATTATCTATTTCACCATTTCTGTCAATACTATACAAAAATAAAAATCAAGGTATTTAATACTACAGGGATTCTCAAAGTACTGTTTTCGGGTTAACTTTAAACCTTTGTTTTTTGGGGAAAGATTTAAATATTATTACTGTAACTTTCCAAACTGCCTCCTAAACCCCTCAGCCAATCAGCATCCTAAACCATTCCTCCTGTTGCATAAATAATAAATCCATTTTATTTTAGGTATAATGACATATACCTGCTTATCTTACCTCCGACTCACAGCACATACACCTACATATATCCTAATCAACCACTTGTAGGCTTGTTGAGAGGACCAATAGTGACAAACTATGATTTTTAGATGATGCTGTTGATTGCTCTGGGCTGTAAAAAGACGCACTGCAGGCTAACCTGTGAAATAACATGTATACGTAATAAGGCTGGAGGAGGAGAGCAGACTATCAGAGTTTCCATCTGTTGACGCAAACTGACAGATATCAGACAACAGAGGTTTCTTTGGTAGGTGCAATGATGATGATGAAGATTGCAGTGGGACGTAAACATGACTTATCTCCGGCTCTCTTGTAAGATGAAAACTATACATCCACTGTAAAAAGTAATGCTTCAAGTCCATTAAAAGTCACTGTGAGGAAATCTCTGCGTGTTAACAAGACATCGGTTTGTACAAAAATGGAAACATGATTTAAGCCTTTACAGATAAATGCATACATTTGAACACAGCAGGGCTAAACGATATATGACCTTCACTCAACATGAACTAAAAACAAGCTCTCTTAACTGTATACTGTTGGAAAATAGCACTAATTTTTGCACTTTACAAAAGGTAAAACAAGGTTTCCCTTAATGGAAAGGATCTTGTTTTTTTTCTATTAACAGTATTGCACATCAAGATAAACTCCTTCTATAGAGTGTGGGAGTCAAAGAACTAACCAAACACTTCACTATCACTACTAGCTCACACAGTCCCATCACCTTTACAACTACTGTAAAAGTAACTACGGCAACGTGACAACTGTTCCTTACACACACAAGTTGATTGTAGCTATTAGAATTATTTGGCTGCTATTTTATAAAATCAGTACCTACCTATCACCTCCTTTACTTACTTATATCCTTACAAGTTATCCGTAATTTATAATAAGTGGACGATAAAACTTTATTGGTGCTCTAGTGGCTGGACAAAATGGTAACATGAGCACACTCTTAAAGAGGACCTATTATGCTTATTTTCAGGTGCTTGTATTTTAGGTTACTACTAGAACATGTTTACATGCTGCAATGTAAAACAAAACAAAAAAACCCGAAAAAAATTCTCATACTGGCTGCAACTGAACCAAACTCTTCGGACTCCGCTCCAGCTCCACTCTAACTGGTTTTGTTTGAGGGCGTGCCAAACAAGACACTAGGCAGATATTATGCAAATGTATTGTTGGTGACATCACCACGTTATGGAAGAAAAGGCGGGACTTCAAGCAAGGCGTTTCAGGCAGTTCAGGAGCAGTGTTTCTGTGGGAGGAGAGAAACTCCCTTTAGTGTGGACTTTGGGCTTTGTAACTTTGCCGACTTTTTACGTGCACAAAAAAAACGATATAACACACTAATGGAAAGGGGGAAAAGCACAAAAGCATAATAGGTCCTCTTTAATGGACGTCTGACCACAAGTCACAGTTATTACATAAATGATCATTCAAGCCATCTAACAGGGCAGCACCAACATCACTCCTGGGTCAAATAGCTACTGCAACTACTTCTTAGCATTTGTTTCAATTCATTATTCCAGATGTTGAGTTGTATACAACATCAGGACAATTCAGGAAAGACAGGGAAGTTGTCAATCATCTAAAAGTGTCACTGTTTTAACATGTATCACTCTACATGGCAAATTCCACATATTGCTAAACATTTTATAAAATAAATTATAATATTTGCAAACACTATTTGACTCAGGACTGATCTACATTCAGTAAGTGCTGCTTAGTTTTCCATTTCACACTTTCTCTAACCCCCAGATACTAGTACAAACTCGAAACAGCAGTTTTCAATCCCATAGCAGCGACCATAATAACATTTTATCAGCATGAATGTTGTTGGTGGCTTTGAAATATGAAAATGAGATGAGCTAGTCTGGCTCCAATCTCATCTTAACTCTCAGGTTACACAACACACACACCCCAACACATCAGGTCTTAACAATAATGTTGCAACGTATAAATTAATACAAAAATAAAGGCAGCTATTATCTGTGGTTGAAGAAGTGAAGTCTGTCAGACGTTCAGTGTTTAAATTAAACCCTGTTACTGTGGCTTTGTGTAAAAATAAAACACCTTGAAATGACCTGAATTTTCAAAGTAAAATGTGATTTCCTTTCCTCGCAGTGATGGTCGAACATAATAAACAAGGCTCTTCAGGGGACGGTCCGTGGCTTGTGACAGGAGCTGAGTTGATATTGGGAATAGGGCTGCCATCCTTTTTCCTTGTCTCTCCTCCCACCCTCTCTCCTGTCCTCACCCATCTGTTGTCCCAACTCATCACCAGTGGAGGCCCGTGTTGTGTCTTTCAGTCTCTGCTTCACTTGCTGATGAGGAAACCTCCCATCCATCGTAACTTACAGGCGAACCAGCGCCGCAGGGGGCAGAAGTACTCAAAGTGGAACTGTTGGAATTCAGGTGTCTTGCGGATGTCTCTCAGGAAGGCAATGTCCAGGTCCGACTCTGTCAGCATGATGAGGAGCAGCAGCAGGGCGAACAGCAGTCCGATGGTGACCAGGAACAGACGCAACACGCTCAGGATGAACTTGTTCAGCTCCTCGACGTCGCTCGGCGGTGACGGCCTGCCCCTGACCATACGCAGCGCTCTCCTGCCGGAAGACAACTCTGCGGCGTGCCCATCCTTCGATCCTCCTGCCTCTGACTCCTTCTCGTCGACGCTGCAGGGAGAACCGTTGAGGTGACGAGCCAAAGGATTCTCCATCCCGTGTTCGGCTACGGGTGTGGGCAGCACGCTGTCCGAGGGGCTGTAGGCCTCGTCGGAGATGACCGCTGACGTGCTTGCCTCGCTGCGGTCCATCATGTGGCTCCGAGAAGACATGAAGGAGTCGCCATGGGAGACGGAGCGCACAGGTGTGGAGTGAGCGCTGTCTCGAAGGGACTCCAGACCTGAAAACACAGTTCATAAGGGAGACATGTTTAGTAACTGGGAGGCTTTAAAGAGAGTCTGACACGACTTTCTTAAACCTCAGACCCTATAAGACTCCTGAGAAATGTATTTATGTCTACAGGTCATTGGGTGCAATTAAAAGAGGAGGTTTAAGGGGGAATTCCGTTCAGTTTGAGTTTTATTAGTCCTAAAACAGAGAGCCACTCAGCCGCGTAGAGTTTGAGCCTGGCTTGCTGGGAATATTCAAGTACACCGTGCTCTGTTGAACACTTTGCCAACAGGTGGTCAGCTTGTCAAGACCTACGCTCAAGAGACATGTTATTTATGTCTAGATGAAATAAGTGGCAATTCTAACCTTAAAGTAGAGGTAGAACAATTAATCGGTTTTGGCCGCCGATAGGACGTTTTACAAACTATTGTTATCAGCGGAACTGGGCTCCGATAGTGGCCGATGGCTGCACAGCCGCCACCAGTCTTGTGGGGACGTACATCACCGTTTTGCATGGAGTCTCCATACACAAAGTCAAGGTAGAGGGGGAATAAATAACGCAACACTATCAGCTCGTTGTCCACAATACAGGACAGGCAGACAGGGAGGAAAATAAATAATTCACTGTTACTTTAACTTGCTTACTGTACCAATTCAGCATTCTTTCTTCCAAATAATCCAGCCACGTAACTATCCATTCATGAAATGAAATTGCACACTGAAGAATCCTCCTTACCCCGGGTGGGAATATGCACGAACATGAATGGTTTGCAAGAGTGGCATTTAACAACAGAAGTAATCCTGGTCAGTCATACTCTAAACTGCAGAACGGCATCGCCCTTTGCAAATAAATAGAACATTTTCCAACAATGCAATTCACCAATTCACACTTCAGGATATTCTCTTACAACAAAAAATGATTAATTAAAAACGGTGTAATGCAAAAAATGCCAATTAGGCTGCTGCAGAAGTAAAGGAGATATCGGCCGATTAATCATCTGTCGGCTTTTTCCTGCTCCAGACAATCGTTACCATATCAGCCTTTAAAAATCCACTATCGGTCGACCTCTACCTTTAAAGTAAACATGAATCATGAGTCAAGAACAACCCCGCTCTCCCTCGCCTCCCGTGTTCTCTGGAAGCTAGATAATGACCATGTCAACTTTTAAACAAAACATATTTGGCTCATTGGTCAGACACTATTCTTCAAGAGAAAGTCATCCAACTTGAACCCACAAGAAGAACCACACAAAAAGGTATCACTCCATAATCCTGCATGATGAAACCAGCCCCGGTTTTTACCTGCAGAGTCGGCTGGCGGGTTGCAGCCATGGAGTTGGGGTGGGACAGCGAGCCTGGAAGGAGTCCTGGAGCTCTGTCCCGACCCAGGACCAGAGCCTGAGGTGGAGGAACCTCCAGGAGGGAGGACGGGGAAGAGCGGTAGGACCCCCAGAACCTTGCCCATGAGCCTGGGCCCCAGAGACAGCACGCGCACATTCACATCTCGATAACAGTGGTTAATCATGCGCAAGTGAACGTTCACCTTGGTCGTGATCCGGATCAGACACTTCACCATGGTTCAAGGAGAGCAAAAAGCACCTGTCTAACCCGAACTGTGTTACAGCACGCTTTTGCTGCTCTTGTTTTGTTTTTTTATCTTGATCTCTGTCTGTTCTTGAAACTGCCTCTCCTCTCTCTATCTTCCTGCTGTCTGTCTTTGTCTCCGAGCTATGGCTAAGCAGCGAGCTCCCACAGGCTGACAGCGGCAGATAAATAGAAAGACAGACAGAGTGAAAGACAAGGACCAGGAATGTGGCTCACTTATACCATAGTTCACCCTCTGTCCCTCCCTGCCTGCCGTGACACACATGGCATGGCCCCTGACAGCAGGAGCTATTTTCAGGCTGAGATAATATTACCAGTGGAAATGCCAGCGCAGACAGAGCAACAGGACAAAACACTGGGGGTTTGTTTCAGCGTTGCAACAGCGGGGTGCATTGACAGAGCCTGATCTCGTTGTCAGTGACAAAGAGGGGGGCTAGTCTGACAAAAGACCTTTTTGGTTGAAAACAAGACTATGCTATAAGTTTATTTAGTTTTGACGAGGCTCGTCAACGGACAGCTAACTTACTCCCAGTGGCAGCATTGGCAAAAGGTTAATAGCCTGTTGGAGGAAAGACGGGACAGTAATTGCCCTTTAATAAACTGACAGGATGACTTTCTTATGTCAAAATAATGCCTGAGGCTAGTGGCTCAAAGAGCTCCAGTGTGTGTGTTTCAGAACGAGCACATCAAGAGAGAAAGGGCGAGATGTCACAGAAAGTGAAGAGACTGACTGACACTCACATGTGCGGGAGTGTTCACATGGAAAAGCTACTTTGGGGTCTTCAAATGGGGTTGTGTTTACCGTGTTTAAGAGATGGGAAGTCGTGTATACGTTATGCGTGGCGTTCAAGTGGTAAAGTGGGGAAGAACACCGCTGCTAAACAACGGCAATATTAACGTTACTGTCCGAGTCTAGAAGCCACGGAGGCTAACAATTTAGCAAGCTAGCACGTGGGTAACATAATGCAGTAAATGCAAAGGCAGAATGAGAGAGGAAAAAGATGAGGTCGTTGGGAATATCAATATTTTCCTCAGACAAATTACTAAATTACCAAGAAAAACAATAAATGACTATCAATCAACAATATATTAACTTATTATGCATCGAAAAATGAACTTCCACGGCTTCCGCCATTTCTCACAACGCCAACAAAAACACGTTGCAAGTTGTGAACTCGGAGCTCTCAGAAACTTTCCACTGACAAGGTCGTGAATAAGACATGAGGGGGGCGTTCGTATGGGCCCAACTCGTAAACACGGTAAACATGGTAAACACGACCCCATTTGAAGGCACCATAAAATTGTGTGAGAACCTTAAAAAGGACCCCCAGAAATGTTGTGCTGTGGTCCTGTATTTCACAGCTGATCAAGTCACATGGACTAGTGATTCCCAACTGAATTGCACCCATGGGGTACACTTATGTAGTTGCAGAGGGTACATGGACTCGATTTTTTTTCTAAATTCACACATTTAGTCATGCTCTAACACTAGGTATGGCGATTGAGAGTGTATGAAAACTAGTTAGAAAGTGAGTGGAGAAGTCTAAACCATTTGCTAGAAGTAATGAATAGACAATATTATTAGATAAAAGTAATGGATTGAAATAGCTAAAAGTGTTGGATGGATGGTGAAAGGGCTAAAAGTAAAAACTGTTTAAAATAGTAGCTAAAGAAATGGATAAATGTTTGGAATAGCTAAAATGAATGAAGAATAGATAGCGAAAACAATAGTTGGATTAAAGTAATGGATTGAATAGTTAGCTAAAAGTAATAGATGAATGATGAAATAGCTGGGAAATGGTTCAAATGACAATTCTGCCGGTGGTGTTGGATAAAGGAGTTCTTAAGTTCATCTGACAGGGCTGTGGGGGTACGACCACTGGACTAAGAGATGTGCAGGCTGACTGACCAACATCTGCTTCACACTGAGGGAGGTGGCCTCTTGCTTGTTTTGTTCGTCTTTAACAGTATTTCTCTGTTCGTTTCAGTGTGTGTTTTACCCTCCATGATGGAGATGTGCACAGCTCTCCGCCGGGTCCGGGGTACGCTGGTCAAACGAGGGCCGTGGGTGATGGACGGACAGCTCCTACTGGGCACCATGCCAGCCCTGGACAAAACACACACACACACACACACACACACACACACACACACACACACACACATATGCACACATGACAATGAATTATGATAAAAATGCATCAATCATTTCAGCTAATTGTAGGGCTGCAGGAAATATTTTCTGTAATAAATTTAGATTTCTTTTTAAGGATTCTGACCTGTGTATCTCAGGGGGGTCTCTCTTAATTTTGGCACTTTGTTCCATCACCTCTTTTGCAACCTTTCCACTGAGAAAACAAACAAAAGAAATCTAAAAATTATTCTAAATTATGTGATTTATACAAAATGTGAGCACTAAAACAAGCACTGCATCGCCATAGGACATTATGTATGATATTTTTAGCCAAACATTCATCAACTGTAAAGTATCACAAATATGTTGTGAGCAACTCAATACCTGTATCTGAAGCGACTACCCTTGAAGAAGAGATTACTACTGGACACAGTGCGGACTTGACTCGACTTCTCCAACCTGTGAGCAAATGTAAAACATAATTTACATAATGATAAACATTATATCCTTTCTGCAGTTTTGTGTTTCAGGTGTCGTGACTCACTTGTAGAAGGCCTGATTCTCCACTCCACACTTCCACAGATGCTTACAGGCTTCAGGTGTAGGTGCAAAGTATGTCAGTATGATCTTCTTATCCTGTAACACGTCCAGTATAGCAACTCATACATAAATTATATATAAAAATCAAACTTCAACAAGAGTCCTTGTGGTGATTTTCAAGACATTTTCATCATGTCTGTCAGATTTACTGAGCTCTTGGCCACAGGACATTATGACTGATCAGTATATTAACCAACACCTTTACTTTGCTCTTTTGTCTGCTAAAACACACATTTTCGTCCTTGCATTTCTCGTCTACATCACTATTAAGGATAGATTACACTGGCTCTCCAGTGGCAGTGTCCCATGCATAAAACACGGACACAATCATTTAACTTCCTGAGCTCCACAGGCTAGAAAAGGGAAGGGTTTTAATAATGCATGCACACATACCTCCATCTGATTTGCATATATATGGAATGTCTTTGCTTCAAACTTGAGTTTGGTCACCTCCTCCCTGCGTGTGACATACAGAGATAGACATAACAAAGGACAAAGAGGGAAATGATGACAAAAGGAAACAGAAGAAGACAAAGAGAAAGAAATAACAGAACAAAGAGAGAGATAGATGGAGAAAGAAGGGAGAGGCAGAAATGGACAAAGGTGGTAAAATATTAATTGTGGTGGTAGGCTAATTAATAAGGCCAACAGTGTTTCATTACGGTGTTGAAAAGTCTCGACACATTAATTCCAGTCACAGAAAATGAAACGAATAAACTTCAAGAGATTAAAAAAAAAAAATGATTTCTACAACGACACAACTCTGACCTGTGAAAACTTCTGAGCAGCTTCACAGCTGGTTGACTCCGCTGTCTTGAAAAGGTTACTAATATCCTCTTATACGGATCACTGATTACTTTTTGTTTGTTTTTCTGATTCCTTGATATTTGGAACCTCTTTAAGGGTGTATTGTATTATTGGATTCATGTGGGATTAAGAATCTAAATTGAGAAGACAATGAAACAAATGGTTGGAACAACGGTGTTAATACTTTGGATTCAGAAGACTTGGATTGCGCCATGCAAGCTTTCAGGAGTAATTTTAGGATTTTATTTTTCCATTGCTGGCTCCTTAAACAACATGAGGCACTTCTGTTATTATATAAGGAGAATGAAGCAAAGTTGTGTTAGATCACTCACTTTGTGTTATTTCAACATTAAATCTTCAAAATTTGAACAAACAAATTACATTTACTCTCGTTACTGTAACAAAGTATTTTTTTGTGTACTTGTAGTTTACTATTTTTAATATTCTTCAAAAGCAGTAATTTTACTTTTACAGTAGCATAGCTTACTTAACTAAGCCTACATTTTTATCAAGTATTGTACTTCACTACATTTCAAGTCAAGGCATTTAATTGATTAATCACTAATTGTACAATAAAAATAGGCATTAATAAACTTGTTTAAAAATGTATTTATTGAACTAATTAATGGACTAAAGTAATTAATTATTTGATATTTTAATGGGCAATAAAAAGAAGCATTATAAAAATAATTTACAAATGAAATGTTAATCCATCAATAAATAGTTCAAATTCAAAAAGGGATTTATAAAAACACCATAAAATAGTCAATAAGTACATCATTAAAAAATACATTAATGAATTCATAAATAAATAATGGAATTTAAAAATCTATTTGAAAATGCAGTTTACAAAGAGGAATAAATAACTGGATTCACAAAATAAATTAAGAATACAGGTTTTAATCAGGCATTTAAAAGGGCAACTTGCATGCGATGCGAACATGCTAACATGCTAGTGGTGTTTCCTCTGGTGGTGACTTCTGCCTTCACTGAGGAACTTCTACCTTCAGTGAGGAACTTCTACCTTCAGCGAGGAACTTCTACCTTCAGTGAGGAACTTCGACCTTCACTGAGGAACTTCTACCTTCACTGAGGAACTTCTACTTTCACTGAGGAACTTCTACCTTCAGTGAGGAACTTCTACCTTCACTGAGGAACTTCTACCTTCAGTGAGGTGTGTGAAGAGGACTTCCCGGTGCAGTTCAAACAAGTGAGTACAACAACACACTGCTGATAAGTTAAAAAAACAGAGATATAAAACAGTTTTATATCAGTCAAAACACTTTTTTTTTTGCTTAGCAACGTTGTTGCCTGTGTAACATGTGTGTTAGTGGGTTCAGCCATTGTGGAGTTTATATTGTTTACATGTCCACGTTGTCTGCTTGGGGATGTTTTAATCTACTGCTGATTCTAAAAGAAGATTCACAAGCCATTGTGTCCATAGCTGGTTTTATTTATTGCCAATAGTTTTTGTTTAATTGTCTGGTTTTTGTCTCCTTTTCTAGTTTATTCTTGTGATGCTTCACTGAGGAAGGCTGTTGTATATTTATAATTGATAATCGGTTGTATGCACAGACTGCATAGTGACCATCTGTTGGTTTTGGACGGAAGGGGTCTTTTTCCTGCTGTTAGTTCCACTTGTGTATAAAACACTTGAATACAATATTATAGTACTCTTTCCACCTCTGCTTAAACACAACACACTTTTTTTATAGTTTGCTGGCACTTTACTTTGTACAAGCTGTTCATTAAGGGCGGATGTATGTTCATGAAAAATGTAGAGGAAGGTCCGCACACTGTAGCTCCCTTTAAGTGGATTTATTGGCACATCTTAGTTAGAGACATTTCGAGCACAAGCTCTTCTTCAGACTTAAAAGGTAAAAGCTCTGGTGATATGATAGGCAAATGATACCACCAGTGACCAAAATATCCCACATAATAATCACAGGAAATGTTACATTATATTAAGAAAAAACACATATACATAATGTACAACAATATATTAAAAAAATCATATACAAACATTTATCAGTCAATAATATAAGTGAATACCTCACAGCTCATAGGAATAACATCAAGCCCATGGCTGTCATACTTTCTATATGGCTAGAATTAAATAGAGGCGTCTCTCAAAAAATTACGGAGGGAACAACATCTATAACTGGAGTCAGTGTACACATACAGTATATATTGTTGTATATTATGTATATATGTGTTTTTCTTAATATACATGTAACATTACCTGTGATTATATGTGGGGTATTTAGGTCACTGGTGGTATCATGCGACTATCGTGACCAGAGCGTTTACCTTTTAACATGGCGTCTCTCGGCAGATTTATTACGTCTGAAGAAGAGCATCTGCTTGAAACGTCTCTAACTAAGATGTGCCAATAAATTGCACTTAAAGGGAGCTAAAGAGTGCGGACCTGCTGCTACATTTTTCATTGCTGTCTTCTACTGGTCCAGCACCGGCCTATTACGGTTTTGGATGTGCGCTACTACTTTACATTGTTTGTCGGATGTATGTTCATGGAAGTTTTTTCTATCTCATTGCTAGTTTATTTTTTTCTGCCTGCTACTACCTTTCACTGGTCCATATGGAACTTTTGGAATTTACTTTTTCTTAACACAAACAGCTACAAAGTCTTTCTCATTCACATGGGCACGTATATACATTTATGCTGTGTGCTTTAATTTAAATATGGTTATTATCTAGCATCGTGTCCAGTTTTAACTGTTCATCTGAACTCACCATTTGAGGAGGTGGACCCTCCTGTTTCCTTGCAGCACAGTGAATCCAAAAGGAGTAAAAGCCAGAAAAGCTGGGTTGCCAGACACATCCTGACAGGCACAAAAAAAACAATGTTATTGTCATTGTAGAATCAGACTTGTAAATTTCCTACATTGATAAAGGACACTTTAAGACAGTAGTATGACAAATTAATTTTATGATTGACTTCATAGTTCATCTCACATTTACTCAAAAAACATACAAAATGACTCATCAAATTGTACATTAAGCTGAGACTCAGCTCATAATTGTAGAAAAAATTAGTTTGGTAAAGACCACCTTGCATGGATGAGGGTCCACGCCGTACGTCTCCAGCATCTGAGCCTTCTGGAGGAAGTTGAGCTCTGACGTTTCAGGACTCTGACCTCTGAGAGAAAAGAGCAATAAGTCCGTTAACTGGCTTCTGTCTGTGTGTAACCTTTATTTATTTCATCATCAGTTGATTGAAAGTTTGTGCATATTTTTGTTAATTGGGGAGATGCATCTGTTTGTTCAAAACTGCTGTCAAACACGATGGAGGAAATGAGCGATAGAGGGCAGTGTAGGATCAAACCAGTGCCTGTGTCCACCTGGGTTGTAAATGCAGTGTGCGTGTGCGGTGTGTGTGTGAGAAAGACAGAGATAAAGAGAAGATCGGAGGACAATTAATTATCAACTAATGAATCAAGGGTTACATATTACAACATTATTATTATTGTTTCCCATGAGCACAGGTAGAGCTCACGTCTGCGCAGTAACAGTAGTAGTCGTAGTTTGACCTATTAAAAAAGTCCTTGGTTATTGTGTCCTAACCCATCAACCTCAAAGTCATCAACTGGAGGAGTATCAGGAGGACAAGGTTTCTGTATCTGCTCACGGTGCTGAGGTTACCGTGTGTACCTGCTGTGACACATCATGTCTGTGACCTTGGCACGCTCTGTCTGGCAACCTTTAAGGCCGAGAAGGCAAAGCAACGTTAACTGAACCTGACTGACCACTACAAATTCATATCAGTCCTCGGGCATAAAACAAACACTGCACCTATGGGAGCATAACCTAAAAAAATCCAAAGGTCGTCAGTCTTTGCCAACACCACCAATCTGATTAGCAACCAGGTAGAGCTGCGTTTGCAGCAATGAGTGGGGACTGTGACATCCCCAGATTCCCCACCTCGACCTGGCCTTCCAGCACACTGGTCATCGCCGGCTGTGTGCGGGAGCGAGAATAAGCTAAATTGTGTGAACTGTTTCCAGACTCTTTGAACTATCAACACCACCAAGGGGAACAAATCCAAATTCACCAAACCATTAACTGTTGCACGATCACTGGCTCCTGACCACTGAGGCAGGGCCCCCCAAAAACTGGCGGGTTGTAGGGAGCACCCTGCAGGCCCAATACTGTAGTCTGGAGGATGCTGCAGAGCAGACTGGTGCTTTCAATAGCCAGGCGTGTGTAGCAGTCAGAGTCCGTACTGAACCTGTACATGATCATTTCAGTGCCCTGTTTTGAAGAGGTGGGTAGGCAGGTCTATAAAGCCTATGTGAGGGCAAAGCCTGTAAAACAACATAGCAACACAAACCTAATGAACAGTAGAGTGAATACTCAGCGCATTAAGTAGCTATGACATTTCAAACCTATAGCTCTGCATACCTTATCAGATTATTTACTTGCAGATGTGTTCTGAATGTGAGATTTTACTGGTTGTGAGGAGTTACATATAATCAGTCTATTGTTTTGTTGTGATTTATAACCTGTATGTGATACTTTTAAGGTGGTCTTTGCAAAGTATTCCATCTCAATATACGGTATGCTCCTCTTCATCATAACTTTTGATTCAGGACTTTCCATCCCACTATAATTGGAAAGTTTGGGATACACTACAACTCAAGTTAATATCCATAAAGAGAGTTAAAGGTTCTCTTTATGATATTCAGAGCATTAATATAAAGCAGCAAACATTTATTTGCAATGTAAAGATATAGAGGAGTAATGTCTACCTGAGCAGAGAATGAAGTCACTCCCTCGGTGTGTTGTAATCTGAGTTTCTCTGTGCTTTGTTGACATCGCCAGACCGGCTCTGCGTGCTTTTAGTGCATGTTTGTGCATGTGAGCGTGCCCCACTGGCCGCTCATGGCCACCGCGCCGCACTGCGCTCATACGGCGGTTACAGCTGATGCGTAGCGCCCACCCTCAGGTTCCCCTCAGGTAAATATTGTTAACTTTGTCAGCACTGTTGCTGTCATTTGCACTGTTAGCTGTTACCGATAGCTGCGAGCCACTGGCTCAGAGGCCACTTTTTGGTAAAAACCATCACAGCAGTCATTCATTTTAGTTTCCCATGACTGACCTATGCATTTAAGATGCACTAAGGGTTCAGTGTGTAGCACCAACAGTTAGGTGTGCTTCCGTGATGCACTGCACTGTGGCTGCTATGGAAGTGAAGGAGTACACACAGGTACACAGGGACATGGACAAGTGTCACCTTACATCAGCTCAGTCTTGTGGATGTCAGCAATTCGCCGCTCCAACTTCTCGGAGTGCTTGGGGAAGAACTGGAACTTGGAGCTGTAGCCCTCTGGGTGTTTCCCGGGGTCGTGGTCGCCTATTTCAGCTGGAAAATGGGCAAAAAAGACACAGCAACAATATGTGAACATAATATATGATGCATACCTAACAAGTGTTGAAATATTTTCTGCAAAGAGCAAATGGTGACGGTGGGCAGAGGACTCAGTAACAGCAATCATGAAGCTTATATTTTTGTTTCAAACATTTTTTCATATGAAAAGGTATTTCAGTAATTTCTTATAATCAAAGCAAATAAAAATGTGATATTTGTATTTAATTACTCTACCAAGGACGTGTTGCCACTTTAATCTTTTTTTATGTGGTTGTCAAAACAGAGTTAGTACTGTGCTGGGGTGCATGGTGTTCAAAGATAATGCCTCAGGAAAAATCCCACAATATAAATGTGTACACAAAGCAAAGACTGAGATAAATGTCAAGGTTTTGAATTTGAATACACCTGTGTGCACAAAAAGAGCATACACAAAACTATTTCACCTTAAAAAGAACTCTCTCCAAATTGTTAGCCTTGAGTCCATGCAGAAGGTATTACTGTGGCATGTCTGTACCATCACAAATACCTGCCAGTGTTCTCTGCATCGCTGTAGCCAGCTTCAGCAGCCTGGATTTACAAACCCCTGACATCCGTTTACAGATGGTGGAGGAACTACACGGACAGTTCGGCTACTTGTCTGCTCTCTGGGGAGCTCTGGCAGCCATTACTGTTGAAAACGGCTTCTTAGACTGCCAAGAAATTCCAGTTTATATGTGTTACAGACATTATGGATTCACATTCTCTGTCACATGTTGACAGTGCCGGAGAGTGCTTATATAAGCCAGAGACACCTGGTGAAGAAATACTTTACAGAAAGGGAAACTGCAGACCGCCACGGCAAAGCGATAAATACCGGGTTTTTCACCAAATGATCTTATGGTGTAAATAAATAGATGAATCAGTAGATGTAATCCTGCATAGATAGTAGAGCTGGGACATAACACCTATCTCCCGATTTGATACTATCACAATACTTGGGTGCCGATTCGATATGTATTGCGATTCTACGAGTATTGCGATTCAATATTACGATTTACTGCTTTAACACTAGACCATGGGAAAGAGTTTAATCATAAACTTTGGAAAATATCTAAATTAAAACAGTAACAATGTTTGATTTTCAGCATTTATGTAGTCAGAGATGTCCTGAGGTCAAATATATCAGTCATTGTCAGGCATTATTTATTAAATTTTTTCCAGCAACCCAAAAATCAAAGAATAAAGACATATCCCATATGTTAAAGACATATAATGTTTTATACTTCTGGTAAATACAGTATAATCCAATCAATTGTATAATTTCCATATATGTATTTTCTATATACAATTCCCTTTGTTAACATCTTATTTTGAAAACCGGACGTAGTCACACGTGTATACTTCCGTTAACTTCGCCAAGTCCGTCTCTAGCTCTCCTGTCAGCTCCCTCCTCTTTATACATCCATGGTCAGCTCCATCAGGGCCGTTTGAATGCATTTAACACAAATTTCAGTATATTGGTGCTCTACAGTTGTAGCGTCGGCGGATTTGACCATGGAGATGAGAGTGACGGCCGGCTTGACCGCATGTTACAGCAATACGATAACGTTGCCTGTCCATGACAGAGTCAGCATGCAGCTTTAGCCATGATGTCTAGCTCTGCTTTTCCTGCAATGTGTGAAACCCAAAGTGTTTCCATACTTTACTGTATGTGTAGTGTTTTATCACTTTGGATTTAATATGTGAGGGTGCAGGTGGTATCCACATGGACCCTCCCCCATTTTCTACTTTTTCGTTTTGGCTTGCTTCGACCGACCGCTGTCTGTTTTGGTTGAAGGATACAGAACGGATATGACGTCACGTTACTCAGACTACAACAATAAAAGCGCTAACTTCCTTCTACCTCCGCATAGACTCAAATGAAGCAAATATATATATATATATATATATATATATATATATATTTGTATATATATATATATATATATATATATATGTTCCCACCCCTAATAGATCGGTATAACAAGCAAGCCAATATCAGCAAATGTCTTCTAATATATTGCCGCATTGTCTTGTGGTGTTCAGGGCTACACAGAGACACCCAGGAACATTTAGATTCAGGGATCGGCTGAGAAAAGGTTGGATGGAAAGCTGGTTGGCACGGTGCTCGACAGAGAAACCGTTCCTTAATGCGTCTCTGCTCTCTGCATGTTGATGAGCCTGACACCCAAAGGAGCCCGTCAAATGGAAACCTGGCACCTTCCAAAATGATCAACTTTTTATTTTACAAAACTGTCAGGTTTCCTCAATGGGAAAATTACCGATTTTTTCATTAAATCCCTTGAATATTTTGTGTCTGAGCTTTTTCTGGTGCTCAATTCAAAGTAAAAACAACAAATTCAGATTCTTAATCAAACAAAATGAGAGCAGTGTGAGCCTTTAACCTCTGAACACGCCCTGCTTGCACATTTGCACACACCCCCACACAGTAAAGAACACATATGGCAGAATGTGAGCACAGCTGGCAAGTGTTCATTAACTAGCCAGGGTCATATGGAAATCAAACAGTAGGTCACAAACATCATGAATAATATATGTTATGTGTGGTAGACACACATCTGTCAGAGGAAATACTGTAATTTGTTTAAAGTTGTAGTTTGGGGTTGTGATTCCGACATGAGGACTACGACTGTGGAAGCTGAGGGTAGTAGTTGAGATTAAATCACGCAATTTCCCATCAAAACAATGTGTGAGATATAATATTTAATTGTCTCACAGTGCTTGGCTTCCTGATCAAAGTTGCAATCTCTGCCTAGTGTGTGAGGACATTTGTGCTTGTTTGAGAGTTCCTTATTTTGTCGTACCTTGTAAAATGTAGGCAGCCAACAGAGCAGCATCTGATGTCTTGCACAGGAGGCGACCGTGGTAGAGATCCCTCTTAACCTGCAGGAAGACGAGATATCTGTGGAGTGGAACACAGAGAAACTGATTTGGGTCATTATTTAGATAAGATCAATACATCGACATTCCTTTTCTTGTAAATGCACGTAGTGGAGGTTTACAATTTAAAAGGCTGCAGGCGTGTCCAAGAGTTTTGTTGGAAGAAGAAATCTTGAGAATACTAAGTAAATGAAGACCTCAGGTCGACTACTGTGAAATTTATGTTGTGTAAAATAACTATTTGCTATGTAAAGAAATAGAGGAGTAATGTCTAATCCGAGCTTCTCCTCGCTTTGTTGACATAGCCGGGCCGGCCGCGTACTCCTTTCAGTGCCGCTGATAACACCGTTCCGACCTATGGCGCCATTGTGTAAGCGTAGCACCCACCCTCCGGTTCCCCCTCGTGTTAACACTTTTAGCTCTGTTAGCACTGTTGCAGTTGTTTTCACTGTTAGCTCTGTTAGCACCGTTAGCTGGGAGTCGCCTGGCTCGCCATGTTTAGAGCTGTGCGGAGACAATAGAAATTCTCCCAATCTCGCATTTAGCACCTTTAATGCGTGCTTCCATATGTGTTTGTGTACCTGATGCTGAACCTGCAACCAATGAGTAATAGTTCAAGATACTGTTCTTAAAAACAAAGCGAATGATATATTGATAGTTTATGAGGCAGGTCCTCTGTGTTTACTAGTCTCCTTTAGATGGGATGTCTGTGGTTATTAGTAGCTCTACACAGTGGAATGTAAAATAAATGTAGCTAGACTAAACTCCATTACTCTAAGGCCCTTTCACAGACCATTTATAATTAATCTATAATTACAATTTAGAAAAGAAAAAATGAATGTATGATTGGCAATTCAAAGCTTTCTATTAGAACATCAGACACCTCGAGGCAGAACTCCAGCTAAAGCATAATCATTTTGTGAATTGACAATGATCTAAAATATGATTGCTGGTCTGCACTGAAGTCCAGTGGGAGCAACTCAATCTTCTGGTCTCGTCCACAACATCCACAGATTACTCATATGTGGATTTTCCCGCTCTCCCGGCTACTCTCCAAGCAGCAGAGCAATAAAGAAATAGTATAGCAGTACTAAGCATAGCTATGAGAAATGTCACAGCACAGTTGGGGGTATAATGAGCCCTTTTTTTACATCCGGCCACCACCTTGTTGTGAAAGTATATACAGTATAAAGATATTTAAAAGCAACATGCAAATCTATGCAAAATGTTGCTAGCTTTCATCTCTATTCTTATCTACCATGTATTTGTGCGTCCGTGAGAGCTTCCAGTCAGAACGGATGGCGGAGCTGTCTCTTGCCGGCGCTCCAGCTCAATCAATTGCGAATAAGAGATTTCACTGCGTGGCAACCAGTCGGGGGATGTGATTTACAGGGATCTGTGCGCTCGGCGGCTCTCTGGCTCACTCCTCACTCCTCATAGCAGTTTGTTCAGCTGTCAAGGATGCCACACACAGCACAGTAGTGGTGAGGAGCTTCATGACACTGCAGCTTACTGTATAAAATAAGGGAATACTCAAATCCCTCTGCACACAGACTCACAGCTGAGCTCTGGATGTTTCTTTTGCGCTGCATCACTTATTGCATGAACAAAATTAAGATTGAAAGTATTGTAGTTCAGATGACCTAAGATTGTCACTCAATAACGAAGAAGAAAACACATTTTCATTCTTAACTTTCTCATGAAAATCTATCATAAAGAAGTATGTACTGAGAGGATTCTCAGTTCAGACAAAAGCAAATATTGTTCTTTAAGCTGCGCTGCTCTTATCCATTTTTTTAATTATCTAAAAGCTGCAGAGGTACAAAATGATAGCAGTAAAATATAAGAATACTTTTGATGTGATTTTATGAGACAAGGAAATTAATAGAAAGGCAGAAGATAAAAAAAAAACATCCCCTTTGGTTCAATAAAATCAGTCTTTATGTGCTGTGGAGTTAGATTTTTAATGCTACTGTTTTGAGGTTCGCTTTGTGTCAGCATTTTCACTTTGGGGTTATGACTCCCCAAAATAGAGTTGTATGATGTAATTGTCCCCAGTTGAGTGTAAGAAGATTAATAGGCCACCTGTGGAGGAAATTTAGTTTTAAAATAGACATCACATTTTCCACATTAGTTTTGATAGCACCAGAGAGTGGTAAAACAAACCCAACAGGTAGCTGCTATGAATAACCAGAGCTGTATAACCAGAGGAAAAACAATATCAGAAGGGTTTCTAAAGAATATGTTGATGTTATCACACATTTGATTCAGAAAACTGTGTGCTTACTCAGCCCCATAGAAAAATACTGGTGCCCGTTTCTATGATTTGCAACATGAGATCATTTCCTCCTCTGTTCATTTTGACACATTTCACTAATCAAAACTAGAATTACCACATTGCGGTTGTATGCCTCCACCAACCTGTCAAGTTGCAGTTTACATCCATGTCCGTCCAAAATGTCATCACTACATCATTTTATCCTACTAGACATTTGTGAGAAATTGTCATAATTACCATATGAATTCTTGAGTTATGGCCAAAAACGTGTTTTGTGAGGTCACAGTGACCTTGACCTTTGACAACTAAAATCGAATTAGGTCATCCTTGAGTCCAAGTGGACGTTTGTGCCAAATTTTAAGAAATTCCCTCCTGGTGTTCACAAGAATGCACTGGACATACATACGTACAGATGTATGGATGTCGTATGGACGGACGGACAACCCGAAAACATAATGCTTCTGGCCATGGCTATCGCCGGCACGCAAATACTATACTTGTGACCCATCCATGAGTATATGAGAGCCCTCTAGGACTTGCTAATCTAGTCTGATAACTGCCTCAATTAATGTCACTTGAGTGGGAGAGAGAGAGAGTGATTGTCAGACGTCCATCCATCCCTCAACCCCACCATCCCCACCTGCAGCCCATCAGGCTATGTTGAAATCTTACCTGGTGATTTCCTCTTTTAGGGCAGCGGGGTCAGGAGGGTAAAACTTGACACGCAAACACATGGTGAATGGAGGCTGGGCTGAGGAAGAAAGACGGGCATTTAAAATGTATTGTCATGTTTCTAATGTGGCTGGCATGATTGGTGTGTTCTTCTTTTTCTTTTTTGCATTATATATTTAGCACATTTTTCTGGAAGGTTTATTATTCACCCAACTAATCAGGCATGTTAAATTAAATACTTACATTTGATTTGTTTGGCAATCGACTTTGTAAACTCCAGCCAATGCTGAAAGGGAAAGAAAGAGAGGTGAAGGCAGTGAATCTTTGGCTGCTAAACTGTCAGTCTGAAGTCTGATTGCTCAGCAGCTGAGCACGATGAGCTGGAGGGCACAGTAGAATTACTCCTGGCCTTCTGTTTGTTTAGACCCCCTCCAACACCGTCTTCACGCAGAGAGGAGATGAAGGAAAGCTGATAATCAGAAGGCTGCTGTTCTCTGTCAGAGTGCTAAACATCACAAGGCCAACTGGCTCTAATCAGTGAGATAATGACACCATGATGGCGCACTGCGCTCACAATACAGTGAAACACAATAATGCCGTCAGCTTTTAATTATTAACTTTTTTAGCAACACCTGTTCACATTTTCTTAACAGAATCTGCAGATTAAAGCCTTGAAAGCATTTGTAATGTGTTAATTTCTGTGGTTGATGTTCATCTCAGTTGAAGGGTTGGCCTTTTGCCAGCTTGCATGATTGACCTGCAGGCCGACCTACCTGTCCTGCTGAATGTGAAAGTTTGAGGAAATATGAAGCACCGCCCACCAGCCAGGTCACACTTTCTCACTTTACAGCTAAAAAGTACACCACAAGATGTTTCTGAAAACATTTGAGGCCAGAAATAGGCATTACAGTAACAGAATATTGATTCATATTTGATCAGCGCGGCCTAGTTTGACCGCTTGATCGGAGCTCGCGAGTGATTGACAGCTGCCTCCGTTGAATGAACAGCCAATAGGAACGCTCTCTCTCTTTGAAATGACCTTTGATTGGCCAAAGTCTCCCGTCACGGCTCTACCTGGTGATCTACCAGCCCGGTCGCACTAAATGGCATAGGAATGTCACGGTAATCGCATGTCATGCGTGCAATAACAATGTCGTTCTTGCATTTGGCGTGTCATTTGTACGCCATGTAGGCTGTACTGACTGCAATGTAAATGCATCCTCGTAAATATGCTCCACTCAGAGCTGGTGACATAGAATAAAAAGTGAGAAAGCAGGCTGCTTATGGTTGGCGAGAGGGGAGGAACAAACACAGGACTTTCAACCAGGAGAGCAGCGTTCAAGGCCGGTCCCAAAGTGTTGTTGAGTTATTTGAAGTGACATTTGTGATGTGTTTTTTAATGATGTTTGTGACGTGTTTTCCGTACTTCTGTTACATTGTTTCCGTATATATTTTACTTAGTTTCATACTTATTTTTAAGCCCAACCATGATGTTTTTCCTAAACTGAACTAAGTGGTTCTGTTGCCTCAACCTAACTGCAGCTGTTACCGTAGTTTTGTTGCGTGTCGCACAAATGAAGCTAAAAGGCTATAATGCATTTTCATGACACGCAAAATGTCCTTGTAATGTCATACTCTTTATACGCCTTACCGTGAGATCGGTTTGGTGTTTCCTATGACCTTTTTAAGATTTACACATGAAGAGTGTTATCATCCTCAAAATCGAGTCTAACCTTTTAAACACAGCGCTGTATTATTACCTTTGACTCTGTGAACTTGGGTGCACAAATTATATGTTCATTCAAAAAAACACATTGTTTAGTTTGTGTGAATTGGTTTTTAATTCAAGGGGACAAATTACTTTAAATCGTTACAGATATTTCAGATGAAAGAATGAGAGAAACAAATGAGAAGAGAGGAACAGAGAACGGAAATGAAAGAAAGGAAGAAAGAAAGATTGGGAGATGACAGAGCGAAAGAGACCAAATCATGAGTCACGGTGTCGCACATTCAACTGAGTTAAATCCATATTATTAAAAAATGAATCCTTACCCTCTGCTTGTCTGGGTCAACATATCTAATGCCAAAGTAGTCTTTTTCCAGCAGGTTGAGATGATGGCAGATGAGGTCGAACAGGTACTGTCCCTTGGCATCCCGCTGAAAGAGAAATAATAAGAGAAAGTTCATACAATGTACTTGCTATTAAGGGACATTAAAGAGAGAAGGGAAGAGAAATCATATAAAACAATAACTTCATTTCACAGCCTCCAAATATTTGCATACTCACAGACACAGTTAATGAACCCCCAGCAGATCCATAGTGCACATGACCTGTTACTGTATGTACGCGCTGCCCAGAGCTTTAAGTAACATCACACATTATAAAACGAAGAAGACATTTTGAAAATATATTTATAGTGTCACATCAATATGATCAGTAGGTCCATTTTTTGGAGCCTTGAAGAAGTCAAAACGGCCACCAGAAAGTGTTTTAATATTTCATCACCCTCAGGGGAGATGTATGAGGTCTATCAAATATTCATATTAAGGCAGCAGCCACCTGTGAAAGCTTTGAGAGATTTCTGCTGCAGAAAAAGACCCAGAAAAGCAGCGAGACAAGGTGTGGGTAAAGGAAAGGCAGGCATAAAAGGAGTGGAAGCCATTGTCATGCAATGCAGTGAGAAAACCTCACCCTTCCAATTATATGAATACTTCTTGTTTTTCAAAAAATAAGCTGTTCGGCTAACCAAATTCAGATATGCTGTATAGTCTTGATCAGATGTGACGCTAATGAGTAGGAGAAGAAACAGGCCTGTGTGAGCAGGGCCCTTGCATAAAGCTGCGTTTGCACCAAAAAACTCATTAAAAACACATTTTAATTAACTAATTATTTAGCTATAACTGCAACAATAAGGTTCATGCAAACAAGGCTGCCACTGAATGCATAACAAAACATGAGCCATTGGAGCTTTACCAATGCATTGCTAAATTCAACTATGGAGCCAGAACTGTGTCGAACAGGGTCCAACGCATACTGTTCAGATGAATAAGGGGATGAGGGTGCAACATATTAAAGAAATAGGTCGCTCGATAATGACATTCCAGCAAATATCATCAACATCATTTCATTGGAAGCAAAGGTAAAGATGTGATGGTAAATTAAGATCAGTGGGCAACTCAGGGGTCTGAAAAAGTGCCTTAAACCTGCATTCTCTCTAATAGCCAGCAGGGGGCGACTCCTCTGGTTGCAAAAAGAAGTCTGATTGTATAGAAGTCTATGAGAAAATAACTTCAGAGCGTGTTTAAAGTTATATTGACATGCAAACATCCCACGTTTATCTGACATTCCCAACCATTTTACACATACAGTATCTCTCCTACAGTCTAGGCATACATGTGTAGAAACTAGCATTACTGATATCGACACAGACGCAATAGATTTCTCCAACCGTATGTTCAGTGTAAATAAAGGCTATAGCTTTCCTTCCTTCAGTTGCAAAGGACACTGTAAAATATCCTACAGTGCCCTTTAGAGGAGACACTGCATTCACATAAGTGACACACAGAACTGCATAGTCAGAGAAAGCCAAAGGCGGATATATGAGAACGGAAGGGGAAAAAGAGAAGAGAAAGACAAAACCAAATGAAGAGAGAGAGAAAACAGAGGAGGGAGAAAGAGAGAGAGAGAGAGAGAGAGAGAGCAAGCCAGGCCAGTTGACACTGATGAATCTGTCTCAATGCCACAGCACAGCAACCAGAAAGAGAGGACAAGGAGGATAAATGCATTGAAGGATTCATGTATGAGCCATTTTCAATCCCTGTTGAGACTGATTTAAGACGATGTGAGAATCTTTATGATGAAGCCGGTTCACACTTCTGTTTCATTCAATATCAGATCAAATGGCAGAACTAACACCCCTCAGGTCGCATCTGGCTTAACATTGTCAGGGCACTGAGTTTAGAGTTAATGCCCCTCTTTGGATTGGGTTAAACCTGCGCTGCTATTGTCAAAGTCAAGCTGCACTTATTGTAATTCATCCAATAAACATGCATCTTTCAACAAGGAGAGTAAGTTACGCTAGTGACATTTGTGAGGTGTTGTTTAGTTACGCTTGTGACGTGTTTTCTATAGTTAGGTTACATTGTTTCTGTACACGTTTTACTTAGTTTATGTACTATTTTAAGCCCAACCATGATGGTTTTCCTAAACCTAACTGTGGACGTTACCATAGTTTTGTTGCGTGGCGTACAAATGGCACGTGAAAAGCCTGAAATGCGTCCTCATGACACGCGGAATGTCATTGTAATGTCGTGCTATTTGTATGCCTTCCCATGAGATCGGGTTGATGCATGATGTAAGTCAAACCATGCCAAAGCACAACCCAACCTAAACCTATCATGTCCACTTGTGTCAAGATATGCACTTGCCAGACCTTTTCCCATGATGCACCGGGCTGACCCTCCATCTCCTCTGTCAGTGTGTCTGTATGTCACTGTCACCACACACACCCTGACTCACCAGGACAGGCCTGCTGACTGGCCCAGCAGCAAAAATAGAAACACACACATCGATGTGCCGCCTCACGCACACGAGGAGCCTCCCATCCTTCTTGCTCTATTATGAATGTCTTTGGTACACCTGTGAAACCTCTAGCTCCACAACATTTTCAGAGCTTGTACCTCCCACTTCCTCCATCTGCTATGCACTGTAGTGAAAACTACAGCGCAGCCCAAAAAAAGCCTTCCCAATTAATCATGATGTTACTGCCTGTTTCCTTCTGTGTGTGTGTGTGTGTGTGTGAGAGAGGTTACAGATGATCTACGTCCAAGTTAGTAGTCATGAAACAACAACAGAGAGACAGAGCGATTCATCTCAGTCCAACACTTCTGCAAATAAATGAATAGGAGATGAATGAAGAACTCTAAACCATCTGGCAAAAATCTCACTCACAAAAACTAGTGTGAGCACACACACTTTCTACGACGGATTCATCAGCTGTTACAACAGATTTGAAATGGTACGACTTAATAAAGAGCTTCTGATCTGGAGTCTTCTATTGTGCATTACAATGAGTGCAGCGCAGGTAATCCTATTGTCCCTGGTAATTTACCTGACTCTGCACTCTGATGCGGTTTGTAACGATGAGATCGAACTCTAACGTTGCTCCGTGCTCATTGTCTGGCTCGACTAAACCGCGCTAGAATAAAGCAGCAGGAGTCCCTCTTGCCCATAGGCAGCTGACCAAACACTTCTAATGTATACGCAGTGTTGTGTTGCATACTGATGAGACACATTGAACTTCAGTGAGCTGACCGGGGCTCCGCTGGGACACAAAGGCCGGCTCCGAGGCAGAAACATTATCGATCCGAAGTTAAGTGTTCTTCAACATCCTTATGAGATTTAAACCGAGAGCCAAGCTGCAATACACTGGTGACTGCAGAGGGGAAATACTATATGTTGCCAGTTAAGGCTCTGTTTTATTGTTTTGGAGTAGATAAACTGCACATCTTTTATGTGGTTTGTGGCTCATATGATTCCAGTGTGGGAATTGCTTCTCTCACAGTTTTCTCTCTTTTAGGTTTTTATTGCTGTGGGGGAAATAATTAGATCCGTGCTATCCTAGGATTAAAACCCTTTTATTGCCAAAACATCAGGGAGACGGGAAATAAAATAACCTGCTATTGAGATAAATGGCTCTACAGTTAGAACTTATAGAATAGGCTTTGTACAGGAAGTGATTCATTTTATACTCAACACAAGGACTTAACGCTGTAGAATGCATTGTGAACAAATTCTTTATGATGCAAATCTGCAACGTATCCTCATGTACAACGGTTCGTATGATATCTTTCGAAAAGTTATTCCTCATTTTTCTTGCATTCTCCTACAAATATCCAGCAACATGTGACGCATGTGTCAATTTAATTAAGGCCAAGGGCCTGAGGTAATAATTAATGCTGAATATGAATAATGAATAATGTTGTGGGTAGGGATGTGACGGTGAGGAAATTTTCCCACCGGTTAGTAAACTTGTGTCAACACAGGTGCTACTGATTACACCGGACATTTTACAAGAAAACATGACGCTCAATATGTGTAGCGCGGTTACTCTGATGTTTAACGTCGGGTGGCTGTGTGTCTGGTCTCTCCAGTCCAGCTTTCGCTACAGGCTTCCACCCGGCGCTGCTCCGCTGCGCACACCGGCTCTGACCGCTCCGTCCTCCGCACAGCGATTACCTCTTTAACGTCATGGTTCCCTTATAGCATTGGGTTTATATCTGAAATATTGCCAAATAGGCTCTTTTGTTTTCGCTTTGACACCAAATCCTCTGCCATCGTCTTGTCTTATCGGTCAACAATCTCTCATCCTGTGTGTGAAATCTGACTCCTGCTACTCTGAAAGTCTCCATATGGAGCAGACACTTCCACTTTGACTTTGTAGTGTCCGTTATCCAACTTTGTATTTTCAACACGGCGCTGACACGCCAAAATGAACTAAATGGGTTTTATTTCTGTAAAGAAAAAGCGAAACGACGGTGGGGGCGGTGGGTACGTAATGTAATCGGTGTATGCCCGACCACCCTGTAGCAACGGTAACACCGACTACTTCAGCAAGCCTAGTTGTGGAATTATTCCTTATTTCATGGGCTATTTTGGGATTTATCCATTATTATCACATAAAACAACAAAGCATTCGAATACTGATTTGGAGGCTGATTACCATGGCAACGGTCGAAGCATCGAAGCATTCCGGTCAGCCCTAGGTAAAATAACTCCTGGAGTGGCGTAACTTAAGTACGGAAATGACAAATAAATCAACATTGACTTCTGGCTTCACACGGGGTACAAACGCCGCTCTCCTGGGCGAAAGTCTGGTGTTTTTTGACCAACCCATCCACCCCGACCTTCTCCCTACACAGCGTTTGTCGCTAGTATATACAAAGTGCATTACTTTTCGTAGATATAGCTACAATGACAACAGCCTGAAATCTGTAACCTGTCATAATGTAATTATCCAATCCTTCACACAGTACTGTAGGTGTATTGCATACATTTCGACATTTCAGGTGAGCAAGTGTTACATTTTAGTTATACACCTTTAAATGAGACAGGGAATCTTTTAAAAGGGGTCAAGGTTTTCATGTGACAGTGGAGTACAATGAGGCTGTGGTAATTGGGCTTTAAAAACACATTTATTGAGTTGAGTTTTAATCAGTAATGCTACATCACTTTTCAGAGTAAACAAAGCGTGGCTTATACACTGCCTACTGTCGTCTCATCACATCACGTTGCAGAGAATTGGAACTGTTAATGAGCTTAATGTCAGCCTGTTTTCCTATGGGTTCATTTGGAATTAGTCTGTACTGACAGTCGCTGGCAGATTTCAGTATTAAAAAAACCAGACAGAATAGACATTAATATCTGTTTATTTACTGCATAAAATGTACCAACTAGACTGTTTTCATGCTTCTCTACGAGTCAAAGATCAAGATGTAGATCTCTCTTGAGTCACTAAATGACTGTAGGGTTTTCATGATTCAACCGCACGTCTGAATTTTCCGTTACAGGCCAGTTGATGCCCCTCATGTAAGATTAATTATGGTTAGATCTGTGAAACTTACCCCACAACATAGTTACAGTAGTTTTGATAAATGGTGTTTCCACTCAACACCCAAACCATCTTCCCAGAGTAATTAAACCCCATTCATCACCTGCTTTCCAAACTCACCCTGAAGACAGATTCCTTAGCTGTACAGCATGTTAAGAGGATCACACTTTCAGAAAATATATGTATATATGTATGTATGTATGAGGTCAATCCGTCATAATCACCCGGGAGCCAAAGGTCTTCTTTGAGCCATACAATGATTTATATTGCGATATATTGTACGTATATCAACCAATAAAATCATGATACACATTTCTGCGATATGACCCAGTCCTACAACCTATACTGTATATCATTCAATTCAATTTCAAGATTGTGAAATGTGATGTAAATATAAAACTAAAACAAATATGTGATGCGTAAGTGATGTTATGGCACAGTGTATGTTGCGTCCGTTGACAGAAATAAGTAGCTGGGGCCATGATTGTCTTGTCAGCTCCCATGTAGTTCATGGGGAAGTCATTAAAGTCTGGTATTTGATTTCACTGATCAGGCCAAATGGCTGGCCTGGAGGCCCTGTTCTCTATGTGTTATGTATGTGTGCTTGTCTGGCGAGATCTGGCTGGCTTGGATCATAGACTGTATATACTGTATAGATGGACAACGCATCTCCACTTCCTCCCACTGTACAAAACTAAGCCAAAATATCCCGTATACGGGAGCTGCCAATTTGAGATTTTGACGTCGTTTGGAGCCAGAGCCTGCGCAGTAGTTATCAGGGGCCTGGAGCCGCGGTAGCGAGGTCCCGCCCACACACCTGCCCGAGCCAATCACAAGCCGAGCACTGCCACAGCTGGTTAGTGTGAGCCACCTAGCTGCTACGTTAGCATCAAATAACTCATTAAAATCAAACTTATCAGAAAAATTACCACTTGAACATACATCAGCATGATAAGAACTACCTAAAATGACAGAAACCATCTTTTGGAACATTGTATTTGACGTGTACTTTGACTTTTTAGTTTGGTCCATGTCCCATCCACTAACATGGTGGGGGCAGGATTTATGACTTATACTGCAGCCAGCCACCAGGGGGCAATCGAGATGATTTGGCTTCACTTTTGGGGAGCTTTCATGTCGTCCATCTTTATCTACAGTCTATGGCTTGGACGTGTTTACAGACTCACAGTAGACGGCAGGCCAAGGTCCAAATAAACGTCTGTTCAGTCTACGCTACCTGATACAGTAAGTAGGCTGTTTAGCTGAGAAGACCGTTTTAAACCATCTTGCATTTCTGAATACAACTGAAATGACGGAGCTAGACAAAATAATCTAAACACCTACTGGATATTGATTTTAATTTGTTGGTAACTTGACAACAACCACAAACATTGGTACAGAGGTGAGACAAGCTAAAGAAGGTTAGTGGGACTCAAGAGTCAGCAGACAGGTATCAGTAGGCCAGAGGTACGGCAGCTTTTGAGACTCGGGTGTGGGAGAAGTTTGAGGAGATCACAAAGACAAACTTTCAGTTGGCCTTAGAGATGCTCCTACGACTCAGGAAGAGGAGGCAGGGCTTTGACCAGAATGTATTGGTAGATGGGGCTTGTGATGGTGGTAGGGGATTGTCACAGACGGTCAAACCTCACAGTCAGAAGGAACAATACAAATTCCATCCTTTGTAGATCAGCTCTTTACTCTTGCAAGGACACTGGAGAGGTCACAAGAGTTTGCTCATCCAGTCCACACATGTTTTGTGGACTTGGTAAAGGCTTATGTCTGTATCCTTTGAGGAGTAGCTGTGGGAAAATAGGGTGGCATGGAGCCATTGGGGAAAAAAGTTGTGTCCACATAATTGGCAGTAAGTCAAATGCATTTTCAGTGGGTGTTGTATTTAAAATTTGTTTGTGATTTTGACGGACAGAATCTCAAGGTGCAGCTGAGTGTCCAGGTTGGTTATCTCAGGATTGCTGTTTTCAGCAAAGTGGGAAACAAATAGAAAGAGGGTGATCACCTCAAAGTCAAGAGACCATGCTAGTCCTCCACCTAACCTGTCTTATTTGGTTAAAAGAACTCAGGTCCCTTTGCCCAGTTAGTACGGTTCGTTTGGGCTGTCAATCGAACCCTTGTGTGGACCAAACAGCTAAACCGAGACCACCCGAAAATTTTGCGGTTTGTTTGTGGTGTGAAAGCCATTGAACCAACCACAGGATTTTATGAAGCAGATATGTGATTTTGGCATGATTTCAAAAGCTAAACTACTAATCTGCTGATCGTGAAATCTTTTCTGGAAGCAATCTTATAATTGAGCTGTATAAGGCTGTATAAGGCTATGTATATAACCTTTTTATGCAAATCAACACAAATACATGTCAGCATGGCTACTTTTCCCTGATTAGTAGGTCAAATGCTGTTAAAATTGCTATGCTTGTATCTGACTCTGTACTTTGTCAGTTCATTAAGTCCATTAACTCTCACCTACTCTCTTGGGCTTTAGCTAGTGACTGGAATAATAAAATTGTGAGTACAAGCAGCCAAAATGACCTTCCTTTGTTAGGGTGTCTTGACCTCACCCTTGAGGAGAGGGTGAGGAGCTCGTAGCAGCATTACTGCTCCTTCACACTGGAAGGAGCCAGTTGAGATGGTCCGGGCACTAGGGTACCTCCTGGATGCAACCCTGTGAATGTATTCTGGGTAAGTCCGACAAGATAGGGACCCAGGGCAAGCACAGGAGATGCTGGAGAGATATACATCCTGTTTGGTTCATGAATGCCTCAGAATCGAGTTGAAGTATGTGGCTGAGGAGGTGGACGTCTGCCACTGCAGCTCTGACTCAGTTAGGCAGTAGAAATGGATTTTAATAACTAGTTCCTGCCTATCGAAGAAAGCTGGAAAGCAGTAGACACTGAAATAGTTATTGTGGCAGCAGCAGTAGTTAAGGTGACTGCAGTTGTTGGCTTCTGCCGGTAGTAATAGTCGTAGCGATATCATTAACTAGTAGAATTTTTTTGTGCACCTGCCCATGTTTATGTATGTAATATATATCTAATGAGAAATGTGATCGTGATAAGAGTAGTAATAGTATGGGGGTGTGTGCAGCGGGCAGCCGTGATGTTAGCCACAGTGACTCATGGGTAAATGAGATTAGTGCAGGCCTGTCAGTGGGAGAGGAATGTATTAAACAAGCAAAAGCCCGTAAGTGCTTTGTGGAAGCACGCGTAGCGGTTCATCACAGCTATAATAAAAGTGATAAACGGAGAGATGGAAATAACCCAGACTGGGGCCAAATGATCACTGCGGCCCTTAGTGGAGCAGCAGCACGCCGCTCTCTGGGCCTGGACAAGCCTTGCGCCAGATTAATTATTGAGAGGGGTTCCATATCAGCTTGGGAAACACCACATCAATAAATGATGGTGTCATTTTAAACTAGAGGATGGAAATTGCAACAACTAAGCAAATGGTCCTGAAAGGTTACTGCTTCTACGGTAGCGCCTGGTAACGCCGGTGCTCGGCAGTGCTTTCTTTTAGTTTCCATCCAGCTCTGAGCTCCGGGGTAGCAGGCGATTAAGTCGACGAACGGTTTACGGTGGTCTCAAACAACGCCCGGTTCTTTATGGCTCAATTGCAGTGTTGATAGTTAGCATATCTCAGCGCCTCGCTGCATGATCTTTATGCTGATTCTTCACTGTTCTTAAAGTTGCTGCCCCCAAGGCTGCCAGCAGCAAAGCCTGTAAATGGCTTACTATAATCTTATGATATGGTAATGTGTACTTTCCATACTCTGGAGAGCAGGCACAGAAGTGAAAGACCGTAGTGGATGCTCCTGTCAGTCAGCAGCTGAACGGTTTAAGAAGATTTACACTCAACATGAGTTCCCTGACAATCTAATAGAAGCAATAAATCAGCCTACAATGCCATCAGCACATAGGTTGAGTATTATTCATTGTTATGCAGGTACACATTTGGACTTATTTCAAAGTAATGAACAGAAGGTACCAACAACCTGGTGATGAATAGCAGTACCATGCATTTAAATAACCTGGTGATGTGCACTACAGGCTAAAGAAGGTTTCATTGGGTCTCTATCAGTAATTTTATAAATTCTCTTTATTAATGTGATGCTGTTTTCTCTTACATTTTTGGCTAATTCAGTGACAACTTAGAAGGACAGTTTGTATTTCAGCCAATTAAATCTATCATTAAATTCTAGTGTTTTCAAGAACTGTGGATAAAACCCTACTCACTGGTTATTTTCTGAGGATGACTCATACTACTGCTTATAGATTAGACTCCCTCCTCTCCATGCAAGTTCCAAATACTGTGAGATTGGATCTTTATTTGGCTGCACAGCCATTACTTTACATTTGGCTGCATGCTGGTGATTCATTCTAGCCGCACAGCACGGTGGCACGTATTTAAATTGCTCAGGCTATATTACTTGTTCCCGGATTTAACCTCAACATAACTCAGGAAACAACTGTGAAATTGAGAATGTCTGAATGTTCCTGGGCTTTCACACATGTAATTGCTTAAACATTTTATTTTAAGTATTTTGACTCTTCTTGAGCAGAATTTAAAAGTAATAAAACATTTTCTTTATGCTTCTGACTGCACTAATTGCAGTCACATTGGGTGTCTGACTCCAACTTTGACAGTCAAAGCTGTGCACAAGGCTTGCAGATAATAGTTTCTAAGAAAGGAATAGTTTGACATAATGCTTTCATACACTATCTTGCTGAGAGTTCGATGAGAAGATCAATACCACTCTCATCTCTGTGCACTATAGGGGGCCAGGAGGTGATTAGCTCAGTTTAGCACACTGGAAGCAGGTGTAAACAAACAGATTGAAAAAACAAATTACAATGTGTTAATTAGTGAGCTTTAGAGGTGTTGGTAGTCATTTTTTTCTTTAGACAGAGCCAGGCTAGTTTCCTCTCCTTCAGTCTTCATGCTGTGCTCGGCTAACCTCCTTCTAGCTCCATACTTAGCACACAGACATGAGTGATATATCCTTTCATCTAATTCTTTGCAAGAAAGTGAATCTTTGTGTTTACCAACAGGTTGAACTATTACTTTAAATTAGGTCAATTGATTGAAATATTTAATCGCGCGATTGTCCTTGGTTAATTGCGACTAATCGCATATTAATCTCACATTTTTTTTCTGTTCAAAATTAACCTTAAAGGGAGATTTGTCAAGTATTTAATACTCTTATCTACATGGGAGTGAGCAAATATGCTTGCTTTATGCAAATATATGTATGTATTTATTATTGGAAATCAATTAACAACACAAAACAATGACAAATATTGTGCAGAAACCCTCACAGGTACTGCATTTAGCGTAAAAAAATATTCTCATTAACATGGCAAACTCAAGCCCAACAGGCAACAACAACTGTCAGTGTGTCAGTGTGCTGACTTGACTATGACTTGCAACAAACTGAATGTGATTATCATAAAGTGGGCATGTTTGTAAAGCGGAGACTCGTGAGTACCAATAGAACCCATTTTCATTCACATATCTTGAGGTCAGAGGTCAAGGGACCCCTTTGAAAATGGCCATGCCAGTTTTTCCTCACCAAAATTTAGCGTAAGTTTGGAGCGTTATTTAACCTCCTTCGTGACAAGCTAGTATGACATGGTTGCGTTATTATTGCGTTAACTTTGACAGCCCTACTTTAAACCTTACTGTTTTCTAACATTACCATAAGATAGTTTCTGTCCCTAGCAGACTAGCGCATTGCAGAATGTAATACATCCGCGTGAAGACAGAATCTCCTTCAGAAAAACAAGTCTTAAAAAAAAAGAGCTTCTTAATGTACAATGCAATACCAACCCGAGAGACAACAACATGCTCTCAGCTTAATACACCTCTACATGGCCTTTTTATGTTCACTCTAAAAACCCTTTAGCTGCAAGATGGAAAGACAGCGATCCTCTTTAAAAGATTTTCACTGTCAGCAGGCTGCCATCTTATCGTCCTTGATCTCAACGCTGCTGGGGCTGCGTTCACAATCAGTGCTCAGTTGTGTAAATCCTTTCCTGTTTAGGTAGCAGCTCAGCTCTCCCGGGGGCTCCATTAGAGAGATGCCACGGTGGGAAAGTGGCCCTGAGAGAAGGTTACCCATAAGAGTTATAGGGGCAACCATACATAGAGTGCTCACTACTGCTTTAACACTATAACGGGTAAGGAAGGAAAAGAAAAAGGGGAGAAAAGGGGCATTGGACAGGAGAGAAAGTCATAAAATGGGGAAAAGAAGCTAAAGGAAAGGTGAATAGAAGACAGAGCAACAGTACAAAAGAAAGACATCAGTCACAAAGTGACTTGTTGTCCCAGTTGAGAAGTCTCTCAGGCTTTTCTCCAAGAAGAGGGCAGTGATGTGCATGGCATAAAAAGAAGCCAAACCACTGAGCACCTGTCCTCTCTGTCCTTCCTTTAACCCTCCAGCTCCAGGGACGGAGCAGTGCACTAGTACAATACGTCCTTGCATGCAAAGTCTTAAAGTTTTAGGTATAACAATTTTCAACCTGGATCCAGTCATATCCAACTGGCAAAGTTAGGCAGCAAGAAACAGTCTTGCAGTTGTTTACTGTCCCCGGACTCACATCAACGTCATTATGTGAACAGACGTAAAGTTGCAATGATGTACCGGCATTGCTCATGTAACTGTTGGCACATCAAAACCCTCTGACAACACGGCAATAAAGATCCAGGGCTCACTATCAAGGTATGAAAGCGAAAGTTTATGATGTGAACAAATCTTGAGCAAACAGCTACAAAAACAAACAATCAGAAGAGAGCAAGCGTCTTTCACTTCTACGTCTATGAACCGCGGCCATGAAATATGAAACAAAGTGGCAAGCAATAGAAAAAAAAGAAAAATTCAGTCCGGGGACATGTTTCAAAGTCAAGTGGGAGTGCTGCTGAATCCTCGCTCTCTGTGGAGAAAGGTAAGAGCCGCTGCCACGTCTGGCACTTATTAAACAATCTCTGCAGCAATGCACATTTTCTCTGTAGCCTCATAGTCTAACTGTAGTTATTTAAAAAAGCACACCCAGCAAGTAGAAAATGTCTTTACGGGACAAAATAATGATTTTTTTTTCAACTGGTATTTCAAACATAGGAGTATTTAAAAGTGGTAGATTTGATATTCAGATCATTAATATAGCAGCAAACAACTATTGTCTATGTAAAGATATAGAGGAGTAATGTCTACCTGAGCAGAGAATGAAGTCTCTCTCCCTCTGTGTGTGTTGTATTCCGAGTTTCTCTGTGGTTTGTTGACACTGCCGGGCTGGACGCACAAGCCTTTTAGTGCATGTGAGCGTGCCTCACTGGCTAGCTCACAGCCACCGCTCTGCACTGCTCTCATAAAGCGGTAACAGCTGATAACGCCATCCCAACTGACAGCGCCGTGGCGGAAGCATAGCACCTAGCCTGGTCTGGTCACATGACCGGAGCACAGCCAATAGGAACGCTCTCTCAATAAAATGACCTGTTATTGGTCAAAGTCTCCTGTCACGGGCTAGATTTCTTAAAGCCTGAAAACAGAGCCATGAGGAGGTGCAGAAGTCTAGTTATCTCTCAGAACACTTGAATTACAATATGCTGAAAGGTTATTATGGAATTTCTGCCCAATGATGCCAAAAATATACTGCCTACTGACACATTAAGGAATATGTTAAGACAGTTTGACTTAATCTTTTTGAATGCATGAAACACAACTTCATTGTTCTACAATACTTTGTTTCAGGTGAACATCAGTCAAGAGCAATTGTTCAGAGTTTCTTGGTGCCGAGACAGTACCTTCCATCTACTGGTTTCTGTAACAGATGCATTGTCAGCTGTATTTGAGAATGCTATTTTTACCTATACGTCCTGCTATTGTTGATCGATGCAACATGACTGGTATGACATAGACAGTTACACCAAGGACAGAACATACAGAATCAATAAAAGGGCACATCCAGGTGTATATCATAACGCAGTCTCCTCCAGCAGAGACGTTAGGTAACACCAGGTCCAGCTAAGAAGTTACACTTTCTTCTTTTTCTTGTTAGTTACATTTGAAATGTCTTATTTCATGCTATTTTAGCTTATAGCAACCAAAACAGATAATCTAACAATACATGACTTGGAGATAAATCTACACGCTGCAAAAGGAAACGTGTAATACAGGTATATCTTGAATGTTTTAGATTAATTATTTGAATTTTAATATCTGAATATTGAAATTTTATTTTGTGAATGCAGTTAAAAGGTATGAACTTAAATTTGTTTTATTACATTCATCAGTCTGCGAGCATCAAGCGCAGAAATACTATAACGGAATCAAATATATACTCTGTAGTAAAACATTTATATCATACAGTATATATCAAAATATATACGGTATAATTTCATGTATATTGCAGATCAACAGTGATGTCATTGTCAGTTAAAAAGCGGTGAAGTCGACTATGTCCTCAAGATAATACTGACTTGTGATTTTTCTCCCATTAATCTATTAGCGTCATTCTGAACTGAGCCTTTTAAGAAATGAGGAGACACTCTAAATTGGATCCACTAAACTGTGCCAAAAATGTGGAACATTGCTCCTGATCACAGGAGACGTTCTGCAAATAGAAATGTAATGTTCTCCACGCTTTCATTTATTAGTCTGAGGGTTTCTGCATGAGACCTTACTTTAGCCTTAGAGCTTAGTTAGACTATATAACTGCAATTAGGCAACTTAATTCAGCAATTCCTGTTGGCTGGAGATCCAAGACGTTTGACCAAACTTGATTTATGGTGTGGTAGGATAATATATTTTGTCATTGTATCACTGCAAACACACTCCTTTAAACCTGCTCCAATAGAAAGCTCATCACAGCGGAGCACGCTAAGGGCTCACACTCAAATAAATATCAGGTAAACAAGAAAATAACCCATCACTCATCTTCAGTTCAATTATGTTGACAGTATAATATTGTCTTGCATGCATAATGAGGGTAAACTGGTTCATCTAAGAGCCTCTGTGATTGTGACAAATGTGAGACGAGAAGTGCTCAACAAACTGATGTGAACTTTGCAACCGCAGCTTTGAGTACAAGGTTGTAACGTTCGTCGTAACTGTATCATACTTGTGTTAAAATAATATATTTATGAGTAAGTATAGCCATCAATGTTGGTGCTTGCAGAATTAATATTTGAGTGCTTATGGTCTGCACAGATGGAGTATTTTGCTGGGGAAAAAGGGGCGTCTTGTTTACCCTGCTTGCCCGTTTCCTACACCGCTTCCCAGAGAAATAGTGACTTAGAAATAGATGGATGATTCTGGCAAACATCAGGTACAACGGTGGGTGATGAATCAGCAAAATAACAGAACCAAATATTAAAGTAGAGAGAACTTTTGACGGGAGCTACATGTCAAAATGTGTAGATTAAAACTTTGGATGAGTATTAAAAAGTAATGTTACATCCAGAGAGACGGTGTAATTAAAATGTGTCAGCTTTCCTAAAATGTGTAGTTCCACTATAAACAACCCAGTGTTTCGATTTGGATGACAAGTGCTCGATAAACAAAGCTATGTTCTAGATTTAAAAAAGAGAAAAGAGTCTACAGCCACGCTAGCAGCTCTAACCTTTGCTAATTAGCACCACACACTAAGGACTCTAAGGATGATAGGAATGTAGTTTTGCAGGTATTTGGTCATAAACAAAAGATATTGGACAAATTGCCATTTTTTTACATGATGTTACAGATGAAAAGTCAGGGATCACCAAAGTTATTACAAATCATCCTGACTGTCTGAACTAAATTTCAGGGCAATCCATCCAATATTTGACAAGATATTTCACCCGAAACCACAAATGTGGTGCAGTTCTTTCTACAGTATGTATTATTAAGGACACCAACAACTTGTGCGCTTGGCTGGCCCAAGGCGGGTGGAAAAAATACACAGCAGAAAGCAATACAATGCAGAAAACGTCTGATCTTTATACCTTCAGACAAGGTCAAACTCAGTTTTAACCTCATCAAGTCTACACAAACTTGAACCAGACCAGAAGGACCATTGAGAAATATTTTACTGTAGAGTCTGACAGCTTTGTGCTCAGCAAATGACAAGCAGTTCTCCTGGAAATCACAAACCAAGAAGAACTAAAAAGAACCAATTAAAAAACAATCACAATAACTGAAGCAAAACTTTAGCTGCTGTGTAGGGCGGCGTAAATCTGAAATCTGAAGACATGTATAAAGGAGACAACTAAAAGCCTTTGCAGGGCAGTGCTGCTCACAATATTTAATAAAACATCCATTTAATCATAGAGCAGCACCAATTGGAAGTTCGGTGGTTCGATCCCGGGCCCCTCGGTCACGTGTCGATGTGTCCTTGAGCAAGATACTTAACCCCAAATTGCTCCCGAAGGCTGTTGCATCGGTGTGTGAATGTGTATTTAGATTAGATCCTGATGAGCAAAGTTGGCACCTTGCATGCCGTCAGTGTATGAATGGGTGTGAATGGGTGAAGGCTGACATGTAGTGTAAAGTGCTTTGAGTGGTCGGAAGGCTAGAAAAGCGCTATATAAATGCAAGTCCATTTACCATTTTGACCAAGACTTGTTCATTCACGCAAAGTGGCAGAAATTAGTGATTTAAGTACTGAGTGACTAAACTGAGGTAAATGCCCAGAGGTCACTTTACCCAACACCTACTCAGCTCCCTAGTCCCTATAATGGCAGCCCATTTAAGAGATTAACTCAAGGAGCACTGCTATTACATAGACGTTATTACTTGGCTGAGCAACCATTTGGCTCACCGTGAAAAGGTGAGCGATAAGACTTACTGCGAGAGATTGTGGTTGAATCAGTGAGAGAACAACCCAGTATTACACCATTTTGAAAAAGAGAGGGAAGAATATGCTACAAAAAGATTTGACATGACCACAAGACACAGCTTTAGTTTGTAAAAACACACATATTTCTCTCTGGAAAGACCTTGGCAGCACGCTATAAGCACTGCCTTAGGGCAGGACTGTAACAAAAGGCTTTGCGCTCTGACACCGCAGACAGCGGTTTGTTCTGTCAAAAGTGCTAACGGCCGATATTGTTGCCCTGACCGAGCAGACAGCAGGTCAAACGTGTTACTGATCGCGGCCCATGATAGAAGGAGGCGCCCTGCATCTGCTGCGCTTGCACCCAGACAAGGATTCGGAAGGACGCTGTTGTGTTTCAGAGCTCACACACACACACAGCAGGCACTTAGGCTCAGCTATCTTACAACCACACACATGTATACGTGCACACACACACACACACACACAAACATGCACAAGGTTTATCATTATCTCATTGCATCAAAGTACCAGATGGTGTGCACACGCAGACAGACGTGCTCTCAGACGATGTAGAGGCAACATATCAGCACACAAAAAGGTTTTTCATTATCTTCCCTCATACTCCCACCAGAATGCACCATGAGCACACTTGTGCATTGGATGAATTGGTTTATTTCCTTTGGGGACAATGTGACCGTCAGTGTGCTGTCACAACAGTCAGGATGCTGCCAGAATGGTTTTGTGAATAGAAAACTGAGCCCAGAGCAGCAGTAAAACAGATTCTCACTAGTACCCATGTGTTGATAAAGGCGAGCAGGGAAACCTGAGGAACATCAAGGTACATCTTTGACAGTAAGGGAAGAAAGGAGCACCTCAGCTGATCTTAACATCCAGGATCATACACCTAAAATAGAGCACAAAGAAAAGAGGATAGCACTTTGTCAGGCACTGTTGACTGAAGCAACTTCACGCTGAGCTGTCTGAGCCATCTTCCTTACAGTTGGGGTCATTATTGTGGGTGGATGTGTTGAGAGAAAGGGCTGAGAATGCTGCACTATGTCTTGAACCACATCCTTCTTACTACAAAAAGACAAACTGTGAATCATGTTGGTTGCCAGGATGAAAGTGTTTTTTATGTGTGTGTGTGTGTGTTTGCCTCAGTATGTAAGTATGTATGCATCTCGCAGAGGCTCTGACCTCCGCATACACTTGCTCAGCGATCATGTGATTCGCAGGAACGAAGCCAAATAAGGAAAACCGTTTCAAAGGAGCCTTATTTTTAAGCATTCTGTATTATTTTTCTTCAGTTTACTTTCCATCTTGTTCACTTAGTTTAAAGTAATTTACTCAGATCCCCTCTTGTTTAAAAATGAATCCTTACATGCCAACTATTTCCATTTACACAAATTAGCATAAACTATTCATTGTTGAGCAAAATAAATTGATATTTAATTTGCATTTCCACAGAGCTAAATGGATTATTTATATTGTTCATAATAAGGCTGAACAATTTAGAAAAAAATATCTAATTGCGATTATTTTGACTGATATTGCAATTGCGATACGATTTGCAATATTGGAGGGAATGAAAATGTTTACATCATTATTCTTATTTTCATTGAAAAACATATTAAAATGATTATGGTGTGATTTTTGCGGTAATCTGTACCAAACAAAGATGCTTTCTTTAGTCTGTAGAACATTATGTGTAGGCCAGGACATCTCTGCATCACCACAATATTTAATTTAAAATGGTATTTGACACACATTTCACCTTTGAGAAATAGCGCGCCTCCTGCGATTTGAAAATTGCAGAACACCATATTGCGATTTCGATAAAATTTCAATTAATTGTGCAGCAAATGCCTACCGAGAGTAATTTTATTATTTGCATAATTGCCCACACAATTTGCTCACAGAGAAAATAGCCACTATGAAGGCAAACCATCTCTATTTGAACACCTTTATTTACAACTGAAATGACAGATGGTCTATTCATGAGCAGCAGTTTTATACAGTAAAGTGACAATTTTCTTAATTACAGATTAGAAGACTGTCTTTGTCCAGAACGTTACATTTGACATTTATATGTAAATGCTCTCATTCATAATATTTATATGAACTCTTTATTTGTGAAAATCTAATGCTTTGTTTGGAAAGCATTTCTTTTTATAACCCTGCTCTACACACAATACTACGCTACTGTAGTTTCCATTGTTTTAACCTGCAGGCATGCACAACACTCTGCTGTATTCATCTCAGCCGTATAACCTCAGCACATGAGCAGTGATTAACCACCCACACAGGACCTTTAACACTGAATATGCACAAACGTGAAAACACAGCTTGGAAGTGTAGCGTTCAATATAAAATGCTGAACCTCATGGAGGGACTGAAATAAGAAAATGGAAAATAACTATAGTAGTAAATCATAAGAAACCCCTGCTCCTGCAGCGTGCACTGGAAAGACCAGTGCAAAGTTGCATCAGGACATTGAGGGTGTATCCAAGCACACGTGGTATTTTCATTCATATACTCACCGCACCAGAAGGGTTTGTTTAATGGAAAATAAATAAATCAATGTGTGTAATGATTAATCCAGTCACAGTGGCTCTTGACAAAGTGCAGACTGTAAGAAAGGCAATATGGGAAAACACCACAAACATTCTCTTAACCCCGCTAGCACCGCTTGCTAATGCCGCTTGCACTGTTTGGATGTTTGGGAATGAGGTGCGCTAAGACGGAAATGGTGAAACAGACGTGCCATGGTAATTTCAAAATAAAAGTGTATCTTAAAGATGATGTATATGTATCAATGTTTTCATTTATGCATCGATGATATTGGATCGTTGATCATTGAATCGATCCATCGATCCAGAGCGATGGATTCCTTAGTATACAGTAGAGCTGAACAGCTGAAGGCAGATGAGCAAAGAGAAGTTTTAAATTCTGAAGACAGTATGATGATCGCCTCTGATCTGGCTGTTTCAATGTAAACAGCAGAAATGATAACAGGACAGCTGACTTTCTACTTTCTCTACAACTAGACAGTGAGTGTGTATAAGAAAAGCAGTCTTCCTGATTGAAATTTGGATATTTCTACAACAGCCCTTAACAAGTCCCATCACAACTGAGCTGGGAACTGGAGGAGTTTTTTGGAAACTTTATTTCAAAGTTGAAATCTATTAGAGACAAGGGGAAAGCTCCTGTTGTCAAAGCGGGTGTCTGCAGGATAAAAAAGCACTAGAGGCTCTCTTTCCTCCCGCTGAGCTGTTATCCACATCTCCAACCTCCAACCTCCAGTCTCTAAAGTCTGCTCCGTCTGCTGAAGGGCAGAGCTCTGAAAGTATAACCTCTTCAACCAGGCTATTGGAGTTTTTCAAATGATCTATTTTAAGATGAAACATGTACTTTCTTCTCTGGATTTCTATCCATCATTGTCTATTTGAACAACACACAAACACTGTCAGGTGTTTCCTCTGGTTTCTGAAGTATTTAACAGTGGGAACTGATGATGCATGAAGGGAAGAAGAGCACACAAATGACAGTGAGAGAAGAAGCCGTGTCTCTGATTCAAAGTAATGGCATAAACACAGACAGCAGGGTCAGTGCATAGCAACCACATGGGAAGGCATATAAATAGCACGACATTACAAGGCCATTCCCCGTGTCATGAGGACGCATTTTATGCTTTTTGCATGTCATCTGTACGCCACACAGCAAAACTACGGTAATGTCTGCTGTTAGATTTAGGAAACAAAACACTTAGTTAGGTTTGGGAAAAACATGCTAGGCCTTAAAATAATTAAACTAAGTAAAATACGTACAGTAACAACGTAACATGAGTACAGAAAACACATCACAAAAGTCACTAAAAAACACGTGACAAACGTCACTAGCGTAACTTCCAAACATGAATCCATCCACCTCACCTCCGGCCCATCATAGGCAGTCTTTCTAATTTTTTACTCTACGTCACTAGCTCTGAGCGTAGCACATTTAAGCAGATGTGTTTACATTGCAGTCACAGACTACATGGCGTGCAAATGACACGCCCAAAGCAAGAAAGGCGTTCTTATTGCACACTTAATGCCTTGTGCATTATCGTGTCATTCATACGCCTTTTCGTGCGAACGGGCTGGCGCATACAGAGCACTGGAGGATGGAGAAGTATATTGCTTCTGCCTAACATGTTCTAACTGAAGACTAGAGAAAAAAGTCATTTTATTTACTTTAGACGGATTGATCCTTATCCTACTAAACCAAATCCCCCGAACAGGGACACAGCCAGCTGTCTTTTATCCAACACCTCACGGTACAATTTATACTCCGGTGCAGTCACATTAAAGCCTGTAGCGTCTAAGTGTTAGCAGGTGCACATGCACGCAAAGCTAATTTTTTGGAGTACAACATCAACATTCACTGACTTGAATTGACGGCAAAGCACATTAATTTCACAGATTTGCACCAGCGCTCTGAGATGAGTTCTTTTATTGCCTTTCTTTGCCGCTCTAGTCGTCCTCCAGCTCTGTCACATTACATCTCCGGCGTCACAATCAAACACCTCTGCGAACCACCTCCTATAACTAGAAGAAAGTCCAGTCACATCATGTCAATATATTCAGCCTGCTGCATACCATTAGTGGAAGAGCTTTTGAGGAGCACTCACCATGTCTGCTTAGCAAAAGTAGAAAGTTTAGAATTTCATCAAACTTTTTTTTTAAAGAAGTACGTTTGCTGATCTGTTTGCCCTCAATGAGTTAAATCTGAAAGATACATGTTTCCATCTAGATGAAAAGATAAAATGATGTGCTGAAATTCAAAAAATAGATTTCAAAAAAAGTTCTATCATTCTATTAATGCGGGGAGAAAGGCACGGAGATGTGCGTCCAGAGAACCAGATTACATTAAAATAATCATGAAAAACTACATCAAGGCTTCAGGCTGTGTTACTAAATGTCCTCTAGAGACACATGGTGAGAGAATTTGATCAGCTACTAATCTGAGATATCACGCTAATGTACAGCTCCAGAAACAATGAACGAGGCCAAATTCTATAATAATTAAAAAGATCATAAAACATGCAGCAGAACAATAACATCGATGTACACATTAAGACGTATACAAAGTCTGTCTCATAAGACAATGTACAATACACATTAGAAGGTAAACACTTATTAGATCTACAGTTACACTGATATGAGGAATGCTGATTTAATAACAATATGCAGTATGAAGAAGTTAATTTATTGGAAATATTTTTAATAGTTAATAATAGAGAAGTCAGTCTTCAGAAACATTATTTAAGCAAAAATGACTCATAGTTTTAACATTTTGGTGCATATTAAAAGAACAGTATGCAGCATTTTAGGGGACAACCGTGGTACAGCCAGCCGCCTTCTGACTTCCTAAAGTAGTGTTATTATGGTATGGATGGCCTCTTAGCGAGGCGAACGGTGTTACCACGGTTTTGCACTCACATTTCTGCAGTCTCGGAAAGGGAGGAGTTAGTGAAGGAGTACTCAATACCACCACTAAATGCCCTTGGATACTACACACTGTACCTTTAAGAGACTTTACTTTCATACTGGCAATATTTTTGCACTATCATGTCATTTCAGTAAATTATTTCAATTCAGTATTTTTTGTTTTGTAATGAATCTAAAAAAAAAAAGTATATTTGTTAAACCTTATATTGAGTGGTGTGTATCTGCCTTTACCCTCGTCTGTGGGACGGCAGAAGACATCGTCCCTCTCCCCTCTTCCTTCACTAAATCATAACAGCTTCCTATATTCTGTCATGGACAGCCGACTGGGAAACACATCGCTGGAGGCTATGTAAATGACAAACCTCAAAGATAGTGTTTGCTGGCTGTGTACAACAATCGCAGTTGGCCTGCAAAGTACCAGGAGGAATGCAAAGGAAGCCAGAAAATGAGTTTTGCTGAGTCATTAAAATGCAATTCAGTTGCAACACAGCAAGTGTGCCAAAAATAAACACAGATATATTCTGCAGCGTTCAGCTGACTCACGGCAATGCCAGACAAATTAAGAAAATCCAGCATATTACACCTGTCAGTCACACCAACAGCTCAGCTTTACACGGAAGGACTGAAAACATCATCTGCTAATGGATGATAGAGTGAGAGAGTGTTAGTCCAAATGAAATTAGTTTTTGTTTTTGTCTGCTACAGCATACCGCTCTGTAAAAGGTCCCATTTTTTTTCCATAGACGGTGTTACGTGACTGACAGGGTCGGCATGAATCTCTCTCGGATAAATCATCAGTACAAAAGATTATAACTGCGATAGAAAATATCTGGTAGTTTGTTAAAAAAAACAAAGCTACAAGCTTGTGTACATAAAAACTTCAAGGTAGATGTTAACCACAACACCTGAGTTGCATTTCGGCAAAAAAACAAACATCCAATCACCGAGCTTAAAATCTGATGATGGTGTTGAGAAAACTGAAAACAAAATCTGCAGCTTAAATCAGTTCACTTTTTTACTGCAATACACAGTAATCTAGTTGAGCTCCTGTAAGCGAGATAACACCGAATGTACTGAAGATTGTCTGTGGTGGATGTGTTGTCAGGCCATATGACTTCCCTCATAAAGGTGGACTCCCAGCTTTGAGACAAAACTGGAAATGAAACAAACAACCAAATTATCTGGCCACATAAGGTCAGCAACATTAGCTGTCCGTCTATGTAAATGAGGAACTTGTTTCCATGAAGCCAATCAAATTGCTTCATTTTACACCATATTTGGTTAGCAGTAACGTTACTGTTCCGTAATTGGTAAATTAAATGATGCAGAAATGTACTCGCATTGTGTGGCTATTGGCCAAATGCAGGAAATAGCATGGTTTGCATTGTAAATATAAACGACAGGAGCTAACATGGCTAGCGTGCTAATGACAGCACTCCGCAAAGTTGTTAATTATACAGCGTGAGAGGTCAACCCTAACCCTAACCAACCCTTTCTCTCAAACTGGCTCAAACATTGGAGAACCTTGCTATTTTGCATGTCAAAGTTAAATCAGATTGAGGCAGGTCAATTTGCGACCGGAAGTAAATGTGTCTCGCGCGTTCCACATAGAAATGAATGGGGTACAAATTTCGGCACTGACTGCGCCATAACAGCCAGACTGCAGTCTGCTGCTTCATAACTTAAGAGCCACAGTCAGGCCCACATTAGCTTTCCTGCTAAAGCCTCCCTCTTATCTGACTTACACACATAAACGCATCTTGTCCTGCACCTCGGCTTGTTGGAAATCCACCAGTGAGAAGTGCACTGCGAGCAATAGTTTGACAGCTAGATACGTTGATTGATTAAAAGATGCATTGATGTTTCCCCACCACATTTTTGCAGAACTATATGCATAAGAAGGTGATGCATACGATCATTTCAGCTGACAAGCACGGCTGATTGCTTGCTAAAGTGAACTGACATACATCTGCCCAGTCTTTGCAATAATCACAAGGTAGCTTTGAAATATCGCTGAATCTCCTGGCTTTTTCTTATCTAACATCATCATTTAAAGTAAAGATTTACAACTGTGGTCAAAAAAGAAGCAAATTAGGCTGGCAAGAGGCCTTACTATAGACAGCAGCACATTTATTTTACCCCAATCACCACGCTAGTCTCTGGGGCCGGTCAATTCCAGGGTGCAAGGATAATAAGCATAAAACTGCTCTCATTTAATGACAGTGGAGCTGGAGAGGCTTCTGGGACTGGGACACACGGAGAGAGAGAGAAACAGAGAGAGCAGCACTGTCTCTTAAAAATGATGGACCTATACAACGAAACTGCATTGTGAATTACGTTTTGAGGGAAACGTATTTTGTTGCAGATTCAATTTGTTTTTGACGTATCACAAATACGTTTCTAATGATAGTCTGAGTAGGGAGGAGTTCGGGGTGGTGGATGGGTCAAACAAACATTGGACTTTCCCCCAGGAGACCGCTGTTCGTGTCCCGTGTGAAATTTACAACGTGAATAATCTCTATAAACATATTCTGCACATTGGAAAGTTTGGAAGTGTTCTGGTTTTCGTTTGTAGTCTGAGTAGTATTGATCAATCACGTTGGAGCAGGCTTTGGTTGAATGCAGGTAAACAGTGCGTACAAAGAGCAAAAGAGGCGGAACGCATCGGCCGAAATGCGAGGATTTAGCTTTTTATTGGTTTAAAATTAGCTTGTAAACTGGCCACTTGTGAAACAATCTGGTCGTACACGTCGTCTCTCAACTCCAACTCCAGTCTCGCATCTCAAATTGCCAATCGGACTGTAAACAAATAGCAGCGCCCGGATATCCGCTGGCTACACCGGAACCACAGAAATATACACCATTGCCCCCGGAGGCTTATCCGCCGTCTGACCTGAAGCTGTTGGGTTTCGAGATTGCGTATAATGCAGTTTAGCTATATGGGATTAACTGACTGTATGCGTGCACGGACACAAAAACATACAGATGCAAATGAGCACACACATAATGTACACTGACACTTATGAGAAAGTACTGGGATTAAAGGAAGATAATGAGTAAGTCCTCCGATTCCTGAGAGTTTCTAGAAGTTATTGGGAGGTTAATGGTTTTATTTCAAAGAAATAAAGAGAAATGCTTGAGGCTGACATTTAGGAGAAAGGTAATATTTCAATTTTTAAAAGGAATTATTTTTATTATATTACCTGTTGTTAATTAATATCGGGAGCAAACAGCAGCCTGTGACAAGGACAGCAGCGTTGCTGCAGCATTCAGGATGCCGACACACAGCGGCGGAGACAATTAGCTGCAGAGATTCAGTGAGCCCAGGAGAGGACAACCAGGAGTCGTTCTTATTCCTGTCACACAGCCCGCAGCTCAACAGCACACTCCTCACACATAAACCACACTGGGGAAGGAAGAAAAGCTTCAGCCGTGATTTAGATTGTTTATATTTGGGCCCAACGACATAATGTCCGACAAGACAGACAGGTCAAATAGGGGATGCTTTCACAAAGCTGCAGCAGCGTACTTCTACGAGGTTTTCTGTCTATTGTTGTAGCTTAGCCTTCTAACCTTGTAAAGTTTTTATTTGTCATTCAGCTAATAATGACTGACTGACAATTTACAAGACTGCTGGAGTGCAGCTTGATGCAGGAGGTCTGACGAGAGCTGGATATTTAATTTGGGGCAGCATTTAAAGGCGCACTCTCACGCTGGCTCATTTCACAGGGCACTGCCCGCTGCCCCAGTGTGAGCTAAGCTTCCTCGGAGGGCACATGCCTGGCTAATGCCAGCAGCATCCGTGCCAGCTTCCTCTCGTAGGGCATTGTAAGCGGCGCTAACATGGGCAAACAGCACAGCACAGGCAACCTCAGCCAACATAACGTCCAACACAACCGAGGAGCGAGCAATCCATTTCCCCGGAGTATGTGTCTTTACTGAGGCAGGAGGAGAAATGAGAGGGATAAAAAAAAAGGAGAGGAAACAAACAGTTTGAAGGGGATTTAAGAGATAGAGCGATGGTATGAGAGGATTTGCATCTTTATTACAAATAGACTTGAATGTGGTTCAAGAGGCAGCATGGCTTTGACCATTACCACACACCATCTGTGCTTCATTGCAACGGTTCCCAACCTTTTTATCCTGTGGACCCTTAAAATTAAGCAAAGAGTGATTTTTTTTTTTCTTCTCTGGATGTTTTTAGATGTATGCAGTTCAGCTGAGTTGACACTTAATTATAAAATGGTACTAATTGGTCATGAGATACCGTTCAACACTATACTCACCTTATTTTATGTCAATAATTCACCTCAACTCAGTGCTGGGGGCATCTCTAAAGCTACTCTAATCAATGCTTTTATATTCACAATTGATCGAATGACTACATGTATGTGAAGGGGAATAGATCATTATTACCCAACTCTACACTTTCCACTTTCGGGCCACAGCAGGCAGCTGTTTTCAGCGAAAAAGCTCTAAAAGCCCACTGTGCACTATAGTGGCCAAGCACCAAACGGCAGACAGACAAAGTTAGCAATTAGCTAGTGAGCATAGTGGAGCAGTTAGTAGTCATGAATACTTCCACGTAGAATGCAAATATTATGCATAAAAGAAAGAAAAAAGTGACGTAATTCTTTTTCAGAAAAAGGTAGATTTTTCTGAGCTTTCACACCACGAATAAAGGCATCAACCAATCACGTTGTGCAGAACAGGTTGAGTTGCGCCTATATTGTGTTTATATCAACTCAGAGGCTCTGTTGTCCGAACCAAGGCGACAAACTTTATTTCTGCTTTCAACCTTGACAAAGGCAGCGCATCCACTCCTTCCGTTCTTACCTTTCACAATAAAAGCCCTAGACATAGAATATTCTCAGGCGAATATTTCGCATTTCAGTTTCGTTTATTCGTCACGCCTCCGGTGGGTAAACGCCTTTAGTGTCTCAACAGAAGGTGCACAAAGGCATCACAGAGATCTCCATGGGCGGGTTACTTCCTCTTGTCTTTGATATGCCAAAATGGGCTCTATATACATGTATTTCCATGGCTGTCTTCCATCTCTTATGGTAATGTGAAAAGTAAACGTCTACAGTACAGTGCTAACTTTTCTATCCTGTTGCGTGTTTAATAAAAAACTTGAAGCCTAAACTGATTCCCATCCCTGTGTATCAGTGTTGTACTCTGAGAATGAAGGGAAGAGTTGCAGCTCAGCTGGCTAAGGAGGAAGAGTGAAAATCCCATTGAGACAACACTTCATTTGGGACGTAGATACTTCCAGTACAAGTATTTCAATTAAAAGCTCCAGTACCTCCGACACCTGCGTCAGTCTCTCTGTACTAAGGAGGAGAGAAAGGGAGCCGGGTGAGGCCTTTACTATCAAGCCTCTAACACAACAAGCCTCATTTCTCTGCATGCACTGCAGTAGGGAGGATGACTGACATCACACATAGACGCCCTGTTACGACCAGATGTCTATAGCATTAATGCCTGTACGAGTATTAATGTTTTATCTGAAGGAGAACAGCTAACGTATGCAGGATTGAGCCGTCTGCCGCATGCATCCTGTAAACTGAGTGCACTCAAAAATCCTGTGAGATCTTTAAGGCAGAGCCGCAGTGTTTCTTAGTAATAGTCAGGCTTGCTAAACAGTCATCATTGCTCCACTGCCGCAATATTGAACAAATGTCAAATGAACAAATGATGTTTGGAGTGAAGTAGCCCACCAGACTGGGAGCAAGTGTGTTAAAAAAAAAAGCATAGATTAATTGAGAGCAAGAGAGGTTTTGAGGTCCTGGTATCATTATTATTATTATACTCTGTTTTCCGTAAAGAAAAGAGAAATTATTGATCCTCTTAGTTGGTTTTTGACTTTCAGATGCATCCTTTATGTCTTTAGCCTGGCTTGCCCTGGAGGGGAGAGGTACCATGACTGACGTACAGATTGTCATAATACTAAGGAAACATATTGACTAGTGCCTTTGTGATGCATAAAGCCATTGGAAGCCATTGCTACTTGGTGGGAAAGTTGATTAATGCTAGTCTCCAAAAGAACAGACTGTCAAAGAGTTAAAGCAACCTTTGTGAAAAAGACGAGAGTATTGTTTTTAGCCACAGTAGTGGGGTGGCTCTATGGATGGGTCTGCCAGTCGGTCCACCACTTTGGTCCAGACTGAAATATCCTCTGACTTTTTATCTAATGCCACCAGCAGGTCAAAGTTTGAACTTGTCCAGTGAAATATCTCAACATCTACAAAGATGGATTAGCACAAGATTTAGTAGGTTGACTTTTTAATGACTTTGGTGATTTCAGTCGCAATATTGTATTAGCACTTCGTCAACTGCAAATCAAAAAATGGATTACATTATTTTTTCCCAGAAAACCTGCAGATAAAATTCCTATTTTTTCAGCCCAGATTATTTGAAGTTTATATTTGCAGGTCTTATAAAATTACATTCATGTGGCAGATGCTTTCCAATCAGCCTGTATGTAGCCTGAGAGCTAAAATTTAGGGCAAAACAATCTCCCAAAAGTGCTCAGTGCTGCCCATAATGCTTACAGTATGAATTTGAGCACATAGTATAATAATTGAGGCAACCCAAATGAGTGTATAAACATTTTGGCGGCGCAGTAAGAGAACACTGTTTAGGGAGATTTAAATGAGTAAATCAAACCAAAACTGTAAAAGTCGGGGGACAAAGGAAAAGACGTCCCTCGGATGAGAATATTGTCGCTGATTAATCAGAACAACCATTTGATCCAGAACTCATGATAAGCACTTTCATGGTTGTTTATCCCCACAAGATCAAATTAACGGTCCATCAAAGTAGGATGGCAGGAAACTGGGGGTCACGGATTTCTGCAAAGTCAGAACTCACTGACTAATTAATGAGCAACAACAGCTGAGCCATGCCTACAGTACTCTATACAGTACAGAGGAAAGTTCAATGTAAATGATGTACAAGTCAAGGGCTTTAATATGAAAGCTTTTGTCTCATAATCAGAAAGAGACACATTTTTTCAACAACAAACTCCTTAAGCTCCATCACCTGCAGACTTCAGCTCCTGTTTCACCAGGGAGCATCATGGGAAATGCTAATGCTGAATTACTGTAATTTGATGTGCTTTTAATTCACTGCAATGTCACCCATTCAAACTTGTTACTCAAGTGAACATGAGGAAAGATGTTAAAGAAGAAAATTAAATTTACCTGCCTCCAGTGAGCCTCTATCTTTCTGAAACTTACTGACATTTCTATCATAATACACTCTTCTATTAAAGATATTATCCAGTCAAATGATGTTTCTCAGTCAAATGTCATGCGGATCAGTTGAAAGTAGCAAATATTTATAATTGCTTTATATATTTTCTTCCTTTGCCCTTTATTTTATATGATTTTACAGTGGTTCTCTGATGTTTCCATGCCTTCCCAAATATAGGCACTCCAGTGTAAATATTAATCAATAAAATACATATCAATTTCAGAATATTAACTTTGGGGATGTGTAAATGTATGAGGTCATTCTGGATTCTGACATCACTGCTCATTCATCAGTTTTAAGATGAATGTCTTTGTAAATTAATGTCATACGGGCGACATGTCATTACCTGAATAGTAGCCGCCTTAGTTAACACCCCTCTAATGTCCCTTGGAGCTATGGGGAAGTGTGAACGCTTTGCTCATTTTTCAGGGTGAATCTAAGGCCTCACATTTTTCCTAACCGACTGCTGCTACAATATAGATGTTAGTCATCACTAATAATGACAACCATTGACAGTCATGGCTTCATTACTCTGAAGGAATATGTTTTAGAGTGCATTTCATTTCATAGAATTTCATCAACAGACAAACTTCACTCCAGTTTTTGGATTGTAAAAAATCCTTTTAGTTAGTATGTTTCTGTAATACAGTGGTTGAATCCTACTGCCAGTGGTGGTTACTTGAATTTTTAGTGACATCATTGTGGCATTCATGACATAAATTAGCTGAAAAACATGCTCAGAGTGCTTTTCGCTTGAAGAGATGTACAGCAGGCGAGCAATGCTACTCTGGATTACCACAGTTGGATTTTGATTAATTGCACCAAAGGACTAGTACGGTGGCCCCTTAGGACATAACACATACAAGAGCAAAAACACAAACACTGGAGTGGCCCATACTGTATGGGATCGAATCAAAGCACAAATTTAAGTTAATTGGCCTACATGACAGTGATCCTACTGATGAATGTTAAGGTAAAACGCTGAGTAAAGGGCTAGAAATTCCTCTAAACAAGGAACATGTCGGACAATTTTTACGCAAAACTGTGTAATTATTTCATCCTTTCTTGCCTCTCTGTCCCGCTTGTTTCTTTCTCTCCTCACCTCTCCTCATTCTGCTGCATTATCCTCCACCTTCTGACAATTTATGAATTTTTAATCTCCCATGACATTAACCACCCATGACTGTTTTGCAGATGTATGTGCTGATATCATAATTCTTATTTTAGATTTGCCCTAAAATGTACCTGAATAACGTGAGAACTGGGTGAGTAAGGGTAGGAAGATAGCATCCATGAAGGAAATGAAAGGGTTAAATAATATTTTAATATATATATTTAAACTTTTTGTAAATATGAATTTGCTTCTTTATACCCAGTGAAATGTGGGTATGTGAGGCAGACTGCACCACAGCTGCAGCCAGCCAGGTGAGTCTCACCTGGAGCCTTCTAACACCCCTCTATTCACATCCATCCTCATCTCTCTGCTCTTAGTGAGACCCCAGGGCCTACAGCACGCACATAAATGTTCAGTGGCTAAGAGACCACAATCAGAGCGGAGAGTTCAGTCAGGCGGCAAGGTCACTCTGACCTCTGCCAAAGCAGGAAGTACACAAGGCCTTCTGGGATACGCTGTCCTGTCTGCGGCAGTAATGGCGACTTGATGAATGATGTAGCTGAGGGACACGGTGGATTTTTCACCCTTCTTGAAACAACTTCGCTGGCAGAGATGGGGTTTAAGGAAAGGGAGCCAGCTGTGTTGAAGCTACGCAAATGACAGGCCTGATGCTGTTGGACCTTTTTGTGCCAATCACAGCCTCATGCACATCCTCTGCATCACAGACGGCTGTAGGTGCTTTCATGTGGCCATCTATCACAGGCATCCACAGGGACCCAGCCCACTGAAAATTGGGCTAACAGAGACAGTTAACCCCATTTAAACAGTGCCAAACCTTTTAAGAACTAACCTTTCCCAAGGCGAAATCCAAACTGGGGTAAAGGAAGCTACAAGTGGAGAAGACAGCTACAGCACAGACATCTCGATTTATGGTTATCTGGTATTTTTTGTATCGCTTATAGTTCCCTTTACAGGTGCTCTATATGATATTCAGAGCATTAATATAGCAGCAAACAACTATTTGCTATGTAAAGATATAGAGGAGTAATGTCTACCAGAGCAGAGAATGAAGTCACTCTACCTCTGTGTGTGTGTTGTAATTTGAGCTTCTCCGTGCTTCTCCGTGCTTTGTTGACACATGCTTTTAGTGCATGTTCGTGCATGTGAGCGTGCCTTACTGGCTATCTCACGGCCGCCGCTCTGTTCTCAAGCTTTGTTTATACTCGCGCGTGGGCCTCCCGAGATGGCGCGCACTACAAGCATGCACAGAGGCGTTTATGCTCAATGCATTATTTGTTGCAATATGCTCGGAAACGGCAGGAGGCGTACAAACAAATTATTCTGTGGATAAGCAAGAAGTCAACGAGTGGTACCGGAAAAGGAAAGTAGGCTGCCTGGCAACAGTAGTTGCACTGAAATGATTAGTGTCGCTTACCACAAAGTCAAAATTATTTTCCGTCACTTGGTGCTTCCCCTCGGGTCGCCACTCTTTCCATGAGACCTTTTTTTTTTGCTTTTACAAAACAATCTCATATTCTTTAACAGCCTGCGGCAAAAAGACTCTTCTTTCTCCAGTGTGCTGCCTGTTTCTTTCCAAGTATTTAATGTCATGTGACTGTTCCTGTGGTCTCTCAATGAACAGTCGTACAGATGTCTGTAATGGCGAACCTGCTCGTCCAGTCTTCCCTCAAAGGCATCCTTGTTGAAATGAAACGCAGCACAGTAGGTAGTTACAAAAGTTCAGAGGTGCACGACCAAGCACCGCGGCAACTTGCGGAGCCTTCGCGCACCACGCGAAAGCAATGATGACGTAATTTTCTGGCACACGTACCTCACGCTGGCTTCACTACGGCAAGCATAAACCCCGCTTCATACGATATATATATATATATATATATATGATAAAGCCGTCCCGACTGACGGCATCATTGCGGAAGCGTAGCCCCCATCCTCCGGTTACCCTCAGGTTAACACTGTTATCTCTGTCGGAAGTGTTGCCTTTGTTTCCACTGTTGGCACCGTTAGCTGTGAGCCACTGGCTCAACTGTCGCCATGTTGAGAGCCGCGCGGAGGCAATAGAAATGCTCCCAATCTCGCAGTTAGCACCTTTAAAATTTTAAAGTTTAGTCTTTTTTTTCTTTACATTTATTGCTATCATCCTGTTCTTGTTTTTCTTTCCCTTTCTTCCTTTTTTTCCCATTTTCCTTTTCTTTCTGGACTTCCTTATTACATGGTTCCAAGTCGGACTACAATAAATACTACTTTTTTCTTCAATAAATCAATCAATAAATTATTTGATGTATATAAATGTCAGAAAATAGTGTGAAATTCAATTTCTTAGAGCCCAATGGGACGTCTTCAAATTGCCATTTTTGTCAGACCAACAGTCTAAAGTCCTGATACGTTCCGTTTCCTATAATGTAAGAAAAAGAAAAGCAGCAAAGAGTCAAATTTGAGAAGCTGAAACCATCAAATGTTTTGCATTTTTTCTCTTGTTAAAAAATGCATGAATCTCTTTTAAAATCTTACTGCCGTATAATGGCTCAAACACACAAATACAGGACGCTCAAGAAAGGTGGCATCCTGCCTTTAAACACACATTCTTTACATTAATTTCAACACATATTAACTTTTCATTCTACACAAGAAATCCTAAATGGAACTAGCTCCTATCAAAATCTTGATTAAGTTTGAACATATGGCCATGCTCCTCTAGTTGGAAGAGTTCAGAGGGGTTTTGGCATGTGCAGCAGTGTGTGATGAGTGTGTGGAGTCACTGTTGGGCTGCCGCAGAGCTTGGCCAAACACCAGCTTGACGACAGCAGCTGGAGAGTAGTGATGTAATAATCTTGTTGCCATGGAGACCCGTGGTTCCCCAGCATTTCCAAAAATCCAAGGGCGGTGGAAAGTCACTGTGCTGGCTGGCTGGCTGGGACGTAGTACCGCTGTGACAAGATGACACAGCCACTACTCGCTTCTCATCAAGCTAATGTGTGCGGCATAAAGTTAACGGTAACTTGTAATATTGCTGATTTTTTTAATACAATAATAGAAGTGTGACAAATTACACATAGTCATGATATTCTTACATACTGGGAGGACCAACACATTAAAAAGCAGGCCTTTTGCTTCATGAGAAAGGCACAAGAAGAAGAAGAAGGATTTTCATGTAAGATTTAGCCCTTCAAGCTAAATCGCCATGACCTTGTCAGCTTTTCCCATGTTGTCAAAACAGCTGTGTTGGGATTGGCCAAATCCTCAGCCGGAGTAGTCAGTAAGTAAATCTTCCAATCAAACAGATGTTTGGAATTCAGTTAGGGGAGGGTAGCCGGGGGAAATAGAAAAACCTGCATTTCAAATGAGTGTCCGTTGTCTTTCATCACATCACGCCGTGTAGAGCAAATATAAAGTTTTTACTGCAGCAACCTGTCTATTATGTGCTCTTCTCAGTCAGTATTCACCCTTAATTGAAGCAAAGAACCTCTTCATTCTTTTGATATAGATGATTTGAGATCCAGATGTGGCTCCGGAGAGAGACGGAGAAATAAAGGATTGAAAAATTGGTGAGATAGCAAGCGAGAGAAAGCAAGAAACAAAGAGAGGGGGGAGAAAAAAGAGCTCTCGGAAACCTGCATCTCATCATCAGTTAAAGCCGAGGGATTGTTTTAAAACATGGAAATGAAGTGGTGCCCTTGCCTTGATGTCTGAGGCCCAGAAACCAAGCTCGGGAATCTAATTAGATGCCTGTTTATATTAGAAATAAGTAGCATGTGAAAGAATTTCAGATGACAAAAAAATGCTTTGAGGGGGAATTTTTTTAAAAGAATAAGTTACAGAAGGCTGCAGGTTTAATAGTTATGCTTACACACATTCATTCACATTCACACAACCTGGAAACATGCCATCAGTGAGGCAGCTCTGTGGGGCAGCAAGTCAACAGGTCAGCAACGCATGTTGAGTATATAATATACAGCGCCAAGTGAAGTTGAACCGCTGCCCTGGATGGATCCACGAGCCTTTTGGGTGTTATTGTACTTAATTCCTCACCTGAAGAGCCAACAACCTCTCCAGTTGTAATTTACTGGAGTTAATTTTTTCTTGTGTGGATGTAGAGGTCTGAGTATTGTTCTCCCTAATTTTGTGGCTGACAAAATGGATGAGGAGAAACTTATTGTTGAGGAAGGAGTGACCCCTGGCCCCGCCTTGCATTCGCCACTGACAAAGATATTTTGCAGAAGGTTAAAGGCCCTGGAAACAAATGTTCTCAATTAGCTTCTTACTAAACAGCCCGATCGCACGAAAAGGCGTGTGAATGACAAGATAATGCGCAAGGCAAAAGCGCGTAAAAAGAACGTCGTCTTGCTTTTGGCGTGTCCAACAAACACAGGACTTTCAACCAGGAGACGTGTTCGAGACCACTGTTTTGTTTTGTAAGTTTGTGACGTGTTTTCCGTACTTATGTTACGTTGTTTCCGTACGTATTGTACTTAGATTATGTACTTATTTTAAGCCCAACCATAATGTTTTTACTAAACCTGACTAAGTGGTTTTGTTGCCTAAACCTAATTGCATGAACCTTGCGTCAGCCTCATGATTTCTTTCAGATTACCTGTCTAATGTACTACCGTCAGGATATAGTGACCGTTTTATAAAAATAACTATTTTTTAATCATATTTGCTCCATTTCTACCCACTGCAGCTTTAATAGAAAAGTGGCTATTGGAATTTAGGTACGCCTTCTGGCTCTCTCTTTCTTTGATGAACATCTTACAAGTCAGATTCTTACAAAAGGCACAGAGACCTCATCAGGGCTGAGTGCCAATCTAACCAATTAGAGATTCTGGTGACGTACAAATCTGTATTTCATACTGTGATGAAAAATGTGTCTGTAATAGATTCATTTTCCTGCTGTGGTGCTTATGACAGAAGGCATGGGCCTGAATGTGTTTTGGCGAATGTGTATGTCATCACACATGTGTGTATGTGTCTTTTTGTATACCTGAGAAAGACACAAGAAGTGTAAGATCAGTTTGACATTAATGTGTGAAGGAAATGTCTGGCTGGTTTCATGTTACATATAGTGTAAGTTGAGAGTACATTAGGCCTCACAGTGAGTCATTCTCATGCTGTCATCTCTCACACAGACCATGGATGTATTAAAAGAACTGGATACAGCGTTGGAGGCGGGGCTTTGTTCAATCCTGTGAAAGTTGATCAGCGACGCATGATCCCAAAATGGCTCGACTTCCGACTGGAAAAGTACCCGGATCTTCCGGCGATCTTCCGCATCCATTGGGACTATGGAGCTGGCGCAGTTTCGTCCGCTCGGTCAAATGACTCGGTTACGGGGTCACAACAGTCACCGTGTCTTCACAGCTTGCTAACTCCGCCTCCCAACCCTCGGTCCAGCCTCGGTCTGGGTCTCATTCACATGAACGAATGAAGGGAAATAACTCTGGATTTGGCTATTAGTGCAGTTTACAACTTTTAGGACCTAATGATTTTAATAAGGGCTATTCAAGTGTTCATACTGGGAAGTTGATTCACCTCAAAAAAATTATCCACCGTCGTTACAGATGTCTCTTTCCCAATGTAAGTCTATGGGAAAAAGTCTTTTTGGGGCCCAAAGGCATCACGTGACGGACACAGAAGTTGTAGTACCGCCATTTGGCCACTATGAAAATTGGGATCAGTGACCAGCACTCTTCCTGGGGGCTTGACGTAGACCTGTATTGCCTCTTCTTTCATCTAGTTTTAAGAAACACACAGTGCTGATCAGCCCTGCGAATCGGAACAGCAGCTCTCTCCACAATGTCATGAGATTACAAAGTAGTCTGTCTGCTCACTGATCACACTGCTTACCATGCAAGAAGAGGTCGGAGAAACTAAGCTCAGCAAAGAGACAAAGGGAATACTAGGGGGGCGATGAAAGGCGGATGAGAGAAAGAGGGAGATAAAGGGGAAGAGATAACAGACTGATGGTGTGTTTGTGTGTGGCGGGAAGGAAGCAACAGAGAGCCTGCAGGAAGAAAAAGCGAGGGCTCTTTGGCTGGCACTTGACTGAAGTGTGTGACTGTTGTGCGTATGGAAGTGAGCCGATGATGACTACACAGTTACCCACAGTTAGAGAGGGGATGAGCGAGAGCCAGTCAGAGGAGGAGTGCTTAATATTCCACGCACATACAGTCGCTCCGCTACAGCAAGAGTTTAAAAATAGACGGCAGCAGACTCGTGGACTGAGGAGCTGAGCTAAAACGAGTGTGCAGCAGTCGCGTACGATGAGGGGGATCCAGACTGGTCTGAGTGATGTGAAGGGGAGGGAGGTGGATGGCTTTGCCCTTGGTAATGATAATTATTGACCGTATCCCGCCTGTGTAACATAGTGCGCTAGAAATATGTCATCTTCTCTGATTCACCATCAGTGTCTACTATGCATTCTTTGTGTTGGTGGCAAGAGTGCCAAAAAACAAAGCATATTAATTCGAAGGAAAATAAAGATGAATGGTTATCTCTTTGTTTACTTTCCATGTGCTCCTAAATAACCTCACATCTATCAAACTATGATTGCAAGATGCAATTTATTTCACTCAAGCTCTCCATCTTTCATAAATAAATTGAGGTTATGAAGGTTATGAATAATGTGAACGCTAGCACTAGCTGAGTCAATATTAGCGGTGCTAAGTTTGGAAATAACTTAAAGGGTTAGTTCCGATTTTTTGTAGTGGAGTTGTATGTACACTTCTGCGTTCTGCGAGGTAAAATGACTGCCTTTGTGAACATAATCTTGTGGCTTTGATGAGGCTTCAGTTCCCCGTCAGAAAGGGCTGTCTGATAGTGAGGTAAAGCGAAGGTAGACAGGAACAGCAGAAAAACGTATTTTAGCCACCTAAAGCTGGGGACACACCGAGCCAACATCAAAGAACTAGCGGCAACGAAGGCCGCCCGTTGAGTTGCCTCACGGCGCCTTTGTCTTTGCCAAAAAGTTGCACTCGAACACACAGCAGAGACTACAGCCGACGGCCAACTACCACGTACATTCTGCAAGCCATCGTTATGATATGTTCATGAAACAAAGCCATTTTCACAAAACTCTCACTCACCACTTAGCTTCATTCCAGATGGTCATGTCATTGTGTAAATATCCGTGTATTGGAATGATCAGATAAGATGAAGATGAAAATGAGAAGAACCTTCTGTGTTTTTTCTCTTGACTTTATTCGTTTGCTTGCTTTCCTTATGTCCGTTGCACCGATTAGTTTAAGCTGAACAGCCAATCAGAGGGATTTCTCTCACCGATGGGCTCCGCCGCCGATTCAACATGCTGAATCGGCCAAAAAACTTCAGGCACGGGCAGACTAGAGCCAACGGTGCGGGACACACCAGAAAAACTAGGCCGACAGACGCTCACCAACCTCCCCAAACTGTCCAATGGCCGACCGTCGGCTTGGCGTGTCAGGGGCTTAAAACGTACGTGTACGCTATATTTAGAATATTTTTACTGCTTTGCCTCGTCAGACAGCCCTTTCTGATGGTGAACTGAAGCCGTTTTATCACTGTCTTCAAAGCCACCAGACTCCATTCACAAAAATAGTAATTTTACCTCGAGGAACATGGGAGTTGCTGAACTACCGCTGCCTCGATCTGTTAGTTTGTTTGTGTTGTTGTGTGAATTTCGGATCCAAACTAATGTGGCGTCCACACAGCAGTACATTACTTAGCTTCTTTGCCGGTACTCTGCCATCTAAATTACTGTATGTAACGTTAATACACTGACTATAAAGCTGTATATATAACGTTCATGTAGCACCGTCATCATGCAGAAACCTACGTCAGGTCACGTGGGTTGTTGTTTTTAGAAGGGCTTGGCAAAATAGCATTTCGACAATAAAATATATACTTTGAAGAAAATATGAATGTTCAGATTTGAATACATAAGGACCACCACTGGGAAGCTACAGAATGATATGTAAGGGATAATGTACAGCGAGCCTTTCATTGTTGTGAAAGAATCCCCGACAGGGCGATGCCGCACCCCGACACGAAGTGGACGGGTCTTACATCGCCCTGAAGGAGATTCTTTTACAACAATGACCTGCTAGCTGTACATTATCCCGCTTATTACACGACTACTTACTTAAGAAATTAATATTCTGACACAAAAATGGTCTTCCAGAGTCCAATATCAGAGCTGCACCCATAGCAACGGTCTGTTATACATAGCAACGTTCTGTTATACATAGCAACGGTCTGTTATAGAGAAATTAAAGACCGCAGAATGCCGTGATTGACCAATCGGAATCAAGTATTCAACACAGCCGTGTAAAAAAACTAAAAAATAACAATAATAATAGACCCGCCCTTTAAAGAATACGCTTATTGGTGTTAGATGACAAGATGATACCACTCTCATGTGTTGTGGTACCGATCTTCTCACCAAATCTCAACAAGAAAGCAAGAAAGTTTATTTTCCAACCGTCAAACTACTCATTTAACACTTTATTCCTGCTGTAAACACATCAGAATTCATATTTGGCATTGCACAGATCAGATGCACATCAACTGAAAAGCACATTGGTACTGACTGTGCCACATCTAGGCCAGTGTTAGAAGTCGGATTACTTTCATCAAGTTTTTGAAGATATATACAGAGGCATGATGCATAAAAAGTCAAATATCTTAAGCAGTGTAACAGCATATACAGCATATTATATCACAGAGAAGTTGAGACCAACCATCAACATTAAAGTGAATTTAAGAGCCAAGGTACTACTAAAGCCACACAACTTTTGTCGTGAGTTATCCTATAAATCTACATTCAAACAAGGATAAAATAATACGTTGAATTGTTTCATACTGCAGAAATATCTAGTGCATTTACTAAATTCAGTTGCTCCTTTTATAAAACACTTGGGACCAACTGCGGAGATTTAACAAAAGCTGCATATCAACAGCGTCTCTCTTCCGAAGCCCTGTGAAAAATTGATAAGCCCGGATTCAATTTATATCAGTGCAAACGGCAGCCACAGTTTTGCTCTTTTCCCAGTTGAACTCTTGAATGAAAACCTGATCCCAGCCGTCTGAAGGACTGGAGAGGTTTGTTTTACTGCTCTGTTCCTATATTTCCCCAAGAGGAGACTTCACCACTGACATTCACAGTACTTCAGCTACGGCTCGGCTACCAAAAAAAGATAACGTGCCCTGGTAGAAGCGGTGAAATTAAAAGTCTGTTGTCACACTAGCGTCTATGGGAAATATGTATATGTCTCACATGATTCAAGATTTTGAAATGAAAACAACTAAATTAGGAGATGTGTTTTTCCTCCGCCAGTCAAAAGACTTTAAATATGAACATCTGTCTGTCCGTCCATCAGTTAAGTACTTTGGTCCACAGCAGGATTTGGCTGTTGCTGACCCTTTGACCTGTTGAGAAAAAGGTCTAAAAATCCTGATGTAGCTTGACAAATTTTAACCAAATAATGACTTATTTAGCATCTGTGACTAAGGCTGCGCTCGCTGTAGCTGCTTCACAATAAAAGCCTTCAGGTGTTATGCTAGTAAAAGGCTTTTATTGTAATGTGCAGAGACAGTGGGAAAATATGGAGAGTGAATATGGCATCCAACTGTTTTGAAAAAGTAAAAACAGCAGCATGGTGCCTTATTATTGATGGGGAAGAGTGAGCGGTCCAGATTTGTGTCTCTATGGTGGGTGAAACTTGTACCATCTCCAGCTCTCATCGTGTTTGTGTCTTTAAAAATTAAATAAAGGAAACTGGCCTAAATGCATACAAGGGAATACGTCCAAAAAAATATCAGCATTTTAGCTGGAATGAAAACAGGAAAAGAATAACTGCTGAGTTTGAGTGTAGAAACAGAAACTGTGTGTGTGTTTGTGTGTTTGTGTGTGTGCGTGTGCATGTGCGTGTGCATGTGCGTGTGCGTGTGCGTGTGAGCTCTGGACTTGCTGACTACGCAGTGCAGTGATTTATGTGAGTGCAGGTGGGGTTGTGTATCACCAATTCTTACTGTAACCGTTGTGATTTCATTAAAAGCTAATGTAAAAAGAAGAAACAGTAACATTTTGGGCATATGAAAAACAACTAAGGGATAATGTACGGTGTTCAAGATAACCCTGTCAGGGTTTATTTCGCAACAATGACCCGCTTGCTGTACATTATTCCGCTTCTTACAAGTCTACTTACTTAAGAAATCAATAATTTGACACAAAATGGTCCTCCTGCGTCCATAGCAACTGTTATACATAGCAACAGCAAAGATCGTATATTGCGAAGAAGTAAAAGTCAATTGTTTGTTCCATTGCAACGTCAGCGCCCAGCAGCAGAGCTACGCCTCCGCCATTTTGGACTGAAAGCGGCTACCGGACACTAGTAAAATGTCCACCTACAATCTCAAACTTTTTCATGTCATGGTCCTCCAAAATCAATGTCCAATAGACCACAGACCATGGACCATGGATGTATAAGAGGATGTGCCCTGTGCTTTTGCCCTGCGTGTTAGTAAATAGCCTACAACAACATTAAATGCTGTTGATGTTATGCTACTAGCACTACTAGCTACTGGCCGATAGCCGGTTGTTTGGGAACAGAGAGGTTAATACGTCCACAGTACAGGCTTACAGCATACAGCCCATGGGTGTATTATAAGATAATAAATTTGATGAATTACAGCCAATATATCCATTATTACAGCCGCATACAGCTAGCAGGGAGCTGGAAGCTGCAGTCCCGTGGGTATGATGCACGTTCATTATGCCGAGGAAAACAACTCTGGATACAGCTATTAGTTCATTTTACAACTTTTGGGACATAACGATTTAAACGAGGGCTATTTAAGTGTTCGCATTGGGAAGTAGATTTACCTCGAAAAAAATTATCCTCTGATTTACAGATGTCTCTTTACACATCCACAGCCACAGACTTATTGCAGTTTTCAGTCTAAAATGGCATCAGTGCTACCACGGCGCCATCTAGCGATTGTTGTCAAAAAAGCACCAGGGTTTCATCTCTTTGCTTCGATACTCTTTTGCAACGGTCTGCTATGAAGAAATAACAGACCGTAGAATGCCGTGACCAATCAGAATCGAGTATTCAACAAAGCTGTGTAATAAGTAAGAGATAATATACAGCGAGCCGGTCATTGTTGTGAAAGAAACCCCCGACAGGGCTCCGCGAAGGGGTTTCTTTCACAACAATGACCCGCTGGCTGTACATTATCCCGCCTATTACACGGCTACTTACTTAAGAAGTCAATAATTTGACACAAAAATGGTCCGCCAGAGTCCGACATCAGAACTGCGCCCATAGCAACGGTCTGTTATACATAGCAACGGTCTGCTATAAAGAAATAACAGACCGTAGAACACCGTGATTGACCAATCACAATCGAATATTCAACAAAGCCGTGTAATAATCTATTATAGAACATCATCTGAAACCAAATTCAAATGTTTTTAAACGTAAATCAGAGGAATAGAGCTACAACTGAGGATATACAAGTGCAGTTTGTGTAATCTGGTACTGGCACTGATTAATAGCCTTGATGCTCTCTATTATTATTGCACTGTCAAAGGGACTCTCGGAGCAGTGGGTTTGACTTTCACACCCGCCGTGTTGAATTTCTTAACCAAATAGTAGTTTTGCATACATGACCTTGGCTCTGTGCATCTAACAGAAAGAGCACAGCTTCTTCATCCCACATTACAGCGCAGACAGCCCGCTCCCAGTACGCTCTCAGGGGACGACAAACAAGACAACTACAACGTAAACACACACACCACAAACCGCAACACGCGGCCTGAACTGACCACACAGACACAGGCTCTCTACATTAGTATATGATGAGCCTACTGTATGAACTACACCATCTTCATACACATAAATGACAAACAGTGAACACATTGGTGTAGCTGTGTCAGACATCACTGCACATCCCCAGGCCTGTTGTTCTGTGTTTAAACTGCTCACATCACAAAAACAAAAACAAAATCCCAGCATTGCAGAACCTCATTCAGCTATAAGAATCATACAAATTATAGAAGTGACATCTTTAACAGCTATATATCGTATTGCCTCATTTCATTTGCATTTTATCGTTCTGCTGCAGAGTAATTAGCAGACACAGTGTGTTACCCTGGTGAGAGTCCTGGAGTCATTACAGTCGTCTTTATGGTGTAATATCTCCACTTCCTCTTGTCCAATGTAAACCTTGCTTCCCAAAGCACCTGCAGACACACACACACACACACACACACACACACACACACACACACACACACACACACACACAAGCATGCACACTCAGAGGATACTGTTTTCTGTAATGTGCCGAGCCAGCAAGCAGCCCAACACAACGTCAGCATCCGTATGTAATTAAAGCTTTTTGCCTTTTCTTCACAAAGCACCCAACTCACACCCCAGTGGACAAATGACACCAGCAACGTTTTTTTTTATTGTGCCATCTTTTATTTATGCATGAATTCACACAAATCAGCAAGCAAACGCTTCTTTTTTTTAACACTGACACACACAAATACCAGCGCACATGCAAACACACAAGTAAAGAGAAGACACACTAACAATTAAGAGCACCTCGCTGAAAACATCATTAGTATGGTGATTAAATATCAACCGTTGGATCCAGCAGGAACTGAATCATGAATAACACACGAGGCCCGTGTCTGAGCAGAAAAACAAATCACGCCAGAATGATTTTTTTCCAAGTTCAGAGCGTCTGACGTCAGTCTGCACAAAATCATCGCTGTGCCTGAACTCTTCTTCTCCGGTGACGTCCTCAAACTCCCTGCCTTTCCCAAATAAGCCTCGTCTCCCCTTTCAAGTTTGACATAAAAGAAGAGGAAGAGGAGCAGTGGCGAAGACTCCAGCGAGAACAAGAAACCGCTCTCTTATTTCTGTAAAGCCTTAAAGATTTCCCTGCTAGAAAACCTGTGCTGGGGAGGAGGGGGGGATTTCTCTGCTGGTCTGATATCAACCAGTGTTGAGAGGCTAATACACATTCATTCTGCTAATCTTAAGAGGCTCACTGCAGCTCTCTGAAGACATGGTGTACCTCTAACACCTTACTGCAGCTGGCCAAATGTTGTGGATGGAGCAGTGACAGAATGTACTAGTTGAGAGATGTGTGAAAAGATGTTAGAAAGACAGGCACAGACAGAATAACAAAACTAAGGAACATCCATTTCCAAACCTTTTTTTTCTTTTGAGCTCCCCCGGTCCCGTCGTAGTCGTACTACATAATTCCCGAGATGTAACCGCTCCCATAATGCAGTGGGGTGATTCAGTCTGGCTGCTGCTCAGATCCCCACATTAAACCACAATCTCCTTGATGCCTCCCAAATATGACAGGACAATTACTTAATTATGTTTCAGCTACTCTGGCCTGGGAACGCCTCGGGATCCCCCAGTCAGAGCTGGTTAATGTGGCCCGGGAAAGGGAAGTTTGGGGTCCCCTGCTGGAGCTGTTGCCCCCGCGACCCGATCCCGGATAAGCGGTTGAAGATGGATGGATGGATGTTTCAGCTATAAAATTAAAATCATCCATACAGGCGGCTTATATTCACACTACACGGTGCAGAAAATCTGCAAAAACCGATCGTTACCATTTTAATTAAACTGATGAAGCTCAGCTTGACTCGATGTGCTCTTGACCTCATCTTCTGCAATCACTTTTTCACTTCCTCATGAGTTTGTTTGGACTTGAGCACCGTGGCGTGTCAGCAGGCTGCAGACAGACTCGTCTTCAGTAAATAGTTTTCTACACTCTCATTTTTATTTCTAAAAGCATCAAAGGCTGCAGAGACACAACGCCTCGCTGAGACAGCAATGAAAAAATGAGGCAGAGAATGAATATATTCTACATTACTTGTTGACTTCCATTTATTTCCTCACTATGAGAGAAAAATAAGGCTGGTCTGGTTAAAGCAATGCTAAAAAGATCATTTGGGGCCACAGAGACTGTAATAATGTATATGAGTGCATGCTATTAGTAGGCTACAAATGCTTAACATAAGAACAACACCAATTTGTGCAATTTTATTGATCTCGTACGTTGTTTTAATTCACACTACAATTCTTAATCGGCCTTCTTGTACAGCCAGAACTTGCAGCTTTTATGCTCACACCGTACAGATCAATTGACCAGGCACACTGAACGTTAACACGTTAACCCCCAGTCTACTGAAAATTTCGATGAAGTTTATTCAAACAGACAGAAATTTTGCGCAATTCTATTATGAATGGAAAGTAGGAAGAAGAAAAGAATAATAAGGGGGCGCAGGTGTCTGGAAGATGCAGAAAATGGTCTGCACTGCAGCGAAATTCTGTTTTATATCACAGCAGTCTCAAGACTACAGTTTTAGCCACAACATGTAAAATAAATGCAGCCAGAAATCCATCCGATGGTCCGAGAGCCCGCTTGTAAATCGTTCAGATGATTAATCAAGCGTCGTGACCCGACCCCCACAAACTGTCTGATAAACGACAACCGATCTGGAAGAAATTCAACCCGATTTTAAAATCAGTCGAAGGTGACCAATAGCGGCTGGAAACCACATTTGCTGCTACTAGCATAACACACCTGAATCTGAATCATGTTGCATTATGGGTAACGTAGCATGGATTTAAAAAAAAAGGTGGTGTCTCTGGTTCTACTGCATCAATTGTGATACTTCTTAAAAACCTGTCCATGGTGAGTCTGACAATGTTGTAGGAGTGCAATGCTGGATGGAGTACTCTTTTAGGCACAGTGGTTAGCGTCCTAGCTTTAGTCAGAAATGACAGAATTGAACACATTTGACCCGACTATAGCGCTAGATGAAAGGTAAGGGAGCACCAAGTTGTGATACACTTCTTTAAGGAGATATCTGCCAAATTTTATAGCAATCCATCCAATAGTTGTTGAGACATTTCACTCAAAAAAACAAACCTCATGGTGGCCCTAGAGGAAAAGTCAGGGATCACCAAAGTCGGTAGGATTCATCGTCTTGGAACCACGGATGTCTGTGCCAAATGTGACAGTAATCCACTCAACAGTTGTTGATGTTACAGTCTGGACCACAGTGTTGGACTGGCCAACATTGCCATCCCTGGAGACGTGCCGCTAGCATGGATAAACACCAAGAAACCACTTTATATGCAAAGTACTGACTAAGTTGCATACGTAAGCCTTTTAAGGGGCTAACAATGGTTATGATGCCTATAGCCTTCAGTGAAATGCCTCCAGCATCCTTATTGCTGTGTCACGTATAGCATGTCTTCGCTGTGTCGTCTACCGGTGTCAGGTTCAGTCAGGGCAAGCTCATTAATCTGCTCAGCTGCAGTGCTACTGACTGAGAGAGGAGAAGGGGAGAAATGAAAGTGAAAAGGAACAAAGGGGGGATTTTGAGGAATTTAGGGGCCAGCCAGGAGAAAAAAGCATGAAAAGAGAAGAAGCATAAAAGAGACATCGAAAGGGAGAGTAAGAGAGAGACAGAGTATGCAGAAATAAGCTTTGCTTCACTATAAACTGTGGCTCCTCCAGATGCTGCTATACAGCAAATGCAGTGACATCACTATAGAGCAACCGAATGTGCACTGCTGCTTCTGCATCACCTAGGCTGACCTCATCAAACGCCTCCAGAAACAAGTGCATCAGAGATTACCAACATTAAATATGCACTCTTGTCACACACACATTTAGAGAGCCAAAAGCCCAGAAACCTCAACCTTAAATACACAATTTCATTCGTCCTCGCTGGCATGATTTCTGAATGAAAGTCATTGACAGAACATGGATGCACATCTGAGACTAAATATCCCTCCATTCACACCTGACTGGAAACCCCACTGCAGATGATGATGAATGAAGAATATTCAGAATCCATATGGAAATTGATTCAAGTCGTATCGTGTTATTCACCCAAAGGATTTGCATTTCCCTAGCAAAGTCATACACACATTAAAAAGGTTTTTAACCATTTTGAGGTGTGTAATATCAATGCATCTGGCAGACACTAGTGTAATGAATTTAATGGCATGTTCAAGAATGAACTGAATAATATTATGGCTGTTTATTGGCAAGAATCTGGTGATACGATACGTATCATGATACAGGAGTTATGATTCAATATATCGCGATACTGTAAGCAAGGTGATACGGTATATTGTGATTTTTTAAAATTAAATTTTAGGAAAACTGTCATAGTATAAAGAAAACACTGGCATAGGCATAAAATCTAATAAAAAAAGTTGACTTTTTTAATGCAATCAGAACAGTGGGGTCTGCATTTATCACAGTCCCTGTAACATCCAACATCATAGCACTACTTTGAGAGGGCACATCTCTTTGCAAATGAAATAAAGTATTGACTGAGGTAATCTTTGCATGTAAACTATTAATTAAAAACCAATAGTGTTTTTGAGAATCAATACAGTATCACAAAACATAATATCACAATACTTGTTATTTTCGATATTTTCTTACACCTCTAAATAATATATCCAGTAAATTAACTAAAGTTAAAATAAATATTGAAAAATGGCTCACGGTTCAGTGATATTCCATCTAAAATGTATCTTTTAATTATGAAACATGTAATAAACTACCTGGTTCAGGTGTATCAACTATTAAGATACGTAATAAATGATTATTATTATGGAAATTGAATGACTTTAAAATCCTGAAAATCCACTGTGTTATTAGCTGTGGAATAGTCAGTTAAAAGTCTACTGATTATATTGAAAGTGATAAAGCTGCACAAATTTAACATTCATTGGAATTGGTATATAGACTGAAAGTAATCCTCACTGATTGCTCGTTACCATGAAGTAGCCAATACACTGCAATGTCTTGGTCTTCTATGAACCTATTACATGAGAGCAAAGTATTTGGGTTCGGATTTAATCACTTCTCATAACAATCAATCTGCACAGTTACTATAGTGGTCGTGCATGTGCTGACTAAAACAATCAGTCAGTGTGGTGCATGAGCGGAGTAGAGGCCCTGACGTCACTGGAGTCGTAGATATTACTGTTATGGCCAACAGCCAAATGTCCTAATCTGAGAGCCCACCAAAGCCTTAAGGGTTTACCTCACTATTCCTCCACATTATGGATTAACATGTTATTTAGCCAGGCGCCTTCACGTCAGGAAGTCTCTTGCAGATTTCAGCAGGGCGGCTTGTAGCTGGCAGCGAGGCTGATAAGCAGGAGCTCTGTCTAAAGCACATCCTACTTTTATTCCATATTAAGCTTGTACAGGTTAGAAAAAATTTATTTAGGGGACCAGAATTCCCAGTCTGTGGATTATTATGGGCTAAAAGCTCTCCAATCCCATGCTTATGAGCCACAGGCTGGATGTTTGGATGTCCTGTGAAATTCAGATTTGTCTATCCAATAACCAAATGCTGAATACTGTATGATAAACCTTTATGAAGAAGGGCTGACTGAGCATGAATGCTCTTCACTGTTCATACAGTTCAAGGTGCCACACGTAGCACCTTCAGCTGTGGTGTGAGAGAGAGGCTACCAACAGACTCAGAAATGAACTTATTATTTAGATGTCTAAAAATACAGACAGAACACCGTATAATATTTCCCATTTAGCTCCTTTTGCCGACATATGGGAGCTCACCAATCCAAGCAGATTTCTGTTATCAGCTGCTGAGCAGATCCACAGCAGCTGAGAATGAGAGCCCCGATCAAAGACATTTTGACAGCAGTTTCTGAGTGAAGTGAGCGCATTCATGCATGTCTCAGCATATCCAAGATTCAAACACGTGAACAGGCGGCACAGCCCAAATCACAGGTTGGTGGGCTCTCCACTGACTGCATCAAGTCTCAAAATCTTGGCTGTCAGTTTCCTAAAGCTGTCATATTGAGTAACCTATTGATTATTTCTTTGTTTGACTGATTACACATTTACTGTAGTCAATAAAATGTCATAAATACTGACGAATGCCCATCAGACATTACCAGAGCCCAAAGTGATGACTTCAAAGTGCTTACTTTCTCTGACCAAAAGTTACAAACCCAAAAATATCTCAGATATGTAACTGAAAAAGTGAGCACATCCCCACATTCAACAAGTTTAAGCCGGCATATATTCATTATTTAAATGTTTTTAACTATGGATGGCAATGTCAGTCAGCCCACCACTGTGGTTCAAACTTAAATATCTCAGCAACCATTGGATGGCTTGCCGTGAAATTTTGTACAGACATTCATGGTTCCCAGAGGATGAACCTCAATGACTTTGGTGATCTTCTGAGTTTTCCTCTAGCGCCCCCATGAGGTAAACATTTGTGGTTTTGAGTGAAATTTCATCACAACTAATTAATGAATTGCCGTGCAATTTGGTGCAGACATTCATGTCCTCCTCAGGATGACTTTTCATCTAGCGCCATCATCAGCAGCAAATTTTATTTTGTCCAATACTTGATACTAAAATCTGCGAGACTCATCCCCATCAGCCTCAGCTGTACTGTGTGTTTTGAGCAGGCGGCAACATCCAGGGTCTGAGGAGTGAAGCCAATGCAGAAGTGCCTTAAACTTGCATTCTTTCTAATTTATGTTAATGTTAATGTAAATTCTCCAGCACTCTCTGGGTTCTTCTTCTGGACTAAAAAAATAAAATAAAATAAAAGCCATTTGCACATTAGTATTTGGCAGAGATCTGGTTTGTTTGGACCCATTTTTAAATGATGAAACCTCTTGTTTCATTTAGAGGTAAGATTCTAGACAGTATCATTATTTCAGTAAGGAGGTGAAGGCAAGATAAACAGAGGAGCAGACACTTGCATGTATGAAAACAAAATATGTTACAACCTCTATTCCAATTTTAGCAGTGCACGCTGAGAAGAAAACAATTTGAGTGCAGGGAGACCACTTAGGAGACAAGAGCAACCTATTTCAATAATGCATTCACAACGCATAACAAGAGGAGCTCCTTCCAAGTTCTGCATTTGGCTTCAAAAGAGCGGCCCTAATTTCATTAGTGGACTATACAGGATCTGAGCTGGTGCCAGGTGACTGAACCACTCAGTGATGAGGTACGCCTCTCTGGATCAATGATATCCCATCGTTCATCTTGCTTTCCATCTCTTTTGGTTCATGGAAGGAATATTAATTTAGAGCAAATGGCCCACAGTGCCCCCGTTGAATTTTTATGTTTACTCAGTTAAAAATGTGAGATTGAGTTGGATGCTATGGGTGTTGACTGAATCACATGGGTGTTCCTATAATAAACTCATTCAATGTAACTATATGAATGTGGGGCAGTGGAGTGTTTATTCTACTCTTGTGTGTTATCTAATGAGATACTGCTGATTAACAGTGGTAGGCCGTAACTGCTTAACACACACTCAATGATAATTCAAAGCCGTCCGGGGTATAACTGCCAAACACAACATGGATCTAAATAATCCTCGTATTTGTGCGTTTCTTTAATTACAGTGAATCTATGTTGAATCTAAATTGGAACAAGAGACACACTGTAAATAGTTTCCAGGACAAAAATAACAAGATGCACAGTAACTTAAAGAGTAGGAGGACACAAATGCAGTGAACCCCCCCAAACTCTACACTAACAATCACACCACCCTGTAAAACTCTCATTCACTCTTCCAACTAATCCGTCATGGAGACACCAGCTCTGTCTTTCCCTCGCTATGTATTGTATAGTTTGGACACCAGGAAGGTGTATTGGCACTATGCAGTGCCTTTGTTCATTGTAATGAAGGAACATGTCACCCTGTCCAACACTGTGGCTCATTAAAGTGCTCTTAAGTTGTTGGATGACTATGGAGTTCTGTAGCACAGAGGAATAAGATATATCTTATTGGCTTCACAGACAACACTTGTTAGTAGGATCAATTAAATGTTGGTTTTGTCTTTTATTTATACTCAGCCTTGTCCATTAAAGAGGACCTATTGTGCTTTTGTACTTTTTCCCTTTTCTGTAGTGTGTTATATATATATTTTTTTGTGCAAAAGGTCTGCAAAGTTACAAAGCCCAAAGGGAGTTACTCTCCCCCACAGAAACACTGCTTTTGAAGTGCTGAGTGTGTTTGGGAATGCGTGAATGAGAGGTGAAATGTGAAACACTTTGGATTAAAGCACCATTTACGATTAATTTGCTACATTGCCCACAATGGCAAAAAATCTATGAAGTGGCCAGTGTTTTCCATGTTGCAGCTCTACGATTATTGCCAGGCCATGTCTAGTGAGGCATCATCATGTGGCTAAACATATAGTACCACTATCCTGTTTTTTGCTGCCTAGGGCCTCCAAGCGCCTCTCTAGGGCTTCCCAAAGCTTCTATGGTGACTTTGAGCGCCACTCTCAACACCATCCACCTTTTCCCCACCAATTAATCCTGGATTGAGGCTTTGAGGGAGTGTATTGTGACTGTGAGAAGCCTGTGAACATCCCGGAGGAATGAATGGCGTTGAAAGGACAGGAGAAATCAATAGACACGAGTCTTCCAATGCTTCCAGGGCTATGATGTATTCAGCACCATGTCATCAGTAGGAGAAGGGGACAGACACACCGTATGGGTGAGATAAATGGGTGGTGGTAGTGGAATCTGATGAGGTCGGCAGGTAAGCCTGACAAACCCCTGTCTCCATGTTAAAAAACAGGACTTGTTCTCTTCATCTTTGCCTGGCTGCCTTCTTATTCCACTCCACGCTGCCTTCACAGTGATATTTTTCTTCGGTTTATGAAGGTCATATCAACCGTCATTCCACTATGATGGGTTTTCAGTCAGCAGCAGTTCGAGGTGTAGGCTAATTGAGCTAAATGGAGAGTGTGACCGTTGCTGAGCCCCATGAGGGGCCTTCATTCTGGGCCACATCTCCCAAGGTGTGCAGCAGCCGTCCGCTCCCATTTTCAGCGAGCCAACGGTGTTGTCATGCTCCAGTAAGGTCACTGTAATGATGTCCTTTATGCAGATGGAAAATTACATGTTCACCAGGGCTTATTTAGCATCGCAGACGCTTTGTGTAACTCCCTAAATGTCGTGTTTACACATTCTAATGCCAGCACATAAATGGTGACGTTGTTGTTGCAGACAATAGACAATTGATTAAGCCGATGATCCTATTTATGTTTTCATTTAGAACAGTTGTGCTTCATCAAGAGCCCCATAGTGTGAAATAATAGCATATTTCATTATTTCCCATGGTGGAAACAATGAAATATGCCAGTAGAGAGCTAATCTCTCTAAATAGAAGCTCCACTAGAAATGAAACATTCGTCCCTACTGTGCTGTGTGCTTTCAGTTGCTAAAAGGGTGGGATCAGCATATCTTGACAGCCAAACACTTTGAATCATGACAGAGCTGCTCAAAAGTCAAGGGGGAACAAGTGCGGGCTGTACTTTGGTAAACACAACTCATCAAAAAACACTACACACACTGTCTTCCCCTTGCTTGTAAAACGGAATTGATAGAAAGTTAACCTCGGGGCCCGAGCATCACTACCACAACTATTTGACTGCATACTCCCACACACATTAAATTAAAAACATGACTGCCTGTGTGACATCTCAAGAAAAACAATCACGGGCCTCCCACTTGTTGACGATATTTAGTTAGACAGGAAAAGCAGGAACCCGAGACTGACGTAAAACCACCGTTTCATCTGTCCCCCGAGCGCTGACACTTTAAGATGTTAGACGTTGAAAGGCTTGCTTTGCCGTCAGATCATAGAAATGAACAGGTGCGGTGATGGTCTTTGTGTGCTGTCATGTCTAATTCAGCAGCGACGGAATCCCTTCGAGTAACGAGCTTCAAACGCAGTGCCGGCAAACGACGACCAGGTTAGATGATGCACAGCAGACCTGTCAATGATGCAGCCGCGCTAAAGACATCTCAGGCAAGCACACACGCACACACACACACACACTATACACACACACTTGATTTACAGAGAAGGTAATGGACATTAATCACTTGCGCTTACTCCCCCTGCTCTCTCGCTTATAAACACAGTCTGTTTACTGACTCTAGTCATGTCTCACCTTCATTCATGTCAATACAATTGATTTTTTTAGACAACTCAAGAAGTGCAAGAAATAAAGAGAAATGCATCAAAGAATTCTGCAAGGGGACTCACTGACTGAGAGACTGACTGCCTAATCCAATGTGTGCAGAATGAATCAATACCAGAGTATATGGGAGACTTAACAATAAAACTGCCAAGGGAATAAAAGGTACTAATCTACACCGAGTAACCAGAACGCGATAAATGCTTCTCCGCCACAATAAAATCTTGGTGGAGCCCACAGTACTAGACCGAAGGCACTTAAAGCTGCAGTGGGGAGCCGAGCTGTAGACTTGCCGTCTCTGAGCAGTTGTCAATCACTCGCAAACTCCGATGAAACGGTCAAACTAGGCAGCGCTGATCAAATATGAATCAATATTCTGTTACTCTAATGCCTATTTCTCGCATAAAATGTTTTTAGAATCATCTTGTAGTGTACTGTTTAACTGTAAAATATGAAAGTTTGTGACCCAGCAGCCATGTTGAGATCAGTTGAGGATATACCAAGCACCGCCCACCAGCTGGAGCACAGCCAATAGGAACGCTCAATAGGAACGCTCAATAGGAACGCTCGCTCTCTGAAATGACCTGTGATTGGCCAAAGTCTCCTGTCACGGGCTAGATTTTCTAAAGCCTGAAAACGGAGCCATGAGGAGGTGCGGAAATCTAGTTTTCTCTCAGAGCACTTGAATTACAATATGCTGAAAGGTTATTATGGAATTTTTGCCCAATGATGCCAAAAACATTCTGCCTACTACAGGTTTAAGTTACTTAAAAAGCTACTTTAATATTTACCAACATGCAGCTTTATTAAATGCGTCCCGGAGTAGGATGGTTATTTTGTGTCCTTTTATACAACTTCAACTGTTTTAAGTGGTGGAAGAGAGGTGTGCTAATGCAATTTTATTGATAAGAGACAAGACAGATTGAGCAGAGGAAACCTCTGACTGCCCCTTATATTTGTCACACTTCCAACCTTCATGGTACCAAGAAAGTTTGGATCAGTTAAGTCTTGCTGCAAGTGGGTTGCATCTTCATCACTTCATCTGTAGGTTATATCGCAGACAATGAAAAGCCATTTGCTTCATCAAAACAGAGGCTTTTCTTCCTGGGGTCCAAAAAAGCATAGCAAAGTGATCCTCCACGGTCAAACCCAGGGTCAGTCTGAAGGGCAAATCGACAACGTGGGTGTATGAGACCTGTATTTTAGACTAATTAGAGTCTAAACACCATTTAACTTCCCCTGGTTATAGAACAAAACCCCTCTTATGCCTCTGTCTGTCTGTCTGTCTCATGTATAGCCAAGAGAAATCCTCTCTGAGCCCTCCACTGAAATCGTTCAAGATCAGATTATCCAGATTTGTTTTCGTAATGCATTCAAATCGATGCATGCATGAAGCTGCTGAAAATGACAACAGCTTATACAGAGATGTTATTTTTGTTTCATGTTGTCAACTAATTAATCATCCTTGACGCAATGCACGTCATGATGTCTCACACAGGTGTGATCTCTGACGTCAGCAACATCTGCATCCCATTGATGACACACATCTGGCCATAAAACACACATCAGCATCATTCAGATATGTGATGAGTTAAGGTATAGATGACACCTCCTTTGCTGCAGATGGAGAGATGTGATTTGTACCTGATCACCTCACCGTTACAATAGCACGTCCTCCACAACAAGGTGATATGAGAAACTGGTCCCCACTGACCTGAATCGTGCAGGTGTACTCTGAGTCGTCCAGCAGCCTCACAGTGCAGTTGCATTCCCGGTCCAGACTCCTGATGCTGCTGCTCATCAGTCGGCTCAGCATCTTCTCGGTCGTCTGCGTACGGGACCAGGGAGAAGGTTGCACAGCGCATACATACAAGTTTATCTTCTGTCACGTTAATAACGACGTCCCTGTTGTTTAGTCCAACACCTGGTCAGCTGTGCGGAGCTGCAGCGGCGGTGGTGGTGCATCGTTTCATCAGTGTGTGTCTGGTGCCACACGGTGAGTTTCTTCAGTCAGAGGAGTGGAAATAGTGCTGCTGCTGCTGCTGCTGTACTCTCTCTGGTCCGGTTAGACTGATCACCACCCTCCCCATCATCACACCTCCTCCTCCTCCCGTCTCCTCACCGTTGCCATGCCGCTGTAGATGCTGCTGGGCGGTGCTGAGGCTGATGAGTGGCGGGTCGGTCATCCAACCGGAGCGATGAATGAGGTGATGCTTCACAGAGTTAACGATGGAGGCGACATTCCGATAGGCTGGTGGTGGTCGTGACTGCAGCCACATGGTTGGGAATAATAACACAGTAGGGATGTGGGGGATCAAACATGCTGCTGCAGAAGTTGATGAACTGACATTCAACATTTTATAATGTAACTAGACATATATGCTGCTAAGAATGCACATCAATATTACATGTAATGTCATATAAATAACTATAACCATTAAATGCATCACTTTAAAGGATCAGTAGGGAACAATTTTTAGGCATCATCGGGCAAAAATTCCATAATAACCTTTCAGCATATTGTAATACAAGTTTTCTGTGAGAAAACTAGACTTCTGCACCTACTCATAGCTCTGTTTTCAGGCTTTAAAACATCTAGCCCGTGACAGGAGACTTTGGCCAATCAAAGGTAATTTCAGAGAGAGAGCGTTCCTATTGGCTGTGCTCAGTCTGGTGGGCGGTGATTGGTATTTCCTCAACTGATCTCAACATGACTGCCAGGTCACAAACTTTCTCATTTTACAGCTAAACAGTACACTACAAGATGTTTCTGAAAACATTTGAGGTGAGAAATAGGCATTACAGTAACAGAATATTGATTCATATTTGATCAGCGCTGCCTAGTTTGATCGGACTCCAGCTAGGCTCTGATTGGTTGTTTTCCTCTGGTCTGTGAAATCTTGCAGATGCCATTAGGAGCACCGGAGGACACAGAGGCACGTGATTTTTTTTCAGATTACCTGTGTCATGTACTAATGTCAGCATATAGTGACCGTTTTATAAAAAATATGTTTTTTAAAATCTTATTTTGCTCCAATCTCGCCTACTTCAGCTTTAATATTTGTTTATGCGCTTAATGACTTAAACGTCACCAAGCATGAGCCAGATTTTCCCCATTTACCACTCCGTTGACACGCACCCTTTATTTAATCGGGATATATCCGACAGATCTCAAAGGCAGCATTACTTTTTAACATTGTTTCCTCCACAGGTTGATTACCTGTCTTCCTCTTGTAGTCACTCAGCACTACTACGGTATGATATGTAGTCATGTAAAACAAAGAGAAACATTATTTCCATCTGATGATGTTACTGTTACACTATCATGTCTCGTGAAACCAGTTTGGTAGAAGAGTCAAATGGCTCGAAAAGCATTACTTTTATAGCCTAAATGTAGCCTAATAAAGTAAAAAAATAAATAGGCTGAATATAGGATGGGCTTTCCTTCACATTCATGAATTTAGACCTGAGACCTACACAGCAGAATGCATTGAGATCTGTTGAAACCAATGGGGATTAAATGCCTTGCTCAAAGGTTACAGTGAAATAATGCCCCCTGTATAGCCCATCGTCTCAGCTTTTTCTGACCTTTAACATCCTAATTGAATACTGCAGAGAGTCTCTGTTGTATGAGTTTGAGCCAACCTGTTAACAATATAGTCCTCCAGTTTCCTTGACTGTGTCTCCCTCTGGTGGTGTTTTACAGTAAGGACTATGAATTGAACAAAATTTCTCTACAAAACACTTAATGGTGTAGTAATAGCAGCGATACTACACTGAAAATACTCCACCACAAGTAAAAGTCCTGCATTCAAAACCTTATTGGCCTACTTAAGTAAAACGATGTAAGTATTATCAGCAAAATTAACTTAAAAAGTGAAAGTATTCATTGTGCTGTAAAATGTTCCCTGTCAGTGTTTTGGGATTAATATTGCTGGTGCATTCATGTGTATGTTGCATTTTACTGTAGGCTAAATGTTTAACGTTGTGCTGATTATAACTTTGTACTGTTGGGTAGTTTAATCTTTACAGCAATGCACCATATATATATATATCTATAAAATCATAAATTATGTTTGTGAGAACATATCTCTAAAAAGTCAACTTCTGATCCAATTTTGTTTTTGTCCTTGTTTGTTTTTTAAACGTTTATTTTATAAGTATGATGAATTTCTCAGCCCATAAAGGAACATTTAATCCTTCAGTTCATCAGAAAAAAAAAAACACATAAAAAAAATCAACACATTTCGAGATACATGGTTTTACTGGACTGGTGGGGTATGCCAAATTATAATCTGAGAAGTAACTATAGCTGTCAGATACATTTTATGGAGTTAGAAGTACAATCCCTGTGATGTAGAGGAGTATAAAGCTGCATAAAATGGAAATACTCAATTCTATTCAATTCAAACTTTATTTCAGACACACAGCAGGGTCTGCAGCAATAAAAGAAAAAGAAACAAAAAACATACAAGATAAAACCACAGCAGTTCATCATTCAGTTCATATGTATAGGCTATCTCGCCAGTGTTTTCTGTTTTCTGCTCGGGTTGGTTAAAGCCTCTATGATGCTGTTCTCTGACTCATCCAAACGGCAAATACAATTATACATCAAATGTCTTAAAAGTGCCTCACATGTAGGAATACCAGAGGACACAAACAGTTGACTGGCACTATGCCATTTGGGAACCCGAAGCAACAACCTCATTGCATCATTGTAAGCCACTATGAGCCTTCGTATACTACTTTTCTTGTAGCTAAACCAAAGATGAGCTGTGTACAATCAAGTGAAAGTACCTCTATTTTGTAGGTTAAGTTGGCTCCAGTACTTGAGTAAATGTATTCCACCACTGAGGTCCACCATAATATGGCTCTTTTAATGTTAAAAACTTGGATGTTGTGTTGAACTAGTATAACCGGCTTTTGTCCGTAATAATAATAATCAGTATCAAAAGAACAGCCCATCTGCCGTGACATTGTCCCACAATGCCGTGACCCGGATTCGAACCGGGGTTGCTGCGGCCACAACGCAGAGTACTAACCACTATACGATCACGGCGAGCTACGATGAGCTGGCGGATATACAGATGCAATAAGCTGGTGTGTTGAATAGAAAATTCCTCAGAGGAGTTGTGTGAAGATCAGCTGTTTGTCCACTTAGAGAGCGAGTACTCCTCTGATACTTGCTGCTGTTGCTCTCTCATGTATAGTCAACATGCAGGACATGTTTTCATTTAACAATCTGCCCTCTAGCATGTTTATTTTATATGTTTTTAACTTGCAGCATAGCTGGTAGTGCAGCACGTGGTGCTCCAGCTCTTCTCTGATTGGCTGTTTTTTTCTGGTGACGTAGCAAAAGCTTCCCTGTTTTGTAACACTGAACTCAACGTGCTGGTTATCAAACAAAACATCTCAGTAACAAAACAAGCATCAAGAGGCACAATTAAGGTAAAGTTTTATTACATTTGGGTTTAACTTGTGCATGTAAATCATTGATGCTGTGACGTTTTGTTATCATGTTGTTGGTTTGTTGTATTGGCTCATTGTTTCTGCAGCGGTGTTGTCTTGTGGGTCTATTAGAAATAGATGCAAATGCAGGCTTATCCATTACAAACAGTTCTGTGAAACTTAAAGGTACTATAATTATGTAACTTTCAGAGAATCCCTCTTATTAATAACACCATTGGCTGTAAATATGTGAAAACTAAACTTAAAAAAACATCTATCAAGAGGCTAAAAGCCTGAAAAAATATTCAGAAATATGTGAAAAATGTCAAAAAAGTATTAGTAAAATATGTCAAACAATATTGAAAAATGTCTAAAAAATGTGTAAAATATATATTTTTTAAAAATGGCTGAGAAAAATTTGTAAAATATGTGAAAACTAAACAAAATAACATATATTTGTAAAGAGCCTAAAAGCACGGGGGGGGGGGGGGGGGGGGAATCAGAAATATCTGAAAAATACGTGAAAAATGTCAGAGAAGTATTAGTAAAATGTGTAAAAAAAAATATTGAAAAATGTCTAAAAAATTTGTAAATTATAAAAAAAAAAAATGTCTGAAAAATATTTTTAAAATATGTGAAAACTAAACAAATAACATATATTTGTAAAGAGCCTAAAAGCACGAAAAAAAACATTCGGAAATATTTGAAAAAATATCCGAAAAATAAAGTCATAATATTCCGAGAAAAAAAGTCGTAATATTACAAAGTAGTAATTTTACATGTTATTTTAGAGGGGAAATAGAGCAGCGTGCCGCCTGTGTGAAAATGAGGAACGTGGAGCATCTTGTGAAGTTATACTTTAGTTTAGGTTTCACAAATAAAAAAATGCTTAATCTTTTTGCACATCAGCACCACATTATCATAAGTATCAGGACCTTGAAAAGGTTGTGCAAGAAACTGTGTTTATTCCGTAGAAAGAACCACACGTACCTGGGGGAAATTGCCTCTTTTGTGGAGATGGAAATTACTTTTTTTCGTCATGAAGTTATGACTTTATTCTCGTAATATTAAAAAAAAAATTCTAATAATATTATGACTTTATTCTTGAAATCTCTGATTTTTTTTCCCCCTCAATGTGGCCATAATACTCCATTGTAGCCCAGCACTCATAGTGGGATAAAGAAAAGTCTATGTGTTCACAGGTTTCCCAGTCATGGCTCATACATGTATTCACTGGTTCCGCAAGGGACTCAGGCTGCATGACAACCCAGCCCTGATGGCTGCTCTGAGGGACTGTAAGGAGCTCTACCCCGTGTTCATCCTGGACCCTCACCTCCACAACAATATCCGAATGGGTATCAACTGTTGGAGGTTCCTTGTCGGAGCCCTCAAAGACCTGGACTGCAGCCTCAGGAAGCTCAACTCCCGGTAGACGATATTCAGAAATATTGAATATTAAGAAAGTTAGAAACGCATATGCATAATATTATATTGTCATATTGTGTGTTTGACTTCTTCAGGCTGTTTGTTGTGAGAGGGAAGCCAGAGGAAGTGTTGCCCAAGCTGTTCGACCAGTGGAAAGTAACAAAGTTGACCTACGAGTACGACACAGAGCCCTACAGCCTGAGCCGGGACAAAACGGTGACCACACTGGCCAAAGAACACGGAGTAGAAGTCATCTACAAAATCTCGCACACTCTTTATGATATCGACAGGTAATGCTGAACATGTGCACATAAAGTTTCCTTACTTTACGTAAAGGTACAGCGTGTAGGATTTTTTTGGCATCTAGTGGTGTGGTTGCAGATTGCAACCAACTGAATACCCCTCCGCACTCCTCCCTTTCCAAGACTGCGGTAACCTGAGCCGCCGAATGCAAAACCATGGTAACGCCCTTCGCCGCATTCTGCGGTCTGTAATTTCTGTATAGCAGACCGTTGCCATGGGTGCAGTTCAGATGTCAGACTCTGGCGGACCGTTTTTGTGTCAAAATATTGATTTCTTAAGTAAGTAGCCGTGTAATAAGCAGGATAATGTACAGCTAGCGGGCCATTGTTGTGAACGAATCCCCTTCAGGGCGATGAGAGACCCTGACGCGAGCGGCATCGCCCTGTCAGGGATTCTTTCACTACAATGACTGGCATTATCCCTTACTTAATAGATCCCCTGAAATGTTACACACTGCTCCTTTAAATCCTATGCAATTGCTACTTCTGAAATATTTGATTTCAGGGTTGTTGACTGCTGCATCATACTGTTTTTTATTTTCTGTCATGTCGTCATAGGATAATTGAGGAAAACAACGGGAAGGCTCCCCTTACTTATAACAAAATGCGGGCAATAGTGAAGACTCTTGGTCCCCCTAAGAGACCCATCCCTGCTCCAACCATGGAAGATACGAAAGGTAATACGAACAACGCTGGATCATGCCAGTGAATTATCAAAATGCCTTCATGGAGATGAAAACAATATGAAAAGCTAACATACAAGTGTAAAACTTTAATTGAAGTGTATCTCTTCTGTCACAGATGTGAAGACGCCTTGTTCAGACAACCATGAGGAGAAATATGGGATCCCTTCACTGGAGGAGCTCGGCCAGGACACTGCAGCTCTAGGAGAGGAGAAGTTCCCAGGAGGAGAACAGGAGGCCCTGAGGAGACTTGAGGAACATATGAAAAAAACGGTATTTCAATTTCACACACTCGTATTCTTTCTCTCTACACGAGTCCTGGCCAAGACAGCAGCATAAAAGTTTCACACCTAAAAGCACGAATAATAAACTTAAAAGCAAAACAGCAAAAAGTTAAAATCATCATAAGAAATTTCACATAAAACAGACTTAAACAAAAACAGCAAATTGCATCGACCAATGAATTAGCGTGATTCAGTAATGGGAAAAATACATTCAGTGTTCAAATGGTCCTTAATCCTGTTTTTAAAATCCTGCATGCAATCATCTAGTTTAAAATGACTCTGTAGCTCACACCAAGATGAGGATACAAAATATTGAAAAGGTTTTTTGACACTAAAACTCACCGCTGAGACACGTGGAAATAAAATAACTTTAGACGTGAGTAGAGAACTTTTTTAAACCAGCATCCCGACCGACAATAAAGAATTCTTTATTATTAAAGCTTTGGTGTTATGACTGAGATGGAAGATTTACATGTTTCGCCTTTGACCCGTAGGCTCCGTCTGATTTACATGATCTCTTTTCTTACTTCAGGGATGGGTGTGCGGTTTTGAGAAGCCGCAGACGTCTCCTAACTCGTTGAGCCCCAGCACCACCGTCCTCAGTCCATACGTCACTTTTGGCTGCTTGTCTGCACACACCTTCTGGTGGAAGCTGACTGACGTCTATCAGGGGGTGAGTGTCACCATTTGCAGTTCAGCATGGTATTGTAACTTAAACTTTCTTCAATGTTTAATACATTTCAACAGTAAAAAATAAGCAAAATGTTGATTTATGCTACATAGAAAGGGCAGAGCTATCGGTCTTAACTTTGAAATTCTGTTAAAGCTTGACTCAGTCTGACTGTCGTGTGTGTGTTTGTGTGGTATTTGCAGAAGAAGCACTCAGATCCTCCAGTTTCGCTGCATGGCCAGCTGCTGTGGAGAGAGTTCTTCTACACCGCCAGTGTGGGTATCCCTAACTTTAACAAGATGGAGGGCAACCCTGTATGTACCCAGGTGGACTGGGACACCAACCCCGAATATCTGGCTGCATGGAGAGAGGTACTGAGTCCTTTAAATGATTTTAAATGGAAATTAATGAAAAGAAGTGAAATTATGCTATTGGAAGAAGAGTTTTGTGATAATTCAGTAGTATTGCTAATTTCCTTAGATCATAAATATTTCCCGTCATCCTGGATGTTCTGTATTTCCCCTTTAGGCTCGGACCGGTTTCCCCTTCATCGATGCCATCATGACCCAGCTGAGGCAGGAGGGCTGGATCCACCACCTGGCCAGACACGCTGTCGCTTGTTTCCTCACCAGGGGAGACCTGTGGATCAGCTGGGAAGAAGGGCAGAAGGTGTGTAAATGAGCTTGCCTCTATTGCTACTGTAGATTAAGATAAAGGATAACCCATCCAGGCCCACAGTGCGTGTTTCCATGTGCAGTTTACAGTATGTGAGAGACAACTGCAGAATAACCTCTTGATGAAATGGCTTTGCAGAAGACAACCAGACTAACCTTAAATAGGTATCTTTTGATTTGATATATATCTGTTTGGCAGTGCAACACACTATAAAGTACTGATATAAATGACTAACACTTGAACTCATCAGAGTAAGTTGGGTATAATCAGAATGCGGATCACATCTACAGGATTTTATCATTATCAAGGGGATTTTTCCAGCCTACTTTAAAGGGGAACTCGTACTAATCAAAGTGTGTTTACAGGTCCTGGAGAGTACTATTGCATGAATGGAAAAAAAAAAGTTGTATAAAGCCTTGAGGAGGGTCAGTTACAGCTGAAGACTACAAGTTTGAAAATAAAAAAGAATTTGGGGTTGTGAAGTTAGAAAGAAGTGATCTTAGCAGCGGCTCGACGCTACTAGCATAACACACCCGAATCTCCGACTGAACTGTCGCCACAAGTTGCATTGTGGGTATTGTAAGCGCAAGGATTTGACAAGGAAGAAGAATGCATGGAATAAAAACTACAGTATCTTTTTTTTTTTAACGGTCCGTCGTGAGTCTGATAGTGTTTTCGGAGTGTAATGCTAAATCTGTGGAGTACTCACTTTGCTGACTGCTCCTGAAGGTGTTTGAGGAGCTTTTATTGGATGGCGACTGGGCTCTGAATGCTGGAAACTGGCAGTGGCTCTCGGCCAGCGCCTTCTTCCACCAGTTCTTCAGGGTCTACTCCCCTGTCGCATTTGGCAAGAAGACAGACAAAAGTGGAGACTACATCAAGTAAGATCATAAACTTAACAAGTTATCACAAGTGATACATGTTCTATATGAAATAATGTTGCCTCTGCTCTATTTTATAGAAAGTACCTTCCTCTTCTAAAGAAGTTCCCAGCCCAGTATATCTATGAGCCTTGGAAAGCTCCACGCAGCGTCCAGCAGGCAGCAGGATGCATTGTGGGTAAAGACTACCCGCATCCCATCGCACAGCATGAAGTGATCAGCAAGAAGAACATCCAGAGGATGAAGTCAGCTTATGCCAAGAGATCCGGGGACGCTGCAGAATCATCCGACAAATCACCCAGCAAAAAGCAAGGTACTGCAAGAAACGTCTACTTTTATGAGAAGATTATCTCTTTTAATGTTTACAGAAAGTCCTGCCTCTTTAATACTTCTCTTTATGTTTTCCTCCTATAGGTGTAAAGCGCAAGGCTCCATCTGTCGTTGACATGCTGAAGAAGAAAGACAGAAGAAAATAATGGTTCACAAATGAATGTGAAGTAATAGAGTTATTGTGTGAACTGTGACTGTTCATTACAAATCACTCAATATATATACAGTATATACGGGTTTAACACTGTCTGGACTAGAAGCTAAAGAGACTTGTCTCATCTTTTTTATTACACCCTTCATTGGTTACCATTTTATATTTTTTGTGTGCCGTTTTTACTTTTTATATTGTTTATAATATCATAATGTTTCGTGCATGGAGATTAAGTTAAAATGTATAAATATTGATGGTCTCATCTCGTTGGAAGGCTACAGTTTGTATTGAGACAAGGTTGTGTCTGCTTCACAAGTTGGCCTTTTTATTGTTTTTTTGTAACTGAAATAATAAAAGACCTTACTCTTGGACCTTAGAAATTAAATTTTTGTTTTTCATTCATTACATTTTATGACTACTCAGGTGTTAATATTCAATTAAATTAGAATTTATACAGTAAGTGCGGTGAGGTTTGGTAACCCTCAGGGTTTCCCGGTAAAAAGGAGAATAATTTATTTTCACTAATTCCATCCATAAGTAAGACATTGACTATTTTGGTCATGGGTTTCAGATACTTTCTGTAATGACACATCTAACAGCAACAATCCCATCAGATGGGGGACCCTGTGACAAAATCTTATCAAATGGGGGTCCGTAGTTTAATTTGTGTCCATTTCGGGTTCCTTGACATGATAAAAATTTGGGAACCACTGAGCTACAACACCGGTGGTATTTAGAAGCTTTCACTATCACCACTAGAGGACACTGTAATTCCACCTGCAGAAAAGTCTGTCACTTTGTTGAGCAGTTATACTGAATATCATTTATTGAGTGAAATGGTGAAGTTTAAGGGGCTTTAATCTGAGTTTTACAATATTTATGAATTCATTTTTTTTAGTAGAATTTTTTTAAAAAGGTTTCGTTAGAAGATTTTCAACACTGACATTTTATACTTAAAATATGTTCAGAAAACTAACAAAAAAATGATATTACACGCCTGTAAGAGTGTAATGAAATCGAAACTGGTATTTTTTTCTGCAATATTTAGCATAATTTATATTATGTCAGCTGCAGTGGTTCCAACCAAAATGATTTTTTCAGCGTCTTTATTTCTAAACTGTTGAATTAAAAACGGAAACATTTGATGCAATTCATCATAATGGCCATCAGCCCCTGTCTAATCCGGAGTATGCTGTAATATTAACAAAGGCTCATTAGTCAATAAAGGCAACATACAGTATATTAACGGGCGGTGCATGTGATTGGCTGAAGGCAGAGTGAGCAGTCATAATGTGTGTGTGCGTGTGTGTTAGAGTGTGTGTGTGGTTGGGCACACAGCTGTCCTTGGAGGTCAAGTCTTCTCCTGTTTCTGCTTCCTTGGAGCTGACACTGGTGTGAATATCCAGAAGATGATGTCACAACCTCAGCAGCGGGCCAGACGGCTGTACAAAGCCAAGCTCAGTTTCCACAGAGACCTGTCAAACATCAAAACAATCTGCCGTCCAACTGTGCGTGCGTGCGTGCGGGTGTTTGGGGGTACACTTGGCACCGGGCCACCCTGCCATTAAACTCTCACGCCAGAGCCGTACACATCTGCAATCAGTTGATTACAGATTTATTTGATTTCTCTAATACTGCATGTTAATAGAGACAATGGTCTTAAAGTCAGTATACTAGTATGTATTTGTAAATTACTTGCAAATTTGATCCTATTAACACATGAAGTTGCCCCAGCCCCAGAGGGACTCATTAAGCTGTGATCAAAATCCCATTTATAACTGCCTGCACCCCCGTATGTCCGCTGGTGTGCCCCTCTCCCTGTTTGTCTGTGTCGACACCTCACCACTCACACCATCTTGGATTTGGGCGCTGCAATATCCCAGTTGGATTAGAACAGCATGTTCCCATGCAGCTGGCGTTTCATGGAGCTTAAATAGTAGTGATTTATCTCAGGAGTGCGTTTGCTCCACGGGCAGCAACATCACTCCGTTAATTCCCCCTGTCTACTATATACTAAGTTTGCTAGTTTGAAGAATAGCAGCAGATCCAGCCTTTATTTTTATTTACAAACCACTGGCCATAATAATAATAGGGCAAGGGCTCTTTAAAGTTCATTAAGAGCATCATTTGTAAGAAATCTTTTCATCAACTGACATTAAAAACAATATGAATGCACTCAACCACTTGATTAGCCAACAGAACCAAAAAGGGAAACACTCAATATTGGCTAGTACTCATTTACTTAAAGGACGGGTTCACCTGCGTTCCCACTCAGCTGTTAGGTCACCAATGTAAGCTAATCTAAATCACTGTAGGTAATACGCACTGACTGACTATGGATAAGGATATATGTATATATATGTAGCAACGTCATCATGCAGAAACTTATGTCAGGTCACGTGGGAAAATGTTTTTGGAAGGGCTTGGGAAAATAACATTTTCACACTAAAACATACTTCGACCCAAATTTGAATGTTCGGATTAAAATACATAAGGAACACCACTGGGAAGCTACAGAATGATATGAAAACCTAAAAATAATAATGACAATGGACCCGCACTTTAAGCAGGAGCTAGGTTCATTACCTCATAAAATATAATATTTTGAAGATCACCACAGCACCAGTGGACATGCCCATGTTACCCATTCTGATTTTATGAAAACAACATATAATAGAGACTTTCAGAGCTCCGTCAGTCAACACGTGTAGCTGTTGTGAGGCTGCTTTACCTGGTGAGTCACAGACATTAACTCATAACAAACACGTTGGGACTGTTTAATTGCACAAAAAGCTACATTGACGTTCATTTTGACTGACGTGCGTGAGTCAAGGGCATAATGGTCTGCTGGAGGCTGAAGGCAGGTGCTCTCCGATGGCCAGTTTACACCAAAACTAACCAAAAAAAGTCTGATATATGTAAAGACGTACCAATTTTCTCGTTTAGTCACATTAATGACATTATAACCAGAGAAAAGAGCAAGGGACAAGAGGAAGTCGTGAGTGAAAGGTTCATGAGCACATGCTGAAAGGTCACTATTTATTGGACGTCTATAAAGCTGGTAAATAAATGCCACAGTGAAACTGAAGCTTCATACCTTTTGGTCTATCCCTATCTACTCCGACACACACACACACACACCTCTGCACACATCCCAAACAACAAGAGTCCTCTAGACCTGGGCCCGTCCATTACCACTCTGGTTCTAATGACTGATTATAACAATTTACATTTGCCCTGCGGTGACCTCCTTCTATTCCTGACGGTGCACAATTATGTTGTCAAAAGACCGATAATAGTATCAACAGGGCCAGAGGGAGTGATCTCAGTGAGCATCATCTGTAGCCCCATCTATAAATCTACCACACTAAGCCACAACAGGGTTTTTAGAGGCGCTATACATAGCGAAGCGTGAGGCAACGGATATGCAATGTGGAAATCTTGCCCCCCCGCCCCGCGACACACACACACAGCTGAATTCAGATTTGGAGAGGAATTGTTAAAACATTGATGTAATGATTTATTTTGGGGAAAGGGGGCTCGCTATGATGTGGTTGGCCCGAAATACATTTAGATGTTTATCAAAGTAGGATTTAGCTTGGAGAGGAGGTTGTGTTGCTCTGGCTCTATCTATTTGGCGAGGAGAGGAGGTTGTGTTGCTCTGGCTCTATCTATCTGGCGTGGAGAGGAGTTTGTGTTGCTCTGGCTCTATCTATTTGGCGTGGAGAGGAGGTTGTGTTGCTCTGGCTCTATCTGGCGTGGAGAGGAGTTCATGTTGCTCTGGCATTATCGATTTGGCGTGGAGAGGAGGTTGTGTTGCTCTGGGTCTATTTATCTGGCGTGGAGAGGAGTTCATGTTGCTCTGGCATTATCTATTTGGCGTTGAGAGAAGGTTGTGTTGCTCTGGCTCTATCTGTTTGGCGTGGAGAGGAGGTTGTGTTGCTCTGGCTCTATCTATTTGGCGTGGAGAGGAGGTTGTATTGCTCTGACTCTAACTATTTGGCGTGGAGAGGAGTTTGTGTTGCTCTTGATCTATCTATTTGGCGTGGAGAGGAGTTTGTATTGCTCTGGCTCTATCTATTTGGCGTGGAGAGGAGGTTGTGTTGCTCTGGATCTATCTATTTGGCATGGAGAGGAGGTCGTGTTGCTCTGGTTCTATCTGTTTGGCATGGAGAGGAGGTTGTGTTGCTCTGGCTCTATCTGTTTAGCATGGAGAGGAGGTCGTGTTGCTCTAGCTCTATCTATCTGGCGTGGAGAGGAGGTCGTGTTGCTCTGGCTCTACCTATCTGGCATGGAGAGGAGGTCGTGTTGCTCTGGCTCTATCTGTTTAGCGTGGAGAGGAGGTCATGTTGCCCTGGCTCTATCTGTTTAGCGTAGAGAGGAGGTAGTGATGCTCTGGCTCTATCTGTTTAGCGTGGAGAGGAGGTCATGTTGCCCTGGCTCTATCTGTTCAGCGTAGAGAGGAGGTTGTGTTGCTCTGGCTCTATCCGTTTGGCAATGCCGGGAAGCTGCTTGAAATCCTCCTGGATCCACCTTCTCACATAGATTCACATTATATGTATTAATTTTTGTCCCATGGATTGTCTATGTTGTATTTTCATTATGTTGTTACTCTGTACACACGACATCTATTGCACGTCTGTCAGAGGGTGTCGTATCTTACAGATATGATTGTAAGGCCCCCTGAGGCGAATTTGTGATGTTGGGCTATACAAATAAAATGGACTTGACTTGACTAGGAACAGCTAAAGAATCTTGTATTTCCATCGGTCCTATTCTTTTTACGAGACAAAATAACAACACAAAATAATTGCACGTTTCTCTATCTTCATATATATAGTACAGCGTTAGGAAAGCCCTCTCCAGCCATCAGCAGTTGGGTAACATGCTTAAAGGGGATTGACTGTCAAATAGAGTCACATGACCGAGTCTCCCGTTGGCCTCTGTAGTGTTTCCACACCCTGCTGTGCTTTGATCTCTCTGTACTCACCCAGTCCAGAATATCCACCCCATGCTGAGGCAACTGTGTTCTTCAGCCCCCCTTACACAGAGGCTCCGCCGCCCGTACATGTCTATCACTGCAGTTTGTGTGTTTGTTTATGAGAATCGCTCATGGAATCTGTTCTCAAATGCCATACTGTATTGTGTCTACATTTTTCTGCTCGTCAAAGGTCGCTCATTGTCATTTTTTCTTTGAAATTTGTCTCCTATTTTGAAATTAAATTCTTCAGTTAATATTGGTCGTTAAGTTGAGTCCTTATGTCACCTTGCTGGCAAGAAAAGTGGAAACTGTAGGAGTTACCATGATGAGAGGACCATGATGGATGGATGGAATAAAAACATTGAAATAGCTAGACAGAAGTTTCTCATAGGCATGTGTAATGTGACGACCGTAACATGAGAGAAAATTCGGATTGATATCTTTGAACCTGATTTAGGAGGACACACTCAGGAAGCTATAATTCATACAGTAATAGTGTCAGTTACAATCTGTTCAAAGAAGATCTGAAGATTTGGCTTACAGTTTGTTTACCATGCAAAAAATAAGTTCAAGGTGAAAATAAAACACTCAACAGTCATTCATTTGCAAGATAGCTTTGGTTCTCAGTCTTAACAGGTTAATTCACTTTTTACTGTGAGAAACACTGTGTGTACGTGTGTGTGTGCATGCTTGTGTAAAGATAAGAGCTTGTTGGCAGTCAGGGGGATCTGTCCATATAAGGCTGTTCTATTCCTACTGCTTTTCCTCTGGGGATCCAATGCAATTGTCACTCACTGGACAATGCATGCCAGAGAGCTTGGTAGGCTTCACCGATCTTATATTATATTATATTATATTATATTAACTTTTATCTTTTTAAAAAACGAGATCATTCGAAAGAACAAATGTGGAAGGAAAGGTGCCAAGTCAGCCAAACAGAAGTCATTGTAACTGTAAAAGTGAAGCGTGATTCTCCTGTTTGACAGCTCAATGATTTTATACTACAGTCTGTACACAGAGCTAAAAAGATTAAGGAGAAGAGCAGCATGCACAAGTGGTCCTTCTGTTCTCTGAGTGCATGTAATCCATTGGAAACAAAATAGAAAAAAACCCTTCACCTTGTTTTTTAAATCCTCTCCTCCTATTCGGGGAACTACCAAACCTATAATGACCTTGTGTTTGACGTGAACGTATTGTGGATTTCTCTTCTTCAAAAGGATTTTTCTTGTTTCTGTACAGACTTTTTACCACATGTCTTTAAATTGTTTGCTGCTGGCATATTTTTTTTTATTTTATAAAATGTCCATAGACAAGTTTTGGAAAGTGTGATGTGCTCTTGTGCCTATATTTGCAGGCCGACTATAAATAGTGCAGCAGCCTACGCATGCTCATGTTTGATTGGAAATTGCAGTGCCTTAAGCCAGAGCTGTGGGGTATCTGTCAAAGGAGGGAGAGAGACCTGTGAATGGTGAGTCAACTTTATAAAATAGTCTGCTGCGTAAATAACCAATAGGACAGCATTTAAAAGTGGTACAGAGAATCTCTTGCTGATGTTTCTGCTTTCAATCTCAAATATGTTTTAATCTCAAATTCAATGTAATTTAATGTAATATAACTTCCTGTTGTTCTCTCTCTTTGTTCTCTTTCAGCTCTCATTAACCTCTCTGGAAAGCCAAGATTATAAGTGACAACACAAACTTTTTTTTCTCCTGGAGTGTTCCTTTATCTGGTGGGAAATGGGTTCACGGAGGACACTGACACGCTCCTCTTCTAGTAATGGAAGATCCAGCAACGGGGATGATATGAGTGGGAGCAGTGGGAGCAGTGGGAGCAGCCGGACCACTGGCTGCAGCTACCTCTCTAACGTGAGGCCAGAAAACAGGTATGGCTTCAACACTAACCGCCGCCTGTTGAAAACCACTTTAGGGACCAAGTTAGTCCAAAATCGATGCTTTTTCCAATCCTGGGATGGACATGTGTGTGTGTGTGTGTGTGTGGCATATTATTATTTTGTTTGTTGCCATGGCCACCAGAGTTTAAATAAACTGTTGATTAAGTGCAGCATCTCAGGTATGCACCATGGCCCCCCAGTTCACATCGAGCAATACACCAACAACAGCTTCTGCATGGAAAGATCTGTTCATGGAACAAACTGTGTTGACCTTTAGGTTCAACTCTGTAATAATAAGAATAGGCTATAAAGAGTCTTTTGAGGTAATAATATATATATATATATATTTTATTCTAGCCTGTGGCACAGGGCAGACTTTACAGTAACATTACAAAAAGTAACTATGGATGATACAGAAATTATTTTTCCTTATATGCTACCCACAAGTTATTTGATATAAGGAAGATAATTTTATAATATAATATAATATAATATTTATAATATAATAATAATCATTATTGGCCTCTGGGAATATAAAGAAAACTAGAAGTTTGATTCTTTGTCCTCTTCTGTCGGCCCCTCGTGTGATTCACTCCACAAAAATGTGTAGTGTGTTATTATCCCTGCAAAATGATATGTGAAGATAATTTTGTGGGAATGGACATCATTCCCAGAAGGAATTACTATAATCGGAAATGATAAACAGGAAATGCTGTTAGACACAATTTCCTGCAAAACATTTTTTTTTTTTATCTTTTTATCTTTTTTTATCTTAAAATGTAATCGTCATAGTAAAATTTCTGTAGTATTTTTATTGTCGACATTGAATCTCCAACAAGATAAACAGCAGGATGTAGTGCCTGCGCAGTGTATTATTTAAGTGTGACTGTATTTAGTATTACTGTCTTGTTTTGTTTGTTTAATCGTGAGTAACATGCAGTGAAGTGTAACAGTAGCTGTGCGCTGACCCAACGCTGAAATGGATGTCAACACCAGACATGGATCAACTGCACGTCATGTATACACGCAGCACGATGATGCTCTTATAACTTGCATGCAAGCCAACATTAATTTATGTTATTATTATGTGTGGGATGTTTGTTCCACATTTCCACATGGGTCAACAGTCTTGAACTGTTATATTTATGGTGATGTGTTTAATTTTTATAATTAATATACAGTAAATGGATTAATTGGACCTCTCTAAGGCCACGCCAAATAGCTATTCATACTGAACTTCAGAGGTCAAAGATAACAAAAAACCCTTTCTCTCTTTTTGATGTGGTCTGTGTAAGATTTGGCTCTGTTTTCGTTGCCTCTAGTAAGAACAACTCAACACTTCATAAGGACAAATCTGAGTCTAGTTTTTGTTATTAATGTGATTGAAGGCCTAAATTCAGACTTGGCTTTGGTGACCAAATCAGCACATGTTTAGAGAAATCTAAACTTCTAGTAATGTTGAATCCTAACAAGCTACTGTAGCTCCACCCAGGCTCTAACCGCAATTTGCCCAAGAACTTTAATGTGAAGGATGCCATGTAGAGGCAATGGAGGCAAGGTCTTGAGACAAATAACACAACTGGTAATTTCATTTCAGATATATGAGAAATGTAAAGCGTTTTTTGAACATGTAAACACGTTCTAAAAGAATCCCAAAATAAAAGTATGCGAATAAGCATAATAGGTCCTCTTTAAAATGACAAAAACAACTTTACAACTTGACTGACCTGCTCTCTTCTCTTGCACAGGAGCACACTCTGCAGCGTGATCGCACAGTTAACAGAGGAAACGCAGCCCTCCTTCGAAACAACCCTCAAGTCAAAGGCTGTCTCTGAGAACAGCAATGTGAAGTTCTCGTGTGTGGTTACAGGTAAACATTTAACACTCTGCAAAGCTTTACACCAGATGCTTGTAACCTAATGGAAATATATTACAGGAACATACAATAATACAGTTTACTTGATGAAAAATCTATTATATAATAGTCATAACTATGTTTTCATTATTGTATAATTACTTATAACTAAGAATTGTTGTGTTTTCATTAGCTTTGAATGAGCTCTTCATATCTACATATAGGGAGCGGGTCCTCGAGTCCGCCATGTTGCTACAGTAGCCCAGAACGGACAAAACAAACACTGGCTCTAGAGAGAGACTTTTGTGTTTTTACGTTACCTGGAGGCCACCGACACATTTATGAAACTGCGGTAAAGTGAGCTGCAGAATGCAAAATCGTGGTAACGTCAGCCACCGTCTGACTTCTGTTGCTCCTATAGTAGTGTTATTATGGCAAGGATGGCCTCTGAGCGAGGTGAGCGTCGTTACCACGATTTTGCACTCGGTGGCTCAAGTTACCGCAGTCTTGGAAAGGGAGGAGTGAGCGGAAGGGTACTCAGTTGGTCTCAATCTGCAACCACACCACTAGATGCCGCCAACACCTACACACTATACCTTTTAGGAAGTGAATGCACAAAAATAATGTTCTACCTCTGAAAACAGGCTCAATATACACCTGGTTTCATGCATTGTTAGCATCAGAAAAAATATTCAGTCTCCAAGACAGCTATTTCTCTATTTACACTGCAGTGAAGCAATTGTAAACTAAAATGCGTTTTCTTTGTTTCTTTTGTTTTTCAGGATACCCTACTCCTCTACTTATTTGGTATAAGGATGATATGCAGTTAGACAGATACTGTGGACTGCCTAAATATGAAGTATTCCGCAATGGACAAAACCATTCCCTGCACATTTACAAGTATGTATGTTTGGAAACACTGATATGACATCTATAAAGACATTTAAATGACTGCACAGCAAAAGGCACTCTAATGGAGGAAACACAACCATAGTGTATTATCTTAATCTTTCTGCTATGAAGTAGTCCAAAATACTAAGAGGGTGCCTTGACATTCTTGCCCAAATTAATTAAACCTATTAATGAAGAGCTTAGAGCTAGAGTTTGGCTAACACAGCAGTTTTTCCTTGTCAGCAAAGTTTACTTTTGTCTTTGTCAGGGACTGTCATTTTAATTAACTTAAATTGGCTTTTTTTTTTTCCAGTTGCACAGTGGAGGATGCAGCTATATACCAGGCCTCAGCCAGCAACAGTAAAGGTATCGTGGCCTGCTCCGGGGTTCTGGAGGTCGGCGAAATGAACGAGTACAAGATCCATCAGCGCTACTTTGGCAAGCTCAAACAAAAGGCCGAGAACAAACGCAGGGAAGCGGAGGGTAAAGAAAACCTGGAGCCTCTACGAACCATCAGTCCGGACCGCACGCTGAGGAAGCGCCGCTCCACAATGGAGGACTTCCTCAGCACGCCGAGCTCCATGGAGGATGAGGGCAATGAGGAGAGCCACCAGGCTGTACCTTTAGAGACTGAGGCCAGGTTACAGGAGGCAGCTGTGGAAGAGGTGGAGGAAAAGTTGGTCCCCATCACTAATGGAGCAGTGTCTGCTGTAACTAATGGACAGATCATCAGTGAGAACGGTAACAAAAGTGGGACATATATATACGACTCTGCTCAGAAGCCTTTTACTGCACACCAACCCAAAACTCCCTTTGTCAAAAAGAAGATTAAAATTTCCAACAGCGCACCAGGAGAGCGGGCATCTGAGGAGAGAAGGGCAAAAGATGAAGTCTTGAGCTCTGTAGCTCCGGCCTGCACGGAGTCAGTACAGGCTGAGGGGAAATCAGAAGAGTTTATGGAAGTAGAAAACAGTGTTAGTTCGTCAGTTGTGGATTCAGACTTCAGAAACGTGACGGAACGACATCAGAAATCAGAAACAAAGGAAGTACTGCTTGCTGAAAGGCCCTCAAAGGATGAAAACATGTGTGTTGATCAGAAAGAGCATCTCACTTCCTCAGTACCCGCTGCTGCTCCTATACCTACAAGTCATACTGTGTCAGGAACTGAAGGTAAAAAAGCTGCACAGCGTGAGAAGGAAGCTGGACGCAAAACTACAGAACAAAATTTAGAAATGAAGAAACAAAGTCCTAAGATGACCCCGACGCAGCGACACTCAAGTGCTACAGCAGCACCCAGACAACCCCGAAGCACAGCGAAGGGGAACATTTCTAAAACAGAACATGTCATGGATGTTGACCAGAAGTCAAACACTTCCATTGGTGGATCTTTAGCACACAGAGACATTGAGCCGGTGAAGGCACCGTGTGAAAGCAGAACTGCTTCACCTCAGCATCCATGTGAGCAGGCTGGAGATCAGCTGTCGGTGAAGGAAACAAGCCCCTGCCAAAAAACAGTGTCTGTGTCTCGGCCAGCGCCGCTGAATGAGGTGAGCGAGCCTTTCTGCATGAGCTCATGAGTGCTTTGTGCTGCCAACACAGGCCTCGTCAGTAACACAAGCATCCTGGAGCTATTTTTAGCTTTTACAAGTATGCCCCGCTGCGTGACAAGAATTAAATGACGCACATGTTGAAAGATGCAACAGGTAGATTAATGCCTTTTATATTGTTCGTTCAAAGGTCTGAGAGTCGCAGCATTGCTTATGATTTAAATTTTGAATTAAGCTATACTTTGGCTCTCTGAAAATATTAGGCTGACATTTAGGAAATGTGTTTATTCGCTTTCTTGCGGAGAGTTAGATGAGAAGAAGATTGATATCACTCCCATGTCTGTCGGATAAATCTAAAGCAGTAGCCTACAGCTAGCTTGGCTCTGTCAGTAGGTAGTTTTATTTACACGGATTAAACAAATGAGATATAACATGTTAATTCCTTAGAGAAAATAGCCTATATAGGCTATGATGTAGCAGACAAAAAATGCAATTTAATTTCAGATGGACTAACAGACAGACATGAGAGTGGCATCGATCCTTGAATAAGTGTATTTCCCCAAATGTCCAACTAATACTTTTAAAAGTGAAAGTAAATGGATTGGGTGTTGTGATGGTGACCTGAGTCCTAAAACACGGAAATGAGTTAGCAGCATTTTAGCACTTCCTGCTCCCTCATCTGGAAGTCAATGGGTTTTTAGTTAGATGGCTGAAATTCAGTTCAAACAGCTTCAAAATTCGCGAATGGGATATTTACTGACGTATTTTATATCGTAGAACAAAATGTTAAAATCTCTTTTCAGCTTGTGTTAAAAAAGGCGGTTACTAACAAGTGGCTACTGTATATGAGACTACAAAACGTTTGTTTGCCGCAGAGTTTATTTTCTGCAATAATCCAAAACCCAGTGGAAAAATCCCATCGGCTTTTTGTCGAGGGAACCAGTGCGATGTTAACTTCCTGGTTGGCCTACAAAAATACGTCATCCTGCACCACTCTATTTGGCAACATCCAAAATTAGCCCATGTTTTGCTAGTTGGATTGTGAATCTTTATTGTTCACATGGCTTATGCAATCTTCCCGACTCCAGCTGCGTGGCTGAATACTTGACGGCACTGAGAGCTGAGACAAAACACTGCACAGCTGAAGCACCTCTTAAAATCACTCGCATTCCTTTCTGGCCACGCTTAAATGTAAAATAGTCGCCTTACTTGTGAACAGGCCTCACAGTGGCAGAATTACATAGAAGGGAAGGAAAACAAGCAGAAATGAGCAACGATGCAGATTTTTTTATGTATCTTATAATGATAATGTATACTATATTATTTTATAGTTACGTTATTTGAAGTTTTGCAGTTGCTTCTTGAAGGAGCATACAGGGCAGAAAAGAGTGACCCTTGAGCTACATCCTGGCTTATCTCCTCCGTGATGGCATGACATATGACACAGGGAACCTCTCGTGCTAATTTAAAAAGAGATTCAGCTCAATTACAGACTTTATGGGGATTTAAAGCTCAACAAACATGCTTGTATGGCAGAGACGTAGAGAGAAGAGCAGCGCACCATGCTTACGTTTCATTATGTACCAGATATATTACACTACCGTGCAGTTTTTCCACTGTCGCAGAGTCTCAATCAAGTGTTGGTTAATGTGCTGTATTTGGAATGTTTTATTATTCAAAATGTAAAGAAATGCTTTAAGAAATATCCTCTAATCAAGACAGGGTTGCACTGAGAGCCATGTGAACACAGCAAGTAGAACAAGCTTTCTTGTTATCATCACTAACTATCTTTTCTCTGGTTCATAAATTTTGTTTTGCTCCAAGGTCTTCTCATAGCGTTCTCTCTTTGTTGCTGGTTACGCTGTTGCTGTTTATAAAATTACGTGTGTTTATCCATGTTCTGCATAGCCAGGGATAAAGGAATAAGTATTTACAGCATGGAAACCTCTGCTTGTATTTTGCCCCAAGGTTACACAGGCCCGTACAAAGATGAACAGGAATGATGCACCTGTCAGCCTTGAGCTTCTACCCAACAAGATGGACGCGCCGACGCCGCCACGAAAGACCACATCACAGCGAGAGACCACGACAGATGACATCCAGACCCCGTCTTTGCAACGCAGTCCTCAAGCAGCGATTGACAAAATGACACAGGACACATGGGATCATTCCAGGGGATCAAGTGAAATCCATACGGTCCTTTCTACAGACATACAGAAGTCACCCCTCCAAAGCCCCGGTGGTGGTGAGAAAACCCGAGAGTGTAGCGTTTCTTCCAGCGCCCGAATTGATACAGCTATAAAAACTGTTGAAGGGCCAGAAATACAAGTTAAGGAGAAGGTAGACGGTAACGAGGTAGGTAAGTTATTGGTGCAGTCTGACAGCGAGGCTCCACATGAGAAGATGGTTGAGATGGAGACTGAAAGTGCTGACCTGCATGTGATTGAACACACTGAAACAGAAAAGACCAATGGTGCAGCAGATACTGATGTTATCATTGTGGACGCATCTAAAAAAGAAACTAAGAAGAATGAGCATATTTTAAAAATGGCGGAGGAAGCTAGTTCAGCATTACAGAATCTAAAGTCATCTCTATTGGAGCCTGCTATCCCGCTCCTAACAAAAACGTCAGGAAACCTGTCCGAACTCCAGATTAAAGACATCCAGGAAATCCCAAAAGCTGTAACAAAAGTCATATCTGTAGCCGAACTTCTGAGATCACAAATAAAGGCTCTTGAATCCACGCTAGCAAATTCAGTGACCGCCCTACCAGTCCATGCTGGCTTTGTACAAGATCCAACAACAACTGTGATAGAAACATGTGAGGAGTTTAAAGAAGATGACAGCAAACTGGAAGTGAAGAAGTCAATGCCTGACAGGAAAACTGAAATGACTATTGACAATACTCCTCCCAGAACCATAAAGGAAACCCTCATGGAAGTTTATAATCTACTAAATAAAACTGATCAGGAACTAATTCCGTCTCAAGGTGTAACTTCATCGCCTGTTCAGGCTTTAGGAACACCTCTTGTAATCCCACCTATCTCCGTTGTAGACACTGGCACCGCCAGAGAGACTGCAGGACTTTGTGGCACTGACAAAAACTACAACGAAGGTGTTATTATAGACATTTGCCAGGAAACTGGAGTGTCAACTCTGGTTCCTATGAAAGATGACTCTGTTGTTTCCTTTTCTGGGAGTGAAAATGTCAAACATACTGTTCCTCCTTTGACTTCTAAGGACGAACTGAACAACGGATTTACACCTGGAACTGTGACCCGAGAACCTGTGACTCCACCTGCAGTGACACCTTTAAAGGCCTGCACTCAAGAGTCAAATATTACAGATTTGGAGCATGCCAATGGCGAACCTGTTCAAGGCAAAGACATGGGAATTATGCAAAAGTTAACCCCAGAAACTAAACTCAACAGCGAAACTGAAAGGGAGATTGCTGAAATGAATTCCAAAACACTAGATCAATACAAAATGGAAGAACACGACACAAAAAGTGTACAAAATTCTCCCACTAAAAGTGGCACAGATACACAAGAGAATAATCTTCACGTTATTCAGCAGGACAGCGCTATGGTTGAGGAGTTTTCAAGGACTGACTCCTTAGGCAATCCAACTCCTGAGGCTAGTCCACGATTAAAGAAAAGAGACTGTGTTTCTCCCATTCCTTCTGCTACTCCACAAGAGCTGGCCTCTGGGGCCAGACGCAAAATCCTCGTACCCAAGGCCAAACCTGAGGAGGCCTCAGAGGCCACCTCATCGCTTGATAACCAAACTCAGAAAAAGGAAGTTCCTACAGAGAGCAGCAAGCTTTCCGTAAGTCCCTCGACCCCCCTCTCTACGTCTCCTAGCCTGTCACGACGGGCGCCTCTACTTAAGCCCCCTGGTGAGCAAACACCTCCTGCAGAACGACGTTCTCCACTCTTAAGCAGGAAGAAGACGCCATCTGAGACCCAAGCACCAAGTCAGCCGCCCACTGAAGAGATCAATACCCCCAAAACTGAAGGGAAACCTACAGAGAAGGACAAGCATGACCCATTCAAAGGTACAAATAGACAGAGTAGTGTTTTTGAAATGTTGCTTGAAGATTTGCAGCTTTAATAGAAATTGTAAGGCCTACTATACCCCCGTTTCCACCAACCAGGAAGTTCCTGGTTCCTGGTAGTACCGGGACTACTTTTCAAGGAACTAAAAGGTTCCTTCAGCCCATTGTTGTCTGCGTTTCCATAGCAGTCTAACGACCTGCAAAGATTAGGCAAATTAGTCTGCTGACTTCCTTGTTTATGAATGAAGCAGTACAACAGTTGAGGCCGTTGAAGCAGCAGTGCTGTGTGTGTGTGTGTTTGACCAATCAGCGATGGTCATACCTGCAAACTCCACCCCGAAAGTTCTGACGATTTCAGAAAGTACTACCACCCGACTAGGGCTTTTTTCGAGGGGGTAAAACGGCCCCCAAAAATGTCCTTTGAACTTATTTTAGATCCTGCTCTCTGCGGTCAAAACACAATGACTTCCTCAAAAGGTTCCAAGTTCCGGGGGAAAGTCCCTGCGGTGGAAACGGGGCTTATGTGTAGCATGTGAAAATTGTGCCTACTTTGGCAGTAGTAGTATCAAAAATACAATGCATACTACTAGAGTCGCCTAAGAGACATGATTCACAAACCTGTGGTTTAGTTACTTAGTTGGTTAGTGCATGTGTATATTGTGTTATGTGTGTATTTAATATTATTATATTGACATTTGCTTACAGCACAATATTATGTATCTGCTATATATTTATAAGCTACATTATACAGCAAAGAAACCTTTGCTATACAGCGTATATATGGCACATACAGTATATATCAGACTGGATACATGTAATGTAGAAAAGGGTCCTGTCTAGAAGGTAACCCACAAATTGTGAAAACTCTTGCAAGACTCGCTGCCCGACGACCTATCCTAACCTTAACTCTTCAAGGTCAATGCCTAACATTAACCATCTCGCGAGAGTTTCCCGAAGTGTGGGTTACCTTCTAGACACGACCATTGAAAAGTGTGTATCTTCATCATGTTGTCTGTGTCGGCTCTCCGTCCCTCCAGCTCCTCAAGTTATTCGTAAGATCAGGGGCGAAAGCTTCGCAGATGCCTCAGGGCACTTGAAACTGTGGTGCCAGTTCTTCAACGTTCTCAGTGATTCTACAATCAGATGGTACAGAAATGAAAAGGGGATTGCTCAGATTAAAAGAAAGTAAGTTTCCAGACTTCAAAATAAATCTGCAGTTTCACAAGAACTGTTCTATAAAATGTTGCTTTGTTGTGAATGGTCTTAGCAAGAAAAATAGCTTTCGTTATGTGTTTGTTTCTCAGTGCAGGGGATGAAACTCAGGTCAATCTTGCCATTGCTCAGGCGTCATGCAAAGACGCTGGTGTTTACGGATGCACAATCACAAATGAATATGGGACCGACTCAACAGACTATCTTCTTAGTGTAGAAGGTACGTACTCTTTTACCTTACATTTGGCATAAAACAATCATTTTTACTTGTATTACTGGGCCGCAACACGTCTCACCCTGTCTTCTCTCTCACTGTGTTGCAGTCTTGGCTGGACTGTTCCTACGTGAAGACCTTGGTGGTAAGATGAGAGTTCACATGTGTTTAGATCACAGTTTTTTCCAGCGTCAGAGCCCAAATGCTTTTCTAACTACATTCTTCTGTCTACAGTTGGAGAAGAAATTGAAATGACACCCATGTTATTCAACAAGGGCGTGGCTGATTCTGGCGTCTGGGGCAACAAATTCTTTGGCCGTATAATGATGCAGGAATCTCGCATTGGGGACGGCTGTTCCCATAAAGTTTGGAGGGCAAAAGTCATCTATGGTCTGGAGCCCGTGTTCGAGTCTGGAAACACGTGTATCATCAAAGTGCGCAACCCCATCGCCTATGGAGGCAAAGCAGATAGCTGCCTCATAGACAGGAACCTGGAGATTGTCAAGCAGGTATGTAAGAAAGGTTTGATTCTGTGATTTATTTGCGTCTTCTTAATCTAAATATATCATCTAACATTAAAGTGAGTCAGTCAGGTGTCATTCTTGCCACCCACGTAGGATTACTAAGGCACTAATCAAATGAAGATGAAATAAATATACTGATGTAGGTTGAGCTTATCTTCACTGGCTGTTCTCCAACGTTCTGCATACAGGAGAGTAAAATTCAGAACTTGGTTCGTGAATACTGCAAAATCTTCTCCGCAGAGGCAAGAGTGATTGAAAACTTTGGCCCCTCTCTTGAGTGAGTACTATCAGTTAACTCCTCAGTAAACGTTAACATCCTCTCGAGTATTATTTGCAGTACACCACGACCATTAAGCCTTGCTAAAAGTCAACCGCATCATGACAATCTTTGTCACACAGGGTGGTTCCAGTCTACCTGATATACCGACCAGCAAACACTGTCCCGTATGCCACAGTGGAGGCTGATCTGACCGGAGTCTATCAGAAATACTCTGTCCTGGATGATACAGGCAGAATAGACACACGGTCTGGCTCTGAGGTGGAGAAGAAGTGCTGTGCGCTGCAGCACTGGATCTTTCAGTGGACCAATGGCAATCTGCTTATCACTCGGCTAGAAGGTAGGCGGACACTTGAATACAAAACGGCAATGTGAAATTTATGATTTCCCCAAATTTGGGGCTAAAGTATTGAAGAATATGATAATGATTTTGGGAAGTACAATGCTGTGAAACCGAGGCCGCCTTCTTTATCTTCCTCTTCGCTCATCCCACAACACAACAAACATTCACATTTACCAAGTTTGTGTTAAAATCAGTAGCATATTAAACTGAAGAGGCCGTGAGCATGTGAAACTCAAAATTGGTTAACGGATTACACATACGTCATCATAACTAATGAGGTAAAATATTGCTTGCAATAAGGAGAAGTGTGGGAGAAAACATTTTTGCTTCTTAAGGCCCATACTTCTGTTGTGTTTCTACAAGAACATGTTTTACATGCTTAAGTTTAATGTTAAAAAAAGTTTGAGCTTGTATTTTTAATTTTTTTCTGCCTCTTATATGTTTAGTGCTGGAGTTGCTGTGATGGCAATTCCCATTACATGTCCGTCACATTTGAATATGTTACCTGAAAAACAGAAAAATAAAGTAATTGCGCGGTGTTGTTTTGCAGGTGTTGACACCAAGATCACCAATGTTGGGATTTCAGTCAAATCGACGGGGTTAGTATAATTGTGTTGTTTCTGTTAATTATGCTGTGAAAACCAAATTTTTCAGGTAATTTACATTTATAGCGACCACAATCACGACTGTAACATTTGGCTTTATTGTGTGTTTCTGCAGGCACCAAGGGCTGTCTGTCGAAGGGAATCCCAAAGTTTTTGAGCAGTTTGTCTCCCAGCACCAGTGTAACTACTTCTGTGGTCTGCTCAGCCTGAGGTCACTAAAGGTCATGGACTCGTTATTGACGCCAACAAAGCCCAAGGGCTCCAGGAGCCCGTTGCTTCAACGCAAAATGGCGGCTGGCTCCTCCAGCCCTCAGACCGGCCGGAAAGCCGCTGTCAGCCCCAGATTGCCCAGGAAAACTGAGCAAGAGGGCACCAAGACCCCCGCTAAACAAAATGCTGCTGATGCTGCCAAAGCTGTTAAGGTGGAATAGAGTAATTATCACTCAATAAGACATGAAATATCACACATTTTCTCAATGGAACAGTATTCTGATCAAATGCCATTGATGAAGTCCTAAACCAGAGATGGTTCACTGTTGGGTATCAGCAAAACAGCCCAGGAGGAACTGGAAGAAAGAAAGTGGGCTGATGACACCCTAAGCCTTCAGAGAACAGGAAAGAGATAATAAATACGATTCTAACAGCCACCATTCCTTGCCATTATCACTTATTGTGGCCCTCACGTGTTGTGGTGATTATCTTATGTATCCTACATTCGACTATCAATCTTATGGTTGAAACTCAAGTGTAGTAGTGAGAAGAAGCTTTCCTGGGTTTGTGTTCTATCAATCCATGCACCATTGTAGGTCACAGATTGTGAATCCCAGTCTCAGGTCAGTGTATTTGTACTAAATGACTGTGCAAGATTAAACATTTTGAACTGAAGTGGCACTGTATGTAGTCTTTAAGCACAAACTTGTATCTTTTGTAGTCACCCTTGTGAGAATGTAGGGCAGCTATTATGTAAATTGGAGTAAAACCACAACGGATACACAGTACAGCACATTTTTAAGGCTGGGAGGAAGTCAAATGTAGCTTCACATGACACTGTTGTACGGTGGCAAACGGTGCTGTGCTTTTATATTGTGACCTGCCATGTTTACTTGCTGTTCTACATTGCACTGCATTTTGAGAAACTGCACCTTTGAATGCGACTGGCTGTAAAATAAAAAAGATATGATTACGCCTCGGAGACGTTGTGAAAGTGCATGACATGTGCTATTTAAATTTTGAGTGTCATTCTTAATAGAAATTAGCATATTTTGGAGTGGGCTGAATCACTGTTATGAAAGCCATCCCACTCAGTCTATCTGAGATCAGCAGTCACTCATTATCATGACAGATAAGTAACCCGGTGTTATCTCAGTGACTCCTATTATCTGAGAGGACTCCGTCACATTTCTTTCTGTCATTACACTGACATGAGCACGTTATTTATAGCATTTCTATGAAAAGGATTGCCATATTTGGGCTGATTCCTTTAGACAATTTTAATACAGCAACACTTTATTTTATTATCAATATTTTTTCCAGCTACATCTGAATTTTACAAAAGGATTCATCCTCTGGGAACCATAAATGTCTGAACAAAATAAATTGGCAATCCATCTTATAATTGTTGAGATATTTCAGTTTTTTTCAGTATTTTTCATATATATGTTCATATCAGAACGACATAAACTCACTAAAGGATTCATCACTTTATGCTGTAGGATCTTATGAATATTCAACATGAGAAAAGACATAGGTTATACATAGTGGTGTAAAAAAAAAGATTCCTTATTTCAGCCATTGCATGATTAACAGCGCTACCACTCAGGGGCAAATCAGATTCCTTCACAGATATTAGAGATTGAAGTGTTGCTCGCAACCAGTGTGTGTTTACAGGGTGAAAGGCTAACTTCATCATTATAATCATTTGTGATTCCCAGTCATTAGTGAGTCATCGTTTATGTAAGCGGTGGCCTCACGCACAAGTGTGAGCAGTGCCGGGAAGCTAAATGTAGGCTACGCTTAACAAAAAAAGTTCACTTAGCGTCACTTCTGATGCTGTCAGAAGGAAGACATGACAGACCTTAGTGTGAGGAAGCGGATGCTTCTGTTATGTAGTCCATATTTCTTACACGTTACCGCTTTGTTATAATCTGTGACACGTGTTGGCAGCAGGATAAAAATAGTTTTATACATAAAGTGTTGGCCTTATACCTGTCTCTGTAAGTGCACTGCTAAAGTGAACTAAAAACACAAGTGAAAAATACCTATTACCTTATAGCCTGTCAGTCTACAGTACATAACCATTTTTAACAAAATGCACAAAAGGCCTCTGCAGAACCTGGTGCTCTCCATTTATGACTCTGTTCAGACGACATGGGTTATACAATATGTTTGGAGCTGCCACACGGTAGGTATATCATAGATGAACAGACTGGACGTGTAATTGAGGAGTGATAACAACATGGAGAAGATTTGACTTGATCATGAAACAAGACGCTCCTGCCACCTACTGTTGGTTCAATCACCGCACCATTGATGAAAACAAGACAAGTCAAACAACTTTATTTGCACTTAGTTTCAAATGATGTCTGTTTTTAGTTGACCAAACCCTCTATATGGAGATATTGAGGTGAATGCTTGGTTTATCTGAGAAACTGATGACATATATTTCTCACCGTCACATCTGTCTATGCTAGCATTTTTTTCCTATTTCTATTGTATTTTTCTTCTTCTATTCTATATCTATGTTTTTGTACATCTTTTTTATTGTATTTTTTTCCCTGTTTTTATTGTATTTTTTGTACTATTCTATATTTATGATTTTGTACATATTTTATTGTATTTTTTCCTATTTTTATTGTATTTTGTCTTCTATTCTATATTTTTGTTTTTTGTACATCATTTTATTGTATTCTTTTTTCTTGATTTTTGCAATACTTGCTTTTAAATTTCTCTTACGATGTTTATGATATGCACCAATACCAAAGCAAATTTCTTGCAGTGAAAACCTACTTGGCCATAGAGAGTCTGATTCTAAGTACTACTGCTATTACCGTTTTTTCTGCTACATTGGAGGGATCCATGAGTCAAACCTCTCCGGGAACCATCACCTTAACGTGGTGGAGAGGTTTGTGTGTCCCTATGACCCTGAGGGCTGTGTTGTCTGGAGCCTCGTGCTCCTGGTAGGGTCTCCCATGGCAAATTGGTCTTAGGTGAGGGGCCGGACTAAGAATGGTTCACAAAAAACCCAATGACGACACGAGGCAGAGGAGGAGTTACCCGGCCCGGAGGAAGCCCGGGGCCCACGTCTGGAGCCAGGCCCAGACGGAGGGCCCGTCAACGAGCGTCTGGTGGCCGGGCTTGCCACGGAGCCCGGCCGGGGATACCCCGAAAAAGGAACGTGGCACCCCCCTCCTCTCCATCCTGTGGGCTCACCACCTGCGGGAAGAACCGCTTGGGTCGGGTGCGCTGCCACACGGGTGGCAGTGAAGGCCAGGGACCCCGACGGACTGGACCCGGGCGGCAGAGGCTGGCTCTGGGGACGTGGAACGTCACCTCTCTGTGGGGGAAGGAGCCGGAGCTTGTGCGGGAGGTGGAGCGCTACCAGTTGGATCTGGTAGGGCTTACCTCTACGCACAGCCTCGGTTCTGGAACCGTACTCTTGGATAGGGGTTGGACTCTATTCTTCTCTGGAGTTGCCCATGGTGTGAGGCGCCGGGCGGGTGTGGGGATACTCACAAATCCCCGGCTGAGTGCCGCTACGTTGGAGTTTACCCCGGTGGACGAGAGGGTCGCCTCCCTACGCCTTCGGGTTATGGGGGGGAAAACTCTGACTGTTGTTTGTGCGTATGCACCAAACAGCAGTTCGGAGTATTCGGCCTTCTTGGAGACCCTGAATGGAGTCCTGTATGGGGCTCCAGTAGGGGACTCCATAGTTCTCCTGGGAGACTTCAACGCGCACGTGGGCAACGATGGAGACACCTGGAGTGGCGTGATTGGGAGGAACGGCCTCCCTGATCTAAACCCGAGTGGTCGTTTGTTGTTGGACTTCTGTGCTAGTCATGGATTGTCCATAACGAACACCATGTTCGAACATAAGGATGCTCATAAGTGTACGTGGTACCAGAGCACCCTAGGCCGAAGGTCGATGATCGATTTTGTAATCGTATCATCTGATCTGAGGCCGCATGTTTTGGACACTCGGGTGAAGAGAGGGGCGGAGCTGTCAACTGATCACCATCTGGTGGTGAGTTGGGTCAGAGGGTGGGGGAAGACTCTGGACAGACCTGGTAAGCCCAAACGCGTAGTGAGGGTGAACTGGGAACGTCTGGAGGAGGCCCCTGTCCGAGAGATCTTCAACTCACACCTCCGGCGGAGCTTTTCTGGCATCCCTGTGGAGGTTGGGGGCATTGAACCCGAGTGGACGATGTTCAAAGCTTCCATTGCTGAAGCTGCGGCGGTGAGCTGTGGTTTTAAGGTCTTAGGTGCCTCAAGGGGCGGCAACCCTCGAACACCGTGGTGGACACCGGTGGTCAGGGAAGCCGTCCGACTGAAGAAGGAGGCCTTCCGGGATATGTTATCTCGGAGGTCTCCGGAGGCAGTTGCAGGGTACCGACGGGCCCGAAGAGCAGCAGCCACTGCCGTGACGGAGGCAAAGCAGCGGGTGTGGGAGGAGTTCGGAGCAGCCATGGAGAAGGACTTTCGGTCGGCACCAAAGTGCTTCTGGAAAACCATCCGGCACCTTAGGAGGGGGAAACGGGGAACCATCCAAGCTGTGTACAGTAAGGATGGGACACTGTTGACCTCAACTGAGGAGGTAATCGGGCGGTGGAAGGAGCACTTTGAGGAACTTCTGAATCCGACCAATACGCCCTCTATGGTAGAGGCAGAGCTGGAAGCTGATAGGGGACCATCATCAATTACCCTGGTGGAAGTCACTGAGGTAGTCAAACAACTCCACAGTGGCAAAGCCCCAGGGGTTGATGAGATCCGCCCAGAAATGCTGAAGGCTCTGGGTGGGGAGGGGCTGTCTTGGATGACACGTCTCTTCAACACCGCGTGGAAGTCGGTGACAGTGCCTAAGGAGTGGCAGACCGGGGTGGTGGTTCCCCTTTTCAAAAAGGGGGACCAGAGAGTGTGTGCCAATTACAGGGGTATCACACTGCTCAGCCTCCCTGGTAAAGTCTACTCCAAGGTGCTGGAAAGGAGGGTTCGGCCGATAGTCGAACCTCAGATCGAAGAGGAACAATGCGGATTCCGTCCTGGCCGTGGAACAACGGACCAGCTTTTCACTCTCGCAAGGATCCTGGAGGGGGCCTGGGAGTATGCCCATCCAGTCTACATGTGTTTTGTGGACTTGGAGAAGGCATATGACCGGGTCCCCCGGGAGATACTGTGGGGGGTGCTGCGGGAGTATGGGGTGAGGGGGGCACTTCTCAGGGCCATCCAATCCCTGTACGCCCAAAGCGAGAGCTGTGTTCGGATCCTCGGCAATAAGTCGGACTCGTTTCCGGTGGGGGTTGGCCTCCGCCAGGGCTGCGCTTTGTCACCAATCCTGTTCGTGATATTCATGGACAGGATATCGAGGCGTAGTCGGGTGGAGGAGGGTTTGCAGATCGGTGTGCTGAGGATCTCATCGCTGCTTTTTGCAGATGATGTGGTCCTGTTGGCATCATCGGTCTGCGACCTCCAGCACTCACTGGATCGGTTCGCAGCCGAGTGTGACGCAGTCGGGATGAGAATCAGCACCTCTAAATCTGAGGCCATGGTTCTCAGCAGGAAACCGGTGGTTTGCCTACTCCGGGTAGGGAATGAGTCCTTACCCCAAGTGAAGGAGTTTAAGTATCTCGGGGTCTTGTTCGCGAGTGAGGGGACGATGGAACGTGAGATTGGTCGGAGAATCGGAGCAGCAGGGGCGGTATTGCATTCGCTTTACCGCACCGTTGTGACGAAAAGAGAGCTGAGCCGGAAGGCAAAGCTCTCGATCTACCGTTCAATCTTCGTTCCTACTCTCACCTATGGTCATGAGGGTTGGGTCATGACCGAAAGAACGAGGTCGCGGGTGCAAGCGGCCGAAATGGGTTTCCTCAGGAGGGTGGCTGGCGTCTCCCTTAGAGATAGGGTAAGAAGCTCAGTCATCCGTGAGGGACTCGGAGTAGAGTCCTTGCTCCTTTGCGTCGAAAGGAGCCAGTTGAGGTGGTTCGGGCATCTAGCACGGATGCCTCCTGGGCGCCTCCCTTGGGAGGTGTTCCAGGCACGACCAGCTGGGAGGAGACCACGGGGAAGACCCAGGACTAGATGGAGAGATTATATCTCTACTCTGGCCTGGGAACGCCTCGGGATCCCCCAGTCAGAGCTGGTTAATGTGGCCCGGGAAAGGGAAGTTTGGGGTCCCCTGCTGGAGCTGTTGCCCCCGCGACCCGATCCCGGATAAGCGGTTGAAGATGGATGGATAGAAGTTTTCAAATGGCAATGATGAACAAGCACAATACTATAAACCTGGGTATAGTGCTATTTTATTCCAAAAAGTGACATCACAAAATACACACAAAAATAAAGGTAATAATAGTATACGTACAGAGTTATCCACAATACTATCACTGAGTGGCAGAAATATGTAAAATCAATATTATTTCGGAAATTAATTCACATCATCTCATCTCTCACCATGTTCACTTTGTAAATCACATTTGTCTGAGAGGAATAATGTCAGACAATGAGACATACCTTAATCCGAATGAATTTCCTGCAAGACGTCACAGAAATAATTATGAGCGAAGCGCGTAAATTACAGAGCAAAGATGCATTGGCACAGCTCTTCCTGCTGCACTGAGTAGCTCTGGCCGAGTGCTATGAAGAAGCACTGGATCACTCACAGTAATCTCAGCATTAATACCCATGATAAGACGCAGCAAATGAGAGAATTGTTAGTCCCCAACTGTAGAAATTTTGTGTGTACATTTAGGCCTAAGTGATTGCCCTTTCATCTAATAGGACATCATGTTGAGTTAATGTGAAGAGCCCGGCCGGGTCTTTAACACATTAAACACATTTGTAGAATTCAGCCTCACATTCAGGCTCATTATGTGGCAACATGTAAAAATAGGCTCTGCACCAAGATTTCATTTCATTTTGACAGATATTATAGAATATCTTTACATTCAGCCGGACATTATTTGTCCAACATCAGAAGTACAATGAGGATACACAGTCAGTATAAGATCTCATTAAATCAAATGGGGGGGGGGAAAAGAGGAAAAACAGATACTGTGACATGTGTGATATCTAAGAACCACTCTCTCACAAGGCTGCCTGACCTCACATTGTTGTGCCTGACTGACCTCAATTATCATTGGCAGGCCAGGGTAGTTGTGACCATTTAGGCAGATTATATGAAAATTATCACGTCCCTAAATGCCACAGACTAGTTGGCATTTGAAGAAAGTTTTATCTCCAGTCCACCAAAAGTCCCAGGCTGCCACTGGTCTCGGTGCCATCGCTAAGTTGACTGTCAGTTCTGCGTTAATCTACCGTGTCACGGCAAGCTATTGCTGACTACGAAATAATGACATTCTGATGCATATCTCACGTAATTTCCTTTCATGGGGGAACATAAAGGCTACATCTGAATAAAATCAGTGTTGTATAAATGCTGTGTATGCATGGATGATACGCGCATGATGAAGCCTTTTCCTTTCAAATATTGCAGAGGAAGAGGAGGTGTGGATATTAGATGAATCTGCAACAGTGATCAATATGCTGCTAAATCTGCTCCATTATGTTTTGCATAAAGCTCACCACAGCCACTTGTTGTGACACCTGGGTGTCAAGAGGTATCTGTAATATCTACAACCAAAAAAAAACCCGGCTATCGCCTGGTGTCAGTCCAGATTTATTCATATTCAAGAGGCATTGTGGGGGAACCTCTGAACAGATTTAATGGTTTTCAATATATCGCTCAGTGCGCTTGGTGGGATTTAGTTTAAAAAAAACAATCAAAACATGAGTCTAATCATTAGAAGAACAGTTAGTATCACCTCACAAAGTTGCAGTAAAACTGATAAAGGATATGCAGCAACCACAGCATCCTCTGTATGACGCATGCATCGCCAACACATTAACAGATCACGACAATCTGAGGGAGTAAAAGCCATCATAAACCAACAATGAAATGTTGCATACAGCATTCACACTCTGCTTTATTGAGTTATGCTTATAGGTTAAAGCAAGAATAATCATCTTCAAAAACAGGAGCTAGCTCCAGCTGTCGTAGGACTGCAGTAAGCCCGTCTAATCATTTCATTCGGCCTGAATTTAATGAACGCTTCCCATTCATTGTCTAAGCAGCCGTGCGATGCATTCTGGTAGCGTGGCAGCGCGATTAGAGAGACGGGGTGTCACGGTGGCTGCTCATCATTTCCATAAAGTTGAGATCTAAGCTACCTTATGCAAATCAGGGGCGTCTGGCGTAACTCGCCGCCTCTAAAAACTCCCTATAAACTTTTAAACTTACCAGTGTCGATCTAAAATAAAGACAGATTCATAAACTGCGTGACTTATTTCTCACATAAAATGTTTTCAGAAACACATTTCGGTGAACTATTTTCGTAATATCAGAGAAGAAAGTTTCCAAACAAGCTGCCGTGTTGGTTCCGGTTTGAAAGCTGGGAGCAGCAGCCCAAGAGGGAAAGCGTTCGTCCAATCAGGTACCTATAGTGCCTTGTATCTAGTGGCAGCCCAAAAAAAACGCTGCTGTGGACATGTACCATAACAATAGCCATGTTCGTTGTTTACGTTCATAATGATAATTTTTTGGTTGGATAATTTCAAAAATCTAGCCTTCTCTTGCTAGTTTCTTGAGATTACCAACCCTGGCTTTAAGCATAGATGAATTCAGACAAAGTTGAGTTACATATTTCTCTTTAGGTAATATACAAGAAATAAAAACACAAAACAAAACATTGAATCCAAATAGTACTTTTAGGTACAAAACTGCCCAAGAGATGCATAGACATTAATGGATAACTGAACTCTGCAGTGTGTGGGAACTTGACAGCTGCTGTTGTTCCATAACTGCTGATATTCACGTATGCAGCACTGACTGCACAGAAGAAAGTTTTGTTACAAAATTAGACATACGATTTTGCTTTTTTTTTAAACTGATAACACAAAACTGAAAAGGACTTGAGGTTGCCTATGCCCTAGTTGGTTTGACAGATTGGAAATACAGATGGTATTTTACAAATCGAACTCAGGGGACAAAAATGTATATAATACTTTTCAGGATACTCCTTTAACATTGGCAATAAACTTGTTACACACCAACAATTATTAGCATACAATATATAAATATATGTTGTGTTAAGTGGAGAAATATAAAACTTAACTGCTGAAAAAGAAAGGACTTTTTATATTTACAATTTGGAGTTACAATTTATTGTAAGGTCAATTTCCACAACACCATGTTAGTATGACATCAATAGGCCCTGAATTGACGTACACGGAGTCCCTCCAAACACGTGTCCCCAGGAAAGAAAAAAAGAAAAATAAAGACAGTCAACACTGTCTCAGAACATGTTGTGAAATTAAACTGACTTGACTTTTAAACACTGAGGAAAAAACAATTAAGTAGGCCGTTAGTCATATAAATGCCAACATAAATCCTGACTTTTTAATGATGGCTCAAACAATGACATATGTGTTACTAATAAACTCCACAGGCTGAGTCAACAAACAAACATGGCAGGTGGGTTCCAGGTGTGTGGTCACTAATTATGTTTTCACTCACTCAGTCAAACGCACTTCCTCTAGGAAATTAGATGTGGCCCCTGATAAAAGAAAGCAGTTAATAATTAGTGGTGGTGGAAGCGTCTCATTTGTTCTTTTTTGTGAGTTAGATTATTACAATTTTGGCAGTCCAGGTGTTGATTTAGGTCGTAGTGGAAAGTAACCACCTATATTCACTTTATGCACTGTTTTATTTGCAGAACAGAGTTTACCGGCCATTAATATGTCATAAATTATTAATTCGGAGAGATTGTTTTTATTGGTGGTTGTTTGGTTTGTGATACCCACTGAGTCATAATAATTATATCACTGATTGTAAGTCTTACTTCATTTGACTCACAATGAGACAGAAAGGTTATTGTATTGTGGATGTTTTAGTCAAAGCTTGACACTTTTATTTTTTTAAAGCTGCACTCGATATTTTTTATCAACATAATGGTTCAAATGATTATGTGTAATCTGAAAGGGGACATTATAGTGCAATCGTACCTCACATATATGTACAACAAAAAAATCCTCTCATTTTATTACTCAATTATTTATTGCTCATTTTTAAATGACTAAATGTTGTTTATTGCTAAATTTAGTTTATTGATATTTTTATATTGCTAAAAATAGTTTATTGCTATTTTTTATATTGCAAAATTTTGTTTATTGCTATTTTTTATATTGCTAAATGTTGTTTATTGCTATTTTTCATATTGCTAAATGTTGTTTATTGATATTTATTATATTGCTAAATTTAGTTTAATGCTATTTTTATATTGCTATTTTATATATTGCTAAATGGTGTTTATTGATATTTTTTATATTGCTAAATTTTGCTTGTTGCTATTTTATATTGCTAAATGTTTTTATTGCTATTTTATATATTGCTAAATTGTGTTTATTGATATTTTTCATATTGCTAAATTTTGTTTATTGATATTTTTATATTGATATTTTATATATTGCTAAATGATGTTTATTGCTATTTTTTATATTGCTACATTTTGTTTGTTGCTATTTTATATTGCTAAATGGTGTTTATTGATATTTTTCATATTGCTAAATTTTGTTTGTTGCTATTTTATATTGCTAAATGTTTTTTATTGATATTTCTATATTGCTAAATTTTGTTTATTGATATTTTTATATTGCTTAAAGTTGTTTGTTGCTATTTTTATATAGCTAAATGTTTTTTATTGATATTTTATATTGCTTAATTTAGTTTATTACTATTTTTATATTGCTAAATATTGTTTATTGTTTTTTTATATTGCTATTTTTTATATATTGCTAAATGTTGTTTATTATTATTTTTATATTGATAAATCTTGTTTTTTGCAATTTTTTCATATTGCTAAATTTTGTTTATTGCTTTTTTGTATATTCCTAAGTTTTTGTATATTGCTAAGTTATTGTATTGATGTTATTGTATTGATAGATACTATATGGCTTTCATTGTATTTAGGCTAAAGATTATATTTTGGATTTGCAACTCATTGTCATTGATATCTTAGACTTTTATATCCCATTTTTGTATTGCAACAGCTGCACAGGATAAATAAAGTTAGACTTTTTTTTATGTCCACTATCCCATATTCTTATTGAAATGTAACATTGCCTCTTGGCTGCTAAACTACTGTAAAGCACTACAGATAAAGCGACACGTTTCACATCAGTCTTGTAGTTTTGAAACCTCTCTGGGGTTGCATGCTCTCTCTCTCTCTGTCTCTCTCTCTCTCTCTCTCTCTCGTATCGTGTACTGACACCTCAACACAGCAGCTCGCGGGTGGGCGGGACTTCCGGTCGCTCGCACCCGGAAGCAAGCTTCGGATGCATGTCTCTCAGTGGTCCATATGCTCGCTTCCTTTAAACGTTTTAATGTGATTTAGGTGCTCTTTTTCTACCTAGTAGTGTTTGCAAACATGATGTCTTTAGACTTCCTCGACGATGTTCGTCGCATGAATAAGCGGCAGGTATGTAAACACTAGTTTAGTGTGATGTAGTCGACCTCTTTGTATGGAGAGAGAGCTGCTGAGCTAACGACAGCTAGCCTTTATAGCTAGCCTTTCACCGCTTTATAACGATGGAGCCGGTCTGACCACTTGTTAGCGACATATAGAGTGCTCTGTTTTATGCACACGTATCTCTCAAAACGCCCCGTTATACTGCAGCATGATAGACTTATAGTAAGGTTGTGTAAACAGTCATTCAGACTTCAGTGTGGCTGGCTAATTTCCTCATTTTACCACACTGTTGTCATGGAGCTGCTAGCTAGAGTCAGATCTGCTTACTAGTGATTCACCACTGTTATCTCTAACATATGGTGGACCAAAATGAAGAGTTATGGGTTAGTTCATACCTGAAATAGTGTTATTTATAGCTGTAAAGACACACTTATGTTTTGAGAAGTTATTCAAATTCAATTTTCCTCTTTTGTTTGTTTCCAGCTCTATTACCAGGTGCTGAACTTTGGTATGATTGTTTCCTCTGCTCTGATGATCTGGAAGGGACTGATGGTTGTCACTGGCAGTGAGAGTCCGATTGTTGTTGTTCTCAGGTAAGTTAGTCACATGTGTTGGGATTTAAGTCAGGTGAAGTCAATTTTATTTGTATAAGATATTGTTTTATTGTCCCTGTGGGGAAATTTTTCCTGGACTCCGTCCAACTGCGGTTACAAACACCAAATTAAAACAACATCAACAACAATAATAAATGATTACACACAAGGCAGGGAAACAGTTTCACAGAAACAGATGTTTCAGCACAAACACAGTCCACGTACATAATGGCACATACTTTCACACACACCATGGCAGGTATTGCACCCAGGTAGTGCACTGCACCGTCTACCGTCTTGCCCATATTGCACAGACAATAGTCCAATATTACACAGATGCAACATATTGCACTGTCCCTATTTAACATATTGCACTGTCTAAACCAATTGTACTGTCTAAACATATTGCACTGTCCTTATAATAGCTTTATGTTACGAGTTGTTGAGAAGTTCAATAGACATCGGCAAGAATGAATGTTTGTAACGGTTCAATCTGCTCCGTGGGACTCTATATCTCCTGCTGGAAGGTAAAAGTTGGTACTCCTGGTATAAGATGTGAGTTGGGTCTGACACAATTTATAGCCCAAAATCACAAATTTGCCTCATGAGGCTTTACAATCTGAACAGGATACAACTCTCTCTGTCCTTTACACGGCAACCCTCCCATTGGATAGCGAAAAACGTAACCAAAAAAACCCTTTTAACAGGGAATAAAAAGGAAGAAACCTCAGGAAGAGCAACAGAGGAGGGATCCTCCTTCCAGGATGGACAGACTTGCAATAGATGTCGTGTGAACAGAGTTCACAACATAATTAAAATACAACATAGACAATCCATATGACAAAAATGTATACATATAATGTGAACATATGAGAAGATGGATCCAGGAGGATGTCAAGCAGCTTCCAGGCGTCGCCAAACAGATAGAGCCAGAGCAACACAATCTCCTCTCCACCATGTAACCTAGAGAGTGGACCAGATTCTTGTTTTTAGCCCACAGTTGTTTGGTAATGTTAACATTGGTTTTCCAAGCCAATAAGCCCCTTTGGACTGAATTAAATCGATAGAGAGGCTAAATCTCCTGGAGGACGGAGGTCAAGGTCCATCATGTGGAATGAGGCACCACCAGCCAGGAGAGGGAGGGAGAGACAGCGAGAGACAGAGGCACACAGCAGTGCTTGTGGGACATAAACAACAGAGGGTTATTGAGAGGCTGTGGCTTAAAAGTAATATTATTCTTGTCGGCAGGACTACTATTTAGATTCCTTTTAGTGTTTTAATAATTTAACTAACTTACTGTTAATAGTAAACAAATTCCCAGGTTGGTGGGTTCTGTATGGAAATATACAAAAAAATATGCACAGAATAAACAACACGTACATCATCCAAAGGCAGTGTAAGTAAGCCACATTAATGCCTCAACTGTTGGTGCGAGTATGATTTTTGGGACGGTTCACATTTCCCTCAGGCACCTGTAAATTATTATTGGGAGACACTAAGAGATTGAGTTTTGTTGCCTAAACCTAAACAAGTTGTTTCCTGTGTAGATGGAAGTTTATTTTTAAAAGACTGGAGTGGAAATTGACACGTGCGTCTTTCCGTAAGATATCATATGAACCGTTGTACAAGGATACGTTGCACATTTGCGAAAATGTAAACTATACTGTACCACAACACATCTGTTAAGAGAAGTTGCTCAGTCACTGAAACTCATGGATTTTCTCATTTTCACTAATTACAGTTTTACTTTATACTTCTATAGCATCTCTCTCTATGTACTGTAAATTTGCGATTTAAGCGGTCATCATGGGGGTGAGCATCACCCAAACCCTCAGACTGAATTAAACCGAGTTAAAGTCGTCAACAATCTTGAAGAATTGCGTATTACATACTCACTAAAAATATAGTTTTGTTAAGCTGTGTGATAATTAGTCCTCTCATGAATGCCTGTTGCTAGTCTACAGTAATCTGTTGTCAACAGTAACAACGTACGCAAGCAGTTGATCAACTGTTGACCTGTTGATCATACTGTTAGGATAAATAAGATTATAGACTGTGCTGTTCAAATGATGATATGCCGCGTTTTTTAGTTTTGTCATGTCGTATTTCCTTTTAGTTTTAAGTAATTCAAGCAATACAATCCCAGTTTAACCACTGATGGGTCGGGATGTTCTGATTTAATTGTTTTTTTGGTCCTAATCTGAGTCATGTAATGTTGAGCAATCATGTTGAAAGTCATTGTTAATACCTCTCTGTTCTAAAACAATTCTACACTGTAAACATTTAGTTGCTTTTCAACTCTTAAAAGATTCGCTGCCTCAAGTTGTGGTGGATAATATCTGTTAAACAAAGGTGGAGATTGGTGAACTAACTTTGATAATGTGTATCTGCCATTCATTTCAGTGGGAGTATGGAGCCAGCTTTCCACAGAGGAGACCTGCTGTTTCTGACCAACCGGGTAGAGGATCCCATCAGAGTCGGAGAGATTGTTGTCTTCAGGATAGAAGGCAGAGAGATCCCAATAGTACACAGAGTACTAAAGATCCATGAAAAGTATGAATACACATTTTATTATTATGTTGTTGTCCTGAGAATGCCATTCATTGTATTGAAAAGCTATCTAAAAATGCTCAGAGAGGCGTCTGTGATATTTCACACTCATCATGTATCCTCATCCAGGCACAGATGTGTTGAATAAGAGGACTTGGTGTACGTTGTTGTATAAAATCACGCTGATACTTTGTCCACAGGGAAAATGGAGACATTAAGTTCTTGACCAAAGGGGACAACAATGCAGTGGATGACAGAGGGCTGTACAAGCAGGGCCAACACTGGCTGGAGAAAAAAGACGTGGTGGGACGAGCTAGGGGGTAAGTACATCCAGACCTGCCAACCTGTATGCATTTTGACATCAAAGTACGCTGGTACGAGTTGTTAATAGAAGGTACGCAAAAAGAGGCCACTTGTCTTTTTCCCCCCGTTTTTAACACATCAGTAATGGATAAAAATATAGCCGTAACGCGTATGTACAGTGTTTCCTATTAATTACTGTGGCAGCTCACCATAAGTTAATTTGTCCCGCCACAGTTTCATAATGAATCAAAACATTTTTACACTTATCAACGGGTGGGCTGGCTGGCCAATGGCCGTGAGCTTTATAGCATCCCTCCTCCGGACCTCACCACTTCCCGGGGCCGTGGACGTAGTGCTAAACAGTACACTACAAGATGTTTCTGAAAACCTTTGAGGAGAGAAATAGACATTACAGTAACAGAATATTTATTCATATTTGATCAGCGCTGCCTAGTTTGACCGTTTGGTCGGAGTTTGTGAGTGATTGACAGCTGCTCAGAGACGGCAGGCTCCAACTCGGCTCTGATTGGTTGTTTTCCTCCAGTCTGTGAAATCTTGCAGATGCCGTTAGGAGCACCGGAGGACACAGAGCGATTTTTTTCAGATTACCTGTCTCATGCACTACTGTCAGGATATAGTGATCGTTTTATAAAAATAACTTTTTTTAATCATATTTGCTCCATTTCTAGTTACTGTATATTCCACCACTAATAGAGCTTACAATTGTTTACAAGAGCAGAAAGTTCTTCATAGATCTAGCCTCTTAATTTTGCTCTCAAAGTGCCCCAGATTGATGCATTTAACCTTAAAATGCACAAACCTTTCTTCGGGGTCAGAGGTCCACCCACCACAGTCTCACAAAATCCTGTGGGAAACACTGAAGTATGCAAATTATGAATTATGATTCATTGTGCCAACAGCAGTGATGCATCTAGGTCGCCAAAGTGGTATGCAAAACCTTCGTCCAGGGTTGGGAGGTCGTAAAATCCATAATAATACAGATATCTTAATAACATAATAGGACAGATGACTTCACCTAAGCAACACTTGTACAATCTAATGGAATTGAGTGTGATAGCCCTGTTTGTCTTTGGTTGGATACAAATGGAGAAGAAGGTCATTCAGCATTTTTTCATCTTTGCTGTTTAAGATTTGGGGATTAGGGTTGCTCTATTTTCTTTGCCAGTTAATTTATATTGAACAAGGTAGGACATAGGCAATTCATTCTCCTCATCAGTGCTTGTCCAGATGAGTGAGAGGGATAGCGTTATGTAATGTGGGGAGGTCTGTCTGAAGCGCTATGTCCATACAAAGAGCACGGCTCTATAACTGTGTTCTGGTTGTTTATTGTTTGGAGATGCACTCTGCATGATGCGGAAAAACTGGACAATTAATAGCGGTCTCCCTTCTCACCTTGATACAAACAAAACTGATAACAAGCAGGTGTGCAGGAGATATTAATTGCACCTCCACACACAGTTACCGTCAGTGACTGAGTGATAGGCAACTCAAATACACCCCTTGCTCCTACAGATAGGAAGGGCATTGAACACTTTTAGGTGTGTGCCGAAGCAGATGTTCATCTCAGAATAAGGGTGTCGGGATCATGACATTTTAGATTATTGATTGTCATACAAATAATTGCAATTAATGATTTAATTGTCTTTTTCTGTTCATGCTATGCCACACAGAAGTGCTGTTGTGTTTGGCTTTGCTGCTAGATCTAAATCCATATTTCTATGGCTGCTCATTGAAAGGATGTGGTTATTGTTGGCAAAGAAGTGGGAATTAATCTGCTAATAGTTTGCTGAAACGGTTTCGTTTCTCGCTCTGCTTCACATATACTTACTTTAAATAGCTAAAACTGTTGTATAGGCTGACCTAATGTAACGAAAAAGCAGTTCAAGACTAGAAGGAGGCTTGATATTATTTTCAAAAGTTAATATGCAACGGGGATTAACCGTTCCTGCTTCAGCTTCCAGACCGCGGCTGAGAGGCACAGGGGAGATTGTCTCCAGGGCCGAAGTTGACTAACCCCCTTCACTTTACCCAGCAGCTGGAAAGCAAGACACGGAAACTTTACATGGCTCTTGAGGAGCTACTGTTTTTATTCAGAGTAACTAACTGTTATAAATCAAGAGACCCGTTATCGGCACCTCACTGTCATCATCTTGCTTCGGAGAACAACAAATATACGGTTGCATATGAGCTGAAACAGAAGAACCTGCTCAGCATCAGTAAGATCTGGACAGCCAAGCTCTCTGTTTCTGTGTTTTTTTCCCTGACATTGGATCCTTGGGCTCAGGTAGACACTTTATTTACCCAGCTGATGGAAACGCACATAATTCACTTTGTATTTGTTGCCACATTTGTAACACTGGCTTTAAATTCATTTGATTGTGGAATCCAATGATTGTGCAAAATGATCACGGTCAGCTCAAATAATATAAAAAATGTAATAATTGTGTTAGGCCCATCCCAGAAAGGTGTCTTCTGATTATTTAAAGGACCAATGTGTAACAATTAGGGGGATCTATTGGTAGAAATGGATTATAATATTAATAAGTGTGTTTTCTTTAGTGTATAATCACCTGAAAATAAGAATCGTTGTGTTTTTGTTACCTTAGAATGAGACGTTTATATCTACATAGGTAGAGGGGTCCTCTTCACAGAGTCCGCCATGTTGCATCACCATGTTTCTACAGTAGCCCAGAACGGACAAACCAAATACTGTTAACGTGACTCGCTGCCGCCGCTCTCTCTCTCTTGCTTCACCACTCACTTCCCACATACACTCATTCTACGCACTGGCTCTACTCCAAAACACCTAAACTATTCCCACAACAACTGGCTCTAGAGAGGGCCATTTACTACAAGTTGTAATCTGCAACCTCACGGCTAGATACCGCCAGATCCTACACACTGTTTCTTTAAGTTATTTTGACATGTTTTACTTTTATTTCTAGCGGGGATTTCTAATTTGACTGCTCAGGCCCCACTCATTTCTGCTCCCTAATGTTTGATTACATCCCTTAAGCTAGCAAAAGTGATGAAAGTTTTTCATTCAGTGACATAAATTGTAGAGCTTTTGTGTACTGTAGGAAATGTTATCAGTTAACTGACATATTTGTATCATCTCCAGGTTTGTGCCATACATTGGAATCGTCACCATTCTCATGAACGATTACCCCAAGTTCAAAGTAAGTTGGTCGACCCCATCGCACCAGACCCAGTTGACAAGATTTCCTTACTTTTTCCAGCATTACCATTTTAATGTATTAAATCCCCCTGTGTTTTCATTCTGCAGTACGCTGTTCTCTTCATGCTGGGTCTCTTTGTGTTGGTCCACCGGGAGTGAGATGCCCAAACTTCAGGACTCAACGAAGGATAAAGCGCGTCCAGGAAACCTCAGTCATGCCTTTCAAAACAGAATTAAGTTAGATTTTGTCAAAACCCCAACTGGCTTTTTTGTACCATTTGTTTGAACATTTTGTAGAAACGTGGATAGGGTGTTTACATTTGAAAAATCCAAGCTTTAAAAAAATATTTTTGTGAGGGAACTAGGCTAGCTTTAGTTTGAAATCGATCTTTATTTGTAATCCTCAGAATGTGAAACCGCATTCATCAAGATAAATTAATTCTTGTTTCTTTTCCTGTTGGTTCATTGTCTTTGAAAAAAAAGATATGTGAAGTATTTTATGACAACTGAATATGAATGATATTAAATATGAAATCTGGTTACCATCCACTATGGATTATTTTAACTCTTTGTCTCATTTCCTGTTGGCCTCTGTTCTACATTAACAGCCACTAGAGAGGACGTCTACCCTGCAGCGGTGGAATTTTAAAAAAATGTCTCTGGAGATTGAGCAATAGTGATCTGGAAATGTCAAAGACTTGTCACAAGTGGATTGTTTATCGTTTTTTATTGATATATGGAATCAAATTAATTCACATAAACGTAGATATGTCTTCTGTCCAGTATTTGTTTTAGGGAGTAATAAATAACTCAATATCTCATCTGGCATGCAGGAAAATTGTTACTAATCCTATATAATGTTGAGTGATGTCATCTCACTTTTATAGAGAATTCATAAAAAAAAGAAAAGGTTCCTTGAAATAAGATGTATGTGTTGGAGAGGATTGACTTAATACTACCTGTTTTTCTTTCCTAAGGTTATGTATTCTATGAAACCAGTGTCAAATTAGGGTGAATTTGCAGAGCTGTGCCAGAAATAATCCAATCCAATCCAAATTTATTTATAAAGCACATTTAAAAGCAACAAAAGTTGACCAAAGTGCTGTACAATTATACATAAAAACATAAAAACAACACAATAAAACACTAAGACCAACTTAAAACCAACAGGACGTTACAATAATAAAAGCATTAAGACCAATAGGAAAGGAAAAAGGATTAAAATAGTCAACTCTCATGCTGAGCCAAAAGCCGAGGAATAAAAGTGCGTTTTGAGGTTCGATCTAAAAACAGGCAGTGTGGGGGACAGCCGTACATGTGGAGGCAGAGCGTTCAAGAGCTTTGGAGCTGCAACTGCAAAGGCTCGGTCAATTCTGAGCTTCAACTTAGACCTAGGGACAGTCAGAAGCAACTGGTCAGTTGATCTGAGTGTCCTTGATAAAAGATGTGGTTTTAAAAGATCATAGAGATAGGTCGGAGCTTGCCCATTTAACGATTTATATGTTAATAATAAAATCTTAAAATCAATCCTAAAACGCGCAGGGAGCCAATGAAGAGAAATAATGTGTTGCTCACACATTTTCTTGTAAATTAAATGGTTTAACGGCTCGTTTGAGAAGTTTCTTGTGTAAAGGTCACTGGAGTGGGGCACGGCTGCCTCTTTTTAAGATTTTCATTAGACATACTTTGAGTGATAACCTTGTTGCTGTTCTCTTACGAGCACACTTAAAGTGTACTTACAATCAAGGTGAATATGGCCGAGACTTTCCAACGCAGACATGTAATCATACAGTAGTATGGATCAACATATAATCATAATATAGATCCACTTGAAACTCTATTGGGGTACTTGAATTTGGACTGAAATTGCATTTGGCGCGTCGTCTTCACCAGACCTCAAAGACCTTGATCAGGTTTATTATTAGGTCGAGCTTTTTATTTTTGTTCAGTCACAAAACCATTGGGAGGATGTTCAATTATTTGAGTTAAAGCTGCAGTGGGTAGAATTAGAGCAAATATGATTAAATAAAGTTATTTTTATAAAACAGTCACTATATCCTGACAGTAGTGCATGAGACAAGTAATCTGAAAAAAAAATCATGTGTCTCTGTGTCCTCTGGTGCTCTTAATGACATCTGCCGGATTTCACAGACCGGAGGAAAACGAGCTGGAGCCTGCCATCTATGAGAGCCATTAGTCAATCACTCGCTAACTCCGATCAAACGGTCAAACTAGGCAGCGCTGATCAAGCTGAGGAAATACCAAGCACCGCCCACCAACCAGAGCAAACTTTCACATTTTTACAGAAATAGACATTACAGTAACATAATATTGATTTATATTTGATTAGTGCTGCCTAGTAGGACCTTTTGATCGGAGTTTGTGAATGATTGACAGCTGCGTCCGTTGAATGAACAGCCAATAGGAAAGCTCTCTCTCTGAAATGACCTGTGATTGACCAAAGTCTCCAGTCAAGGGTTAGATTTTTTAAAGCCTGAAAACAGCCATGAGGAGGTGCAGAAGTTTAGTTATCTCTCAGCGCAATTGAATTACAATATGCTGAAAGGATATTAGGTTTTCTCTGGGTTCTCCGTTTTCCTCTCACAGAAGACATGCAGGTTAGGTTAATTGTTGACTGTAAATTGCCCGTAGGTGTGAATGTGAGTGTGAATGGTTGTCTGTCTCTATGTGTCAGCCCTGTGATAGTCTGGCGACCTGTCCAGGGTGTACCCCGTCTTCGCCCAATGTCAGCTGGGATCGGCTCCAGCCCCCCCAGCGACCCTGAATGGGATAAGCGGTTACAGAGAAGGGATGGATGGATGAAAGGTTATTATGGAATTTCTGATTATGAATTCCGATTATGCCAACAATATCCTGCCTACAGCAGGTTTAAAGCAGTCTCCTTTAATGCTTGGCTGCTTTTAGATCAACTTTGTATAGTTCTGTTAACGGTAGCCTTTATTGTGTGTATGAGCACAAGCTTCTACACTGTCAACTTTCCATTTTGGTGTGACCCCGAGTGAACAAAGCAACAACCGACTAACCCTAGAAATTAATTGCGATATCCATCACCTCTTCTTAGAAAAATGCAGTGTTGCATAAAACCACTGCTGTCCCAGTTCATCTAATCTGTGAACTTAGTGAGAGTGATGCGGTGATGGTCAGACAGTCTTCTAATTAGACTGACATTCAGCTGTGCAGGATGTCTGACATCACAAGTATGTGTGTGTGCGAATGCCAAAGGTTATGAAAAGAGCAAGATGCAAACTGCAGCCCAGCCACTATAAACTTGCAACTTTTCTTTAGCACCCCGAAGTGACAAAGAGGCCGTCTGTCTTATCAGCTCTAAATTAGCAGTGAGAATCAGCAGGTTCTGCTATCCTCAGAGGACTGATGGTGATCACAGCAGCATGCTGCAACTGGCCAAATGTCATGTTGCTCATTGTTAGGGGACCAGGCCTGCAGCCCTGAGAGCGGGAGGGGGGTTGACTGGGGCATGAAATGACTACATGTGTTGCTCTAGAAGGATACATTCACTATATCGCCTCTTCCACTTTGTGGATCTAGTCACACAGTTTACACCAACACACAAGAAAGTACTTCAGTGTGTGAAGCGTTTATTAATGGTTGTAATATACTGCACGTTATGGCAGATAATATTTGATTGGTTTAATATGAATTGTATTAGCATGATGAATTTATTTGAGGGAATTTTCCTCACAAATATATTAAAGGGACTGTTTGTAACTTTTTACACGTATAAATCAACCGGGTCGGGATCCCATGCTGGTCGCCTATGCGTGCTCGCGTGTGACCGGAGTCTCTGCTCCTCTGCCTGCTTGTCTTCACTCACACGCTGACTTTTGTTGACTTAACGGCCAAAAGGTGTCGCTGTTAACAAGCATTTCTGAAAGTTACAAATAGTCCCTTTAAGCCTGCTTTATAATAAAAAAAAACATGAAAATCGCATTTTTTTATAATATGGGACCTTTAACAGAGAAAGTAAAGTCAAACCTTAATTTTTCAAACCCCACTGAACATTTGCACTCTAGTATCCTGCTACTCGTATAATTGTGTTGCTTAGAAGACTGTTTACCAGCAAATATTCAGCATCTGCTCTGAGTTTGAGATGAATCGTTTGGTGCGTAAAATACGCACAGCCAGAGGCGCGGTCCAACCAACGAAACCTTCACAATGACTCTGCTGAGTACATTTAGATTTATGCAGAATCAAAAGGAAGCTACACACGCAACATAAACAGAGCCCACCCCTTCACAGGAGAGCCTATAAAAGCAGAATGCGTCTGAGCAAACTCACGACCAACAGGAGACACTTTGGAAACATTTGCGTCCTGGAGGACAGATCGCCTCTCCGAGCTGAGATGAGAGGGTTTACTCTGAATAATGTTTGCCAGTGTGGCTTGTTCGCTTATCTCGTCTTCTTTTCTTTCATGTCTTTCACCGCTGCAGTTAGTTTCGACCTGACTGAGCTTAGGAATAAAGTTGCCAAAATTAAAGTGAATCCAAGAGGCAATCTTTGGGCTACAGGTAAGAATCACCATCTGATCTATAACAGCTTTATACCAGCATCTAATGAATCTAATTACATGTATTGTCCTGTATTATTATTGTTATTGACATTATTATCATGACCATCATCATCATCATCTTTATTATTATTCATATTATAAATATGTATGTGTATGTGTATATACTGTATTATATATATATATATATATATTACTCATTTATTTTATTTTTGTTTTGTTTTTGTTCCCCCTATATGCTCTACACATAAAAGGAAGGATGTCTGTATGTGTTTAAGAGTAGATATATATGTCATATATGACCATCTAGCCTCATTCAATGCCAAACACACACCCGTTATCCACATCATACACACACACGCACACACACGCACGCACATTCTTCAACCTGCTTTTTTTAGAATAGACTTTATTGACTTTATTTTCATTGTCATTGAAAACAACGAAAACCAGTTTAGCAGCTCTTGGCAGTAAAAGCAAACATTAAAGCAAACATAAAAACATTAAAATAAAAATGTAGACAAATAAATGGATCATAAAGTGCAGGTGCCATGATTATGGTGATTATGATTATTTATCCCCTTGTGTTGTTTTAGTTTAGTTAGTTTTGTCCCTGCACATGTCTTCACTTGTTTTGTAATCACTTTATAACACAATCAAATAAATAAATAAAAAAAATAAAATAAATAAATAATAATAATTACATGTATTTTCCTTTTTACATGATCACATTTTCTGCTTTTGGATTTTGTCTTGTTCTTAAAAGGGTTTTTTATCTCCTTGATTGAAGTCTTTATTAACTAAATTGTTTTTTGATTTGGCAGGACATTTCATGGGTAAGAAGAGCGTGATGGATGCCCCCCTGCTGCCTTCAGCTGAGGACCAGCAGGGTGATGCTCTGGAGGTCAGCCTGCCGGCCGAGCAGGGCGCTATGGTGGAGCTCTTCCACCAGTTCCTGCGGGTGGCGTTGCAAGCTCAGGTGGACACACAAGAGAGTCGCATGAAAAACCAGGTGAGTGATGTCAAAATGTTTGTTTTTTTTGCACATAAAAAAATTAATTCTGTATTTTAATTTGATGTTATGGTGCTCTCTGTGTTTCAGGAGGCTGACATGTTGATGAAGATTTTAGAAAGCTACACCCAAAGCAGAAAGTGATGCAGAGAGATGACATCTGAGGCGCATGAACACGGATCCGAGGTCATCAGCTGGCCTCATGGGTTAAAATAAATACATTATTATAGATGCAGTCTACAGTCTCCTGCTCATCATGATTGTAATTTACTGTAACTGTCATAATGCTCATGTGCCATTTGCAATATTTTTTTCCTCCAATTTATTTTGATGATGTCTTGTCGTTTAAAGTTATTTATATTAAATAAAATAATTATTTGCACTGCTGTGACTTTGATCAGATCAATGATGACATGTTGAACGATCACGTTTTGATGCACACAGAATGACTCCATTATGGCTCCACCACTGGGCTTCTTCTATTGGCTTCTGAAATACCCCTAAATATATCTAAAAATGAACTGAGAACAGTTTCTTTAATTATGTTACTCTTGGTTTTACAGTACGAACACTTTAACTTTGAGTTTGCAAGCTTCACAGGGAAAGTCTGCTATGTGACCTCCACAGCTCTTATTTACAGGCCCATGAACACTAACAACTGATTGAGCATGATTTGTTCTCACTTTGTGTGCTAAAGGCATTTCCAAAATAGCACTTATATAAATTCAAATGTAGGCAGCAGCTTATATAAATCACACTTTCCTGAATATTTTGATGTGAAATCGATATTATCTTTTGTACTTTTCCCTGTCCTTGCATAAAGGGATGATCTGTTCTCTCGATCAATAAGGTGGTGAGGTGGCCCATTCTTTGCCTCGGGCTAATCCAATGTACTTAAAGGGTAGGCTATTTCAATATCCCTCCCACAATGCCTTGTCTGACGCTTTACGTCAGCTTCAAGGTGTAGGAATATGCTCTGTGTGGTCAGAGTAGTGAGTGGTGGGAGGAAACATAGACTTTGATCCACTATTCAGATCTATTTCTGGTTTACTCAACAATATTGGCCACAGAATAAAGAACACACACAGCTTATTAGGTCCACCTAAATGCTATAATATATAACAGTCCTGCAATAAACCTTCATGGAGGTTCAAATGTTGTGGTGCTTTTGAACTGAGATATGTTTCTAATAATTTATCTAAGAAAATGTTTTTTTCTTCTTCATAGATACACATTTTATAAAGCTAACCTCATTCTATTCTACTAACAGCTTTTAAATTCAGTAACTTTCAGGTGCAGGACATTGTACACAAGTAGGTTAGGCTAGAAAATTGGGTACAATTTGATAAAATGAGCCTGCTCAGTAGGTTATAAAAGTCCTTAAAGCAAAGCATTCAAACTTGCATTCAAAGCTTTGATGAGGACAGCGAGTGACTTTAAAAACCTATTCTTGAGTGTTCCTTTTGGTTTAAAGTGCAAGCTGTTCCTCAGTCTTTGCAATGAAAATACTTTTTAAGAGCTAAAATTCACAACCCTGTAATGTCAGCCATGGCTTATTAGTTTTACTGATAGCACATAAACACAATATGTGCCAGTCTGTATTTGAATACTGAGACATTTCACCTTCAAATGCAAATACTGTGTCGTTTATTAATTAACTTGAAATGTCAGGCAACTGAATGTTAATCTGTTGCACAGTGCAGCTCAATGTGTTCATACAATAATTATTCGTGTGTGTGTGAGAGAGGATATAACTGTCCTGACCTCTCATGAAAATAGCAGATCCAAACATGTTGCAGAGTGTTAACTGTTGAGGAAGGTGATGTCTCCACACAATTTGAGCGTGTCACAGATCTCCCTCGACGTATGCTTCCTCACTCCTCCCGAGGGGATGGGAGATTCAATTTAGCATCTCTGTGCTCTCTGTTTACCTTGAATTTGCTCCATTGCTCACATAAATGCTCCGCTCGTTTGTACGCTCAGATTTATCCAGTAATCCCTCTTTCTGTCGACCTACACAAATGAACAGCTACGTGTCTCTACTGTAAATTCACATGAGAGTTGATGCTTGCCAATACAAATTCCAGGGAAAAGAAAATGTCATTCCTGCACAGATATGATTTTTTTTAATGATTATTTTGTTGGATTGAGTGATTCATTATAATTTATTCCCTATAAGTAAATCTGTATTAATTAGACAGGAGGATTCTTTGAGGTAATTGAGGTATGGATTACACAAAAGTTCATATAAAAAATATATTTTAATATTTTGTATATTATACATTGAATTGTATCCATCAACAATATTTATAGATGGCCAGCTGAGAGTACACTAAACTCTCTGCTATGATGTGATTAATAATAATTCAAATGAAAAGTACATGGTCTCAAGACTCAGGAAAATGCCACTGGAAAATAAGTTTAGTTTAGCCATGTTATGTAGCTAGTGGGGAAATATGGCTATTAAAGAATTCCAATCAGCATATAACAATACAACAGAAGACCACAACAACTAAATGCTACGTTATATTCAGCATGGGATTCAGTTGCATCAAAATACTGGTGCTCAGTGAAAGTAATCAGCAGCCACCACAGACATTGGCCAGCGTATATACATCCTCATCTTGAATATTCATAATTCATTTTCTTACAACGGAGAGACAAATATTGGCCATCTGGCCTTTTTTTGAATAGCTGCAATGTCATCCAAATCATGGCCTGTTATCCTAAACTGCTGCTGTGTGACAAGTTTACTTCAGTAGGGGATGAATAATCCCTTTATTTGCTCATGTTTTGAAACAAAACAACAACATGATTTACTGTGTAACATTTGCTTCTATGAGGGTGTGACAGTTTTGCCTTTCACTAATTAAAGCTTTGCTTGTAAATGTGTTTCATGTGTCATGTGAGGGCAATTTGAACAAACACAACAGACAGTAGGTGGGACATCACTCCGTTTACTATGCAAATAGTGATATCTGGTCTAGGCAACACAATTTGCATTCATGCACGAGCGATTTATGATAATTTATCATTTTTGTCACTACATTGATATGGAAATTTGAACTCACTTGTATGAAAATAAATGTAATGTTTTCACGTGACATGTAAAAGAGAGGCAACGTGTAAACTAGGGCTGTCAAAGTTAACATGATAATAACGCGTTAACGCATAATGGTTTTAACGCCACTAATTTCTTTAACGCATTAATGCAATTGATGACCATGTCATACTAGTTTGTCGCGTAGGAGGCTAAATAACGCTCCAAACTTGCGCAAAATTTCAGCGAGGAAAAACTGTCATGGCCATTTCCAAGGGGTCCCTTGACCTCTGACCTCAACATATGCGAATGAAAATGGGTTTTATGGGTACCCACGAGTCTCCCCTTTACAGACATGCCCACTTTATAATAATCACATGCAGTTTGGGGCAAGTCATAGTCAAGTCAGCTCACTGACAGCTGTTGTTTCAGTTTCAGTTTCAGGCTTCAGTTTGCCATGTTATGATTTGAGTATATTTTTATGCTAAATGCAGTACCTGTGAGGGTTTCTAGACAATATTTGTCATTGTTTTTTGTTGTTAATTGATTTCCAATAATAAATATATACATACATTTGCATAAAGCAGCACATTTGCCCACTCCCATGTTGATAAGAGTATTAAATACTTGACAGATCTCCCTTTAAGGTACATTTTGAACAGATAAAAAATGTGTGATACATGTCCGATTAATTGTGATTAACTATGGACAATCATGTGATTAATCGCGATTAAATATTTAATCGATTGACAGAACCTATAGTGTAAACACAACCAAGCCCTTCAGTGGTAGGTATTAGTTGCAAGCTATGACCCAAAGTTATATGTCTATGCCTTTGGTGGAACTCTTCATACCCTGTCTTTGTCTCCCTGCATATCTGCTTGTTTCTTTGTTTTATATTGTTCTTTTGTAATAATGACTCAATTCATAGCCAACAGGGAAAGTTGATGCATAATTCACACTGCGGATGTATGTTGTGTCAACAGCAGTAGCCTTGGCTTCTACTTGCATTTGTAAATGCTCAGTTTGAACACGAAAGCTGACAGAGACAAATGTGACGAGCTTTAACACAATAAAAACAAGGCTTTGGGCACCAGTCCAAGTCATAGTTGATTGAGTGCCCCAAAGATACACATTTTCAATTAAGTAATCTATCTTGCCCTCATAAGAGACACACACAGGTCTCATAGGTTTTAGTAAAGAAAGCAGGGGCATATCACATTCATTCATTTCTTTACCGGTGGGTGCTTTGCGTATATTATCATTATTTAATGAACAGTTGAAAAATGTATGAATCCATCATAAGGATTATCATATGGTTGTAGGGTGTTTTTACAAACTGCTTACACTTGATATATCTTCCTCTCACACATTTTATACCAGTGTAAAACCTGCAATGCTACACTGCCACCCTCTGGCAGAAAAACCCACACTACACATGAAAACATCTCTATGCTGATGCTGCCTGTCAGTGTTTTTTAATAGGCTTACCCTAGGCCTATGTGTTCAGAAGAAGGGAAAATGATAAAAACCATCAAACAAACCATTGAACCAGCATCAGTACAAGCTTTAGCTGAGCTATTGTAGGCCTACTGCCCAGATTTATTCCCCGCCATTGAGAAATCAGCACCAACTGCTTGGATAAAGTTAATCTTTTTTTCCAAAAAACACTCTACAGATGACACTGAACGATGGTGATAGCACTGGATGTAGTTAAACACACTATTATTTGTTGCTTTTGAATGCTTTCAATCAATAATAATAATAATAATAATAATAATGATAATAATAATATACAAAATAATAAAGAATATTCTTCTCAAAATTCGTTTCATTGCTTATGACACATTACATCCCACTGAACATTACATTCAACATATATTCTGTGGTGAACAAGTAAAGCTAAATAACATCTTATGGTGTTATATTAAACTGTTTTGTACATGATAATTATATGATGGCTATGTAATAAAGTGTGCAACAAGGTTGCAGTGACTCACTGTTTTAATGTGTGATTAATGTTGAATATTTTTAGTGTGTTGTTTTATATGAGCATTTTAACCTGTATAAAGTGTCTTTGAGTACCATGAAAAGCACTCTATAAATATTTATATATATTTTTAATATATATATTTTTTGACATACTATGCTATGACTTTTTTTGACTTTTTTTGACATACTGTACTATGACTTTTTAAAAATTATTATTATTATTATTATTATTATTATTATTATTATTATTATAAATTAATATACAAACTTCAAAAAAGTTACATACAAATTAATATTAAACAGACAAGCTGCACTGTTTACATATAATGCATTGTATAATATAGTTCATTGTTGCAGGGCTCTATGTTCAGACATCCTCCATCACTCTGTTTTGAATGGTGATGTCATCGTGACACGTGGTCTGCTTTGCAGTGTTTTCATTGGTCGAGCCCTGCAGACTCTGCACGCAGTGGGGGCAGGACCACCGAAGCCATTTTATTATTATAACAGCCAAGGTGCAGGTGCATCAATATATACTTTTTATAGTTTACAGTTTTAACTTCACCATGGGACAGTGTGGAATTACTTCATCTAAAACCGTCTTGGTTTTTCTCAACCTCATATTCTGGGTAAGAAAAGGATGGATGTTTGAGCAGCATCCCAGTGAGGCCACAGAGGATGGAGAGCTGTTAGCAGGCTAGATAACTGCGCCAGAGATGCGCTGCAGCCTCCAGTCTGGTAGATAGACGAGCTGCTTGTTGAGGTTAGGATATGCACGGACATAATGGCGCTTTAGTATTCACTGTGAGGGTGAAACTAATTTGAGAAATGTGATGGTAGCTATAGCTACAGTGAGTCAAATAGCTGCAGCCCACAAGTTGTAGCTATGACGTTATGCAGCAGCTGCCTGCAGGTCCTGTAGCTGCTGCTGAGTTAACCTGCAGCAGTGAGCTATCTGAGCTATTGTGTGTCATGAAATTAACACAGTTGGGTTAATATATTCATAAATATTGAAAAATGCATTACATAAAGCATAAACAGGTTTATCTTTAAAAAAGACCTCTCAGGATGGATAAATAATGTAGAAATAAGTGGCCCAGTTCACACTGCACCAGTCCCTCTTTGTTATTCTTCAGCTGGAGCTAAATGAATATTTTTTTTAATGTATGAGCATTTTATTTTGAAATATATATATATATTTTTTACTAAGTTCTTTATCCCTTGCATTTATACTATTTTGTCTTTGTCTTGAATTCAAATTATCTTTATTGGCATGAATCAGAGTTAAATACAGTATAACCACAGCAGGTTGTGCAAGGTTTACAATGCAAGTAAAATCATTTTGAATGTGATACAATACTACGGATTACATATATTATAATGAAAGAAAAAACAAAACATCACTAACTACAAACAGAAAAAAAGAAAATGCATTATTTATATATATATATATATATATATATATATATATATATATATATATATATATATATATATCTTTTATTCAACCAGGTAAAAAACTCATTGAGATTAAAATCTCTTTTCCAAGAGTGACCTGGCCAAGAGGGCAGCACAGACATTGTTACAACAATAAAAACAAACAATACAAGCAGACAAATACAACAGTCACACAACACAAGTGAACGAGCATGACATCCAGTTTGTATGCAACACAAAAAAAAAAGTCATAAATTATTGTTAAAAATTACGAGACAATTGACAGATCAATAATAACAAAGGTTCCTCTTTCTTACTGTTTCTCTCTGCAGGCTGCAGCTGGGATTTTATGCTACATTGGAGCCTATGTGTTCATCACATATGACGACTATGACCACTTCTTTGAAGATGTGTACACTTTGATTCCTGCTATCATAATAATAGCTGTTGGGACTCTCCTCTTCATCATTGGCTTGATCGGCTGCTGTGCAACAATACGTGAAAGCTCCTGTGGTCTGGCAACGGTGAGTGTGACTACTTTGACTTAAAATCAACTGAATGCAGAGGAAGAACACACATGCAATATTGCACAAACCGTTAATTTAAAGTCGCTGAAACATCATTAGCAATGTCAAGTAATCATTTTATTTCTAACTCACCTTACTAATGAGCCTTTGAATGTGTCTTTGTTGTCATTTCAGTTTGCGGCCATCCTCCTGCTGGTGTTTGTAACAGAGTGTGTGGTGGTGGTGCTCGGCTACATATACAGGGCAAAGGTAAACACTGTCTCGCTGGACTACATGGCTATTTCACATGTAACGTTTAATGAAAATGGGTTTAAGTTTGCAGCATTTGGTCAGATGTTCTTAAATCTCAAATTTTGCAACAATATGTGTGATATTGTATTTTGTGTGTCTGCTTTTATGTATTTGTTCCAGATGGAAGATCAGATTTATATAGTTCATAGCATTTGGAGTTGACATTTTAGTATACTGTATACTATATATACTGTATACTATATATACATATATATATATATATGTGTATATATATATATATATATGTGTATATATATATGTATATATACATATATATATATATATATATATATATATATATATATATAATATATATATATATGCATTTTCCCTCATCGCCGGCCCCAACTTTGCAAATCACTGACCTTAGGGCCTACATTGTAAATTAGTTTTAAAATAATGTGAACAAACTGTCCCTCAGTGATAACGTGAAAATTGCTTCCCTGAGCAGGGACAGTCACAGCAGCTGTGCTTTTGTTGTTTCAGGTAGAAGATGAGGTGAATCACTCCATCCAGAAGGTTTACAACGAATACAACGGCACCAACACTGATGCTCCCAGCCGTGCTATTGACTATGTGCAGAGGCAGGTGAGAAGAAAAGTCTGTTGTGTCAAACATTTTCCTTTTTGTCAGCTAACATTCAAATGTGAACAGACATTTGAGTTTGAATGAAAATCTACATTTTTATGCCTGTTTACGTGTATATTGTTTTGATGTACTCGTATTTCAGATTGTGAAACAAATTTCAAATTGTGCTCTTAACTCCAGACTCTGAAGATTTTCCCTCTATTCTTCTCTGTTCTCCTGTTAGCTTCACTGCTGCGGCATTCACAACTACTCTGACTGGAGGAACACTCGCTGGTTTAAAGAATCCAAGAACAACAGCGTTCCAGTCAGCTGCTGTCAGCCCAGCATCAGTAACTGTTCCGGCACTCTCACTCGACCTGCAGATCTCTACCAAGAGGTACAAACAAGATGCTCAGGTGTACGGCTATACTAGCTAAAAACACCAAAGTTTAAGTTATGGATAATTTATTAAACAGATATAAAATGTAAAACGTCTGACATAATCTGATTGTGCATTTGTTTTGTAAGAAAAATGCCTGTGAAACTCTTTTAATATCATTCATTTTCTGTCGTAGGGTTGTGAAGCTCTTGTTGTGAAGAAGTTAAAGGAGATCATGATGTATGTCATATGGGCTGCACTCACTTTTGCAACTATACAGGTAAGAAGGACAAGGCTGAAATCAGCAGGGAAAATAAAAAACATAAATATTTTATTGGAGTCCATCAGGTTTCAAACAAATCCCTAGCTTAACAATAGCATGTAAGCCACTTATTTGGAAGTGAATACAAAGGTGAACATTAAATACCCAAATTATTAGTTATTAGTTTCTACTTGCAAATAAGTGGTTTAAATAATACAGCTGAACCGCGGATGTGTATAAACCTGTCTGTTTGTCTGACGGCTGATGCAATAATCCTAAAAGGACTAGCCAGTATGAGTAGTTCACACTGAGGTTAATTCATTCACAACGAACAGCTGCCTCACACATAAGACATCTTATTCCATGACTGTATTTAAATCAAGTCAAAAAGCGTATTTATTGGGAATATAATTAAAGCTGCAGTCATCTCTGTCAGCACTAACTGAGCTGACAGCAGCTCTGACTTAATCATGTCAAAGGATTTTTCACTAGCTCAGCGTGGTTGCTGCTGACCAGGAAACCCCTGCTCCCGAAGCAGCGACTAAAACAGCATGGCCAATCGCTTCATATTACAATCAAACACACTCATTATAGCACACCATGCGTCCTGTACATGTGAAAAGATCTTCTTGGTTCAACATTATTTGCTTACACAGTGTGGTAGTGGTAAAAGGAAATGAATCCACGAGATCAGGATGCTTGATTAGAATTAGAAAATAACTGATAAGGACTCAAATAACGTATTTCTTCTCATTCCCTTTCACAGATGCTGGGCATGCTCTGTGCCTGCGTGGTGCTGTGCAGGAGGAGTCATGACCCCGCATACGAGCTGCTGGTCACAACCAACAGCTACGCATGAAGGACGCGGCCAACCAACGGAGCATTCAGTAAATCAAAAGGAGCATCACCGGACATGTCCACAGTAGATTTCAGCTGTAGTTATATAAGCTCAAGCACACCTTGCACAATTCATGATAAAGTAGCGAACACTGATGATGTGGTTTGGGTGGGTGGGGGCTTCAAGGGGAAACCAGTTATTTATTGACATGCTTTGTAAGTTACTGTTCCTTTAAATGTTCTTTTTTGTTATCTCTCCTTACAAATACTGGAATATTTACAGAAGCCAAAGTTGTATATGGCTAATTGACATTATTGATGTTGATGCAGATTTTGTTTTCTTTTAATTGTGGCTTGATAACATTTGGGCTCATCCCCAGTGAGGATGATGGGAAGCATTATGTGTATAATACCACGCAGTGTGTGAGTGTTGTATGGAATGTATTTCCTTGTGTGCTAGTTTGCACTATAGGGCTGGAGCTCTGGAGGTATTTCATGGTTGGAAAGGAAAATCTATGCTAAAAAAGAACATGTACACTAATTTGGTTTGACCAGACTTTGTGAAAATGGGAAAAAAAAACTTTTACCATAGACGGAACAGATTCAGTGTCTCGGTCTTTAAATTTTTGTTTGTGGAGCAGCTCTGCGTTTTGTCTCTCAACGCCATGTTTGGTAGAAAGAGTTCTTCATATTCACAAATATTCAGGTTGTGAATAATGTACATTCTGTTTTTTTGTGGATGTTCTCTGAATCAGGCTTCAATAGTGAGGCATTGCCAATATATAAATTGTGAATGAACCTTTTAGTCTCCAGTGCTATTAGTAGGAGTATTATCAGTGTTACCTGAAGACATGTGTTGTAGATTCACTTTGTTACAGTCAGAGAATACCCTCTGTTTAGTTTGTTAGTTATAAACCTGCTATATAGAATTACAACATGCTATTTTATAAATTTTTTTCGTGAAATTGTGCACCGTTTTAATATTTTTGAGCTGTTAAGTTGACCCCTAGATATTTAGCTAGTGCTGCAGAAAAAAACCTGACGAACAGTATTGTGTATAGACCGGAGAACTGGCTGGAGACAAATAAACTCATACATTTCAACTTGACTGTTTAATTGGCATTTCATCCACCTGATTATACATGAAAGTGAATATGGTACAGGTAATGTTTTGATATGTCACCAGTTGCATGACAAATATGAATATGTTTCAACAAATAGTTGTGTCATGACTTGACAGATGTGAAAATAGTTTCCTCAGTTATATAAACGTAAAAGTACAATGTGTAGGATTCGGCAGTGTCTAATGATGTAGTTGCAGATTGCAACCAACTGAGTACCCCTCCGCTCACTCCTCGTAAATCAATTCATACAAAATGTTATACGTACCCTGTATAACATTTTTAAATGTATTGTTTTCATAGCCTTTCTATTTTTAGAATATAAGTTTGAAGCCATGTATTGTTTGAATTCATTTTCAAAGATGAAAAAGGATGGTTTATAATAGGAAAACTTAGATTTATGAATATGAATCTTGGGCAATGTCAAGTACCCGGATGTCACATGGGCTCACCTGTTGCCTAGCAGCGATTTGATTGGCTGTCGTCATAGGCGACCTAGCGGTTGACAGAAGTTCGTACAGAAGCTGGTAGCTAACTGCGGTCAACATGAACGATGTGGATTATCTTCTCGGTGCCCACCAGCCGCGGGACACTGTTATAAACCAAACCGCCGGTAAAAGTAATACGATTTAACGTGTAACAAAAAATAAAATCACTAGAAGACAGAAACGAAAACGTTTGCTCTTCCGTCCAAACCCCAATTTTACCACGTTGTCCTGCTGCTTTCATGTTTGGTAAGGGTCAGTGTAACTTTCCTTTCACAAACGGATATTAAAAAACAAAAAATAAGTGGTTATTTGATTTTCGTTTTAAAATACAAAAATGAATATTGAAATAAAAGACGTTTTTCTTTATCAGGGTCAAAAAGGGATGAAATAAACTTCAAAAAAGTTTTTTTTTTCATTTTTTATTTCTAAAAACAAAAAATAAAATCACTAGTTTTTTTCATATTCTACGACCGGAAGTTGCCATTAACAAAGTAAGAGCGCGTAAGAGGACGGTGCTGTGACATGAGAGAGAAAAAGAAGCATGGTGCGGCTGTGTAACTGGAAGTGATGGACATGGATCAGTACGTAGGTTTTTGAAAGAATAAAAGAGTTTGTCTCAGGGAAGAAGCCACGACTTCAGTTTTTCACCATCATTGTATTTCAATATTAATTTTTGTATTTTAAAACGAAAATCAAATAATCAATTATTTTTTGTTTTTTAATATCCGTTTGTGAAAGGAAAGCTACACCGACCCTTACCAAACATGGAAGCAGCAGGACAACGTGGTAAAATTGGGGTTTGGACGGAAGAGCAAACAGAGCAATCCAGAATGGACAGCACCAATGGGGAAATGAAGAGAACAGGTATGGGCCCTGTCTGATTATCACCTGTGTTAAACTGTGTGGGAAATGTGAAAGAGCGCATTATATGTCAAATTGTGTAGACTAATTTGCACCTGTCCAAAGTAGATGTTGTCCCAACACTTACACCCAGGGTCTGAAATTAACCTTTCCGGTTCGGACCGTGTTAGGTGCTCTTTTAGGAGCCAACAACACAACATTAAACTTAAAAATTAAAAATTATTAAAAATGTTAAAATAAAAAAAAATTTAAAAATTAGAAAATTAAAAATTAAAAAAAAATATGAAAAATGAATTAAAAAAAAATAGAAAAAAGAAAATTAAAAATAAATAAATAAACAACTTCAGCTGGAATTTAAAAACGCGTTTTGCTGCTCTCTGGCGCCAAATAGAGGAACTGCAGTTATTTCATGATGCTTACAGCTGTCAGCTGTGCCAACAACACATTACACTTAAAACTTTAAAATTTGAAAATTATTAAAAATGTTAAAATAAAGAATAAAATGAAAAAAAATAAAAAATGGATATGGAAAATGACTTAAAAAAAATAAATAAAATGCACTTGACTTAATTTAATGGCAACTTGTGATTTATCACATCAAAAAGAATGCTTAAGACAACCAAAGCAGCTTCATTTTCTTACCGATTGGAGATCACTTATCTCTTTACCTGGGTCTGATGACGTTAATGTTATTGTTGTCATGTAGAGCCTCTCTCGCACTAGCACAGTACTAGTTGTTGTTCTACTATTAGCAACTGAAACTTGATTTGTTTGTTCATCACACTCACATTGAAAATATGACAGAGCAATGTCATTTGAAGCTATTTGAAAACAGTCCATCCAAGTATTCAACACCAGATAGTTTATCATTCTTCAGTCCCATGAGACTGTACTGTACAGTAGAGATCATAATGAGCAGGCCTGTTCCAGCTGTACAACACATGAGGTAGCAGGGTGACAATGTAATATCTGTTTATGACTAATTAATCATTAATAAATAATACTCCCACTCATCAGTTCAGAAATCTATCTAGAAAGCGTTACTGTGTTAAATAAGCAGGATGAAGACTTTTCATAACTTTATTAAATTGTTCAAATAACCTAATTTTAAGTTTTTATACATGAGAAAGATAAATTATCTGAACAAAAATGAACTAGTTGGCACAACTTTAATTACTTGAAATTCTTAGTATGTAGAATTCAAAACTTGAAGTTATATTACACATGAATGATAAGTTATCTCAACAAAATATAATTAGTTGGCTCAAATGAAGACAGTTTTCCTCAAAGCTTAAGAGTTTGAGTTGGCCTCAAAACTCAAAAATCTAATCTCAAAAATTCCAATTCAGGCTCAGACATCAAGTTACAAGAATACAAGTATCAGCCAGGGCTGTAAAGAGCACTCAGGAAGCCTTACAAAGATGTGTTTGAGTATGTGTGAATGTGTGGGTCAAGTGAAAGGCTGCCCCTTCTTAGTCTTAGTCTACTCAGATCTCTTTAGTCGATTAGTCATTATTTATGTTTTTTTTTCCAGATAATGACTTATTTCTAAGAAACTTATGAGCACATCTCTGGTAAACACAAGATTTAAAGCGGTGCTTTCATGTGATTCTTTGTTGAGAAACACGGTTTTACAGATCCGTCGATTAAATCAACTAAACGATTAGTCGTTAACATCGTATAAGTGTATATAATATAAGAATTTCTTTGGTCGAGGACTGCCCCAGTGAAGTGGCATGTCTTTATGTTCATTTATGTGTCTTTGCAAGTTTGATACACGATGCGCATGTTTGTGTGTTCAGATTTTGCCCAGATAGTTTCCTGGCACCAGTCCAGTCAGCCCGTTCCTCTCCACTGTCCACCAGCCATCATCTCCTCCTTCCAACACTCGGACTGTGTCCCCTCTACTGACAGACAATTCATCCCCTTCCTGGTCAGTTAATACGAACAAAGAGGACAAATGTTAGTCACAAATGGGTGACACTAATAAGCCTTTATCACGTAAATCTCTTACCTGAATACCTACATTATCTTTTTAACATACTGCGGGTCACAATAAGGGTAACTACTTCATGTCCAGCTACGTCTTAGTATTGCAAATAATACAAAATAATGCATTCATAGTAATCACCTGTGCAGTATATTCATAAAGTACAATGTAGCTTTCTTCATCTGCTGGAACTGTGGCCAGTGATGCTGCCTGCTGGAGGCCTGGTAGGGGCGCATATCCTCCATCTGAAATCTCAGCTGAAGCCAGAGGGAAAGCTGGCGATTGCAAATGCAAAATGTTAACTTCTTTGAGAAATAAAACTATATATATAATACATAGTATACAGTGCATTGATATTTTATTCAATTAGAGTAAAATGTACAATTAAGTTTCTTTCTTTATTCACACATTTATTTATTGTTACAAAACATTGAATCCCATAGAGCAGTCATTCCAGCAAGCATAATTTGTAATATGTCAATCCATATTCCAATAGAAAAGATCCACTATAGGAGCTCAAATATGCTCAAATGTTCAATACTCCCCACAATACTAGGGAGTAAGAGAGATCCAACAAGTGAATGCAATACTTACACTCTCCAAAAGGTGTCAGTGCTGATTGTGAGCTTTGAAGACTGTTGATACTGATGTTCACAGAGCTTGCCAGAAGGGGATCAGAGGACCTGAGTGATCTAGGTCAGGGGAGAGATTTAGGATAGACACATAAATGTTCTGTTCAACAGATAAATAGGTCTAAATGACAGCTGCATGTTATTCTTTCACATTGGTTGAAATTTTTTTTTTGTAGTGTTCAAAACAGAGAAAGGTACTGAAGAAAGATGAACCAGGAGGAGACAACATTTTCTTACTGCCACAACAACCTGGCAGTATTCATGTGTTATACCATTAACCCTGGCAAGTTGTACAGTAACAATGCTGTCTCCTCCTGATTCCTCCTCCACTGTGGATCGTGTCAGACCTCAACATCATGTCTTCTCCCCCTCCTCCTGCGAATTGGGCTTGGCCATTGCTGTCCCCAGATCTCTCCGTCTGGTAGTAGTTCTCAAACAGTATACGCTCTGTGAGTGGAAAAGAGAAGTGAGGTGTTGCTTTTTGTCCACTGTAAGAGAGGTTAATGATTGCGTAGCACTCTAAATCCAGTTCTTTTGTAGTGGCACCTTTTCTCCTTTCTCTAGTTTGTAGTTTTCTCTGAAGGGGAAAGGACAGTCTAACAGTTGAGTAGCCTCTTACCTGGAGGCCTCGATCCCGTGCTTTTCATCCCTATGAAATAGTTGTTGTCTGTGGTGATGTCACACTTTTCCAGTAGCTTCCTCACCTCCTCGATAACCTGAAAACAAGAGGCAATTTCTTTGAAATCAGAATTGTACACTGTTCCCGTATAACACTTCTGTGGTAAGATACTTTCATTTCAAGTGCAGTTATCTGTGCTAAAAAGAAACTTGGCATGTATGAAAGGGGCTTTTGCAAAATCATCCACCAAATGGGTGACAACATGTGCTGTTTGTTCTTGCTTTCAAGAAAGAGTCTACATATCTACAGCCTGTTGGGCCTGTACTAATCTTCATGCTAACATCAGCAAGCTCACATGTTCACAGTGACAAAGCTGATGTTTAGCAGGTGTAATGTCTACCATGTTCACCATCTTATTAAGTGTGTTAGCATGCTAACATTTGCTAATTAGCACATACTCTTGGGACTAGGACTACAACTAACAATGTTTTCACTGTTGATTAATCTGTCAATTATTTTGTCAATTAATCGATTAGTTTGTTCTATAAAATGTCAGAAAATGGTGAAAAAAGTTGATCAGTGTTTCCCAAAGCCCAAGATGACGCCCTCAAATGTCTTGTTTTGTCCACAACTCAAAAGATATTCAGTTTACTGTCATAGAGGAGTAAAGTAACCAGAAAATATTCACATTTAAGAAGCTGGAATCAGAGAATTTAGACTTTTTCTTTTCTTATAAATTTACTCAAACCGATTTAATTGATTATCAAAATAGTTGGCAATTGGTTTAGTTGACAACTAAGAGTCATCAATTAATTGTTGCAGCTCTACTTGGGACCATGAAGGTCTTCATAAAATTCCATGGCAATTCATCCAGTAGTAGGTGTTGTGGTTGTTGAGAGATTTCAGTTCAGACCAAAGTGGTGGAGTGACTGACCGACATCACCATCCATAGAGCCACGGCTCTACATAGTTAATAGAACTTACACTGAGTCAGGTTTGGAAATGTAAGATCTTATCATAGAGCTTTAACCACATCACAACACTGTGGTAAGGATAAATTGCTAAATTTGCATTTGTACGTAGGTTTTGAACCTGTGCCTACATTAATACCAAGTGTTTAAGTGAGACAGACACTCTCCCCAAGCTGAACTCAGGGGGGATAAGTTGGCTTTGTATCCATTTAAAAGTATATAAATAAAGAAAGTGAGCTCACCTCATCGTCTTTGACACACTGCATGGAGAAATGATTGCAGTGGTCCCAGAGAGCACACCTGAGCATGCCGATACGATCTCCCTCCAGTTGCTGGAACACCTGAGAAACATGAACACACCACTGGTTTCTACTGTACCATTTCCAAGTTCATATCAGTAACTTAGAGAGACTTGATTATTTCCTATCTCTTTGTTCCCCCTCACCTTACATTGTATTATGCTGCATTACTGCACACCGTCAGTATCCTCTGAATATTTGTATTATGAATGGCTGCAAGCCAATTGTAATGTACATTGAAACAGCTTATAACAGAACTCGACTTGTATGATGAAGTATAACTGTGTGATTGTGGGTTTGTTGTTCCATTTTTAGCACACAATGCAGGATGTAAGGGTATTTCCTCATCGGTCAGCAGTACAGGGGCTTTGAGAGGAATCATACATTACTGACACATAAAGAGGATGTGGTGTGAGGTGTAGTCTGTATGGTTAGAAGCCGTTTTTCTGGGTTATCACGACTATGTTTGACAGCAGACGCATGTAATATAGGAGCGTAGTCCACAGTACCTCACAGGTGCTTCTGTGTGTTTCTTCCCAGTCCTGGCGAACACTTTCAAGCTGAACAATGTTGGAACTGTACAGATTCTCTGTGAGAGATATCATTATAGCTGGTTATAGTTAGAAATGAAAATAGAATATATAAATAATGATATACAGAGCAAGTATTAAACATATACAGTATAACCAGTGGTTGCTGTATTGAGAAATGTCATCATACAGTCAAATACAAACAAGTGCAGGTTAAAATGAGAAGTTCTAGAGATGAAACGTGACTCTGGGTCATACCTGCTTCGGTGGCGGCCTGTCTGCAATGCTTGGCCCTGTGACGTACCTGTGAAACAAACATTACACAGGAAGCGACCTGCATGACAAACTCTCATCACAAACTTGACAGACTAAATCACATTAAAACATCATCGTCGCAACATCACAAGGCCAAAACATATTAGACATGTTGTTGGAAAGGTTACATTAGAACCTTTCCTGAATATACAAAAGTTTAAATATAATCAGGGTCATTTGGGGATTTGCGTAAGATTGAACGGACTTTAAAGGAGATGACAGAGGTCACAGTAGCACATGAACATACTTCAGTTCCTCCTTGCTCAATGATGCACAATTGCAGAAAAGTTGCACCACTAACGTTATGTTGACCTGCTCTCAACTAGAAACATACAGGTTGGGGTGCAAAGCCAAATGTCTAAATTACGGCTGTCAATTGATTAAAATATTTAATCATGATTTTTACTATCCGTTCAAAATGCACCTTAAAGGGAGATTTGTCAAGTATTTAATACTCTTATCAACATGTGAGTGGGCAAATATGCTGTTTTATGCAAATGTATGTATATATTTATTACTGGAAATCAATTAACAACACAAAACAATGACAAATATTGTCCAGAAACCCTCACAGGTACTGCATTTAGCATAAAAAATATACTCAAATCATAACATGGCAAACTCAAACACAACAGGCAACAACAGCTGTCAGTGTGTCAGTGTGCTGACTTTACTATAACTTGCCCAAAACTGCATGTGATTAGTGGGCATGTCTGTAAAGGGGAGACTCGTGGGTACCCAGAGAACCCATTTTCATTCATATATCTTGAGGTCAGAGGTCAAGAGACCCCTATCAAAATGACCATGCAGTTTTTCCTCACCAAAATTTCTCCTTAAGTACAAATGGATTCCTTAGGTTTTCTAGTTTAATATGATGCCAGTATCTTCACTCTAGCTTTAAAACTGAGCCTGTTACAGCCTAAAAATCGCAAGTTGCGTTAAAGAAATTAGTGGTAAAACAAATTTGCGTTAATTCGTTATTATTATGTTAACTTTGACAGCCCTAATACAAAAGTTCAAATGTAATCCGGGTCATTTGCTTAACATTGAATGTGCTTTAAAGGAGATGACAGAGGTCACGGTAGTACATACTCCAGTTCCTCCTTACTAGATGTTGCATCACTGTGCACAGTTGAAGCAAAGTCCCACCACTGACCTGCTATCAACTGGAAACTTGAAGTTTGGATTGCAAAGCCAAATGTATAAATGGAAGTTTGTATTTGAATCCCTTTAAACTGGTCTGACATGATTTTTATAGTGAGGTAGCTCATTTAGTGATTGTACCTTTTCTGAGTTTTTGGATGCGACCGTTGTCTTATCAGCCCCCTGTTCTGCCTCGTCCGCCTCCCTGCATCTCAGCTCGTAGGTCTTCTTAGACTGGGAGAGACAGAAACAGAAACCAGTTCCACCAGGAACAGGAAGGGCTGTGTAATGTTTGCTGTTTATGCCAATGATGGCCATTATGTGCAGTATGCCATCAAATCAGTTTCTCTAATTTCTGGATTAAATACAATATGTACTAATTGATATGATATCAGCTGTGGTTGTTTTTCCTACCTCCATGGTCCTCTTATACAAAGACACTTTTTTCTTCTGAACCTTCTCCATGATGCTTTGAAACTATTAGGGGAAACAGAAGAAATAAATATATCCTTTTGATACCCACAGTTCCTAACATGCTGTAGAAACTTAAAACAAGACTTATTTCTAACTTGATATAAATGGAAATGCTGAAATAACTTGTTCAGCTTCCTGTAATCTTTATTAATCTTTTGGCTCATGTTCATCAGCATGTTTGTGTGTACAGTAAGTCAGTTGTTAAGCAACACGGATTGCTCAGTACCTTCTTCCTCTGTTCTTTCTGCCGTTCTCTGAATGTCTCAATCTTTTTCACCTCCTCTTTCAATATATCAGACAGTTGGATGTGAAAGTTACCGATGTTCTCGATTTCTGCAGCCAAAAACAGCAAAAATGAGTTCAGTTCTACTCTTCTTACGCAAATAACAGCAGTATTTATACTTTGGTTGTATTTGTCTATGACTAGGTGAACTTACGTGTTTTTAGTAGTTCAAAGGATGCTCTCAAGGTGCTGGAAAAGCAATGCACATTTAATATCAGAGATTAATCAGTGCATTTTTGTAGGGCACAAAGAGGCCGATGATTTATGCACACTTAAAATAATCAACATTCATTATCCAGCATTTTTTAATTCATTCAGGGCCTTCACTCAGCATCTTATTTATTTATTTCACTGGCATTTGCTGTGGATTATTATTTTACCCACGACATGTTAAGACAACGTGGAGATTCCTTCCAAACTTTGCACCTTATCTTTGTTATTGTAAAAATCTTGCATAGAGCTCCAAAAAATGCTTTTCTTTTTGTTTTAATTTCCCAAAAGTGTTTCCCATTTGTTTCTGTTATTGTTACTTTTAAAGTGTAGTCAGCCCTGTAGCAGGCGACTGACATGACAGAGCACAGGAAACTGGCAACATACTCTATAATGACCTATTGTATACTGAGAGAGTGGCCGCTGCAGTAGGTGGCGGTTCACACACACACACACACACACACACACACACACACACACACACACACACACATGCGGCCTGTCTTTTTTCAGACACAGACGTGTGTTTCCTCTGAAAAGATGATATGACTAATAGACGCCTGACTGATGTTTTTATATTGTTTGTTGCAGGTCAGTTTCAAGCAGCATTAAACATTTAAAACTCATCACATTGTCCTTCAACAAAGTTAATACATGACCCTTTTACAATATAGTGTACAGTATGTGTGTACAATACATAATATTGACCTCATAGCCGTCAGACTCTGAATGCCAGTCGATGTATTTACCTGATCTCTGCGTGTCCTCCAGCTTTGCGAGCAATAGTCACCAGTTCCTTCCCATACTTCTCCTCTGCTAGTGCCCTGTGCAGTATGAACAGACAGATGCATGACACTGCAGCCCAGAATTTAGGTTTTAGTATTTAGTTGTAAAACTGAACTGTGGTATTATGTTCCTGTCCTAACAAAAGAGACACATTATACATCACTGTATTTTGTTGTGTTATGCTGCCATCATTTGCACCTTTCACCCTATTACCACAGAAGCTTTGGGGGCTTTAGAGCCAGAACATCATCATTTAACAACAAGGACCCCTTGTTAGTTGTATGTTTTGTCATTAGAGATTAATCAGGTGATAATAACATCGCACAAAGGTTATTTTTCTTGCTGATAAAATGTCTCTCATTGGCCCGACCCACCTTCAGTTAGATTTGATTATATCTTGAGGTTTACCTTATATGAATGTACTATTATCATTTACTATATTCAGTATTAGTGGTGGTGCTGAATATTTGTGCCTTACAGACAGAGAAAAGTTGACCAACGCACTAAACCTTAATGGTCAAATATCTGTTAAATTGTGGTGGGACTACCTGAACACAGGTGTGACTGAGTACATGCACATGCACATGCACTGTTCTGTTGTCTCATGATAGTAACTCTTGTAGCCTCAATTCCTTGCAGAATAATCAAGTAATACAGTTGTTTTGTCGATCTGTGATGAAGTGGCCATTGCTGGAAAAATCTATATTTACTTAGATTTATATTAATGTAATGGTGTCATAGTGTTACAACAACAATCACAAACATTTGGATTTTTTCCAAATCTCCAACTACTGAAACACAGACTGATGCTACCTCAGCTTTAAAAGCTCCTCCACATCTTTGCACATGTGCCTTCCGTCTCGCATCCTTTGGATCACAGCGTCATACCCGGCGTGAGAAGTGATATCAGACCCCTGTGTTGAGAAGACATAAATGAAAGCTTTGATAAATACTGCAGTGAAGAGCATGGCTCAACCACTGTTGCAACAGTGCTCTGAGTCAAGCCTGGACTCACTATGTGGTAAAAATGCAGAACAGGCACTTGGTAAAAATAGATCTATGTGACATGTCAACATACTCAGTACTTCATGAAACAGCCCGTTGAATCAGATAGAAACTAGTTTGACACGTTACAATAACTTAAACACTGAGGAAGACTGAACTGTACATAACTATGAACTGTACAGTTCACCAGTACTGTCTCCGTTAAGAGATACAAAACTGCCAGAACTTAAGAGCTCAACAAAGACATTTTTAGATTATAACCTGTCAAATTTTATCTTCACTCTAAATGTTGGCTATTTTAGGACTCAGAGGTCAAGGGACTGCTTTGAAAATGGCCATACCAGTTTTCACCAAAATGTAGCCTCCTTCATTACCAATGGATTACTTGGGTTTTCTATGATGCCAGTATCTTCACAGAGGTCAAACGACCCCTTTGAAAAATGGCCATGACAGTTTAGAGTGTTTGGAGCGTTATTTAGCCTCCTAGCTAGCTATGACATGGTTGGTACCAATGGATTCTTTAGGTTTTCTAGTTGATAGCAGTATCTTCACTTTAGCTTCAAAGCTGGCTACAACTTCCGAAAAATCAGTTGCGTTAATGCGTTAACATTTTTTTTTATTATTGCATTAACTTTGACAGCCCCAGTTTTTTTTTTTTTTGCAGGTACTTTTGATTATCTGCATAAGGAATAAATTAAATGGTAGTTTACGTACCATGTGAACTCTACATAAAAAAAAACGTAAGATACTTTATTGTATGACTGTGAAGATAACGATTTTCTTTCACTTTTCAAGGACAAATACAACTTCAGCAAAGCATGAGAGCACAAAAATAGACTTACCCAGAAAGCATCTTTAAACATGAGAGGAGCCATGATCTAAATTTTTACTTCCTTGAACTGAACACAGTAGCTTTTCCTCAGTATGAACTTCTTTTACAGGACTTCCTCGCTAAAGTTAATCGCTAACCAACAGTTTAAATAAAGTTGTTGAAGGTCGTGGGCTACTTAGCCGAGTAAACTGTGTTTTAAAACCACGAATGGCCTGAGCGTCTGTGAGTCATTTTGAATGAGGAAGAGCTTCTGTCCCATGATGTCACTGACCACAGTCAGCTCAGCCCATGCGAGAGACGACACCTCTTTCACTATCATTTGGTGGATGAGACTGAATGTCTAGTTTAAATGTTGTGTAAGGGCTTGTCAAACACATCAGGAGATAATTTATACTGTAGGTGTCTGCTTAGATAATGTAGTCTGTATATCTCTGTGTGTTTGATATAATCTGTTAGCTTTAGGTCAACATTTTATTTGTGGTTTGGTCATTTACAGTGACAAACCCACACATCAGTCATACTGTCAGTCTCAGCTCTTGTGAGTAATACAAGGACTGATGGCAGAAGGTTTACCAGTTAGCAAGCACTTAGAGTGGCTGTGTTATATAATAAATATGACCTAATTATTATCTTATATTATTAAAATTATTATAATACTTTACCAATATGTTAACACATTAATGTAATAAAAAACAATTTGAATTAAATCAGTTAAGCATGCAGTATTTTCTTTGTTTCTCTTGTTCCTTCTTTTTTTATTCATCCTTTTATTCATAGTGCACCTCAAAGTTGGTTACATTTGGCAAATTGATTGATATTGTTCCAAATATTTCTGATCATAAATCTGAATAATCATTCTTTTTTTCAGACAGCTCTGTTTTGACAGACAATCATCTCACTGTTTTTTTGTACGTCCCTGTAATGGCCACAAGGGGGAGACACAGACCTTTCTAAAAAAACCTCAAACAAACCTAGTATTTAAGTATTACAGGGATCAAACCCTCCCATCACACAGAGTCAATAGTTCTTAAATCTCCACGGGGGGTCGGACATAAAGTCCCAAATCTCTCAATCCAGTTGAGATGAATACAAATCTGTGCTTCGGGCATCTTTCCGGGAAGACATGGAGACACGTGAATGAGCACATAGAAGCTTATTATTGATTTTCAAAGTGAGGAGAAGGACAGACCGTGGTGTCTCTCGCCAGTCGCTCAGTGAGATGTGTGAAAATCTTTGGCTCCCTCACAAAGCTTCTGTCACACACCTAACAACATGTTAAAGGGACAGTATGAATCAATACAGCCAACTGAGAATAATGGAGCGGAGGATTTTACTGTTTTGCTATTTATGTGTTTTTTTTAAATTGTAAAGCACTTCGATCTGCAATATCAGACACGTGATTGATTTATTGATTGAGTGATTGACAGATGGATCTTATTTTGGATGACATATTATAATAAAAAAACAAACTGTTTTCAGCTTTGTGATGATAAATATTTCAGATAATTCAATGGGTTTTGAAATGGTTTATTTAGCTTAAGAATTTTGATAATTTTCTCAACCGGTAAAGGAAAACTTAATCAGTGTTCAGTTTATCTAATTGAATTCACCTTCACATGGTTTTCATTGGACAGTGATATACTGTATGAAGAGTATCCTATATACCAGATTTTTGTGTGGTAGGCACCTATTTAATGTGTTCAATAACGAATATTACTTCAATTGCTGTATTAGCTTATAGATGTAACTACCATGTAAGTTCATAGTTTATACATATTTACAAAATGTACATTTTACTGTTAGCGTTGTGTATTGGCAAGAATCTGACGATACAATACGTATCATGATACAGGGGTTACGATTCAATACATTACGATACACGGGATCTGCATTTGAATTTGTAACACCCAACATAATAACACTCCTTTGAGAGGGCAAATACACTGAGATGCCGCATGTCTTTGCTAATGACAAAGTATTGACTGAGTTAATCTTTGCATGTAAACTATTATTAAAAATCAATACAGTGTTTTTGAGAATCGATACAGTATCACAAAACATGATATCCCGATCTTCGCTATTTTCAATATTTTTGTCTATTTTATTTGAGAGGGTGTGTTTGCTCAAAAGATTTGTGCTTTTTCATAGTGGCGCTTCACATTTTTAATAATAGCTACGGTCTCTGATCATATGAGACATACTGGTTTTCAACTGCCCGTGGGAAGAATAAACCTGTAAGAGTTCTTGTCCATTCTGGATAAAAAGCTCTGTTTTCACTGTCTACTTTTCTCTTTTTACAGCACACCGTGTGAAATTACTTTTCTCTGACTCACTTATTTCTCCGACGTTCTCTCATCTCTCCCCTGTGTGTTTGTGTTTGTGTGTGTGTGTGTGTGTGTGTGTGTGTGTGTGTGTGTGTGTTTCTCACTCACTGACTCGACTCGCAATACTTATCAGAATGCACAGATTTGATTGGCTGAGCAGCATCACGTGAGATGATTTACATTGCATGCAATTGGTCTGTGACTTTCCAGGGCCACTAAACCAGTGGCGTAAAGACTAGAAAAGCGGGGCCAGTTAAAATAGAAACGGTCTGTAAATATGTAATAATTCTCAATAACTTATTGGCTTTAGGTCCGGGTCCGGCTAGAACAGCGTCTGGGTCCGGACGTGGATCGCGACCCGCCTATTAAAATGTAATTCCATTTTTTAACATTTATTTATTTCTCATTCTGCTGCTCGATCAAAAGCCATGGATTACAGCCATCCTTTTGGGGTGGCCATTTTTGGATTCAGAAAGGTGTAACAATTCAGTTTTCCCACTTGGAAAACCAAACATTTACCAGTTAGAGCGAAGATAATCCTCCCAGGCCTCCAAGTCGAGAGTCCGTGGTGCTTGGCCTTCGCTGTGACCCCGTTTGAGGCCTCTAATGGAGGGACAAGCTCTGGGAATCAGCTGTGCTGCTCACACACCAGGGTTTCAACACACATACACACACATACACTTAAGTTTCCTACCCCTCTCTCACTCGTTTTCTCTCTCTCTCCCTCCTCACACTCCCCGGAGTGGCAGTTATTGAACTGTGACAAACGAGCCGTGTCAGACCAGCCCCCCTACCTGGGGGATTGGCTAAATGACCTTTCCATTACCCAACCACTGCTGTATTCCCCCTCCACAGATAGAGTTACACACACAGCCACAAAGCCCATTTGCCAGGACCAGTGTCACCGTCGCTGCCATTAGCCACTACATCTTTCTGTGCTTTATTTTATTTTTCATTTTCAGCCTGCGGATCGCTTTAGTGGCAACGCATACAGTATTTATATTTATTTTGTGTGCCTATATTCCTCTCAGTAGTGGGGGTCTCTGGACCATGTGTGCGTGCTAAGTGATAAACGCGATGCCAGAAGTAGCTTGTGTCCGGTTGCTCGGGTTTGTGCACATGTGGGGGTTATCTGTGTGTGTGTCTGTGTGTGTGTGTGTGTGTGTGTGTGTGTGTGAGAGAGCCTCTGGCCTGCAGAGTGTGTGACTTAACTGGTTTTCACACATTCTCAAAGTTCCATACTTACTAATCCCCTGTTGACCATCGGCGCTAGCCCTGAATCTCGTCAGATGCTTTACGGAACAAGTCTGAGGAGGAGAACGAAGAGGGGGATGAGCGGAGTGAAGGGGAAAGGTTGAACGTGGATGAGGAGTTGAGAGAGAGAGAGAGAGAGGGAGAGAGAGAGAGGGGCGAGGAAAAGCTAAAAGGATGCAAGAGGAAGAGAATGCAGGATCAGGGGGAATGGGAAGGAGTAAAAGTAAAAGAAAAGAGGCTCTGAACTGAACAGGACGGAGCGTTTTCCTTATAGCTGAATGCTGCTGCCTGTTGGACAGGAATGCAACGAAGTGAGTCCTTGGCCACATTAGTGGGAACCTGTTAGGAAGCTGACAGATGGAGCGCTAATGATGTGTAGGCACAAGGGCAGGGCCTGTAGTTGCTAGTGAGGCGATCTGTAGTGGCTGTCATAATACAGCTGAAAACCAACAGCTGAAGGAGGCGTAGGAGAAGAAGGAAGAGGAGGAGGAGAGGAAAGAGCAGAATCACGCTAACCCCAGAGAGCGAACAAGCCGGGGGCCTTTCTTCCGTTTGATCTCCGTCCGGCTTTGAATGAAACATTTATTAGCTGTCTTAATCCTCAGCATTACTGCTAAGAACTCCGGCCTTAATCAATTTGATCCTCATGTGTCCGTTATTCCCTGATGGGATTCTCTGGACACTGGGATGAAGGCGGTATGGAGTGGACACACACATCTAACGTGTATGTTTGTGTGGATTGTCCTTTGTATAAATATTTAATCAGCACTGATGTCACATAATACGATCATGGCCATGTCCGTAGATGCCTGCATGTAGGTGCACTTATGTTTTATGTTGGTAAATATTAGGGGTGGGAAAAAAAATCGATTCACCTATGTATCACGTTTTTTTTTTTATGATTTTGAAATTGATTCTTTAATGCCAGAATCGAATATTTGCTTCCTTTGAGTCAATGCGGAGGTAGAAGGAAGTTACCGCTTTTATTGTTGTGGTCTGAGTAACGTGACGTCATATCAATTCTGTATCCGTCACCAAAACAAACCGCAGCCGGCCGTAGTGAGCCGAAACTAGAAAGTAGAAAATGTCGGAGGGTCCACGTGGATACGATCTGAACCCTCACATATTAAATCCAACGTGGTAAACACTACACATACAGTAAAGTATGGAAACACTTTGGGTTACACACATTGCCAGGAAAAGCAGAGCTAGACATCACGACTAAAGCTGCATGCTAACTCTGTCATGGACAGGAAACGATGTCGTATTGTGGTAATGTGCTGTCAAGGTGGCCGTCACTCTCATCTCCGTGGTCAAATCGGCCAACGCAACAACTGTAGAGCACCCATATACTGACATTTATGGTAAATGCATTCAAACGGCCTCGATGGAGCTGACCATGGATGTATAAAGAGAACGGAGCTGACGGGAGAGCTAGAGACGGACTTGGCGAAGTTAGCGGAAGTATACGCGTGTGACTACGTCCGGTTTTCAAAATAAAGTGTTAACAAAGGGAACTATATATACAAAATACATATATGGAAATAAGATTGATTGGATTATATTCACCAGAAGTATAAAACATTACATATCCCTTATAGATTAAAAAGAAAATACCAGTAATTTGTGAGGGAAATGTCTTTATTCTGTGATTTTTGGGTTGCTGGAAAAAAAATTAATAAAAAATGCCTGACAATGACTGATATATTTGACTTCAGGACTCTGATGCTACAAACATGCTGAAAATATTTTTTTTTTACTGTATCAATTTCGATATTTTCTAAATAAAAGTCCCGAGAAGTGTATGATTAAACTTTTTCTCATGGTCTAGTGTTAAACAAAATTAACAAAAATGCAATAATATATAGTAGTATGTTATATATATATATATATTTTTTTCCTTCCATCGGTCTCATCCAGGGAATTCCATCAGTATTGATCTGTACAGTAGACGAACAGGATGTACAGGATGAGGATATGAAGAAAAAAAACATTTGTCTCAGTTAATGCTGTTAAACTTTTAGATATAATACTTAAAAATTGCAATACATATCGAATCAGCACCCAAGCATCGTGAAAGTATCGAATCGGGAGATAGGTGAATCGTCCCAGCCCTAGTAAGTATGCAGGAAAAGGATTGTGTGTGTGGGCTTGCATGCATGTAAGTGTGTGTCCGTACATTTGAGTTGATGTGTACTGGTGGTGACCCCTGTAAAAGGGATGCGTGCCACAGGCAATTCCCCCTTCGTCCTCCTCCTCTCTCCTTCCCCCGCACTGTCCCTTCAACAGACTGGCTTTTGGTGTTACACTAATTTGCCCAGCGGCCTTTCTCTCCACAGGGACACGCACCCTGTCCTCCTCACCTGCCCCCACGTCCTCCCCTTCTTACTTGCACCTCCTGACCATCTTCCTCTCCTCTCAGTTCTTTCACTTCCCTCCTCCTCGTGTCATCATCCTCCTCCTCTCTTCTCTCACCTCCCTCATACTCTCCTCTTCTTTCTCACTCACCCTTTTCCTCTCACTCTTCCTCTCTCCAGCCTCCGCATGTTTCTAGTTCTGCTAGTCTCTCATGACCTGGCCTTTTACCACCCCACGCCGCTTGTTTGTGTGCAGATGTGTGCACATACCTGTATGTGTGATTTTGGTATTGTGTGTCCACGTGTGTGTTGTAAAGCCAGAAAGGGATGACTGCTAATTTGCTAAGTGGTTTCATCCATCTGACAGAGGACAGAGATTCTGCTTGGCTTCACTCCTCTGATCCAGGCCACAAGGGGAGTCAAAGTCTGCCCAGACGCAGGCCAACACACGCGGCCGGCCACTCCGTCTGGACCTCCTTTGCTTTGTAGTTTCTCTTCAAAGAGTACAAATGGATTTTTTTTAAGAGTGTGTCTATGCGTGTGGGCACGCATGAAGGTGTGTGCAGGTTTAGTTTATGTGTGCTCAGTGGAAGATAATGGATTGTGTGGGTGCGATTGCACACACTTACCTTTGTGTGTTTGTTTGTTAGGTTCAAAGGGCTATAAAGTGGAAAGTGGCCAGTGATTTGACATACTGATAAAAGGTATTAGGTTTGTTTCCTTTGATTCGGTATACATTCCACCTTAAGGTGTCAGCCGCTATCTCATTCTTACATGTACACGTTTTAACTTGCCCGATAAGATGATTCAGGATTTTTTTAAATAAACTGTCAGGTTTGACATTACTGTCCGCACAATTTTCTGAATGAAACCACTCCAGAAATAACAATCTTTGACCAATTCAAGTAGGGGTGAGAATCACCAGAGGCCCTGTGATACGATACTATCATGGTACTTAAGTCACGATACAATCTTATTGTGATTTTAAATCACAATAATTTTGCAATATACTGAATATTGCAATAAGATATATTGCAATTTATTACCTTTTTTTCAACTACAAATTATGCAGTTTTTCAACTACTGTTTTATTTAATAAAATACAGTTTTCACTCTGTTCATCTCAGAGTTTTCATTCACATATCTTGAGGTCAGAGGTCAAGGAACCCCTTCGAAAATTTGTTTTCCTCGCTTAAATTTAGCCTAACTTTGGAGCGTTATTTAGCATTCTTCCCCACAAATGACATGGTTGATACCAATTGATTCCTTAGAGTTTCTAGTGTTGCTTTAAGACTGAACCTCTTAATAGCGGCCGGGCCCACCGGTGGGTCGTCTATTGTTGATTGTTAAGAGGCTAATAGTTTATAATAAAAGGTCGTTACCTGTATTGATTTAATATTGCCACTCAAAGTATCGCGATACTTTGCTGTATAGATTCCCCCCCCCACCCTTAAATTCAAGTTTAATTCTTTGTTCAAAACTGACAAAGGTTTAAAGAATAAAGAAGTACATGATAATTTTACCACACTTGTTTCCTCTACTGTAACTCTGTATTCACAGGTTGGTGGCAGGTCCAACTTGTTTAAAATACAGCAAAAGTATTTTTGAATACAACAAAAATGCTAAGATTTTGCCTGTTCAGAAGTGACGTTATATTCTTTTACTTTTTTTAACTTATCAGATTTAAAACTGGATTGGTTTGCCACCAAGCTGTATTTAGAACGTTTTAACCCAATGTGAGATATTTGCATGGGATTGTTGGATAGGTCTCTACTGGTTACTCCAACATGCAGCAAGAGGCTCCTGGACTTTGAATAATGTGCCTGTCTGAGGACATTGGGATGCATAAATCTGAGCCAAGTCTTAATTTCACGACTTGATTGAGTTTTAATGGGGTACTCCGGCAATTTCGTATTGAACTTCCATTAAGTTGGTGGAATAACAGGAGACGGACTAAAACAGAATGGTCAAAAATTACAGCAGCAAAGACAGAGGTATCCTGGATCATTTCCTATAATGCAACTTAAAAACACCTTTCATTTGACCCCCCCTGCCTCCTAAATCGCACACCTCCAGTTTGTAATAAAGACTTTAGATCAAAAATATCACGCCTAAGCCGAGATAGATATGTTTTCAAACTTTGGAAATCTCCCTCCAGAGCCCTAAAAATCAAAAGAATGATACATCTGCTGTCGTAGGTTGAACATTACTTATCATGATAATTAAGCTTAACTTCTAAATAAAATCGGTGGAGTAGACTTGAATAAAACTGTTGTTTAGTCTTTCTCTGATTTGAACACTTTGCATAATCCCTTGTCAGTTTTTATCATCACGTTCCACCACCTTCTGCTGTTCACTTCATGTGAGAGTGGCATGGATAAACTTGAACCCTGAGGACGATGCACATATGAAACAGCAGGTGGGGCTGTCGAGTTTCTAAATTTCCTGTTTGAGTTTTGAGAGTCTCTCCATCCACATACCTTTTTGTTTTCTGTTCAGTCTCACAGTGGACGGTGAGGCCTTCTGAGGAAATGATCACTGGCTGCTCATCCACCACATACTGATAACCCAGAGTTGTCAAAAAGCTGTGAAAAAAACACAAAGGATACAGTACTTTTTTTTCTCCTAACCTTTATATGACTGATCATGTAAACCAGATCTCAGCAAAGCTCTGCATCACTGTTTCATTCACACCTGGAAACTTCCCATCAAAAGGCTCTCCACTGCTTTTACTTCCACTGCGTCTTGCAAAGTCAACCAAAAGTCCAAGGGGAAGTTGTCTGTGAACCACATCAGGAAATCACACTACATGGTGAACAGTAGATATTCTTTTATACATCTTTCATACCCACTTTTCTATACACCTTGACATTAAATACTCCCTGCAATTCCATAGGAATATATATTTCTGGAGACCTCCTAAGGTCTGGCTTTGTGTGATACATGCTTTTCAGTCAGTTTTCTGTATACAACGGTGAGACAATGTCCCAAAGAGCACCCGTTAGCAGAGATGAGTAACGGCCTATATTTTTGGTAATTTCTAAACTTGATTATTTCTTGCATCAGCTGAAGTCTGAAAACAGACAACTAAATTGAAGTTCAGTCCACAGACTATATGCCTTGAATGGGCTGATGGTGCACCAGTAATTTGGTGGTGCATACAGATGTAGGACGTCTGTAAGGGCTGCATCAGCAGCTTTATGTGACAGTTTGTCTTTGATGCTGTGTTGCTGTGTGCAGTGCAACGTTGGTTGTTGGTGATCCGTCAGACATTTTATTGCCATGGTAAAACTGAGGACAGCACAGGCTGCATTTTACAGTATTAGAGTTGCCTCAGAGTTGTTTAGCTGTTCTTTTCTTTACCTCTGTCACAAGCTTATTGCCTTCCTTTATCCGGCTTGTTAAGATAGCAAAATATATGACTGAACAGCTAATGAATAATGAATGCTGTGTGTATGACCAAAGTGATGGTATACTTAGTAATGTATGTTTTGTAGTGATATTGGGAATTAGAGAGTCACTCAGAGTCAAAATCAACTAACGAATGACTATGATGACTGTCCATATCTTAACTTAATATACTCTTAGTTAACATTATATTTCAAAAGAACTAATTGTTTTATGAATCTCAGTGTATCGTTAATGGTCATGGTGTGGCACACCAGTTGTCCCAGTAGTCATTTTCAACCAGTAGAACCACTGTAAACGTTTCCAGTGCTTCCACCAAAGTGACAACCAGTAGTGTATTTTTGGGTGTTCACAACCAAAACTAAAAATGTTTTCCTCCATCACCAACATTCATTATGTTCTGCCTCAATATCTATAACAATTCAGCAAAGCAAATGCTAAAGAGGAAAGAGACAATTAGGGCTGGCCAATATATCCTCAAAATTAAATAAAAATGTCTATCATATATATTTTTCTATATCGTTTCTATCGCGATATAGGCCAATATTTATTTCTTTTTTTCTCTATAATTTCACTTAAAACTGTTTTGTTCATTTTGCACTCAAGTTCTTAAAATGAGAAAATACTCAGTACTTTTCATTTGTCAAGTATTTAATTCACACAGTATACAAGAATAGGCTTCACCATGTGGTTATTTCATATAGATTATTTCTTTATTCAATCACCAGAATAAATGCTATATTGTGATATATATTGTTGTCAATATGGAATGACCAATATCGGAATAGAAAGTTTCGCCATATCGCCCAGCCTTAAAGTAAACATTATCATGTATTATTGTTACATAAATACCTATACTGTTGATTTTGTGTTGTACTAAATACTTTAAATTCAAACAAATGAATCAAAGCTCACACATGTGGCTGAGGCGGCCTTTCTCATCACAACAGCAGGTCAAAATGCTTTAATCTCATATGTACTGTACATAGTCTGGGAACAGTAACAAGAAATCAGATGTTCAGTAAGTTTCTTTAATGTCTCCATTTCTACACGATGTATTACCGTTAGCGTGAGCGTGGCTCCATCCAGGCGTGCTTGTTTATGCAGGCGGGCAGGCAGGCATGCCCAGGTATTGCAGTTACAGTGGTGTTGTGCTATGCGGTGGTGTGCATGATTATCGACCAGCGTGTCATGCAGGATAAGGCCCAGTGTGCCTCTGTTGACTGCTTTGCGGTCAACACTGCAGGGAGCTGGATTGTGGTTAGCCTACAGACAGCCAAGGCTGTGTAAGAAGATCAGCTGTGTGTGTGAGTGTGTGTGTTTGTGTGTGTGCAGCGTCTTCTACTACTGCTGTGCCCTTTATGTGTTTTCTTCATGCTTTGTCTCTGTCTGCACACACATCATTTCTATCGTTCTTATTACTTCTCTACCTTGTACCTATATTTTTCTTTCTTCTCATTCCTCTGCTATTGTTGTCTTCTGCACCATTTACGCACAAACACACACACACACACACGCACACACACACACACACACACACAAATTTACACCACACGTGCGCTCTTACCGTTGAGCATTTGGGAAGTGCCTTAGGCTTCAAACAAGCCACCACTACTAATGGCCCTACTGTGTGCGTGAGAGTGTATACGTCTGCCACAGCGCATACTTTAATATGCAGCAAAATGTTTTCAACCAATCACCTTACTGCTTGACTGAGTCTTCACAGACATGAAATATAATATATGATACTTCATCTTCTCATTTTTCTTCTTCCTGTTTGTCTTACTTATTGTGTTGTTGTTTTGTCAGACACAGTCACACGCTCACCGCAGTGATCGCGGATGCGTGCAGGAGTTGGGCCCCGTGGCTGGAGCTAATGGATGGCTCTCATAAATGGCGGGAGCTTTGCACGGGGGAGGCAGAGATGCAGTCTTTGCCATGCTCTGATTCTTCCCTGTCCTGATGATAGCACCATTCCAGAGAGCTTCATCAATTCTTCATGGGGCCCAGCGCTAAACACAAACAATATCTGACGGAGGTTTGCCACAGGCATGCTCCGAGCACCCCTCTTCTTCCTCTGTCCCCTCTCAGTATGTTTTGCAAGCTTGAGCAGTTCCGATACGGTCGTGGTGGAATGGGGACATCTCATTCAACATCAAGTCGATTGTTTGATGTGATGTATTGACTGTGCCTGATTCTTGTCATGACACACTGGAACTATTGTTTGTGGTTTTGTTAGTACTATTACACTTATGCAGGAACTTTTTCTGCATGCATGAAAGTAGAAGCTCAGCCAATCTGTGTCATAAAGATGAATGTAGGCTACAGCTGTGTGCACTCACCTCTGGAATACAGATGCTGAACCAAAAAGTAGTATGAACTTAATCTGAATTTAAAGAGGCAGTAGGCAGTATATTCTTGGCATCATTGGGCAAAAATTCCATAATAACCTTTCAGCATATTGTAATTCAAGTGTTCTGAAAGATAACTAGACTTCTGCACCTCATTATGGCTCTGTTTTCAGGCTTTAAAAAATCTAGCTTGTGACGGGAGACTTTGGCGAATCAGAGGTCATTTCAGAGAGAGAGCGTTGGTTTGGTTTTCTTGTGTAATTTACATAAGTGCCAAACATTTTTCCCACATGACTTTCTAGTTTCCAGGCAGCCACTAGTTTCCATTTAGTGATAAAATCAACTTGAGGATATTTGAAACCTGTTTGACCTGAGAAATCCACAGAGAATACGTTCTTCTGAGTGTTCCTATTGGCTGTGCTCCAGCTGGTGGGCGGTGCTTGGTATTTCCATAACTTGTCTCAACATAGCTGCCGGGTCACAAACTTTCTCATCTTACAGCTAAACAGTACACTACAAGATGATTCTGAAAACATTTGAGGCAAGAAATAGGCATTACAGTAACATAATATTGATTCATATTTGATCAGCGCTGCCTAGCTTGACCGTTTGGTCGGAGTTCACGAGTGATTGACAGCCGGCTCTCATAGACGGCAGCTGGACAGCAGACCTCAGATCAGCTCTTACTGCTTGTTTTCCTCCGGTCTGTGAAATCTTGCAGATGCCGTTAGGAGCACCGGAGGACACAGAGGAACATGATTTCTTTCAGGTTACCTGTTTCATGTACTACTGTCACGATATAGAGACCGTTTTGCGTTATTTGGTGCCAAACACGTCAGAGCCTGAATGGAACAAAACTTCCTACTCAAGTTAGGATCATATTTGTTCCTGTACTCTGACGGAGTAGAACATTTTATGAAGGTCATACTTCTTGCTTATCCTAATAGCTAACAATGTCACACCAGCTGTTGTCTCTTTGTGAAAAATAGTCTCAATATTGATTTTAACTCTCTCCTGTGGTGATTTCACTCATCTGTCTCTGCTGTTGATGGCTGATGATGAGGAGTGCGGTGAGATCAGATGTGTTGCTCATTCATTTTCTCGCATTTACCCGGCTGACTGGAGGGCTCTTAGTCACTCAGGCAGCGCTTTTTTTAATGGTGTTCTATCTATTGGACATTATTATTGAAATTTAATTTGTTTTGTGTAGTGTAGTAGAGAACTGTGTTAACAGACGAGCAGAGAGCAGAACTATTTCTGTTCATTTTCTGTTCTGAGCTAAAACATGGTTACCAGCCAACCTCAAACCATTTTTGGCAGTGTCCTTTAATGTACTACTGGCCAGATGGCCATTAAGGAACGTTGCCTGTGTAGGAAATCACATACTATCTTGTCCTCCATTTTATAGCTGCCACGGCCCCGGAAGTTGAAACAGTACTATAATATCGTACTCTAACTCAAGTGAAATTACTGTTACTTTAAATAAATTTTACTCAAGTAAAAGTAATAAGTACCTGTGTAAAATGAACTATTAAAAGTAAAAAGTAGGTCAGTTAAAATGTACTCTGAGTAAACGTTAATTCAGGAGAGTTCATTAGTGTGTTGTTGTACTCACCTGTCTGAACAGCAACCTGCAAGTCTTGAGCACCGCAAAGTCCTCTACAATCTGCTCCAGGTTCAACTTCATTACATGTTCATTCTCAAAGCTGTCCACTCGGCCTCTCTGTCCCAGTACAACCAGTCCACTCAGTCCACTCAGCCTCACTGGTCCCACTGCACCCCTCAAATTCAAAACGTTTTGAGCTGAATGAGGTTGTACCATTACATCAGGGATTAATAGTCTCAAACACCTGAAAGTCCTCACACTCCTCACTGAAGTTAGAAGTTCCTCAATGAATGCCACTGGATGATCCAGCATGTTAGCGTTTAGCATTGCATGTTAGCCAGACCCAGCGTGCCCCTACTAAACAGGTCACGAACATCGTGGGTGTGTCACTTAGCGTGCTCGCCGGGTGGTGTGTTAAATCATTAATTAAGATAGATGCAACATTTTAACTATGATGATGTACTATAATGGTAATTATAAACACACCCCATATGTGAAATAACAGATTTCTAAAAATACTCAAAAAAGTACAAGTATACAATAAATTACTTTATTATGGTAAGAGTAAATGTAATTTGTTACTTCCACCCCTGCACGGCCCCCATCCTTTTTCAGCTTGGCTCTTCATTCATTACCTGATGAGTGCTCACTGAAGCGGCCCTCTTCCCACTGTTAACCAGTATCCATAATAAGGAGTAGTGGTGGCTAGCACATCTTTCACTAGTCGACTTGTCATTAACTAAAAGCATTGTGGAGCTTTACTCCCAATTACCACTCCTCTCACCGCTCACATAAATCACACGTTGTCGTCTTTCATGAGCTGCACTCTTGTCTGATTTTCTCTCTCCAGTCCACCGTTACCCACTGCACTTTCTTTCTTTTCCCCAGTGAGAGTTTTCTTGACCAGCATGCTCTGTGGATGTCAGTGTATTGCCATTATGAGAACTTTACCTCCCAACCTGTCCCACATTATATTGAGTGCAAACGGTGGTTTGATTGCAGCGGGTTTAGGCCAGAGCAACAATAGAGTCGTTTAAGCTGTTATGATCTTTTAATGGTCTTCCATTACTGTATCGTTGTCCTAAAAGCCAGCAGTCACTGCGGCGGGCTCTCGCTTTGATATCGCTTTCATTAAAAGCAGGCCAGGATCATTTGTAGTGGCATTTAAGTCATTTGTTGAGGGTGTGTGAATATGTTTGTGAATGTGTGTGTGTCTGTGTGTTTATAAAGGAGACTAGCTGAGGTGCAGTGTATTTTTATCTGGATCATCGATCTGTTTCAACCTCCCCTCCTCTGCTCCTGGGTGTAGAAGCCTTGACCTTCAGTGTGGGAGGTATCAATGAGCCATGTGACCTCCGCACTGGGCCACTGCTGCTACACCATTCTCTCACACTCACTACTACACACACAGAGTCACACACACCTGCTTGCACATGCAAAAATGTACTTACACAAGTGAGTCATGGATTACAATAATAGAAAAAAAGAGTCTAAATTAAAGGTGTAAAGTTCCCTCTCCACTGCAACTGTCAGACCACATCGGATTCCAATTGATGCACATGGAGAAGAGTCTTTATCTCTCTCTGTTCACACAAACACATATCCTCCCACGCACACACACACACACAAACACACACACACGCACACACACACACACACACGTGAGCACACACGAAGGGGGTCAGGGTCTCGATACACCAGATTTCAGTTGTCTTTGTTTGTCGTCAGCACCTTCTCAGGCGGTTGAGGTTTCGCCTTCTCCGGAATCAGCCGAGCGCTGCAAGGGGGTCCGTTTGTGTGCGTGTTTGTGTGTCAGACTGTGAGTGTGGGTAAAGTATTGTGTGTCCAAGTGTGTGTGTGAGGTTGAGCAGGCTGTCTCTGTGTTTTCTGTGTGTGTGTGTTGAGGAGGAGGTGGAGGTGGAGGACTCAGTAGCTGCAGGGCCCTGTATTGATGTCCGCTGCCTCCCCCCCGAGGCTCAGCTCTGTGGGATAGTGTGTCAGTAGGACAAAGGCATGGCGCCATCCGTCCTGCTCTACGGGCCAGTAACTAGAATTAATTACAAACCAATCGAATCCGCTGCAGCCAATTGGTAAACTAATTGGTAATTTCAGCTGCCCATCTAGTCATGGATGGGCATAGCTGTGGCCACTTGTGCTGGCGTTCTAGGTGGGAGCCCCCCCCCACAGACTGACTTATGCTCACTGTAGCTGTGCCCAAATAAAATACACCTTTTGGCTTTAGGATAGCAAAAGCCCAGAGCCGTGTTGTAACAGGGTTACTGAAATTACTGAAGACCACAGTGGTTTCCAGTGTTTCCTGAGTTCAATTTGCTTACATTTACAGGCAACCAGAACAATTTTGGCATTGTGTTTTACCAAATACTTCTTAAGAATTGTGACAACATTTATAGCCAGTGAATATAAAGTTTAATGGAGTATGCATCAAATTAGTTCAAATTAGGGCTGTCAACGAATATTCCAAATTCAAATATATATTTGAATAGTACAAAAAACAGATATTCAAATATGGAAATTAATATTCGATTGTAAAAAAAGCAGCACTACTGCAGCTGTCTGTCTCGTCCGCACTGAATGCATTGATTGACGGGAGTCACACAACGTCACTTTCATTAATTGAAAATTAAATGTAACGTCAGGTCAAGCTGAATGAGGAATAATTCAACAACATCCGTAATGATGGAGAGAACTCGGCCGCAGAGAGAGTGACACCGTGTCCTGACAGCAAGCGTTACATTACGTCATGTAAACATCGTTATGATGGGCCTATTTATTGGAAATTACTTACAATATAGCCAACAGCAAGTAGGAAGCTTTCAGGCGATCTCCCTCCAGCCAGCTGCCACCTTATTTAGGTTTTCGTAGTGAAATTAGAAGGTATCGTACAGATAACTCCTCATTTCAACTTTACGAATCAGCCATTGCTCGTCCATTGCGGTGCTATCAAAGCAAGCAACAGGAATAAATAGAAACAGGACGTCCGACAAAAGTTCAGCTCGTATGGTGCGCTGTGCAGAGCTGCATTGCTCGTGGCACAGTTAGGACATGGTGTCATGGACATAATGCGCAAAAATAGATAGTAGATAGTACGAACCTAATATTCAAACGTGATTTCTGTTCAATTTTGCCAGCCCTAGATATATATGACGGGTCGCCCAAACAAGGGCAAGTGTGTTTATAGCCAGCTGTTCCGAATGGCCACATTCGAGGGTGGGACAAAAAGGATGCCATCAGAGAGAGGGGCGTGATGCAGTAGTTTAAAAGGTGATAATGGCAAACACTTTCAGACAGTCTTCCTTGGAAGGCATTCAAGGTGCTGCAAAGAATGAAAAAACAGAGATTGAGAGAGTTCAAACCCTGCTTACTTTCCACCTCTGCACACCGGCTAATAGCATTAAATGGGTGTGAATGTCAGATTGTCTTTTTCGAAAAGTTATAAAAATTGTCCAACGTAATTCCGACAATGGAAAGGTGATGTGTGTCTGTGTGTGTGTATGTGTGTGTGTTTCGACGCTGTTCGATCATCCGACTAGAACTTCGGTTGAATCATACTGACCCCTTAAGTGGGAAAATGTGTTTTTTGTAAATTGGGTGAACTAACCCTTTAAAGGTGTTCCAGACCTCTCGGAGTCACGTCTTATTTAAACAGAGAACACTGGTCAGGACATGCCCCACTGGCCCCGGTCTGCCCCAGCTGCTTGTTGCTTGTATTGTACAAGTGGTGGATGTGAGGTTCAGGTTTCGCCCCGCTCCGACGTGGCCTGGTGATAGGGGACACGGTAGAGCCACTGCCCCCACTGTTCCCCTCCAGACATTCCCCACAAATAGCCCCATTAGCTGGGACCGATGCCCCTATTCTTCCAGCCCATTCAAGGATACTCTCTTCCTTTCAGCATTTCTATAGCCTCAGTAATAGGTAAGTCCAGTGCCATGGAATCGTGGGAGATAAAGGTGGTAAGCACAAGCAGTCATTTCTTGAGAGACCTTCTGCCCGCTTGTGGTTTCCCCCCCGATGATGCCGTTTATCACTCCAGTGTCATCCCTGCCTTTGATTGGTTGAGAAAAGTCCTCAAAAAGGACAGTTGTCTGTGTTTCAGCGAGCCGTCAACATGTCTGGCTCTTGCCGTTTGGGAGGAAGTGCATGAGGGAGGATGAAAGGCATGTCAAGGTGCCAGGTTTCTGGAGGAGCATCAATCTCCCAATTAGGCCTGAAATAACCTGGCCTGACCTGACACTTCCTGTCTGCCTGAGCGAGAGAGAGAGAGAGAAAGAGAGAGGAGTGGGAGGACAGGAGGGTAGAGGGAAAGTGTGAGAGACTGAAAATGAAACCAAATGAGGATTAGACAGAGGACCTGTGAGTGAAATAGTGGGTGTGTGTCATGAGGAAGTGCATTTGCATACAAATGTACAGCCAGCTCCTATGCACAATGTCTCAGGTCATTTGTTGCTACACAGTGAAATTATGACATCTGAATGTCATTAGCTAAGAAGTGCTGTGGAGGTCAAAGGATACTTCTAGTTTATTACAATCTAGGTCTTTTAATTGTATTTTGGCCATCAGACAGACTTTGTGTTTATAGGCTTATAGGCAGCTTTAGAGCTGCAATATGTTAACGACTATTATTTGAAAAATATGTCGGATGAACCTTGTAGTTCCACGGTTATAATGTGAGTCAAATTTAAATGGCAACTTTGGTATTTTTCAACCTGGAAGCTATATTCCCATGGTTTTGTGTCAAAGCACAGCCTCCCCCACCCACCAAATCTATTGTTACCCAGCTTTTTTTGTGTTTTGTTATAAGACTCAATAGAATTTACCTAAATCATGACAACTCAAATAAGGAGTCAGTGCTTATTTTGATAAAACAATTGTGTTAATCTCTTACTAACTACAGTCTTTAGGTCTAACACTTAATTGGTTCCACTCATGCCCTATAAAAGCCTCATGACAATGGGATCTCATCCCCACTCGTCAGATTTTGCCACTTGGGCAGAAGCCCCTTTTACGTAGCATCTTGAGACTGAAGGTTGGTTAACGTTGTGAAACGTTGGTGGTTAGGTTTAGACAACAAAACCTCTTAGTTAGGGTTGGAAAATACATGGTTTGGCTTAAAATAAGTACGCCTGTAACGTAACGTAACGTAAGCTGCGGACGTAGCTTCACGTGACATTACATCATCGGTAAAAATCACTTAACTTCTGGTTTCACACGGGTCACGAACACCACCTCTCCTGCCCACCGTTAGAGGACTTCTCGCTCTTCATACTACGTCCATTGCTTTGAGCATCTAATGAGGACGCGGATGGGTTTACATTGGAGTTAGTTGAAAACTTGTGCGTCTCATAGAGACGCTAAAGGGTGCCTTGTGCGTCGGTATCAAGCCACCGAGGGCCACTGCCCAGGCGTCGATATTTTACCCCTGGGAGTGACACCAAGCTGCTCCTGATGACGTCTAGAGGACTGTTAGCACCTCTAACACTCATCTGACCAATGGTGTAACTTTACTAAAAAAAGAAACATTATTTATTAAGCGTAAAAGCCACTCACAATGTAGTTTCAAATCTTCTGTATTTCTCTATTACACTCAGTATTCAAGAGATTCCACAGAAGCATCAATCAAAGCTAACATTTTGAAAAAAACATCCTCAGGTATTCCTCAAGAGTTTAACACTCAGCTATGCAGCATCACCAGCCTAAATCTAAACAGAAAGACACATGCACACACACACATACACACACACACACACACACACACACCTCTGTAACTTGCATCATAAACATAGCTGGTCAATGGACGAAGCAGTATTTCAAGGTAATCCGCCAGTTTATTGGCTTAAACAGAATGACCAGTACACCCATAAATTGATTAAGGCATAAAAGTGCAGGCTTTTAAGTAGGTACCCCGCTTTTAGCACAGACTGTACATTGATTGGCTAACTAGCGCTTTACATGGGTTCTGGCCTTTTTGTTTCCCGTAAGGGTAATAACTCAGTTTACTGATGTAGAAATGTATTTTACATGAGCTGGTGTTTAGTATTACAAACATTCCCAGTGGGGAGAGGTCGTAACTGGGACGTCCTCTCACCATCACAGTAACTAGTGATGCCTCTCAGGAAAGCTTTCTATTGATGAAATCTCCTTCTTAACCATCCTTCAAGGGGAAAATCCACCTTTGAACAAAATATATGTTTTTTGTTTCTTTGATCTTGGGGTGTCAATCTTGGGTTGTGAACATAACTCTTTCCCACAGTTAGAAACATGGTAGCCAAAATCAACCAGATCATGAACCCCTTCTTGATTTACAGTGCTCAGCAATGCAAAATGGTGACCTGACCTACAGTAAATTTCATTAAATTAGTGTCCACAGAAATGTCAAGGCTGGTTTTACTGAGATCACAGGTTACCGTTTCTGGTTTCTAGAGAGGTGCATTCACAAATCAAAAGCTTCTATCCCCGGCATAACACATGAATCTTGTTTTAGGGTGGATTTTCTTGAGCTCAGAGTAGCAGTGAGATCAAGAGTTTCCACCTATTAAGTTAACACTGCTGATCTGTGCAGGATAAACAGGAATTGCAAACCAGATTAGAGGCACATTCCCTTCTCAGATGCCCAGTCTGCGCTGTTAGGATCTCCCAGTTAGGCCAGTGGAGCAAGATGGATGATCAATGGCTTGCCTGAAAATCATTTGTTTAATCTGATTTGTAGGGATTTTCTCTCCTTCAGCAACGGAAACGGTGGACGCCTGGGAGAGAAAAAACTGTGGTGGGAGTCTGCTGAAACATTGGTTCAATATGGACATTATTCTGAAACCTGACACCACAGGAAATAGATATTGATCATGATGACCATTTACTCACTCTGTGGCTGCGTGTGAGGCAAAGCAAGACCAAGAAGATTCTTAGTTGAACAGAGATGGCACCGCTGCCTTTTAGGCGTGTTGCAGACAGTGTGTGTGTTCTTTAAAGGATATAATATTTCAAATTTACAACAACCATCATGAAAAGACCAAAACCAGCAATGAATTGATCCTACTTACAATTATTGTCTGTGTATCCAAAGCCTGATTTATCTTGAGCTCCATTGTTGTCTATAAACATTAAAAACCATAGACTGTTTATAAGAAGTGGACGTAGTCACCGTGACGTCACCCATTGGTTTGTGGACTGCTGCTTTGAAGCTTCGAGTTTGGCATTTGGACGTCGCAATCTTGTTTTTTTGCAACCAGAAGTGACATGAGAGCATGGAGCTAAGTACAACCGAACACTGAATAAGACATTTTTAAGGAGACCAAAATATTACAATTAACTTTCATGAACTGAAAACACACTGTGAAAGGGTTAAAGTTCTTCGACGAAAACATGGACACCCAGACCAACACCGTGGTAGCGACATGTCAATCACAAGGTAGCCACACCCTAAAGCATACCCTGCTTTATGGTCTATTTGACTCTAAATGGGACCATAATTTACTAAATGAACATCATGCTGTATTGAAGAAGACTTGAAACAAGCGATTGAGACCATAAACTCATGTTTACAATGTTTACTGAGGTAATAAATCAATCGAGAAGCAAGGTTATTTCCTCATAGACTTCTATAAAATCAGACTTCTTTTTGCAACCAGAGGAGTCGCCCCCTGCTGGCTGTTAGAAATAATGCAAGTTTAAGGCACTTCCACATTGGCTTCACTTTTCAGACCTGGAGTTGCCCACTATTAAACACATAAATGAGTCACACTGTTGCACTGGGTGACACATTGCTCCATTACGATGAGCATGGGCACTGTAGTTCCCACATATGTCCTAATGCCATAAATACTCACTAGCACCAAATTTGTGGCTGAAAATAATCCCCAACAAATGCACTATTCACTTCTTTTCGGGTAAGGTTTGCTAAAAGTGCCCAGCTGTTTTTGGAAATTATTAAACCATTTTTGATAATGAAACTAATACTGTATCTGTAACTTGTTTTTAAAGATTTACATCTTCAGTATGAATGAATGAGTTTGGGGATGAGAACCAGATGGACTAACACACTGCTGGTTATACTCTTTTTTTGATCAAATTTGTTGACAATAGCAGAAAGATATAATATCCAGGGCCGTAAACTTTAAAATCATTTGATGGCATTCATAATTTATGTGAAAGTAAACAGTGGAGAAAATGACGGACATGCAAATATCATAAGCCATTTTTAAACTCAAGACGAGACCCTTTTGTGCCGTGGAACATCTACAAGTACAGCACATATTTTTCTACTACATGCCATCAGCAGGAGATGTTGCCATATCCTCTTCTTCTCTGAGCTACTTACGTATCTCCTCTTTTCTGGTTTCTACATTATTCATATCCCAGAAATATGTTTGCCCAGACACTAAAGCCTGGGCTTTCAACTTCTGTTAGTGTCTGCATTTTTTTTCCTTTATCAGGCTCCTGAAGCTACCTGTGATGTTGAAAAATTCATTGGAAAGACCAAATGCACCAGCTAGTCATGCATGTAAAAAGGGCAGGCTAATGCCCTTTCAGAATAGTCAAGTTAGCCATGATAACGGTAATATTTCATACGGGCTCTGCTCTCAAATGCCCTCTTACATCTGCCTGCATGAATCTATCACAGTATGGCTCTGTAGCTCTGTATTGTAGCTGCTTTACTCTCTGTGTGGGTTACCTCCAATTCTTGATTGAGTATTTTATGCAGATTTTAGTGTACAAGATCTGGAGATGATTGGTTACAGAGCTTGAGTGAAAAATAATGCATAATCAAAACTACACGGTATAATCGTAAGATGCAATTTTTCATTATATTACGTTATGACACAAAAACACTGATGCTTTGGTTAATCCCACCCTCCCCCAGACAAACACACACAGTCACACCCACTGCAGTGCATTTAGTAAAGGTATTATTCATATATATATAAATTAGCGGAAGTATACACATGTGACTACGTCCTGTTTTCAAAATAAGGTGTTAACATAGGGAACTGTATACACAAAATACATATATGAAAATAAGATTGATTGGATTATATCCACCAGAAGTATAAAGCATTACATATCCCTTATAAATTAAAAAGAAAATACCACTAATTTGTGAGGGAAATGTCTTTATTCTTTGATTTTTAGGTGGCTGGAAAAAATGTAATAAATAATACCTGACATTGACCGATATATTTGACTTCAGTAAAAATGTTTGATTTTCAGCATGTACTGTATAAATTTAGATATTTTCCAAAGTAAAAGTCCCTAGAAGTGTATGATTCAACTTTTCCCATGTATAGCGTTAAAAAAGTTAAAAAAATAAATAGCAATAATATATAGTAGTATATAATATATATTTTTTTCCTTCCATCGGTCTCATCCAGGGAATTCCATCAGTATTGATCGGTACAGTAGACGAACAGGATGTACAGGATGAGGATATGAAGAAGAATAAGGCAGGGAATTCAAGAGGATTTATCTCAGTTAATGCTGTTAAACTTTTAGATATGTAGACTTGATGGGGTTGATGTGTGAGAAGGGACAGTACGTGTGTCTGTGTGCTAGTGTGTGAGAGAGAGGGGGAGTATGATATCAACGGAGTAAATCAATACAGTATGAGGAAGGAGAAAAAGTGTGTTTGTCCTGTTTGGGTTGTTCATTAGGCTCATGTCTCCTAGTGAAAGCTGAGAGTATCACACAGTGTGTGTTGTTCAGAATGTGTGGTCGCAAACATGGGACTCGAGGACAAATCTGGGTAGGGGTTTCCCAGGACATTTAAATGTAGAAATGATCTTAAGCTCGATGTAGACTAATGCCCTAGACATTAGGCCCTATCATACACCCGGCGCAAAGTGGTGCATAGCGCAGCGCAACTGTCATTGCTAGTTTCACACTAGCATTGTTGTATAAGGTCTTATATTGGTCTTAAAATGAGGTGTGGTCAGGCTTATTGTTATCTTGAGGCAGAAGAAAGCGATTGTGCTATTGACCAAAAAAAACTGGTCTAAAGTCAATGGCGCAGTATTTTCCTGCTATTTAAAGGGGTGCTATTCAGATAGTTAGATGTGCCTACATAGGCAGGTTCACAACGTAAATTCTTAGCGTCAAACACTTCATTTCCTAGATTCTGGTGAATTTGTATCCACCAATTTATGGTGGAAATATTTTTTATTTATGTTAAGGAAAACAAAATCCTCTGTCACACAATCAGAGGCTTCCCCCACATGTTTTTCTAACAAAATGTGCCATGATGAGTGCTGTTTTTATGCCTTGTGTGGACGGTGCAAACACACCTCTGTCTGCGCTCAGCATCTCCTCTCAAGTCAAGTCAATTTCATTTGTATAGCCCAATATCACACATTTTCCTCAGGGGGCTTTACAATCTGTACAGCATACGTCACCCTCTGTCCTTTACAGTGCGACCCTCTTATGGGATGAGGAAAAACGTAACCAAAAAAAAACGTCAATCCCTCATCCTGCTGTGTGTGCGAGTGTAGACGTAGGATACTTCAAAGGTTGCCGATTAATCACAAATTAATCACATATTTTTTTTATCTGTTCAAAATGTACCTTAAAGGGAGATTTGTGAAGTATTTAATACTCTTATCAACATGGGAGTGGACCAATATGCTCGATTTATGCAAATATATGTATATATTTATTATTGGAAATCAATTAACGACACAAAATAATGACAAATATTGTCCAGAAATCCTCACAGGTACTGCATTTAGCATAAAGAAATATGTTCAATAATAACATGGCAAACTGCAGCCCAACAGGCAACAACAGCTGTCAGTGTGTCAGTGTGCTGACTTGACTATGACTTGCCCCAAACTGCATGTGATGATCATAAAGTGGGCATGTCTGTAAAGAGGAGACTCGTGGGTACCCATAGAACCTATTTTCATTCATATACTGTATCTTGAGGTCAGAGGTCAAGGGACTTCTTCGAACATGGCCATGCCAGTTTTTCCTCGCCAAAATTTAAAGTAAGTTTGGAGCGTTATTTTGCCTCTTTTGTGACAAGCTAGTATGAGATGGTTGGTATCAACAGATTCCTTATGTTTTCCTAGTCTCATATGATTCCAGTATCTTCCGCTAATACCTGTGAAATCGCAAATTGCGTTAAAGAAATTAGTGGCGTTAAAACAAATTTGCATTAATGCATTATTATAGCGTTAACTTTGACAGCCCTATCATCAACATAAGACAATTATAGGGTTGTAGAGAATAGTTGGAAGCTTCGAAACTTCATTCGTAATGTTGACATTCGAATTTGAAATCAACCTTTGAATGCTGTGCAGCTGTTTTTTTGTATTTTTTTTTTCATTCTGTTTAAAGACAATAGGCCTATTTCTGCACAGTTGCAGATAATTATCATAGCTACAATAATACTAATGATAATGGACATGGACTTGTCTGGCATTATCCCCTACATAAGGCATTTTAAAAATTATATTCACTGACATAATTTCACTGGCAGCAAATTGTATAAACAATGACTGTATTGTGTTATTACAGGTAGCAAGGTTGTTTTCATTTCCTTCACATTCATTCTTCTGACAGATTTTGACTTACTATAATTTATTGTTTAATGTAATGTTAATGTATCTAAACTACTGCCTTTTCTGCCCCTAAACTCCACTGTGGCTTTCACTGTGACAACATAAACAACATGTTCTCATGTAAAGAGCAGAGATTTGGGAATTTTTGAGCCACTGGAAGAGCTACCAAGCACTTTAATGGTATCATGTTTAGATGAGGTTGAATTTTCTTAACCTGATGTTATAATTGCTTTCAAAACAGTCTCTGCCAGACTCAGCAGTGAAACTTAAGACACTCTGTAGTGGCACTGCTTTAGTTCATAACTGTTTTCTGTGGCTAATTACAGAGTGTAAATGATAACATCTCTTAAACTGTATAGTAAATGGAGTCTTACAGTGTCATGAAACATGTATAAGCAACACACCCAAGCTGCTACACAGCAGACCCCTTAACACAGGCCTGCTGAGATATTTTAGACTGAGCTGGGTGAGAGATGAGGGTTGAGGTAGCGGTGCATGGGGGTTGAGCCGACTCCCACAGGAGACGGTGACGCCTAAACAAATTCGATAACCTAACCTTGTTACCCCTGAGTCGCATGGCACTGGCCTCCATAATAACCCCCTTCCATTCAAAACAATAGCTTAAGCAGACAGGCAAGACAGGTTGTGCATAATATACACACTGATGTGCACACATGTTCACACACTGAAAAGCCACAAGTGCACACACACATGCACAGGGAGGCATAATGAATGAGTGGTTGTGAATGGACGGCTGTGTGCACTTAGCGCCGGGTGCAGCCAGCCTCGGCCGTAGCATGATGAATTGACAGCAGCTTGTAGTGGAGGCTGACAGGCCCTGGATCACAGGAGAGGAGCGGAGAATAGTACTGCGCGGTGTAGGAGAGGAGAGCCGAGGAGAGAAGATGGTTGTGGGGAGCGATTTAGAAGAGAGGGAGGACTCCGTGGGGAAGGTGATGAAGCATGCAGCTCAGGTTTCCTGTCTCTGATGTAAGGCCAGCCTGAATCGATGGCTCCGCTGGGGCCCGGCCAGCACACTCCAACCTGCCCGCTCTCTACAACTCTCGCTCTCACCCTCCCTTTGTCTCCATCCTTATCTCTTTTTCTTTTTCTCTCGCTGTTGTCATCTGTCATTCTCTCCACTGCTCTCTCCATCCGTCTCTCACTCTCTGTGGTCTCAGTCACAACAAAGGCCAACCAGCCCAATGGCAACTACTGTGTCATGTTAGTGATAAACCTTCCTTTTTCTGGCCTTATTCACTCAGGTAAAATGCCACATCACCCTCACTGCAACACAGTTCTGTCTCTGTAGCTAATACTTGAAATATAGGGAGCCTTCACTAACATCCAGGAGAGGATATTGAGGTCATCGGCTTAGTGAGAGGAAGGACGAGGGAAGAGACGGCTGAATTGGAAAAAGTCAAGAAGAGTAAAAGTCAAAGACTGATCTAGTAAAGTCAGTGCAAATATATACAGTAAGTAATTAAGTAAAGATTGCATTGACATACTGTTAACGTCACGCTTTGTCACGTTTCATTAAATATAGAAAGTAAATAATTGCATATCAGGTTATTGCTTATGTTCTCTCTGCATCTATGGGCTTGAAATCCTTATAATACTTATATAAATATAAAAACTGCTTCATTCAACATTTTGTGACCTACTACTGTTGAAAAAAACCAAAAACAGACCATTTGTTGTCCATCTAAGCAAACTTTTCCCAATTACATGATACTAATATCAAAAATATGAACTTTTTCAACCCTTATTTTTGGGGTGACTGTGGCTCACAAGGTAGAGTGCTTAGTCCGTTAATCACAAGGTTGGTGGTTCAATCCCCGGCTACTCCAGTTTGAATGAATGTGTGGATGAGAGGTAAATTATAAAGCGCTCGTCCGGTAAGATAGAAAGGTGAAGGGAAGGTCCAGCAGAACCAAGTTTAATTGTCATTTAACTGTATAATAAGGTACTATTATTTCATTTTAAAGCTTACAAACATGCTTATGCTTGTGCTTGTAACCAGTTGATATGGGGGTGGAAGCATTACTATAATCATCGTTGAAGCTGAAAAAGTTATACAGGTTGCTGACAGTTTGATAATTATTTGCTAGTAATAGTAGTAGTCACATTAATCAGAATCAGCAGTTTCAACATTGTTAATATTTTTTGTGTTTTCCTGTAGCTCTTTTTTATCTATGCAGTGGAAAGTATCGCTAATGTCTTTGTATAAATTAAAGCTGCAGTGGGTAGAATTGGAGTAAATATGATTAAAAAAAGTTATTTTTCTAAAACAGTCACTATATCCTGACAGTAGTGCATGAGACAGGTAATCTGAAAAAATCTGCCTATGTGTCCTCCGGTGCTTCTAATGTGATCTGCAAGATTTCATAGACCGGAGGAAAACAACCAATCAGAGCCGAGCTGGATGTTGAAATCTGTTGAGGAAATACCAAGCACCACCCACCAGCCGGAGCACAGCCAATAGGAACGCTCTCTCTCTGAAATGACCTGTGATTGGCCAAACAGAGCCATGAGGAGGTGCAGAAGTCTAGTTTTCTCTCAGAACACTTGAATTACAATATGCTGAAAGGTTATTATGGAATGTTTGCCCAATGATATCAAAAACATTCTGCCAGTAGAAGTGGTTGGTCGCACCTCAGAGATGAGTGAGTCGAGAAGAGCACCCACTCTGCTTTTTTTAACCGGACACTCTGGTGTAACACAAGCAGCATTATAGCAGACAGACACAGGAGAATCTACAGGGTTAAAATAAAACAAGCAACACTTGGGCTGCGTATGACTGGCTGCCATTTGTATTGAGACAAATGGCTTTTTAATAGCCTTCAGGGATTGATACTAATCTAAGGAGGCTGGTCTGGCTCCTTCTCAGTGTGGGCTAAAACACCAGATTGGGTGGCAACTGGGACAGGCAGCCCACCAATGTAGGTCCTCAAAATGCCACCCAAACAGAATCCACTCGTAACAATTAGCACAAATTAAGTAGAAAAATGTATGTTTATTCTCCCCTATTACGGTCGCAGTTTTAAACACGTGGTTAATGTTGTAAATTGAAAGAAAACAAAACAAAAACGCATCAAAAGTACTGAATTAGGTTTAGTAAAACATCATGGTTTGGCTTAAAATAAGTACGTCTGTTACGTTATTTAAGATACTGATGTATATTAAAATAAGTCAACGTTTGGTTTCAAACAAGACACGAACAGCGGTCTAATGGGTGAAAGTCCTGTGTTTGTTTGACATTGTAGTTTTGTTGTATGGGAGCTTAATTTTTAGGAGACCAGGCTGTTAAATGTGCACTACACTATTTCAATGCTGCAAATGTAATACAGCATATAATTAGGACAGAGGGCTGTTTTTTGAGAGGCCTGTGCACGTACACAACTGGAGGTTCAACTACTGAAAACCATAACAAAATATTCTATTTCAGTGTAGATTTTCTCTGTATAGCGACAACAGCCATGGTGCTGAAGGAGCCCTGTCTCTCCTCTGTCCTCATTAAGTCCTGTTGTGGCCCGCTAGCAGACAGGAGACTGGGGGAGCTATTGTTAGGTGGCCTGAGTCTGGGGTTGTCATGGAAAAACTCTAGTCTCATCTGTCAACAGGAGGATAAGTGTTTCAAAACTAAACACACGCTGCTCAGACAGCTAGCCTCCATAACACCTTTAACATCTACATGCTGGTCTCAAATATTATTTAAAAGGTTGCAAGATGAAACAAAAATGCACTTGAACTGTTAATATCAGCTTGTTGTAAATGCACAGCAAGCTTTACCTTATCTAAGAGTCAGTATTATCTCAGGTAAACAAATGAACATTATCAACAATCAAGTCATTTACTGTAAAGTCTCCTCACTTAGCTTTATTTATTGCTCTTTACTGTGTCTTTTAATTTGAGGTTAGTGATACATTTCAGGCTAATGAGCTGTAACAATGTTAAATTAGTGGCATGTAAATTGATACGATACCGGAAAATGCATTGCCTGAGTGAAGGGCTGTAGGGGCCGTAGCCAGAAAGACAAGTATCTGAGCAGAGGGATGAGGAGAGTGGTTTTGACAGAGGATAATAAGGCCTAAAAAATGAAATATACGCATATATACACAGATGGTCAAATCAAAATATTAGTGTAAACATGGGTATGATGGGGAAGCATCGTTTTAACTGTAAAGATTTAAATTCTGTTTTAGAATTCAAGATGTAACATATTGGCAGTTAATTAAAAGGATGAATGAATACCTTTTGGAGCTAGATTACATTACTATGTTTTCATTAGTGTATAACCACCTAAAACTAAGAATCGTTGTGCTTTCGTTAGCTTAGATTGAGCCCTTTATATCTACATAGGGAGCAGTCCAGAACGGGCAAACCAAACACTGGCTCTAGAGAGAGCCTTTCACGTTTTTACATTGCCTGAAGGCCACCGTAGTTCTCCGACACGCTTGTGAAACGGCGGTAACGTGAGCCACAGAGTGCAAAATCATGGTACCGCTAGCCGACATCTGACTTCCATTGCTCCTAAAGTAGTGTTATTATGGTAAGGATGTGAACAGGTGAACAGTGTTACCATGGTTTTGAACTTGGCATCTCATGGCAGAGAGATACTCAGTTGGTTGCAATCTGCAACCACACCGCTAGATGCCGCCAAATTCTACACACTGTCCCTTTAAATGTACTCTCCAATTCACAGTGTGTTCTATAAGTCAAGCCTTGTCCACCCTCATATAGCATTAATGTCCAATATTTGAATCAGTCTAACAAGAAAAATTCCCAGATATCACTGGATATGAGTTTTAATAATACTAATAACTGTTATTTCCTGTGTCATGTTCTTTTTTATATCTACTGTATAAAATATAGTTTTCAACAGAGCTAATGCAATGATTTAAAACACTTTCTATTGTTGCTAAAATTCAAAGCAGTTTGTGAAAAAAGTCAAAAATCTCTTTGAAACCACGCTTGTGGAGATGCGAGGTGGAGCTATGAGGTTTCCTCCAGCGGCAGCAGAGACGATATGAACCTTGGCAGACTGAAGCACAATGAGACGGCCTATCTCTTACCATTTGTGTGCGTGGAGGGCTACTCGTCAAGGCCTGATCTAAACCTATCTGACACCTAACATAACCATAGCCGACACGTCAGTGCTGATAGCACATGAGAGAGCAGTCAGGACTGATCTAGCAGAGGGATCCACTCCCTTGTGTTTGCGGTCTGCCTTCATTTCCTCACAAATACACAACAGCAGCTCAGTGAGGTGCCCGTCTGTGCTGGCTTGCACTGGCCCCATAAATATTTCACCTCAAAGAAACCAAGATGTCAAGAAGCCTTGGATGAAACTCCAGCAAATAATTCATACCATCTGCTGTCAAACACGTCCTGGATCCCAGAGAACGGGGTGGTTTGGTATATGGAAGGAGAGGTACTGGAAGGACAGGAATAGAGGGATATATTGTGTGGTGTGTGTGTTGGTCTGTGTATGCTGCCTGACGCTCTTACATGCGGTTATGCTGTGGATACAAACCAAAGGCTGGAGGCGATTTACCAAAGCCAAAGGAGCTGTGTGAAGGAACTTAAATAGACAAAAAGACGAATGTGGACTTTTCACCTTAGGCAACAGGTTGGCAATCTGTTGACAGACCCATGGCAGCAGGGCCTCAGAGAGAGACCACGCCATACGTTTAACAGTGTAGGGGTCTATAGAGTGAAAGCAGTTGATGGGAGGAGAGAGAAGGGTGACGACTTATGTTGGCATCAGCAGCAGCCGAGCAACGGCCACGGTAAGAGGCGTGAAAACGGTTAAGTGCAGGCCGCCCAGTGAGTGGCGTAAAATTGGCTGTAGAGGCTAACACAGCGCTCTTTCACAGCGAGTTGGCTAACGTGGCTGCTGGGCTCGGATACGCAGCGACCAATATCACCTTCCTTTTCATCCTTTATCCCTACCAGTTGCTTTCTCTCCCGGTTTTCTCTTTCCCTCTCACGTTCAATCCCTTCCCCTCATGCACACTTAATCAGTTTTCAAAAATGAGTGTTAATACAGAGCAGCATGATATCTGAGCCTGCACAATAAATGTCTGAACAGCTTTGATTCTTCCCACATTGAGGACAAAATGTCCAAGGAGTGTGTAGTACTTGTGATACAGATACAGATACAGATAGCTTTATTTATCCCCGAAGGGCAATTCAGTTTCTGCAGTCCACCGAGACATATACACACATTCATACTGCACAATCATCAATGACAGAGGGAACACAGTGGGTGGCATATGGGGAGGTGCAAGATCAATAAAAGTACAAGAATAAAAATATTCGCAATAAAAACAATAAATACAAGAATAAAAACAAGACGGGATAAAAGAATAAAGGAATAAATAGACATAATAAACTGCTTTGTTAGCTGTCTGAATAAAATAAATAATCGATTCCAAAAGATTGGAGTAAAAGAAATATTGTAATATTGCAAAAGGCAAACTATATTATTTGAGTGGAGATTTAAAATAGTGGGATTATTGTGCTTCACTTCTGGTATTTCAATTCTACTTTTAAAGATGTATTACCTTGTATTTCGCTTAAATAATGTCCCAAAAAAAGAAAACACAAAATATCACAAAGAAAATGATTCAGCCTAAGCTGGTCAGGGGCTTTGACAGCAAGCTAGATCTTGAATAGATATGAAAACAAGATCAGTGCTCAATTTATGATGTCTGATTTTGCAAGTAATCTGTCAAGAAATATGCATGACAAATTGAATGCACAACATTGGCATGAAAATACATCTAACAAAGGACTTTTATTTACATTTTGGAATGAAATGCACAGTAAAAATGTTGACATTGCCTTCAAAACATTTACAATACAAACTGCATCAACTGTTTGAATTGGCTTCTGACTGATGAAACATCTGTCAATTATATTTAAAAAGTGCAAGAACAGACTTAATATTTCAACATTGGTGGTTGCGTCATGAACCACTAGACTCTTAGGGCCATGCAGCTTTCATCATATTTGCAATAGGTTATTCATGTTTAGTGAGCTGAGATATTCACACTTGTGGTGGCTTCAGTGAAGCATGCAGGTGTGTTAAAGGCTGTTTGTACAGTGCTGCTGCATCTGGGAGCGAGTCTCTGGTGGGCCAGCAGGGAGCTCCGGCAGGTCTCAGCCCATCACGTCTGACTAATCTGTCTCATCTCGCCGCCCCGCTGACTGAGAGGATATTGGTGTGGTTGGTTTGTCCACAGGGGGCCTTTTCATAGGCATTGTAGCATGCATACACATAAACGTATGTGTTTATAGTGACGTGTGAGGACATTCAGTTGATTTATTTCTTTCGCTTCATCATAACACATCATGACATGCCCAAATGTAATGGTGACCTAAAGCCATCTCCCTACCCAGAAATGAAATAACCTTACTTTGCACAAGGTCTACAAATAAAACAGGTTCTCATCAGGCAGCAACCTCCAGTTCTGCATTCTTTCTAATAGCCAGCAGGGGGCGACTCCACAGAACCCCCGAGGGAAGCCTTTTGCGTAGTATCTTGACGCAGAAGGTTCACACGTGGTACTTGACAACAAAAGTACTTGGTCAGGGCTAGAAAAAAGATCATGGTTAGGGTTAAAATCAGTGAGCAACTCCGGGGTCTGAAAAGTGAAGTCAATGCAGAAGTGCCTTAAACTTGCATTCTTTCTAATAGCCAGCAGGGGGCGACTCCTCTGGTTGCAAAAAAAGAAATCTGATTGTATAGAAGTCTATGAGAAAATGACCCTACTTCTTACCTGATTTATTACCTCAGTAAACATCGTAAAAATTAGTTTATGGTCTCTATCATGAGTTTCAAGTCTTCTTCAATACAGCATGATGTTCATTTAGTAAATGATGGTCCCATTTAGAGTCAAATAGACCATACAGCAGGGTATGCTTTAGGGCATGGCTACCTTGTGATTGACAGGTTGTTACCACGACGTTGTCCGATCTGGGAGTTGTGTTTTCGTCTTACAACTTTAAACCTTTCACTGTGTGTTTTCAGTTTATGAAAGTTCATTTTAACATTTTTGGCCGATGGAAAATGTCTTATTCAGCGTTATACTTATCTTCACCATCCTATGTCATTTCTGGTTGCAAAAAACCAACATGGCGACGGCCAAAATGCCGAACTCGAGGCTTCAGAACCGTAGTCCCCAAACCAATGGGTGACGTCACGGTGACTACGTCCACTTCTTGTATACAGTCTATGGTTCTCACTAGGGTATAAGAGTACACACAAATAGACAGACATGCCAACATACAACACTCCACTCCTGCTATGTAAATGATTCTCCCTCCGCGCAGCAGAAATTAAGCGGTGTGGAGCACTGGCCCTGCAGAAATATCCAGGTTGTTGTTAATGCGTTCCAGCCAGCCAGTGCAACCATTTATAGACACACACACACACACACACGCACGGGTCTCAGTGTGGCTTGGGGTGGCGGCTCTGCCAGGCAGAAACATCCTGGTCACTAATGTGTTCTAGCCAGCCAACCAGCCAGGAGACAGTGGCCAGTGGAGCAGATAATCACATCATCTGAGTGAGACCTGCACAGCCTGGCGATGCCTCTGATGCTGATGCTTCTAATGCTGAAGATGATGAAGATAATATTGATGCTGCTTTTGACCAACAATAGACGGTCTGTGTGTGTTTGTTTGTGTGTGTGTGTATGATGTTCCTGTGTGTGTATCATATGGGTTATAAGCTTCAGTATACTGCATATATATATTTGCAAGGCTAAGTGCTTTTATAATAGTGATTTTGTGTGTGTGTGTGTGTGTAAGGAGCTCCACATGTTTATGCCTGCCTGTTTGTCAGTCGACTACTTTATTAGGAAATGTGTTTGTTTTTTCATATAATAAAAAACTGTCTTCATTGAGCTGAGTAATCATTTTTACTGAGCCTTAGTGATGATCTAAGCATCACTTACCAGAGATGGATGTTTGGCTCTTTGTATGACTAATGAAAATCAATGGGTTTCCTGATGGTGGCTCAGTGGCTGCAGGTACTGTCTATTGTGATTCACTGAAACACTGACAGCTTTACTGATAAAACCTCGCTAAGGTTGAACACACTCATTTTTCTCAGCTAAAATAAGTCATTACTGAGCCTGAAGCACCAGACGATAGAATAAAAAAACAATTTAAAGGAGGTTACTTTTAAAATATAATCCACTATAATTGCCTAAAATTGTAGTAAAGAAAAAAAAAAAAGATAAATCTTTTCACATTTTATCTTTTTCACAAGAGATATGTTGACCTGTCGTAACAGGAAAAGCCCAGGTGTGATTAATACTGTTAACTATGGCTCTGTTCCATTTAGTGTATCAGTAAGTCTGCGCACAAAGTGGCAAAGCCCTGAAATTAATAAAGCTAAATGGAGTGCAGTCATCATTAATAGTCTTAATTACACCATAAAGTAACGTTGTTATAGAGTAACAAAATTCATAAAGATGTTTGCTTATTAATTGTATCTATGTTTATTATTATGTATTGTACATTTGTGTTTCGCTTTTGTACGTTTTAAACTTGTCAGGGTGGAAGTCTGGGTCAACTAAACATTGGACTTTAACACGGGGGGTGCTGTCCGTTACCCTTTTCCAACAGGAAAAAAACACAATCTTTCCATAATCTTATAAAACAGATGTATTTTTCAGCACTGATTTGTAACTGTTTAAGAAGGAACAGAGAAGTGATGTCATCCTGCCAAAAGAGGTGTCAGATCAGATTTTGGGTGTAGTTCCAGAGGGTGTGCACAATTTTGTTGATTAATTGATATGAAATTATATTTGTAATAGATAAAAGAGGAGATGCGGGGGACACTTGTTCCATGGGAACATTATCCAAGTGTGTGATGTGTGATACATGCCTTTGCAACAAGTCATTTTTCACAAAAGACATGTTGTCATGTCACAGTATAAAAAGCACAAGTGTAAATAATACAGTTATTGATGGCTGAATTCCATTTAGCTGCATCAATTTCAGGGTCCTGGATTTATACATGCTGGCATCACTTACTGGGACACTTGAATAAAACAGAGCTATTATTATTGTTATGAATTACACCTCTGCTTTTCCTACTATGAAAGGTCAAAATGTCAGCTTTGGAAGGGGCAGTAAGACAAGGCAAAGGTATTCATATGGGCTGCATGATTAATTGAAATTGTATCAAAATCGCAATATGGCCTACTGCAATTTTCTCCTACTGCAATTTTCTCCTACTGCAATTTGTTAGTGATGAAATGTGTGTCTAAATACCATTTTAAATTAAATATTGTGGTACAGCAGAGATGTCCTGGTCTAGACACACATCATATTCTGCATATTTAAGAAAAATCTTTGTTTGGTACAGATCCCCGCAACAATCACACCATAATCATTTTAATGTGTTTTTCAGTGAAAATAAGAATACTGATGTAAAAAAATATAATTCTCTCTGGCATCGCAAATCATATCGCAATTGCAATATCAGTCAAAATAATCGCAATTAGATATTTTCTCAAAATTGTGCAGCTCTAGTATTCACATGCCGTTTAAATTCAAAGCTTTATTAAAGCAGAATTTTGCTGAAACTTTGTGTGTAGTTACACGCAAGTAAATATAATCAAACCGTAATGGATTGAATTATGCTATGATTTATTTTTAATCCTTCTCAACAGAAGCATTTAGCCACATTTCTTTTTGGCGCTTGTAAGATTTCCTTGTATGTTTAGTCTGCCATCAAACATAAGTGCGGGATGTTACATTTACATTGTTTTTTTGGCACACGCGCTGACATAGGGGTTGGTCCCTGTACTCCTGTTATAGCGGAGAACATATTTAAATGAGTATTTAACTACATTCATTGAACATGAAGTGGCCGGGGTGATAAATTAACTTTTATGTTTATAGAGGAAAGACAGCAAGCCACAAATCAAAACATGCAGAACATTTTTTATCCGCAACGGAACAAAATGGAACGGGCGAGACAATGAATGTCACCCGGCATCTTGTTGATTAAAACGATCCCGTAGACGGAGAAGGGAGAGGGGGAGACACAGAGAGACGTAAAGGGCAAGGAGGAAAGAGAGAGAGTGTATAGTAAAAACCAAGCGCAACAAAAAAACTGACAGTGAAATATCGTTACGAGAGACGGGACACGTAGAAAGGATGAACAGGGAGACGGGAGGAAAGTGCAACGGAGAGCTCAGAGGATCAAATCTTGTTAACACTGTGGCATGACCTTGGCCAGCAGCTGACACCGGCGATCATTTTTAGGTCACAGTCACTAAGCCACTCTGTTTAATTGACATTAGCCATGGCTGCTTCAGAGAGAAGTCACACCATTCATGCTCCTCTTGCGACGACGACGCAGGCCGCAATTCTGACCAGTTTTTCCAAAAATTATCACAGAGCGAACGACAGGCCGGTCTTAAAATCAATCATTAAGAATATCCAGCATTTTATTATTCGTACAAGCAAGAAATCAAAGTATCCTGTGCTAGATCTACTGATCACTGGTTGTGTTCTTATTGTGTCATTATTTGTATTTTAGTCACAAAGCCCTGCTTGGCTCAGACACATGTCCCATTAGCATTATAATCAGATTGGTCAGTGATGCATGGTATTTTCTTTGCTGCCTTTCTCCATCTGTTTAGAAACCCTTCAGTTTCATTTGTCACAAGTTATTTGTCATGGAGGTTTAATTTTGAATGTAAGAAGGAGCCGGCGTCCGTCTCACTTGCTTTTCTTATACCTCAGAAAATTCATTTAAAAAATAATTATTTGGTTCACCAAAAAATACGACATTGCCAATGTACAGGTCTTCAAATCGAGGAAACATGTAGCTGCTCCAAACTTATTTAGTGCATTTATACAGTTAAAAACTATTTAAAAACATTTTCCATGTGTACTCTATATTCCCTTTTAAAAAAACAAGAGCAGCTTACGTACATTTCCATTATACAGTCATGACAGACACCATACAGTATGTGATCTAAAAAAAAACTAAACAACTGTCGGAAAAGTATATATAATTAACAGTAAACATATGTCATCAGTCATCATCATTGCAGCAGGAAGTGACATCACAACAAGCCTGGCCGACCTCTGAAGGTTACTCAGGTTCCCACGACTGTGGCCGTCCGTTCATTTACGACTTCGTCAGATGGCTGTACTCTGTGTAATGTTTCACTGTAAGAATAACAAGACGATGTGTCAGGAGAACCCAGCGCAAGAAGCTGGACACTCGGTGAAGGAGACCTCAGTGTGAGTCAAGACGCCCGCGCTCCTGACCCCCCTGCCTCTCAGATCAGAGTCTGCGGTTACGATGCCTGGAAGCAGAACTTCTTTGATGACCACAGATTTACGGGGATGCTTTACTTATCGCACCTATGGGGGCAGGCAGGGAGGGAGAATGAGGTCCTTCTCACGGAGTATCGCACAATTTATACCTCGTCAGGATCCTGAGAGTGCTTCTTTACATTCAAAAGGGGAAGGATCAGATCCACAGAGCAATGAATCTCACATTTATTTAGTTTTAAAGGAGGAGTTACAGCACCGTCACCAGTGTGGTAGCACTACAAAGTTACTTCATGTAGAATATTTGGTTGAAAATGTAATTTGTAACTTTATTTACTCACCAAAATAAAATCTATAATAGGCAGGCAGCCTGGTCGCACTAAATGGCGTATGAATGACACGGTAATTAACAAGTAATTTTACGTGCAATAAGAACACCGTTCTTGTTTATGGTTTGCCATTTGTACGCCACGTAGTCTGTATTGACCGTAATGTAAATGCATCTGTGTAAATATGCTATACTCAGAGCTAGTGACATAGAATACAAAGTGTGAAAGACTGCTCATGGTGTGTGGGATGGGAGTTGGATGAGTCCAACAAACACAGGACTTTCAACCAGTGTTTATGTCCCAAAGTGTGTACCATAGTGACGTTTGTGACGTGTTTTTTGTGACGTTTATGACGTGTTTTTTTTCGTGACGTGTTTTTTGGCGACGTTTGTGACTTTTGTGACGTGTTTTTTCGTGACGTTTTTTTTTTTTTTTTTGTGACGTTTGTGACGTGTATTTCCGTGCCATTTTCTGACATGTTTTTTAGTGTTATCCATACTCCTGTTACATTGTTTCAGTTTACATACTTATTTGAAGCCCAACCATGACATTTTTCCTAAACTTAACTGCGGACGTTACCGTAGTTTTGTTGCGTGGCGTACAAATGATGCGAAAAGACTGAAATGCATTCTCACGACGCGGAATGTCCTTGTATTGTCGTTCTATTTGTACGCCTTCCCATGAGATCGGGTTTAGGCTGGAGCTATGAAAAAATAAAGGTAGACTTTTTCTGTTGTTTTCTATTTGACATGTAATTTTCCTACAGTAATTTCTTCCCAAATAAAACAGAAATAAATTACCAAAACTCTGTTACTGTGTTGTTTTACTTCAAGTATTTAAGGGTAATTTTTCCTCAGCGTGGTCACTTGGAATTTGACAAGCTATTTATTTCAGTCTGTATCAGCTGGCATGAAATCTCCCTGTTTCTGATTTTTTTTTTGTGTCCAGCAACTCACCCAAAATTATCCCATAATTGGCAACATACTGGGTATGCCAAAGTGCTTGCATCTTTTGAGGAAAAAACTAAATTTGCACCCGGACAACCTTTTGTCTTTGCAGTATAAGCCAGTCCATTCATTCTCTTTTCCTTTCCACTATAACCAGATCTCTGCTTAATAAACATGCTGAGGTTGTCTGACAACTGTTGGTGGTATACGCCTAACCCTTGACCTTGCAGTCGTTCCTCAGTGGAGCCCTCTCTTCTGCCTAATCTCTAATGCCTTCCAAGCTCCACTCTAATTCATTACTTCCCCTTCCACTGCCCTGCCAGGGTCACATAAATGACATGCACCGCACTGGACCCTATTATGACCGAGGCCTGCGTTTGATCTTTGGTGCATCTCTCTGATGTCTGGTTGTTTGTGCGAAGGCAGTATAATGAGAACGTGTGTTAGTGTTGGAAGCTGACACAGAGTCAAAGCGAAGACTCGTAATTAAAAACTTAAAACGCGGTCATGACGGATTGTTTGACTCTTCGTCGCTGCAGCAGAAGGCGGAGAGTCTTGGTGAAAAAGGGAAGAGAACAATAGCCTCAGCAGAGACGTGTGAGTGAGTTATGGTGTCACTGAGAGGACCTCAGTCTATTAAGGAGCAGCAGGGAGTGGGATGGAGGTCTTGGGAGAGTGAACTTGAATAAAGATGACAAACTGCAACAGTTCGGTTGTGGAGGGTAAAATTTGTTTTGCATAATAAAAAGCTGGTAATTACCAACTATAAAAAAATCACTCTTGTACTCCCATGCAGAGCAGACGGATACTTGTTGAAGGAGGTGATGTTATCTGAGGTGTAATTGTTAGCAGACTTATAGCGAGGTCAGTCAGTTATGTCTCATTCATTGGTATTTAAAATGATTTGCAAATATGGCCCCCACATACATAGTCATTAAACACAGGTGCCTCGAATTATCGCCAGTATATTGTAGATGTAGCATATCGTCTTTTTTATATTAATTGGCGCGCACAGACATGACATAATAAGCAATGAGATCAGAACTAATTTGACAATTAATTTTTGTGATGAACAACCTCGCTCACTGTACCCAGTGTTAATGTTATTCATATGATTACGCTTGTAACCAGAGCTTGTTCGTCTTGTTCTGCTGTCTGCTTTTTAAACAATATAATACACAGAAAAGAGCACTCAGACATAAGCCTGAAATGAAGAATTACTTTTTTCTTTAATTAAAAAAAAAAAAAAAAAAAATGATAACAAGTAACTAATTGGGACAATAATTTCTAAAATTGATCCAGTTGAGGATAACGCTGTAACCGGCAGCCGTGGAACGAACCACGAGGGCAAGTGAGCAGCGTCAATGTAATGTTACATTCACTAAAAGTGCTTGTTTTTGCCACTGACACTTATTATAAGTGTCTGACAATATTATGGAAAGGAGCCTACAGAGAAATAAAACCTTTTCTTTCCTTTCGCCTGATCCGATCTGTTTGTTATTGTGTCCAAGTCCCGCTCAAGTCTCGTTGTGAAATCTGAATATCCGTATACTGTGGTTCAAATAAGTATCCACATCATCGTCAAAATCATCTAAATATCCAGCCATGACATGGAAAATCTTTTAGATAACACTAAGCTACGCTTTCTGTACTCTGTGTCACTTTTCGGTCGCAATAAACATGTGCTAAATGTGAATTAAACAAAAACGCTTAGGTTTAGGAAACAAAACCACTTAGCTAGGTTTATGAAAAAACAACATTGTTGGGCTTAAAATTACTACGTTTGTAAAGAGAAAATGAAACTTAACAGCGGCCTCCTGGATGAAAGCCTTGTGTTTATTGGACCCATCCCCTTCCATTCCTTGCCCACCCTATGTGTCTCTTTTGCTCTTTAAAGTATGCCACCACAGCACTTTCTTCGACTGTTACCGTTGCCATGTTGCAGCGTTTTTTTGTGTGTAATTCACGCTCTGATATTAAGAACGAGCTGGGCCAGCACTCCGTTTCCACTATGGATGTATTCCAATATTCCACCGCTGTCTTATAATAACACACTTATAATAACTATCAGAGCCTGTCATGGCAAAAAAAAAAAAGCACTTGACGGTGCCTGCCCCAATAGGATTACATTGCAGCCTGTGAGCGGTTGCTGTCTAGCGCTCTCCCTCAATACTGGACCAGTTTAAAAAATTGTTATCCCTATTTGTCAGTTAGACACAAAAACATGTGAAAATAGTTCAGGTTAAAAAATACTGAAGTTGCCCTTTAATATCTTTTCTATGTACAAACCAACATCTAAGCTCACAGCCTCAAACTACAGGCTAAAAACAACTGAGAGATTAAATGCTTTCAGACGAATAGCATGGAAAGACAAATGATAAATATATTGCATGCAATAAAACAACCTTTTAGTGGCAGCGCCAAGTTCTGTTTCTATTTGATGTAATATTTCTAATAGATGTTTGACTTCATGTTTCAGGTTGATTAAAAGTCAAGATATGAAACACACATCTATAATAGTCCTTCCAAAGTCAAACAGCTCTGCAATAAAGTTATTGGTAATGCGGTGAGCTCAGGTTAATTACAGCACGCCCCATAATATCATATAAAGTTTCACAGTTTCAATAAAGTTGTCCGGCATTACGGCGCATTGGCTGCCGTGGTATGCCCCCTTTTTGGGCAATCGCATCCTCAGTCACATCCGATTGATGTAGCTGTTGCTTACTCCGTTCGCACACACAATTTGTTATGTGGTATTTCATTCAGGCCGCTGCCAGAAGCCCTCGTCGTACCTTCCATAACTCTTACACCCGTGAAAGATTTTTAATTAAAATGAAGACAGCTGGCTGAACTGTGGAGATGTCACAAATAGTTTTCGCCTCCAAAGAAGCCCATCAAGGTCTCCAGGCGTCAGATTGCAGGCAATTCCAGCTTTTTTGAAGAACTTGTTAATCACGTCTCCTTCTTAATTCAATTATCAACAGCTGCAGATTGATGCATCCAGAGATAGCGAGATAGGGAGAAACAGAGAATTCAATCGCTTTCCACCGGCTTATGGCTTGTCATCTGTCCCCTTTCTGTATTATATATTGATATGCTGGTGACCCCGTGCATTTACTGTATTGGATTTTTTTATTACTCACCTTTGAGCCTGTGCTGAAGAATAACCACTGACCCCTCAATGTGAACACCGGGGACCCGATCTTCTGAGTGTGTGTGTGCGCAATACATACATACATAATACACATATGCTTTTGCATGTGTGACATTACGTTTGTCTTGTCAAGATGGGGTATGCGTTGTGGGTCAGAGGGTCAGGGGGGTACTGGGGGTTGGTTTGATGTAGTTGGGGGGGTGGGAGAGGTTGGCTCCCGGGGCTGAGTGCGGGAGCTGGAGAGTTGGAAGGTCATGTTCATAAATTGTTACCAGTATGCTGGGGCTTAATTGAAAAGGCTGGAGAAGGAACGGGACCCCTGATCTGTGGCCCCACGCCCCTCCGCTGTGACCCTCAGGTCTTCAGTCATTCAACTGTGCATCTGTCTCTCTGTCTGTCACAGGAAAGACAAAGTTAAATATGATGTCAAATATATGAATTACTCACAAGTGCCAGGAGTGATCAGCTAAAGTGTGTTCTGCCACTGTGTTCTGTTTTTCTTGTCATTCTTGTGGCACATCATGAAGCGGCCTCAGTGGCTCATACTGTATATTATGTCTTTGTTGGTCTGTGACCAACTTGGAATAGACAGAAAATTAACATGAAGGAAAAAGACAATTTATTTTCTCAAACTAACAAAAATCAGGATTAAAGGCCTTTACACACTGGGTTTTTTGTGCGATTAATTCGCATGTCAATATATTTTTTCGAACTGTTGTTTTTGTCATGAGTACTTTCACACAGATTGCAAATATTTTGCATCGATACAAGCTGATTTTCTGAGCTTTTGCACCGCGAATAAAGGCATCACCCAATCAAGTTGTGTGGAGCGGGTTGAGTTGCACCTATATTTATATCAAATCGGAGGCTCCGTAGTTTGTACCAGGAAGGCAAACTTTATTTCTGCTTTACACCTTGACAAAAGGCAGCCCAGACTAGATCCACTGCTTCTGTTCTTACCTTTCACAATAAAAGCCCTAGACATAATGTTCACAGCCTCGCTGTGTAAACTGATCTGATGATGAGCTGCCGCTTTTTATTCAAAATTCAAACTTCTGTGAAACTACATATTCAATCTGTAATGAAATTTAAAATTCACATTGGGTCTATGGGCGTTATGGCACCTGCATCGAAATGCAACATCCCCGGTTTGCGTCTAGCTGGGGTGCATGTCATACTCCATCTCTCTCTCTCCCATCTCATTTCGTGTTATATTGCCACTGGATTTATCAAATAAAGGCATTAAAATACCCAAAAAAAAAATTAGAAAAAAAAAAAAAATTGTGTATAGTGCAACAGTTTGTGTTGTATACTCCAGTGGGGTCCATTGTATCCATTGTTGCGCTCTGCAAATTAGGCTAAACTATCGAGCTGTGCTATAGGAATGATCCACCAAACCATGACCAAATAATGTGTGGAAGCATTTTGGATGGATGGAAATAAAACATGGATAAAGGAGCAGCTGCCCACAGTAACATTTCCAAGACTACAAATCTGAAGTCACCTGTTAGCTCGACACTCTCTGAAGCAGCAGAGGCACCAATGAATAAACAGAACAACGCCAGTTCTGCAACATATTTTATGATTAGGCTGCATGGGTTGCGTTTGAATTTTGGCTGCAACTAACGTCCATTTGTTTGATCGTTTTGTCTATTAAATATTAGTAAATAGTGAAAACTACCGGTTATAATTTACCAAAGTACAAGTTGCCATCTTTAAATGTTTAGTTTTGTCCAACCAACAGTTCAGAACCCAAAGTCATTCAGTTTACCACATGTATGACAAAGAAAAGCATTAAACATTTAATAAGGCCAATAATATTTTGGCCTTTGCTAGAATTTCTAAAACAATAATTTGATTAGCAAAATAGTTGCAGATTAATTTTCTGTTGATCAATTAATTAATCATCAAATCCAGTTGATCGCATGTCAGTTTTCATTCTTTGTAACTTGATTTCTTGAAAAAGTGACAGTAATGTGTTGTATTTTTAATTAATTAAGTCTTCCGTAGGTACAGTATCTCTGTGGCCCGATCGCCATACTGTGGTGTCACTGATAATCATCTCACTCCATCAATCTTTCAGCTGCTGCTTGAGATAACCTTAGTCCCATGTTGACAAAGCAACGGCTCATTTATAAAGCAGAGGTCCCACCTTCCCATCCCCTATGGACACTGAAATCTGTCCGCCAAACAAAGCAATCATAAGCATGAATAGAGGTCTGCTGTGAAACTCTATCTAACGTGTCTTTACATTCTACACAGGTGACACATAGTAGCCGTCTTTTGAAGAGGTGCGCTGAGCCGAGTGGGCACTCGGCAAAAAAAGAAGGAGAATCTGTCATTTCACACGGGGAGGAAATCCATCCAAGGTGCCTATTGTCCTGGATAATAGGCAGGAGGTGGTCAAACATATCATTTTGACACGCTGGGCGTTATGACACGGACAGTTTTACTGCTGCCATAGGTGGAAGGAAGGAAGGAAACTCCTTCTCATGTTACTCTGAGCAGGGACAGATAAAGATGCTGTGTGGGTTTGTCTATCTAATGTCTCCCTCTCGGTCCCAGGTTGGGTGTGTTGGTGATGAGAGGACAGCTTTTAAATGAATAGTTCATTGTTTTGGGAAATAAGCTTATTTGCTTTCTTGCCCAGAGTTAAGGGCTTTACCAGCGGTGCCGGAATGAGTTTTGAAGTGGGGGGTTATCCCGCTTTGGATAACATAATACAGTGTTTCCCACAGGATTTTGTGAGACTGTTGTGGGTGGACCTCAGACCCTCTTGGGCGGTCCGGGGGCATGCTCCCCTGGAAGAACATTTTGTACATTTTAAAACGAAATGCATCAATCTGTTGCACTTTAAGAGCAAAATTAAGAGGCAAGATCTATGAAGAACTTTATGCTCTCGTAAACAACTTTGTGCTCTAGTAAACAATTTAATCAGACGGAGTCCACAGTACTCCACGGCCCCGGGCAGCGGCGAGGGGTTCTGTAAAACTCACGGTCGGCTCCTTCACCTCAGGCCTTTCCAAGCCGACTGCACCAACCGTTTGATTTCATTTGAATTACGCTACACAATGGTTGATTATGTTTGGATAAAGGTCCAACATGTTAGACGCCATATAGACATTATCGCCAACGTTCTACCTGGATTAGACTTTACCATTTTATTGCCATAACACCTGAAAGTGGGGGGACAAAAAGTCTCGTCCCCCCCTATTCCGGCGGCTATGAGCTTTACACACCAGGGGCGTGATGAATAAACGACACCAAAATGTGAATTACTCATCTGCGAATATTATATGTCTAGGGCTTTTATTGTGACCGGAGGGAGTGGATCTGGTATGCGCTGCCTTTGTCAATGTTGAAAGGAGTAATAAAGTTTGCTGTCTTGGTTTGGACTACAGATGAGATGAGAAGATTAATACCTCTCTCATGTCTGTATGATAAATATGAAGCTTCTGCCAGCATTCATTAGCTTATCTTAGCACAAAGATGGGAGACAGGAGGAGACAGCTAGCCTGGCTCTGTCCAAAGGAAACAAAAGCCGCCTACGAGCACGTCTAAAGCTCGGCAATTAATCAAAATTCACGTGATAATAACGCGTTAATGCAAAAATCGTTTTAACGCCACTAATTTATTTAATGAATTAACGCAACTTGCAATTTGTAGGTTGTAGCGGGTTCATTTTCAAAGCTAGAGTGAAGATACTGGTATCATATGAACTAAATAACGCTCCAAACTTGCGCTATATTTTGGCGAGGAAAAACTGGCATGGCCATTTTCAAAGGGGTCTCTTGATCTCTGACCTCAAGATATGCGAATGTAAATGGGTTCTATGGTTACCCACGAGTCTTCCCTTTACAGACATGCCCACTTTATGATAATCGCATGCAGTTTGGGGCAAGTCATAGTTAAGTCAGCACACTGACACACTGACAGCTGTTGTTGCCTGTTGGGCTGCAGTTTGCCATGTTATGATTTGAGAATATTTTTATGCTAAATGCAGTACCTGTGAGGGTTTCTGGAAAATATTTGTCATTGTTTTGTGTTGTTAATTGATTTCCAAAAATAAATATATACATACATTTGCATAAAGCAAGCACATTTGCCCTCTCCCATGTTGATAAAAATTAAATACATGACAAATCTCCCTTTAAGATACATTTTGAACAGATAAAAAATGTCCGATTAATCGCGATTAATCGCAATTAAATATTTTAATCGATTGACAGTCCTATAAATACCACGTTATAGCTTCATATTTACTGTACAGACATGAAAGTGGTATCAATCCTCTCATTTAACTCTCAGCAAGAAAGCAAGTTAGCGTATTTCCCAAAATGTTGACAAATCCTTAAATGAGGTCAGGTATATATACAGCAAAAAGATTAAAGAGAAATTTGACAAATTACAGTTTTTACATACTTTTTAATAGGATTATTTTTTTCAATGAAATTTGAAGACACTGGTGTGGCAAGGACCTACTGTAAAAGTATTCAGTTGGCCATAGCGTCGATGGCAAATTGCAACTCCAGGTAGACTAACTTTTTTTCCATTTTGGATCTAGCCTTAACAGCCACCTGTTTGACAGCACCTCAAAAACCTATCCATTAACTGTGGCAATCAGGCTTCCATATGTTCAAGGGTTTTCACACTTTTCAACCATATCATCTCTCTGCTCCTTGTCAATATGTCAGCCATCTGTTTTAAGACAATGCACTCTGCAGGGAGGAGAGCCCCGCACTGTTTTATGATTCAGAGGTGTGAAGCCCTCCGACACTCGTGTGTAGGGCGTTTCTTAACCCGCCGTGTCCACCTGAGGTCCCAGGACAGCAGTTACGGAGGACGACTGCTCAGCTCTGGTCTGCTGGCTGCCTCTTCTTTAAGGTGTAACAGAAACAATCCCATTAAGTGGTGGATCGCCTTTCACACAGATTACTAAGCATCTGTCACTCCTGCTGGAGGGGGCAGGGACAAGGTCGCTACCGCTGGCACACACACACACACACACATGCACTCACACCAGTACACAGGCCAGCACACACACATTTTACAAACTTATTATGGCAATCTAATAATGTCATAAAGTTTTCAAGTCTTAGAAGTTGAGCTAAAGAAATCACAAGTGATGTTTGGTTCCACTCCTCCAAATGACTAGACAGCAGTGGTTCTTATAAGAGTCTAATTAATATGAACAAAATGTGTGGAAAAAGTAGGCTGAGATATAAACTCATGTCAGGGATCATCATAAGACACAACAATGAAAAATTAACATTATAAAAATATTAAAAGCAGAGTTGACTGGTGATGTTCTGCATATTTTGGGGGAGACTTAAATTAAATCCGACTTGGATTTACGTTCTTACTTCCCAGTCAAATTAGATTTCCTTTGATATACAAATCAAATCACAGGATTTATTTTGAAAATCCTGGTTGTACAGCAGGAAGCCTTTGCAGGCTGACTTCAATTATGTGTCATATACCCTTTACCCAGCAAAATTAGCGCGTATGTGCAGGTTTTAAACACAGGAAAACCCGCTAAAAATAAGCGATCCACTCCTTTCCCATGAGTGAGTGAGTGAGTATGCCGGTGTCGTTGCACTGGCACTTTCTTGTTTTTTCTTTCTTGCTGTGTCATGTTCGACATCACGAACGCACCGGCCGGCAGCGGAAGCAGGGTTCGTTTTTTTTATATATCTGTTACTTAATCAGTCTCTTTCAAACTCTCAAACCAGAGTTGGTGATTGATGGAACAGGAAAGACTAACCAAGACGGTTTTGATGAGATTTTATTTGTTTCTGTCGAGTTTGAATGAAGTGTGTTTTACGATGATCAGCGAGGTAAAATTATTGTTGTCTGTTGTGGAGTCTGGTGGTTTTGAGGAGAACATATTGATTGTATGTTTTGTACGTTAATAAATTATAATAATTGTCCAAATCCTATTGATTTTATTTATTATGTTTTCACTTCATCGCACACGGCATTGCACCGGAAAAGAGGCAAAAATGTTATCATAGCTGGAGCTGATAAATACCGAGAATGCCGGGACAAATGCCACTGCAGTAAACAAAAGACAGATGTTAGTGTTAGTGTTTTTTCCAGTGTACATACATACACACACACACACACACACACACGCACGCACACACGCACGCACACACACACACACACAAATACGCATAAATATATATAACCCACAATTTACATAGCATTATTGACAGATTTTAGAGGGTTGTATATGTCACACAATGACACTGACACCTGCCGCCTGAATTAAGAGGCCCAAACTTGACAACCTTACACTCAAACCAGCTTTTGACGTCTCCGTGTCATCTCTGTGTCTTCTTCTATGGTGTCAGTCACCTGTTTGTTCTACCTGGTTTCTTTCTACGAGCTTGTGTCTTTCAGTGTGCCACTGGCTCTTCATACAGCTCGACTACTCGTCAGGTTGGTGTTGTGTTCTGGTCTCCGCGGGGCTCGGGGGGGGCCCGAGTGATGCCGCCTCACGTTCGCCCCGGGTGAAAGGTGAGAACTCTGAGAACAGAGCGTTCTGGTCTGCTGGAGAAGACCGGCCTTCTCTGTTCTGCATGCTTGAGTTTGGGCAAGGGGTGACACGGCGGTGTGTGGGGGGGTTGGGGGATGAGAATAGGTGAGAAGGAGAGAGGAATGAGAGAAAAAGATTAGAGCAGCTGAGAACAAGTGACAGATATTCACTGCTTTAGACAGGGAGAAAAACAGAGAGATAGAGAATACCTCCAGCACCGCCAAAGGTACATGTTGTGCAGTCTTAGGTAGTAGTTGGCTTTCTAAACTTTAGCCGCTTGTAAGCCTGTTTTCAGATATAACCTGGATATTGTTCAGAGTTGGAGGGAGTGTGAACGCTGCATTCACTGAAGACGGGACTTCTCTAGTGCTGTTGAGCGTGTGCAGCAACTGGAGATAATTAAGGTAGTTGTTCATGGTCACTAAATCCCCCCAAAACATAAACTGACTGACACTCTATTTCCACGTGTTAGATACATAAGATATAATATGTGACGTGCAGCTGTGGAGGCTTTAAAGGCACCTCGCTTTGACAGAGTATAGAATGTAAAGTAAGGAGTAACTTATTACTTTTGCTGATGAGTTATGTGCTTTCTCTTTCTCTTCTTCTCTCCTTCACCCAGTTTTTCCACACTCTGCTCGGCCACACGCACTCCAGACACTGAATGTACATTTTGTTGATGCGTACGTGCATGCGACCAATAACGTTGGCCCTGACACAACGGGACAACGGCACCACTGCGCTCTGAAACCCCTTATTTCCAATGGCTTGTCCCGTGCCATGACGACTTTTCGCCATGCCGGGCAAAGTGTTTGCGCAGCACGCCGCTCGGCAAGCTTGCTGTGATGTGCGCTGAACCCAACGGCGAGCACAGCTCGAATTTTGTTGTGTCTGAAAGACAATTCACTGTGAAATTCACAAGGCACTTATTTTTTTCCACTTCAAGCACTGAAGATACATACTAAAGATTAGAAGTAGCGGAAATTAAATAATTAGATTGCTTACTAAACTTTGGACAATTGAAAGTATTTTTTATAAATAAATGTATTATTTATAAAAAATAATTAAAAAAACAGCCAAGAGTTTAATTGCTATCCCATTAATAGAATCAAAACTTGATTTAGGCAAAGTAAATAATAATAAATCAATCAATAAAATGAGATGAAGTGTTCTGAAGTGTGGACTGAATCTACATATTATTTGATAAAAAATATATTTGCATGTACATTACCTGTTGGCCCAGTTTTCCTCTTCTCCTGTATTGTATACAGAAGAAATGCACTTTTCAAATCAATGTGTTTGTATTTTCTTCTCTGTTTGGATCCAGTATGTCAGATATAATGATGCTGTCATATTTTATCTTAGGGAGAAAAGTGAATAATAGACATCCGCCTCTCAGCGTAGGTCAAGTTTGTGTGTCAAGTGAACCTTAACTGCATCCGACAATTGAATGCATTTCAGTTTTGTTGCCTGCAATCCGTCTCTCTCTTTCATCTTTACTGCCCCTCTATGTAGTTTAATAAAATTGAAATGGCACATAGTGCTACAAGTATTACTGTTGAAGACTTATGGGCAACTTCTCATTTTATGGAAAAAAAACGCAGGAGCCTCATACATAATGACTGTGGAGCAATACAGCTAGAGTGGCTGATCTGAGGAGTAACTTACTGTAAATTACTTCACACTCCCATTGTAAATTCAAATGTAGTGAGACAGGTCAAATTTCCCTGATATATCATGCTGTAGGCGAGCTGTTTGCCTGTTATTTGACACTTGTCCTTTCTGTCTGTCATGTAATGATGGAGGATGGAGCAGTTATTTCAAAAGTGGGGGCTGTATAAATAGTAAAGGATACCAAGAAATAAAAAAAAATAAAAAAGTTGCAGCCATGCTTCATGGCTGTCTTCGAAACAAAACAGATGCGCTTTAATTTATGGCCACTTTCTGTGATTGGAGAAGAAAGCTTAGAATCGATCTGGGGCCTCTCTCTTTCACCTGTTAAGAGCTTTCCTCGTAATTGGCTACTGCCGTCACGGCTACTGCCAAAAATGCGGCCTTCTCTGTTGCACAATAGTATGTTAAAGTATGTGTAAACTGCGCCTATTTTTCTTCTGCTCCGGCTATTGATTTTTAAATGAAGTATCAAAGAAAATCAATAGTAATCAACAAATAGAAGGCAACACGCTGTAGTGTCAGATCCTGGGGCACAGCTTAATCACTTTAGACGCCTGTCACAACATGGGGACGACGGGGAGACGTAAAAAAGTTGAGAACCTGGATTGAATGGAAAGTGAGTTGTGGGATGAGCCGTTTGTCATTAGAGAAGAAGAGAGATGAGGAGAGAGGGATGTCGAGCTTGTCCTACACAAACCTCTCCTCCTCCTCGCTCTTCCCTCTCTCCTCTGGCCTGTGACAGAGCGCTCACCCATAGTTTGGGGCGATTCATGTAAAAACATTACAGTATCCCTCAGGCCGGGGATCAGTTTACACCACAGCGAGGCCTTTCCAAAGAAACCTGTCCAAAATGCTTAATGAATCTCCAAGTGAACTGTGAAACAGGTAGTCTACCTGCCACTCACTGTCATCACCTAGCCATCTGTCAACGTCAAACGTCTCCTCTCTCGCTGCATACCTGACTGTTGAGCCAATAAGGTTAGGCCCATGTTGGCTGGTTGCACAGACCCACCGTGAAAGAAGTCGGTAACCAAACCCCGAATGAGTGATTCATATTTTTTAATAGGTGAAGGTAGTCATAGATGTGGGCCAAACAATGGACCAATATCTATTTGAAACTTGTTTTCATAGATCTTGATGGCTGTCTTTGCCAGAATTTTTGCTGATGAAGAAATGCTGCAAAGAGCATTTCTTCATCAACAGAAGATTAAAGAACAACACTGAAGGAGATGTTTCTGCTCTTCTCCCGACTGGCTTCGGCAAGAGTTTGATTGACAGATGGTTCATCCAGTCACCTGCCAAGTATTTTTTTTGAAAGTGCCTGTCCTTTTCCAAATAGTTTCCAATGACGGCTTCTCAGATGGTTCTGTGTAACAAACCATCTGGTGTGTCCAAGCCTCCAGGAAGAGCACCAGGCTATGAAGCAATTTTTCTAGTGGCCAAACAGCGGTACTACAACTTCTGTGTCCGTCACGTGATGCCATTGGGTCCAAAAGACTTTTTCCCATTGACTTACATTGGGAAAGAGACATCTGTAACTCAGCGGTTAATTTTTTTTTCAGGTAAATCAACTTTTCCAGTATGAACAATTGAATAGCCCTTATTTAAATCAATAGATCCTTAAGTCCTTAGGTCCCTCTATGGGCCAAATGGATGTTGAAGATCACCGGATGATACGAGTACTTTATCACTTGGCAGTTGAGCCATTTTGGCTTCATGCGCCACTGAGCAGCTTTCATAGGAATGAACGGGAGCCCGCCTCCAATGGTGTATCCAGTTCTCTTTATTCATCCATGGGCGGGTCAGGTTAGTCCGGTGACCTAGTGGTTACAAAGCATACTGGTTTAGCTGCAATCCCCCTACTTTGGGGGACCTTTGATGAGTGTCTTCTCTTTTTCTCTATATTTCCTGTCTGAATATCTACTGTGACTATCACATAAAAATTACCTGAGAATAAATATCAATGTGTAGCTGACTTGCTCAGGCGTAAGTTCAGCACCTGCTTTTCAGATTCTCCAACTGTAAAAATTGGTGTAAAAGTTTTTACTGTACAGCATATTATGTGACTGAATCAATCAAACAACCTCTGGACAATACTCCGCTGAGGGTGTTACCATTGGTTTCCCATTAACCTCTCCTTATTTCTGGCCCAATGTCAATCAACCCAGGCAAATCTCTGTTCACTTCCATTCATCCTGAATATAAAAGGACAGGAAGCTGTGCCAGGCCTCCCTTCAGGCTACACTCTCTGAGTAAATTTGAAACTGTAGCCAAGTTTATGTTTGTGCCCTTGCAGGTCTGCGGTGGACTCCCCAACCCCCCCCTCCTCCGCTCCTCCACAGTCCTCCCCACCCACCACCACCACCCACTCCGCCACCAGCAGCAGACTGCTGTGCCAGGCCTCCCTCCAGGCCACAGTGCTGAGAAAGTGACAACATAAGGTCCATTCTGTTCCCTGTCACTCACAGCCCCGGGCCCACTGTTAAATAGAAAGGGCTTTTAGAGGCTGTAAATGGGGAGTGGAAGGAGGTGGGTCACAGTGGACATTTCAGTGTGTGTATGTGCATGCATATAGGGAGTTCTGTGTGTTTGTGTGTGCTCAAGTGTAGTTTGTGCATGTGAAAAGACTGCACTACCGTGTATGTGTGTGTGTCCAGCACACCTAAAGAGTGTGCACAGCAGGGAGTTGTGGAAACCGGGCTGCTGCATAGGCGATTAGCCTTTTACTGTAAATGGAGCATGCCATGTAACCTGTGAAACACTGTGACTGTGTCCACATGCCTATTGTTACCACTCACTGTTCTTCAGTGTCTCATGCTTTATTTTCATCACTAACTCCAGGACCGGCTTTGTTTGCAGCTTATAAGAGTCTCTCGGTTTGTGTCTACAATACATCTCTATTGTTCAAACAAGTGACGTTACACGGGACGTGGTGTTTTATCATCATCCATGGTAATAAATGGCCTGTTTTGTCATCTGGAGTCATGATAGTGGCTGAGTTACATTTTACATGCAGGCTCATTCAGTACCCCTGCACATATTAATTTCCACAAGATAACGAACCATGCAACTTAAACTAAACATTCCTCATAGCATGACTGGGTCACTACATGAATGCATGCACTCACAATGCCTTTTAAACAGATATATGTCCCCTGTCAGAGCCTGGTAAGCAGCGCTAAAACCAAATTCCTCAGTGATCTCTTTTTATGACGAGAGCTGTCTGCATCAATCCCACAAAGGGGTGAACGTAGGGACACTTTTGATTAATTGATTATTAGTTCAGCTTTGAAGCCTTGTGTTTTCCCCCTCTTTTACCCCGGCTGATTACTAATATTTATAACCGTCAGTCCATTTAACCGGGACCGGTCTGGATGTAATATATTGCTTCGCAATTGGTCCTCATTTAACCTTGAGGACTGTAAAACTGTCGTGGAGGAACAGTGTAATATTCACCTTCATGAAGGGGCAAACTACAGTTCACGCTGGGCAAGCCTAAAACTTTGGTTCACAATTCCAGGCAGGTTTGAGAAGCTGGAATAGTTGCACTGATATTGAAAAATGATATTTAAAATCCCCACTGATTCAAATGTTGCTCAAAACATAAGCAAATAAGGCAAAGCCCTACTTACTGAAAGCAAAAGAGGGTTGCACCCCAAGCTAAAAAAACAACAACTCCATGTATGCTGGTATCTGAATAAAACACACAGCACAAGTCATTTTAATATTGTCTGATGAATTCTGGTTGGCATTCTTTCCAAATGGTGTAATAAAACCATTGGTCAACATTTAACCTGCAGTAGGCAGAATGTTTTTGGCATCCATCCATCCATTATCTGTAAACGCTTATCCTATTCAGGGCTGCGGGGGGGGGCTGGAGCCGATCCCAGCTGACATTGGGCGAAGGCGGAGTACACCCTGGACAGTTCGTCAGACTATCACAGGGCTGACACATAGAGACAGACAACCATTCACACCTACGGGCAATTTAAAGTCAACAGTTAACCTAACCTGCATGTCTTTGGACTGTGGGAGGAAGCCGGAGAACCTGGAGAAAACCCACGCTAACACGGGGAGAACATGCAAACTCCACACAGAAGGGCCCCACGCCGGGTTTGAATCCAGTCATTTCTTATGTCTGAATTTTCCAGTTTCACATCAACATTGTTATGAATTGGTATAAAATATTGATGCTCATATTATATGGAGCTTAACTTTTACACATATCTCCTTCTTTCAATCCTGACAAATCAGCCTCCTCCTCCTCCTCCTCTAAAAGAGGACCGTGCATTTGTCCTGATGCAGTATGTGTGTTTGTGTGAGTGTGTGTGAGAGAGAGAGACATGAATAATCCTAAATAAATCATATATTTCTTGCTGTGTGACAGGGAAAACATACAATAATTACTACTGAGGAGATAGAAAGGGAAAAAAGAAAGAGCCCTCCCTGGCCTGCTGATTTGATTAGAGTTAATCTGCAGAATACAGAATGTACAAATACACAGTAATACTGCATGAGTAGAAAAAAAGAAGTGAACACATGGTTTTACAATACAGATTTGGAGTACCGCAGGCATCAATGCCCACAAAATCACACACATTATACCAGGCACAATTTTACATGCTACACACACAGTGAACATTAATCACTTTTATCTATGACTCCACAAACTATTTCTATGCTGCTGCTTTGCAGTCTGTCTTGTATGAATGGACTTAAAATCACCTTTGCATGTTTTTTTTGTGTCAACATGCTATATTGCTATAGTCTTACAAGCATCAGGTGTGAAATGAGACTGAATACATCCTTTCTAACTATATATCACAGTAAGTGTTAGAGGAGCCCTGAGACATGATCTGAAACCTTGGTTTGTACTCCTCTTCCTAGTACATTTATGCATATATAACCACTTTTAAGCATTAGTAATCTTCAAAAAGGTAAATTATTTTGTACTTTCTTTGTTTTCTTAATGTCTTTCTTTCTTTTTTTGTGTAAAAGTTTTGTGATCCTGGTTTGAAAACCATTGACTCTTGTGTAATCACTGAAATTCACAAAAACAAAAGTGAGAACAAACTATTCCTCCTTAATTCCTTAACACTTCATTGGAAGTACAAGTTTTCTGTGTGACAGCAGTGATGGATTGACTGTGGCGTGTCGCTGGGCTGTCAGTGGTGAGTGTGATGATAGTCAGCTGAAGGCTCTCACCTGTCGCTGCTGAGGCGAAGTGAGGGGACGACTGGCGCCGGCCCAGTCTAAACAGGAGTCGGCCCTCGCTGTCTGAACAGGTCTGCTTCACACTGAAGCACGTCCCAGGGAGGGAGAGGCAGAGAGAGAAACAGAGAGACAGAGAAGAAGAAACACTCCCTCCTGTCCTTCATGCATATCTCTCCTGCTGCTTGTTTGTTAGCAGTTCATTTACACCCTGTCCATCCTTCCCTACCTTCCATGGTGCAACCCGTTATCATGCCAATCGTGTAATAGACATGCCTGTCCACCAGAGGATAGCATGTCAGCATGCCTCACTGAGGCGTGAATATTACACACGTGTATAAAGTTGCAGTACCAGCAGGTCACAAATGTCAGTAACATAACTTACAAAACAAAACACTGGACTCGAACACCGGCCTCCTGAGTAAAAGTCCTGTTTGTTCCACCCCCCCTCCCGCACACAATAAACAGTCTTTCTCACTTTGTAATCTACGTCACTAGGTCTGAGTGTAGCATATTTACCAGGTGGCAACCTCCAGGTCTGAAAAGTGAAGCCAATGTGGTAGTGCTTTAAACTTGCATTCTTTCTAACAGCCAGCAGGGGGCGACTCCTCTGGTTGCAAAAAGAAGTCAGATTGTATAGAAGTCTATGAGAAAATGAGCCTAATTCTCACTTGATTTATTACCTCAGTTAACATTGTAACATGAGTTTATGGTCTCGATTGCTAGTCTTCTTCAATACAGCATGATGTTCATTTAGTAAATTATGGTCCCATTTAGAGTCAAATAGATCATAAAGCAGGGTATGTTTTAGGGCGTGGTTCTACGTTGTCTGTGTTTTAACCCTTTCACAGTGTGTTTTCAGTTCAAGAAAGTTAATTGTAACATTTTGGTTGCCTAAAAATGTCTTATTCAGCATTTGGTTGTACTTAACTCCACCTTCTTGTGTCACTTCTGGTTGCAAAAAGCCAAGATGACGATGGCCAAAATAGACTTTGAAACGCCAGTCCACAAGCCAGTGGATGACGTTGCGGTGACTACGTCCACTTCTTATATACAGCCGATGATATTTACACGGATGCATTTACATTGTAGTCAGTACAGACTACATGGTGTACAAATGACACGCCAAAAGCAAGAACAGCATCTTATTGCACGTGTTTGCCTTGCACATTATCGCGTCTGTAGTTGGGTGGAGGAGATTTCCAAACTATTTAAGTTTACATGGAAGCATTAAGGGTAAGGATGTGTGTTATTGCATCTGTGGTCACGTGTTTATTTCACATATACTGTACATTTTTGGTGTGTGTTCATGCTACACTGCACAACATGTGGACTTAATGTGGCCACATAAATGTTTGAACTGTCTGATTTCATCTTGATTTTTCAAACACACACTCTAGGACGCACCCTCCCTCTGCAGCATGACACTGACTCCCAGGCTAGGCGTCTCATGTGTGGGTGCAAGTGTGTGTATCTGAGCAGGATATGTGTGCGAGAGTGATGGCGGAGACAAACCATCTGTTTGGCTGGATCTGGGTGTGCTTGATATCCCCTCTGCCTTGACGTGGCTGCCCTGCAGATGTTTTGGTTGTTTTTAGCGCTGCTTTGTTTTTGATTTCCCTCGTCTGTTTAGAACTGGAGGGATTACATCCCATCCACTGTGAGACATCTGAAGAAGTGTAAATTAACTCTCCGTGTCGTGCCCCTTCTACAAAACTGGCTGGTGCCATTCCCCTTATATTAGGACCATTTGAACAGATTTACAATAATAAGAAGGCTGGGTGTCCTCTGTGTTCTGCTATTTCTTTGAACACAGGCTGGAATTAAGAACATAGCCCAGTGTATTGTACTTCACTAAAATTGTTTAACTTTTAGTTCATCGTACCAGTGAGGTCAGCACTGCACTCCCAGCTTTTCTATGGTTATGGGTTAAATTTCATGACTTGTTTGCAGCTGCCTATACAGTTTACTTTCCTGGCTTGGTTGGAGTTATGTTGGCTGTTTTCTTGTAAAATTATACAATTAACAAAATGTTTGTCTATGTGTTTATACAGCAGATGTAGAATGCACGTATGATACTATATCGATGCCTTTGGGAAGGATTTCTTGTTTGCTTGAGAGGTCAAGGTCCATGGTCAGCTACAGAACAACAATGCCTTGCAGAAGGACACTTAAGCAGGGTGGAGATTTGCTTTCACTGAGGCTTTGACTGTATGTAAATCCCTGCTTTGAAAGGGGGTCTCTTCTTACCCTTTAACTATGTTACCATCTGAAATATATATTTCTGCTGTGCACATTGTGTGAAGCGTGTGGTGTCTACAAAGTAATATATCACGTGAAAAGAATGTATACACGTCAAAAATCAAATTCCTTGTACTTCTACTGTATACAGTATACTAATGCTGACTCTTATTCAAGGTCCAGCCAGGTCTCACTCCCAGGGCGCCAAATACCGAGGCTTGGGCAGTAGCCTTCTCCGTCTTGATACTTAAGCGTCTGTATGAGACCCACCGGGCTTTCAACTAACTCCAATGTAAACCCATCCGCATCATTCTTAGAGCAATGGATGTACTATTAAGAGCGAGAAAGTCCGCTAAAGGTGGGAGGGAGGGCTGGGTCAAACAAACACAGGACTTTCACCCAGGGGGCCGACGTTTGTGTCCCGTGTGAAATCAAAAGTTAAATTATTTTTACCGATGAAGTTATGTCCCTGACAGTACGTCACTGAGTCACATGACGTTACGACCGTAGCTTAAGTTACGTAACAGACTATTTTAACTTATTTTTTATACTTATTTAAACCATAGACTGTATATAAGAAGTGGACGGGGTCACCATGACGTCACCCATTGGTTTGCGGACTGCCGTTTTGAAGCCTTCATTTCGGCATTTTGGCCATCACCATCTTGACTTTTGGCCGTCGCTATCATGCTTATTTGCAAACTGACACGAGAGGGTGGAGCTTAGTGTAACCAAATGCTGAATAAGATGGTTTTAGGAAACAAAAAAAGGTTATAATTAACTTTCGTGGACTGAAAACAAACTGTGAAAGGGTTAAAGTTCTAAGTACTATTGTTGCCTAAACCTAACCACGACCGTTTCACAACGTTAACCACGTGTGAACCTTCTGCGTCAAGATACTATGGAAAAGGCTGCCCCCGGGGCAAAATATGACCAGTAGAGATGAGATCACGTTGCAAGATCTCAGATTGCACAATTTGGGGATTTTCAGTTTGCATCATAGTGGAATTCGGACCACTGACCACTCATCATTAAAACATGCTTTAAGCAGTTTCCTGAAATAATTGCGCAAAAGCCTGACCCTTTAGTATATGAGGATCCTCTGAATGGGTCTGGCGTGGATCTGTGACTAAAATCAGTTAATCTGAGGAGATGTGCTATACATTTTTATGTAGAAAACTTGTTGTGTTGGGTCCCCAACTTCAACCATCTGTTTTTTGACATCTGTCATTAAAGGAAATGAATCATGCCGACGGAGAGAATCTTCTGGAATCTGTTGGATCCAGTTTATCTTCCTTTTTCCTACAGAGCCTCTTTAGCTCGGTGTTAGAGGGATCTCTGAGAAACGCTCTTATCTGTTGGTGCCCAGGCGGGGTTATCAGCTCTGGTCTACCTCAGGCATAAGGACCTCAGACCTCACACAGACTGGAGGAAAGAGGGAAAAGCTGGAGTTGAACCTGTTATGGATATTTTATTCCTCTGAGAAGGCTCTTTTTTTCCTGCAATATAATCAAACACAACTTCAATAATATAAATACATTTAATACTTACATTGTAACATGTCAGCAGTTTTTTTTTTAATCAGCTTCCATCACTTTTATACGATATGTTTATTTGCTGTTACTGTCAGCCAGGTTTGTTTTGGTTGAAATTCCCCCTACAGTACCTAAACTCGGCTCGACTATGCGAGAACAAATTAGTCAATTGTTATTCTTGTCAGAGGAGGGTAATAAGCCCACACTTGCCCCATGTGTTTTGAGTTGGTCTGAGTGGTGAGTGGGGTGGGTAGTGTTGACTCTCTGGTGAAAAGTGGCCTTGATCCATCTCCGCGTGGTCACTTCCAGGTCAGGCTGTAGGCAGAGTCGGCGAGGGGAGCGGAGGGGGGAAAGCAGGATATCAGAGACAGCCCAAATAAACAAACCTGTCAGCCGTAGCATGGCCCTCTGACCTCCCCTGTCCCATCTGTTTTCTTATCTACTCCACTGCTAATACTGAGAACAAGTGACACCTCTCTCTGGCAAGCACTCACTGTTTTCCTTCCACTTAGACACGGCAGAGCAAGATATGCGCATGGAGAGGAAGATGATATCTTATGGCTTGTAGGGGCAGAGCAGGAGAATTATCTGGGAAGATTAATATATTATTTAACACTCATGATTATAAGAAATACAAATAAATGGCTAAAAGGTTTTCCTTTTTTTGACTGACTTGAAGGTCAGTGGAACATCTTGTTTTGGTGGTGAGCCCACAAAGTGAGGACACACCTTGTTGATACAAAGCTGAATATTTGGTCTTATATTCATGAAGTCAGTGAGTCATCCTACAAGCTGGAGAGGAAACAGATTTTTTGGAGCAGTGGTGGGCGTTGATGAGCGGCCAGTGGCACCTAAACCGTGTTACTACGGTCAATGTGTTACCCCCGTTCCCTCCCTTTGTATTCAATCAGAAAGGTCAGACAAGATGGATTACACAAGTTGCTATTGTGTTTACAAACAGAGCCATACACTGCCCTTCTTTCTCCACCCTCTCTCCAGCTGTTCCTCTCCACTCTCCAAGACAGCAGTGTAGCCATCATCCACGCAGAAAGGGCGGAGTGGATAGGTGGTTGATGGTGCCAATCATTGGCGAGGGAGGAGGAGCCGGAGCCCCGTTAATGAATCTCCCCAGAGACTAGAGATTGTGGGGGCTGAGTGAAGAGGAGGAGCTGCAACAGGAGAGGAGGCACCGGAGGTGGAGTTTGCGTGTTCGGGTTTGAGGGTGAGTGCGTGCAGAGGGGTGGGGGGTAGCAGGAGGGGGGGTAACAAGCTGTCACACTGCAGGAAAGTCTGCTCCAGTAAGTCACATCTGCCAACATGCACAAGGGCCGATGCCTGAGGGCTGCAGGGGTCAAAGGGCAAGACGTCCCCCTGCAGAGCGCTCAGATCACATATCCACTCCAGTCAATAAACTGGCTGCTGTCACTGTTACAGACACTGGCAATACTGTTCCCTTTTCTATAGACTCAACTTTAGAACTGCATTACATTGATTTACAGTATATTTGGCTCTCCTTTATCGGTTTTATTACAGGATCCTTGTGATTGAAGGATGAGTTTGATAAAGGTCCGTGCAGGAACAGCATGCTGCTCATAAGGTCATTAAACTCATTCATTTTCTCCTTTTTTTTAAAATTATGATTCATTCATTCATTCATTCATATTTGTCCTTGTGTCCTAATTAGACTTTTTAGGCAGCAATCTGTGAAAGCTAAAACAAATGTCTGCTGGCTTTGTTATAACTGGAAGTCCTTTAATGAATCTTACAATTTCAGAGTGAGATAAAATCATAATCCCAGCCCGTTCTCATTCCCAGGGCATCAAATACTGACGGTTTGTCACGGCCGTCGGCATTTGATATGCCACACTGGTAGGAGATGCGCTCGGCTTTCCATTATCTACAATGCAAACCCAACCGCTGCAACAATAAACGCTCAGAGAAAGTGCTGTAGTTACATAGTTTAAAGAGAGAAAGAGACACAAAGGGCAGGTGGGTCCAACAAACACAGGGCTTTCTTCCAGCAGACCACTGTTTGTGTCCCGTGCGTTAAGTTTCACTTTCACGTCACAATCAGCTTTTTGTTCGTGTCCCGTGTTCACAACGTCAGTCACATTTTCACTGTACAAACATAGTCATTTTAAGCCTAACCATGTTGTTTTTTTCTTAAACATAACTAAGTGATTTTGTATCATAGTCCTAAGCAAGTGCTTTTGTTTAATTTACAACATTAAGCACGTGTTTACTGCGACCAAAAAGTGATGCGGAACAGTCTGACAAAGCGTCAGTATGTGACGAGTTGGGATGTGAATGTGTTGATAATACATACTGCAAAGATCCAGTAGTAGACAGGACAGACATGGCAGACTGATACTTCTACCTCGTGTTAGGAGAGTAAAGCTTTAGTTTCTTGTGTTCATCTTGGCCGATCGCAGCCTCGTCTGTTTACTTCTGAGCTGCCACAGGCTCATGGCTCTTAGGTAGTGAGGAGGACCGGTGAACAGCACTTTGTGTTCTCATACTGACGGAGCAAATAAGTGTGTGTATATATGAACGCTAATCTGGTGTCGGAGTTGCAATTTTTCTTGGAATGGTTAAGTTTGGTGCAGAGGGAGGGAAGCTGGCTCAGGAGCTCCTCACCATCATGTAAATAAATACAACCTCCTGCTGTGCTAACCTGACTTCTGACAAATCAGCATAAAGGCATCCCTTTTTTTTTTCCTCTGACCTAATCGCCATCTCTCATGTCCTGGAGCCACCCTAATTTAAAGTTTGTTTTCTCTGGATTATCTGATCTTGTGCTCTATTTCTACTCAAAAGCAATGGGAGTGGAGAATGCCGCCAGCACCCCTCCTCCTCCAACCCCACCCTGCTGTTGCCCCTCCACCCTCTGACCCTCCCTCGTTTCTGCCCGTCTACTAGTTTGGCAAAGCCCATGACCTCCCAGTGCAGCTCCCTCAGTGACCGGTAATGGTTTATTTTGTGTCAAAGTGCATTTTGGTTCCACTCTGCTCAGATTTTCAGGACAAATTCAGCAGTTGTGCAACTCGAACCGGTCATGAGCTCAGATGTTTACAATGCAGGGCTGCCGTTGTTTGTCACACCTTTCAAATAAAAGGTAGCCAAGATGGACAGTGTTTACGGGATGCTGGGAGCTGTCGGGGGCTGCGGCTGGCAGCTCTGTCCACTGGGATGGTGTTCGCAGGCTAATTTGATGGTCGCTGAGCCCTCCCCTGCCTCCCCACTGCAGCCTCATGGTGCCTGTCTGGACGCTTCATGGTCACCTCATGGCTGGTACATTATTGTGTTTTAAACAATGGTTTTGACCTACAGTGAATAATGGGCTTGTGTTTTGTCCCCCACATTGCTGTTGCTGCTTTGAGTGGCAGAAAGTTTAGGAGTCTTTTAAGAAAAAGCTTGTAGTGAACTCAGAACTGCAACCCCAATGTTCTTGTGCATTTTGCAATGGGTGTATTGTTGCCTGAACCTAATCATTAAAGCAGGGAAAGAAAGAATGCTAATCTTTCTGGGTGTTGAGTGTCAGCCCGGTCTCTCGTAAGACAAGCTTGTTAAATCTCCACGCATTGGCCAGATTTCCCTGGCTGCTCAGCTCCTTGTTTGTGGAGCTTCTCAACTTCGTTGGAGCAAATTTTCGACTCGCATTAAAATTTCATAAAACTGCCAATATTCAAAATCTACACAGTTGATTTCTCGCCTCAAAAATTCTCAGAAATGAATTTAGTGATGAAATGGCACACGAAAAATTGTAAAAAAAAAACGTGCCAATTTTTTGGCCACTGTTGTTGTGACCATAGACTGTATCGTTCCAGCGCTTTGCATTGTGGGATACAGTTGACAAGGTAAACTGGTCCGATGCACAGGCCTACTGGAGATTTTTTCCGAATCGGTAGGCTACAACCGAGTATTTTTGACATACATTTTGGCTGGATCAGTATTTGCTGTTAGTATTGTATGCGGTTAAGCCTAAGAGTCTATAACCATGCTAGTAGACCGGAGAGGCTCCCGTTAGGCACAGCAGTGCTTTGAGCTAAATGCTGATGTCAGCAGCTAACATGCTGATGTTAAGCAGGTATAATGTTTACCATTTTCCCAAATGTGTCTTTACTACTAAGCTCTTAAATTCTCTCATTAGCAATATACACAAACACTGTACAGCTGAGGCTGATGGAAATGACATTAGTTTTGCATCAGTTTTATTTCCGTTCATCCTGCAGGAAACATGAATTTGCGTACCAAATTTCATGGTAATCCAATAGTTGTTAAGAGATTTCACTAAAAACTACAAATGTGAACCTCATGGAAGTACTAGAGGAAAAGTCAGGGGATCACAAAGATAGGATTCATCCTCTTGGAACCATGAAGGTATGTGCAACATTTTGTACCAATCCATGCCACTAGCACAGCTAAAGAATAGAAATTATATTGTTGAGACGAGAAGATCTAGTTTGTTTCAATGTAGTTTCCATTGATACACAGTCAAAATATTGTATGTTTAAAAAATATGACCAAACAACACTATATTATTTCACAGATGGACAAACAGACAATGGGTAACGGAGGAAAAAAGAGAATAATAATCTAAAATCAAACGACAATCTCCAAATTTATTTAGTCATTTATTTATATCATGAGATCAACTGTGATATTTAGTGCCATCACAGCTAATCACAGATCCTACACTAACATAACTCCTAAATGCAGGACCACAGTTACTGTTCATGAACCCATTAACCTTTACGCCGCATTGAACTATTTGTGTAAACATTGTGATGTAGTCATGATGACTGCTGGTACATTTATAATTCAAGTTATTGTGAATTAAACAGCGGGACGTTGGTGCAGCTGAATGGAACACCTAAGGGCATTTATCGCAGCTTGACTAAGCATTGGTTTAGTTGTGTTGAAATGCGTGTGACAGTGTGTCAATTTCCATCACAAATGTGCTGTAACAGAAGCAGACCTGACCAGTCCCTCCCCAGTTGGTCTCCATCTGTTGCCTGAGATCTTACAGGACGATCATCTTCTCCACCTCCATCCTCTCTCCACAGTTCTCCCATTTCTCCTGTTGTCCTCATCTTGTTCCCTTCCTCCCCTGTATTTTCTATCCTCTCCTTCCTCCTCCCAATGTCAACTAATTAGGGGGGGAGGAAAGGGCAGTACAAAGACCTCGTCTGGCCCACCCACTGACCCTGTTCCACCCTTTTCTGAGCCTTCATTTCTAGCCATTAGCCCTCTCTTTAGTCTTTTGATTAGAGCCAAGAACGCCTGGACACAAAAGACTAATCATGGGATACAACTAGCTAGGCTCTGTCACTCATCTTTGGGATAGTCCCCTTCCCGTCCCACCCTGCCCACCTCTCTTGTTTGTCTTTGGTCTGCTGCTCAAGAACTGAGCCTCTAATCTAGTCACTGGTCAGCGAGGCAAACAGTCCATCTCTGTCTGTCTCCGTCTCTTTCTCTTTAGTCTGTCATTAAAAGAGATATCGTTTTTCTGACCAGCTATATGTTAGCTATATATATATATATATATATATACTGTATATGTTATTTCATTCCATTATAGACACCTTGAAGGGAATTATCCCACTTATACCTCACTTGCCAAAAAAATTAGAAATAAAGACCATTCATTTATATTTTCATGCATTTTTCAACCAAAATCTAAAATTCTTCACTCTCTGTTTCCCTGGTAACACCTGAGGGTTTACTAATACCTGCAACAATAATCACCATCCCATAAGGTTCTTATGCAATGGAAATGTGCATGCATGCTTTAGTTGAAGTAAACACTTCCACGATTGTTCTCACACACAAAGAAACATGTCTCGTCATGAAATCTCCGGCACACAGTTCAATCAGTAGTCGATTGCGCGGGTGGACTCAAGCCAATTGAAACCAAAGTGTTTTGCCGCATGCCAACATGGCATTCTTCTGGCTACCTCAGCATGATGAAACCTCTGGGCGGCTGAGTTGATGGACAGAAAGCTGCTTAAATGCAATTGAGGGGAAAGTTTCCCATGTTTCCATCTGAAATGTGTTGAGACTCGCAGGAGGCTGGAACAAAGCACCCACACTGAGAGACCGTCATACTGTCTGCTTGAAGTTGACAGGCCAGGATAGAATTATAATGTAAATCTTTGAACTTTCGGATCGGTTAAAGACGAAGCTTGTTCATCATCGCCAAAGTCCAGGTGTTGCGAAGCTTCACTGTCACAGAATCTCATGGAGAAAAAATGAGACTTTTGGACTTACTTTCTGTAAGTATTTTTTATTGTCTTGACATTTACCAGATTCATCAGTTTATTTCAGCTTACTGTCAGATTCATTCATTCATTTCAACTCATATTTCATACATCTATAAATTATATCAGTGCAGTTATTTTTGTTCTTCGTTCATCTGCTTTTTCAGTCGTGCATTTTTCGTATACCAGCCAAAGCATCTGAGCCTCATTACCGTCCCTGCAAAACCATTTGTGAGTCCTGACAGAGAGCCTTCAGGGTGCATGTCCTGGAAGCAGGTAAGCATGTCAGCAATGCAAACATATCATAAAGGCTTACCTGCTACCTTCTGTGAAAGATCCTGCACATAGCAGCTACCTCTGAAGTGGGAGGTGTTTAACTTAAACATTACGGTTTTGGCAGCTTGTCTGTTAATTCCAGGGGTTAAGGCAGGTCATCTCACAAGACTGCAGCAAGCTTACAGGATAAAATCTTCTTCTTTTTCTGTAACAATGTATTTAGAAAAATAACTGAATATGCACAGGCGTTGTATCTTTACTGTGTGATATGATGTTGAATGATTAATGAACTTTTAGATAACTTTTCTGAAAATAAGTGACTGACTGCTGTACAAAAAGTAAGACATTGGAGAGGGCAATGGAGGCGAGTGCTGTAGACTTGCTGAGAATGTGTTTTCCTTCTCCTATTTCCATTGCCAAAAGAGTAATTAAAGCAGCATTGGGTAGAATTGGAGCAAATATGATTTAAAAAAAGTTATTTCTATAAAACAGTCACTATATCCGGACAGTAGTGTATGAGACAGGTAATATGAAAAAAAAAATCATGTGTCTCTGTGTCCTCCGGTGCTCCTAATGGCATCTACAAGATTTCACAGACCGAAGGAAAACAACCAATCAGAGCTGATCTGGAGCCTGCCGTCTCTGAGGAGTTGTCAATCACTCGTGAACTCTGATCAAATGAGAAAGTTTGCTCCGGCTGGTGGGCGGTGCTTGGTATTTCCTCAACTGATCTCAACATGACTCCCGGGTCACAAACTTTCTCATTTCACAGCTAAAAAGTACACTACAAGATGTTTCTGAAAATATTTGAGGGGAGAAATAGGCATTACAGTAACAGAATATTGATTCATATTTGATCAGCGCTGCCTAGTTTGACCGTTTCATCGGAGTTTGCAAAGTGATTGACAGCTGCCTCCGTTGAATGAACAGCCAATAGAAACGCTCTCTCTCTGAAACGAGTCTCCCGTCACGGGTTTTAAAGCCTGAAAACAGAGCCATGAGGAGGTGCAGAAGTCTAGTTTTCTCTCAGAACACTTGAATTACAATATGCTGAAAGGTTATTATGGATCTTTTGCCCAATGATGCTAAAAATATTCTGCCTACTGCAGTTTTAAGGTCACTGTTCAACAATAAGGTTTATAATGCCCGGCATACATTTGATTCAATATGAAGAAAGTTTCATCTGCAGGAGTTTCCTTGTAGATTATGCAGTTTTCATCTCAGTCTGATTAACTAACCTCTGTGGTTATAACTTTATTGGCTTAACTGGGCTTCAGATATTGACTGCAGGCACACATAGGTACACATAATGTTTATCCGTTTTTACTTCATTGTTTTCTCTTCCCTCTATTAACATCTATAAAAACAATTGCATGGATGTATTCTTGTCACGGAGGTGTCTGACTGATGTCCTTCTTCCTCTCCTCCTCCTCCTCCTCCTCCTCCTCCTCCTCCTCCTGGTTGCCCTGGATTAGAGCAGACCTCCCCGCTGCCGCTCACACACAGACCTGCTTCTTCTCAATTTCTCAATCTCACTTCTCACTCCTGTGTGTGTGTGTGTGTGCACAGATGCAGTGTTTTGTACGAGCAAGTTTGAGCGTGTATGCAAGTGTGTGTTGGAATGTGTTTTTGTGTTTGTGCGTGCACATTCGTGTGTGTGTGTGTGTGTGTGAGTCGGTGGGTGGGGGCGAGGCACATGCGTTGGCTTTTGAGATTTAGCAGGAATGTTTTGGGGATCACTCTGTTTCAGATTTCACCTCAGTTTTAGAGGTAGCAGAGGAGGGAGGGGGGATCGAGAGTGTGGGTGGGAGATGAGGGCAGCGGGGGGGCGAGGGGGTGTTCAGGGTAAATCTTTCCTCTCTGAGAATAATTTGATCCCCTGGCTTGGCTGGCTGTTCTTGACTGTGTCTTGTTCTGTCCGTCACTGAACAATGCAGATGGAGTAACGTTTCAGGTCGGATGGGAACACTGATTCTCCAGACAGGTAGTCACTGCCCCTCCACCCTCCTCCTCCTCACATCCCCCGTTTATTTCTCCCTCTCTCTCTCTCACACACCAACACACCAGCTTCATCTCTTTTTCTCACATGCTTGCTCTCACCCCTGCCTGGTCTCTCCCCTTGGTTTCTTATGCGCTCATTGTATTTCTCTTTCTCTCTCACCCTCTCCGTCTCCTGTTGATTCAGTAGTAAGGTAGTTCACTCTGACCCCACCACCTCCACCTCCACCACCACTACCACCACCACCCGTCCCCTCCTTTTACACAGCCCTATGTGCATTCCTTGGGCTCAGTATTAAGCACAAGCAGCCTGACCCCCCCTTAAACACACCATTCATTACACACTGTTCGCTCTGTTCCTTTTGTTTAATGCTCTGACCTTTTGTCAGACCTTTTCACAGGAAGGATCTTCATCCAACAATACATGGTTGTTTTTATTGATTCCCCAAAGGCCATGTAGCATGTTTTTACCAAAATGTTTCACTACAAGCCTTTAGACCTAAAACTGTAAGCCATTACATTTTTGTCCAAAAAATTCATATAAAAATTGATAAATAAACTGATTTTGTGTGTTCTTATGAATGCTTACACACCCCTGCGGAACATTTGTGCGGGGGAAAGAATATTTGGACGGACCACGACCAGAGGATTTCCAATGACCAATGAAATTGTTCCAACTGATATCTGTCATTCTGCATAATAATTAGCCATGTGCTTCTGTTTGTTTCACAGAGATAGTGTATTTTTGGGGCCTTGGAAAAATGGGCGTTTGTTTTCGGGGAAACGGACTGTCGGACAAATGTTGTCTTTTTTTCGGTCCAATGGGACTATTGGTGTTTCGGAATAACAATGGGCCATCCACTTCTCAACACCCAATAATGTACGACAAACACTACTATCTCAACAATCAAATAAAGGACAATATATGGCATGAGATCGCCCACCAGCTGCGAAAATGAAGTGCGGGAACGCTGAAAATTTGCGCGTGGATTTTCCGTATTCCCGCACCGCATTTTGGTATCGCACTGGTGAGAAACGGCTTTTACTCAACAGATGGATAACAAAGCTGAGATGATTTTATTGTATCACTCCCATTGATAATTGGGGTGCACATGCCGTTTTGATGTAAAAAAAATTGATAAACTTGACATAAATCACTAATAATGATTATTAATATTCTCAAAACTACAGGTTTTTTTTTATTGCCTCGTGCGTCACTTTACTGGATTTGATTGACTTACGGTGTCAACCATATGTGATGCATCTTCCCTTTGCTCTTTATTCAAGGTCCTCTTGCCCTTGTATCCTCATGTGTCAGTGCATATCACTAGAACTTCGCAACATGACAACTTACATGACCTAATACATACCAAACATAGTCAATCTCATCACAATTTTTCAAAAGTGCATGACGTAACATCAGCCTGACTTTTGTGAGCTTCATAAAACTCCTTCCCTTTCGTGTTGCTCCAGAAATCAAATTACATCCTCAAATGAATTGACTCTTTCAAGTTTACAGCAACAAATACATTTTCTCATTTTCCAATCCCCTATTTTTTCCTCCCCTCAAATGTACAGAAAGTCCATTAGTACCATTTATCATTAACTTCCCCGTGTGCAAGTTGTGGGTCCGCGTGGCCGTGTTAGTTTTTCTCCCCGCGAAAACACAATCATTTCCCAGCGCTAAGAGCCCTTAATGGACTGGAATGGGCACTCTGAGGCTCATTAGCATTAGCCAGCTTCCTACTCTCCGTTAATGGAGAAATGCTCTTTATATTTATAATGCTTTTACAGAGCGGGACGATCAATATCATAATCTACATGATTGTGGAATATGAAGTAAGGTTTTTTTCTGTGCGCATTAGGGAGAAAGTATTGGTTTGAGTTGCAAAACAAGAAAACACTTTGATAAGGGTGTGGTTGCTGTCCAGAGCGGATATATTAATCCTGGCGCAATAGGTAGAGCAGTAAATGTTTATGTAACTGAAAAAGAAAGTTTGCTCTGTTGAACCTCCAAACTTTGGAGCCCTCCTCACTTTTCCTAATTATTTTGTTTTCTAGAGCAGAAACTGCAGACCACCCAAAACTACTGCAAACCACTTAAATCAAGATCAAACAAATAAATGCAGGTAGGTTGACACACAATGCACATGCCCAAAATACTCTGTTCCATCATGTTTATTGGGGTTTTTAGTTTTGGCTCTGGAGAACAACCTCCTCTTCACATTTCTATGAGCAATGTGAAGACTGAGTGTGTGTGTGTAAGATAAGCAAGTGGGCCCTGTTCTAGGTCTGAAGGGGGTTTCCCCAGCACCTCTGCTTCCTGTGTGTGTGTGTTTTGTGTGTTAGTGCGATGTGTGTGAGTGTGAGAGATGTTTCTCCTCTTGTGTTATCGCTGGTGTTGAGAAGTGTGAGCCAGGGAGCATTGTGACACCGGTGAGGTATCCCGTCACTAGTGCCTCTACAGCTCATATAGACTTAGAGCTGAAGCTGTGATATCCCAACCAGGACACACACACACACACACACACACACGTATAAAGTCAGTGCTATTTGTCATTAAATACAGGTCGTGGCTTCGTCCAAATTGCATACTCTGCCCTACATACCCAATAGGTGTACTATCATTTAACGTACTTTCGTGTGAATAAACAGTAGTAGGTATCTTTTCGGACGCACTGAGCAGTAATTTACGTTGTCGCTTCCTCAGAGCCTCCTTGCTGTTTTGACATGCGTAACCATGGTAACCCGTGACAACCTCATGTGACCAAAACGCCGGTTTGTAAGTATCAAAGTCTGAAATAATTAAAAATATTATTACGTCGAGCAAAAGGAAATCCTATACTTACAATTAAATTGAAGAGTTATTGATGTTACAGAGCTGTCTGTCGACGTCCGTTATAAACGTTGTCGTCACCACTGCATTGCATTGTGGGATATTTATGCAGCCGTTGTGTTCAGCGTTGCATACTGTATAATTTCAGCGGAAATATGCAGTTCACATACTATTGGTTTCATACTAAGGTTTCGGACAGACTAAAAAAAATCTCACATACTGTTTTGCCGTACTAAATAGCTTGTTAGTATGGAATTTCGGACGCAACAGTTTACATGAGTTTACATGAGTATTTTCCCCAGTTAAATTTAAATGCGGAACAACAAGTGTAAGGAATCACACACACACACATACTCAGAAACACCAGGAAGCTGTAAAAACCCACAACCGCCATGGTGGTCCACTGGGATCTGTCTCCTCCAGAGCCTGGCTTTACAGTAATGGACCACAGGAAGGACACAAAAGCCACGTCGTTCTCACAACTTGTCTCACAACTTGTCTCACAACTCGTCTCACACAAATCATTTATTAAAAATTTTAATCTTTCTTCTTCTTTGCATGCACGTTACATGTATCCTCACTACACTGTTTTATTTGAGTTACCTTCTCTGTACCTTTTTGCATAGTTTGTTTTTTACCTACCAATTTTTTTTCACATTTTCTTTATGTGTCTGTCTGTTTCAGTCTCTGTCCTCGTCTTTCTCACCCGGCACTCTCTATATTTCAACCCCCTCCCCTCTTCCATCGAGCCTCCCTTCTCTACAAAATGCACCGCTCAAGACTGATGTCTGGATTACTTGTTCTCCATCATCACCAAGGTCAGACTCATGTATGATACATATGGATCAAACCATTCTGTCCTGTCAGTCTCGTGTCTTTACTTCATGCTTGTGTGAGGTGTGCTGATACCGGGGGCAGACGGTAACTTCAGCAAGTTTACCTCCGGAGCATATTGATCAGCACCCCTTAAGTAAGTCAAGTCATTAACCGAAAGGACTACGGTGGCAAAAAGAGATACCTGGAGGAAAAACAACTGCCTTCCAAGAGATCTCTGGGGTTTGTTAATCCGGTTATTCTCTGGAAAGATGCAACCTGAAGTTTTTTTCATTAATGAAAGATTGATGTTTGGTGGGATGACATACATAAAGAGCATTCACTAAGCTCCACACCCCCCTTATTTCTTTTTGTTCATGGTGTTTGAGCCTTATCTTTAAAAATTCAAGATTATTGCAACAAAAAGACGATATAACATGTTACCTTTCTGCAGTTTCCTGCAGTAGTGGTGATACAAAAACAGTTTTAAACTGAACGCACCTCTTTCTCTCTGCACTAAGAGAGTGATGATGACTGTGGTCCTCAGAGGGAGAAGGAGCTGCTTTCGTCCACATAAATAACCGTCTCCTGAGCATGCAGCAGGAATATGCATGTAATGTGCATGGACAGTCTCCAAGACATTGACCCTAAACGTCCCTAATAAATAAAGACAAGCCTACACACAACACATTAGCGGTGTTCACCATTTATCTGGATGCCACCCGTTCATACTCACACACACACGCATAATATTGTCTCTTCCTCACTGTCCTGAACCCTCAAATGGATAATGATTGATTTTTGTTTTGGTAATGTTGATCCCCCGCAGGTTTCCTTGAGCTGACCCAGCAGATTGGACCTCTAAGTGTTGCCGTAATTCATGTAGTGAGGGAAAGAGGTACATACCTATTTATACACTGTATGTACATGTATTTGACTTGAGGAAAGTATGAAACGATGCCAAACGATGGATCGACCCTTAAACTGCTATTATAGCTGTTGTATCATTACCATAAAACTCAGTATATTAAGGATATAAATATATGTTTTATAGTTTTGAAGAATGTTTTTCGCATATAATCTGGGTTAATTCTCTTCTACGTTCTGTTGTGTTTCAAGACCTTATTGTGTGTTCAGTGGTGATCATTCATGTGGATGTTAAAACATATGCTGAAGCTCAGTTTATACAGCTCAAGTATCTACTCTTTACAGTAATCCTCATCCTTCCAACCTACAACAACAGCCTCTCTATCCCCCTCTCTCTCTCACACACACATGGAGTACGCTTTAGAGTTGTTCCGATACCAGTATCAGAAAGGCATCCGATACTGCCCAATATTCGGGATCGGGTATCGGCGAGTACGCCAGTCTATGCACCGATCCCATACCATAATATGTTAACCCAGAAAAACATCAACTTTTTCAACCAGATTAATTAATATTTTATAATGTTACATATCAGTAATTTATGTTCTTCGTAACTGGCAAACTGAATAGTAAAAGAGAGTTCTATTGCATTCATTCTCTGTATGCATTTTTTCATGTTTTACAAAAGGTTTAACCTGAGCCAGGCCATAAAGCAAAGATAGTAATCACATCCATACGTGGTCAGTAGTAAACAGCTGTTAAATAATGATAATAATAATAGCTATGTATTTTTTTTGTCATGCTGGTATTGGATCGGTACTAGCATGACAATACCACAAATTCAGGTATCGGAATCGGTATCGGGAAGGAAAAAATGGTATCAGAACATCTCTAGAACGCCTGCTCTTTCCTTTCAATGATGTTTACATACCTAATCAAATAATAAATGAGAAAGGAGGATTTATACTGTAGGTGCACACATGTACAGTATGTCAATATTCAGTGGTGTATGTTATGCACATATCAGTAAATCAACTTTTAGACTTTCTTATATTTGGATTAGCATAAGTGAGTAAACATATCTTTACAATACAATATGTGTATTCAGATTTTCTGACTCTGACTCTACATACTCTCTGTGTGTGTTGTCTGAAGGTTCATGCAGACTCCAGTAGGTGCTGCTGGAGAGCAGCAGAGTTGACGTTGGTTTGTGTGTCCCCACAATCTGGGCTGGCCACCAACCTCCTGTCAGCATACACGACCACGACTCACCACATCTCCAGGGAGATGCTGATAGAAAAAGCCACAGCAACACTAAGTGGCGATTCACACCTGAGACGGTACAGTATTTGCAAAATACAGTTAAGCGTGCTTTTATTACTTGATACATGTGGGTTTGTTTTTTTTGCTGCATCAGGACAGTCGAGAATTACAGAGAACATAATTACTCCTGTGTGTGTTTCTTATTGATCACTGCATCAACCACTGTCTATGATGTGCAGCCAGTATATTGCAATACATTTGTTCTAAATGGTCCAATAATACAGTTTATAATATATAGTGAAGAAGGACATGACACTACATAACCAGTCCAACTAACTGGTTAGACTGGTTTATTAGGTTGAGATAGCAATGCAGATTACTTTCCACGATTTGCTGTGTAACTGCAAACAGCCACAGTAGTGCTGCTCATTCTGCTAAAGGACTTTAGAGTAAGTCTGCCTCAACTCAGAGAAAATAAAAAACAAATTAAATAAAGTCAGAAATGGTTGCAAGATTGGTTTTCAAGAAGTAGGTATGACATGTGACCGACTTGTCCTTTTCCAATTAACTTGAGTGTCATTTATGCACTGTATTTAAATTTCATTTGACTTTACATCTGCAGTATGAAAGTCTGAGATAGCATCTCCTATGACCTAAGTCATTCTGTCACACTGTGTTTCTGTCACCCGTTCTTCTCCACTTGGAATATTTTTACAGTAAAACATCTGTTTGAGGCATTGTGGCGCCTCGGTTTTAAAAAAAGGATGACATGGTGTGTCCTCAGAGCACTCTTCTGATCTACTGATCCACCTTTTTATTTCCTGTTATCACAGGGGGGTCCAGGTTGAACTCCTTAGAGTTAGCTAATCCCTAATGATCCCTCGCCACATGAGGCATTTTTTAAAATCTTTTTACTTTAACTCAAACTTTACTGCTCGACTGCAACCATTTCTAGTTTGATATCAGTTTTCACTGGAGCCATTTGAAATGTCCGAGGATGCTTTAAGACATCCTGCGACTGAACAAATGCCAAATGAGCATCTGTAAGGAAGTGAGGGGCATTGTCTAAAGTAGAAATTGTAATTTGTAGCCCCCCTAATCCTCTTTTCTTTCACCCAGATAAACCATCTGTTCTGGAATTCAGATCGGACTTTATACAGAGTTAAGAAAGCTCAACTAAGTAGATAAATTCCCAGCATCTTACCCTTAATACCTTTACAGTACGACGTACAAAAAGTAAATATCTGCTGGCATGTTTGCTCTTATATTAGCCTGCTTTAGATCCTATAGGCTGAAATTTAGTGTGTGGAATTAAAATCAAATTATTATTTTTACATATTGAATTATGATAATTACTATAAGAACATACTGTTCTTGCCAGCCTTTTGACCTTAAAAATAAGGAGGATTTCAAAACCAAAGTGGGGGGTCTGGAGGTTCTCCCCCTGAAAAAATTTAGTTTCAGAGACTTTGTTTCATTCTGGTGACTTTAAAAGAATGAAATAACAAAATAATAAGTACACCGCCACAGCATTTTTATGATAAATAGGCCTACTCAGGAAAGAAAACTGAATAATTTGCCCCTCTGGCGTGAATTTGTGTGAATCTCTTGTATAAACGAGGCTAATATTCATCAGTTTTCATTCATTCATTCATTTTTGCCCCTGTTTGAGTATTTCTTTCTCTTAATTCTCTCTATTTCCCTCTCCTTCTCTCACTCACTGAAGGCCCTTTCAGACACAATGCTACAACGGCTCTGAAACCTGTTATTTCCAATGGCTTGCACCACACCACAACGGCCTTGCTTTAATGCTGTGATGTGTGGCAATCGCAGCTCAGACCGCGCCACGGTGCCTTGAGTAGCTTTCCACCGCCAGGAAACGACATTTGGTGTAGCTCTATTGCCGTCCGGGTGGAAACAGTAGGGTTTATACACGCTGTACGGCGCCACAAACAGGTTGAGATAACGAAAAGTAGATAAAGGTGTGAAAATTTGTCATACATCGGGAGAAATGAGGGAAAATTGTGGCCCCGGGGGGAAACTGGGAGAGGGTAATGAAAAAAGGAAGTCTCCTGGCAAAATTGGGAGGGTTGGCAAGTATGCACAAGAACCTGCTACTACAGTACGACTCATACCATGAGCATGGGTTTTATACAGTAGATATTAACCCTATGTTATCCCTTGCCAGGGTGCCACTGGGCCAGCAGCCACTGACAAGGTTAAGCTGTTTAGAGTAGGTGAGGAGATTACACAGTTTATTATCCACATCTCTCTCTCTCTCTCTCTCTCTCTCTCTCTCTCTCTCTCTCTCTCTCTCTCTCTCTCTCTCTCCCTCCGTCCCCCCCCATACACTCCCTCCCCCAGGCTGGCCGCATGGGGCCGCTCCGAAATTTAATACCATGTCTACAACAAGATAAGGCTTTCTTATGGACAGATTAACAATATGCCCATTGTTTGTTGCCCCCGTGCAGGCAGACACAGGCAGCCCAGGCATTAAAGCCAGGGAGTCTGGTTGTCCGATGTGAACTCTAGCAGAAAGAGAAAGAAATGTTGAAAAAGAGATGGATGGTGGAGGTGCAGAAGCAAAAAGGTTTGGGGAAAGGGGAAGAGAGTGAATGAGAGAGGAGAGACGGACAAACAGTGAGGAAATAAAGGGGGGGAAGAAGGAGAGGAGAAGAGAAAGAAGGAGAGAAAGGAATTCAGCCACCTCAGATAGTCTGGCACTACTGGGTCAAGCGCAGCATACTTCCCCAGTAACAAGAGACTGGGGAAGGCATGTCAGCAGCCAAATTGCCCCTCAAACCCACTGACAAGGACTGTCAGCAGAGAGGGGAGAGAGACTCTTTCTGGCCCGCTCTCATGCCAGGGTTAATCACTGGCAATTACAGAGAGGAGGAGCAATCAAAAGGCCGTGATGGCGCGGCGCTGGAGTGTTGTGGGCTGCGGTGCTCGGGTGTCATAAGCCACTGCGACTCAAACCAGCCATTTCTCAAATGCTGAAAAAGTGTACGTTTTAATCCTGGAGGAGCGGTTCTTTGTGCATCTGCTTGAAAGTTGAATTGAAGGAGTGCTGCGGTTCCATCAGTGTGTGTATGTGTGTGTGGGGGGGCGTCTGGGGGTGGTGGGATTACGTGGGTGGGGATTCAGAGGTGATGAGGTTTTAAACTGGAGGGGTCCCCAGCAGACCCCAGGGTCCTGAGCACCTGGTGTCAGATCATGTCAGAGGGCAGGGGGCCAACAAAATTCCAAGTTTGAGCTGTGAATGTGAGCGAGTGATGATGGTGAAAAGGTACAGATGGATCCTGTAAGAAACTTTTTTTTCCTCAATGAGAATAATATTAGTGTGTGGTTGATGCAGTGAAATTACAAGCCTTTTTATATGATTAGGATTGCAGAACTGTGATCAATAAGATCATAAATTAGACAGTTAACCAAAAGCTAGTGGAAATACATGTTTTTCTACTTTTTTATCTGTTCAAAATGTACCTCAAAAGGAGATTTGTTAAGTATTTAATACACTTATCAATATGGGAGTGGGCAAATATGCTGGTTTTATAAAAATATATGTATATATTTATTATTGGAAATCAATTAACAACACAAAACAATGACAAATATTGTCCAGAAACTCAAATCACAACATGGCAAACTCAAGCCCAACAGGCGACAACAGCTGTCAGTGTGTCAGTGTGCTGACTTGACTATGACTTGCCCCAAACTGCATGTGATTAGTGATAAGTGGGCATGTCTGTAAAGGGGAGACTCGTGGGTACCCATAGAACCCATTTTCATTCACATATCTTGAGGTCAGAGGTCAATGGACCCCTTTGAAAATGGCCATACCAGTTTGAAGCGTTAATTAGCCACCTAGCTTTAAAACAGAGCCCGCTACAACCTAAAAATCGCAATTTGCGTTAATGCGTTAAAGAAATGAGTGGCGTTAAAACAAATTTGTGTTATGTCAAATTCAAATTTTCAGGTGATGAATAGGCATGAAGTATAGTGTCTGTGTGTCATGTCACCGTCCATCCCACCGACATGGCAGTCGCAGACCGTTTGTATTCATATGGTGACAGTTGACAGCTGTTTTTTCCTTTAATAAGATTAGGCTAAAGAAATTAGTCGTGCACTCTTTAATCTGCCATTTAACGGAGGGGGCCACCTGGGGCTCTGCCTTATCCCGTCCACTCTGGATGGCTAATCAGAGCGGGTTTGATTCACACAGGGATGAGCGCAGCACTTCTCTGCACTCACAACCTGCATCTCTGCAAGCCAATAAATGGATGATTCCCCAGTCAAAAGAAAGCATGCTTAGTTTCTTGTATAAGAGCCTCAGTGGTCATTTTCAGTTAGCCACAGTGTCATCTTTTATTTTAGTGGTAATTAAGCAGAAAGAATTAGTCCACCATTAAGTGAGCAAGTCTTACATCATTGCCCCTTCTGCACTCACAAGTGTAACTCCAACAATGTCCTCAAATAACCACAATGAAATATGTAAGTATTTGTCCATGATGCAGAATTTTTCCAGATAATGTTGGCTTTAAAATGTTTGATCACTTTGTTTTTGGTTACATTTATTACATCAGCAGCACAGCTGTAGTGTTTGGCTTTGGCAATACAGGGCATCCCCGAAAAGCCTGCCAACGTGTCATCCATCCCAGACACTTCCTGTAGGCTTCACATCCCGCCTCTCCGCACATAGATGCTCCTAAATTCCCTGTAACCACACACATTCAGTATGGTACTTCATACTCACAGTGGTTTTATTAAAGCAGGGCATAGACAGAAAGTATCAATGTTCAACACACGTGGCAATAAATCTTGGTGAGAAAACCCTGGGCCAAGTTCTGCTTTCAATTCTGATTTTCACTAGATGCACAAACTCAGATTTGCACAAAGTTAACAAAACATTTTGAGAACTATTGCAGAAATGATTTTGAGAATAATTGTTCCCATGATAAAGGCAACCTGTTATTAGTCAAATAATTATTAAATCAGCTATTGGAAACATCTGGGGCTAACGATTATTTTCATTTTCGATTAATCTGTCTATTATTTTCTCGATTAATCGATTAGTTGTTTGGTCTATAAAATGTCAGAAAATGGTAAAAAAAAATGTTGATCAGTGTTTCCCAAAGCCCAAGATGACGTCCTTAAATGTCTTGCTTTGTCATCAACTCAAAGATATTCAGTTTACTGTCATAGAGGAGTGAAGAAACCAGAAAATATTCACATTTAAGAAGCTGGAATCAGAAAATTTGGACTTTTTTTTCTTGAAAAAAATAACTCAAAACAATTAATCGATTATCAAAATAGTTGGCGATTAATTTAATAGTTGACAACTAATTGATTAATTGATTAGTCAGCTCTAGCAACATCTGTCATATATTGGCTCACATAGATATTCTGTTTTATTCATGGCAGTCACACCCTGCATGTAAATATAGCCAGTAACTGGATCTTGCTGCCTGGTCTGGTAATATTACAATGATAAAAGAGATTAAATATATTCAAAGGTCAAACATTAGTATCTGTCATAGCTGTACACTATATTTTATACAGTTACAACTGTTCTTAAACATGAATGCATACATTGCCAGTGTATGAAAGTGCTGTCACCCTCATTTGCTCTCAGAAGGGGTACCTACGTGTTGGTTAATGTGGTTTCTCCGCAGTGGGAGCTGTAGTGGGCTGGTTGGGAGAAATCAGCCTTGGCACAGCTGCACAAACGGGCCTTTTACTGGGCGAATCAATCAGGCAGCCCCGGGCTTGGGCCGCTGCCCAGAAAGCACAGTTTGGAGGGAGTCTCACCTTACCCATGTGCTCTGGCTGAAAGGAGCCAGTATTATCACTGTACAGCACTCACCCTGTCACCTCCGCTTTCTTCTCCTCGGCCTCCTCCCGCTGCTCTTTCTCCTCCTGTCATCTCTGGCCTGTTCTCCACTTCTACCTTCCTCTTTTCTCCTCCTGGCTATATTCTTCTCCATTCCTCCTCCTCTCATGCTCTGCTACTCCTTACACACTCTCCAACTTATCAGATTGCCATCAGGAGGCTGTGATCTGAGGAGAAATGTCATATCGTCTCCTACTATTGGCTGTGCGCCCCTCAAATCACTTGTGACAGTTTCCTATTACATTGTTTACCTGCCTGAAGGCGGAGGCAGCCGTACTTTAACTATATTCAAATCTGCTCGATCTGGAGCGACCACAAGTCCGTGCACGGCTTCTTCAGGCGGATACGTTATGCGGTTTCTAATGTCTACTGTTATTCCAGTGAGGATTGGTTTGAGAATGAGGACCAGATGCAGACAGTTATCATGGATGTTGAGATGTTTATGACAAGGAATAAACAGAGGCAAGCTTTAAAATATCACAAATCTGAGTTGCTCTCGTCTCTGGTTGAAATTACGTTCTTTTTTTTTTGTGTGTTGCACACGTTTTGTTTTGAGTGAGGCTGGAGCCATGAATAGATGAGGAAAGTAGGCATTCTGACAAAACAACCTGTTTCTTCAGTTCATCTGATAGTTTTCAAAGCCAGCAGCCTTGTGCGTGTCAGGATGAATGCTTTCGAGAGATGTTGCCCAGGAAAACACATTATTCATATCTGAAAACCCATCCTGACTCAAGTTTTTAGGCATTTTATAGCAGCTTGAAATTTGGTTTTGTACTATACATGTGGCAAACTTTTGCATTTGTAATGTTTCATAAAGAGAAAGATTATATAAAATACTGGAGGTAATTTGCTAGGGCTGCACGATTATGGCCAAAATGATAATCACGATAATTGTGATCAATATTGAGATCCCGGTTATTTATTATGATTATTCATTGATTTTAGCGACAACATATTTTTATTATTGCACTTTAACATCAAAATAAACAGAGCACTGCTCCCACTTCCATGCTGTGTTACATTCCTGCTAATGTACAAATTAGGGCTGCACGATGTTGGAAAAAACTGACATTACAATATCTTTTTTCTGCAATATGAAAAAGTACAGGAATATTCATATATTAAAGTTAAATGCATCAATCCGGTGCACTTTATAGAGCAAAATTGGCAACATTAAGAGCTAGATAAACAATTTAATGCCCTCAATTTAATCATAAACACATTGGTTGTACAGATAATATCTATCCCCAAAAATGAAGCCAAAACATCTTGATCGCTGGCTGGCTGTTAGTTTAGGAAGCGCTTGATTTGATATGCTGCAGCATTTACTCTGAGCAGAATGCACATTTTAAACGTCAATATCTCAGGCGATCATGTTCTTTTTTTTTGCGATTGATATTCGATTAATTGTGCAGCCCTATCGTTGCAGATAAGTCAATCTCTGCATTGTTGTAAATTCAGCAGAAGTCTACCACCGAATATGCATCATCTCTCAGTGTAGCACCGCTGTCTCGCTGCTCATGGGAACTCCCTATTGTCCCTGCTGCTTATCTCTGTGGACAGGTCATCAGGTCAGAGAGATTAGATTGTCAGAAACGTGGCAGAATCTGGCAAGTGAGTGAAACAAGTTTCTTACAGCTGTCTGCCGGACACTTCCTCACCCAGTCCCTTCTCGCCCCGCAAGTTTACGTTTTAGACCTTTAACTGCTGCTGATCACCACAGGATTTTATTACAAGAATTCTCACGCTTATATTATTAGCATTATGAGCATCCAAACAACAGAGGTAGCACATTTTCAAATATTCCTGGAATATTTTTATTTGTAATTGAGAAGTTTTACATTTTAATTTTTAAGAAGAGCACGATCAGGTGCATGTAGACAGCCTTGTAAACCTAAAAGAAAAAGATTTGAAGATTGTCCTGTTATGAGCAATCAGTCTAAAGGAGTGTGGGATTTTATATCCCGTTGTGTTATATGGTTCTATCTGTGAGGTAATTTTGATTCCTTCTTTGAACTTTAAAAGACATCTGTGTGTCTTGTGTATTTCAGAATGATACGTTTACACACACTAACAGAATAAAACACAAATTAAGATGACTGATTCTTCTTTAACACAACAACATTAGAGGATAGGTTAACATTCTTTCAAGTCTTTCTAAAGACAGTAGCTCACATGTACAATGAAAAGGTCACTGGTCGTCTAGTAATTGTTCCTCTATTCCGTACTGGTCGTAAAAAATGAAGATGGTGGATGTTGTCTCCTATCTATTACACTGAAACTGCTTTAAGAAGGGTTTTCTTTCCCACCAGTATGGACAGGAGGAATAATTACACTCTACGCATGTGAGCATAAAGTCTCTCAATAGCTGAAAGTCTATGAATGATAAAAGCGCTGTGGTCCTTCAGTCTGTAGATGTATTATTATAAAAGCTCATTTTGTTCTGTTAAATATTTACTAAATTATTTTCCCTTTAAGTCACTGTGTATTAAGAGTACAGGTGAAGAAATCCCCTCCATGGCTGCTGGTGACCTGCCGGGGGCACAGTGTTCGCGGGAATCTCCAGAGCCTGGCAATTAGTTAATTGAAAAGTTATGTACTTGGCATGAATAATTGAAAACAGAGTCTCTGGAATTAGCACAGCGTTCAGAGGCACAAATGAATCCTCCACAGCAGTATGAGTAGAAGATAGAGGCACTGATGTTCAGCTAAAGACACGTTTTCCAGATAATTTCATGAATTCCAGAAAAAGATCTACTTTTACTCAAATGTTAATTGATAAAAGTTGCAAGAATAATATTATGAAGAGTTTTTCTGGACCTTTTTAAATGGCACACATTCGCACCTGAAACGAGCATCGAGCTTTCACCTCTTTACAGATGTTAATGACGGCTGCAGAAACCCTCTGTTTTCTATGATAACTTAATTTGTTACACATTGCAATAATGTGTTATTCTTAAAGCCTATCTCTTGATCGAAAGACAGCAGTGATGTTGAATTTGTCACATTTTCATGTAAACGGAACCGTGCAGACTAAACAATGTAGACTTGTCAGAATCATTCACAAGCATACGACACATATGGTTCGAATTAGGAAAACCTGAATCAGACGGCTTTGACCGTTTCACTTCTAGTCTGTGCGGCAACTGACTATAGAAACCTCACAGTAAAGTCGAATGTAACAAGTGTATCCAAACTATTAAATAAAACCATTGTAGTGTATCATCTTGTGCTGATGATGATCTGACAGGTGTCAATCAACCTACAGCTTCAAACTATATTTCAAGTTTAAACATTTAAAGGACCAGTGTGTAACATTTAGGAGGATCTATTGGCAGAAATGGAATATAATATTAATAAGTATGTTTTATTTAGTGTATAATCACCTGAAAATATGAATTGTTGTGTTTCCGTTATTTGAAAATGAGCCGTTTATATCTACATAGGGAACGGGTCCTCTTCACCGAGTCCGCCATGTTGCATCGCCATGTTTCTACAGTAGCCCAGAACGGAAAAACTAAACTCTGTTAACTTTTCCTGCTTGTGCCAGAGTCGATAACGTTACTCACTCCTGTTGCCGCCGCTCTCTCTCTTGCTTCACCACTCACTTCCCATGTACACGCACACACTCTACGCACTGACTTTGCTTTAAATGGCTCTAGAGAGGGCAATTGGCGTTTTCTCCTCTCCTCACCTCACCGCTAGATACCGCCAGATTCACACAGTTGGTCTTTAAATATGTATAATGTATATAACGTATTTCCAGTCTTTTTTTTTCCAAGTTTCACCAAAGCTGTTGCACATTTTGCAATAATTTTTTATTTTATGTTCCCCTCGAGCTCTTCCACACCTTAATTGTCTTTTGAGACAAAACCACACTCAAAAATCAAGCGATTTTAGTGTTATTGGCATTTTTGGAGTAAATGCACAACATTCCTAAAACTGAAACTGAGACAGCTCACCCAGCTAACTAAACAACTTTGAGTCCTTCACAATTATTTGGCAAAATAAACTTTAGTCCATCTACTTTTGCTCTATATTCTCCAATTTCCTCTTCCCCAATCTCGCTTCATTCTTTTTCTGTTTAACCCTCTATGTGTCCGTCCTTCCTTCACACTCTTTCTATGTAACAGACGTGCTTCGACCACACACTACAGGGTTGTCCTGCTGAGACACTCAAGGGTTAATTCTGGGACCGGGTGGTTTCCCATTGTAAGTCTTTCCTAGTTAGCCCCGGTGTTTAGCCGTGGTTATCTGAACAGGGCTAACATGACCTGCAGGGCTCCTTTACACCCCGCTGCAAACACTTCCGAGACTTCTCACTTGCCTGCCTTTGGCACCCGACCAGAAAGCATCTGTCACCGTGACTTCTAGTGACCAACTTTAGCCCAGAGCTGATGAATAATATAGAGACATGTGCTATTATTCATGGTACAATGCTGAGGGATTCTCTCTGAGACTAATCATCTCTGAGAAGGTACAAAACGCTTTCGAAATTTTATTTCATTCGAATTTAGACAACTTGAAGTTTCAAAAGTAGATTGCTTTTCTTGAATTCTATAATTAAACATTGAAATGTGCACTTTTGACACTGTTAAATAGTGCATTATGATGTGTTGTATGTTGACATTTACACATAAATATTGTCGGTTATGTTATTAGGCCTATTACTAAATGGTTGCTAATGTATTTACAGAGTAATTAGATATACTTAATCATTTACAGAATTAGGATATGGAACATTACCAAATTCAGTTGTGAAATATCAAACACCTCGGCGTCTTATTTTTCCTTCCAAGCGTTCTGTGTCTTTCAACAGGCCTCCTTCACTCTGGTGACAGATGATTCGGCCCTGTGCGGGGTTCTCCCTGCTCTGACGAAACTGATCACTTACCATACAAGCAAGAGCCAAACATTAGTACTACCGCCTCTCTGTTAGCTAGCATGGTGAAGTGCTGAGCTGGCCCCATGCCCATTTAAAACTGGACGGCTCTGGAATTACAGCAGCGCACGGATTCTGTGACTGAGCTGTATTTACAGAGGACATTTAGATGTTGATAGTCTATGCTTACAAGCAGATACATCATTTATATGAATAACTTGCTGATAGATAGTGTTTAATATTTATAAAGCTTTTAATTGAGCCCACTTTTCACTGGGTGCTGGCAGGGGCAGAGACTTCTGGTGGTGCCCTATGGTGGAAATGATCCTGGCCAGCCACTAAGAAGCTATTAGGTAACGCAAAGATACAGCTATTGTCCCTCTTAAAACGCTACAATTAACTAATTGTCTGCTCTTTGTTCATTAAAATTTATTCAAAGATCAAATTATTCTCGACGTAATGGACTGAGCAAAGGTCAGGCATCCATTATTTGAGCGGCTACAAAAAGGGATTTTTCAGTTGTGCGCTAATGCACAATAAACAAAATGCAGCAGCTCTATGAGGCCGCATTCAGAGCAGATGTGAGTCATCGCTCAGTCAGTGAAGTCATGAGAGAGAGAGAGAGAGAGAGAGTGTTGAACACTGTTTTCTTCTCAATTTTATGCAACATTTCAGCTTGTTTTCATTCAAATAGTGTCACTGACTGACAGTTTTAGATTTATTTACTCATCTTTTATGAAAAAGACTATGCCGTATTCAAATTTATTTGTGCATTTTTTTTCATTTATGTTCGACAAGTAAATTGCAGGAAGCAAAGCTCCACTGCTCCATGTTCTACAAGGATAAACCACACATTCATTTATAAAACTAAAAATCCTTGGAAACGAATCAAGTAATCCTCAGGACAAAACAAACATGTTGTTTTAATAAATGGAAAATGGCCTGAAAAATTGCAGTAGACCATCGTTCTCTGTGCAATGGCAGTAGGGTGGTGAAAGAGTTTTAATTTCACAAATACAATAAACATCACTGCACAATGAAATCAAATCATTTCTGTGTCTTTATACAAAAATACCAGGAAAGTGACACATAGAACCAAAACAAATGACACGACACAGAAAGTGAGTGATATTTAACATCGTGACCATTATCTTAAACCTGCAAATTTGTCTAAAAATGTGAGCAGTTGTTTGTTTGTCTATTTATTTATTTACCTGTAGTCCCTGGGCAGGTTATTACAAATTAGTGACCTAATATTATTAATACAATGCTTCAACAAGCACTATACAGTACAACACAAAGCAATACAATACAGAACAATACAATAAAATACAAACTAGCAGATATGTAAAACCAATGAGAGTATGTAACGACAGTGCCCCAGATGAGGTAGCATGGTTACTCATGATTGCAGGTTTGGTTTGCTTTAAGCCATCTCTTAAGTTTATGTTAAAGGTTAGGTAATTAGTGCTCTCTCTTTCATCAATAGGAAGGCTGTTCTAGTAGTGAGTGGCTCTGACTGATAGGACTTTTTGTCCAAACTTGCTACACGTATGTATTGTACAACACAGTCCCCTCCCCGCATTATGAACTGACTCAGTGTGGGAGGTGCAAGCCCATGTAAAACCTTAAAGACAAGGTAAGCGTCTGCAAAATGTTTAAAACTATCAAAATTAAATAAATTGTACTGCACTATATGGCAATGGTGATCACTATTAGCCTTTTGGTCATTTGTTTTAAGTGTCTGTAAAGAGACTCAACTGGTTTCTGAGTTGTCATGCTTGCTTGTGACCAGATTGCAAAACAGTTTGTTAACTGGGAGAAGATCATTAAGAGGTTGGCCGCCTCTGTTGTTAGATATGGTCTTATATGCCTAAAGATAGCCAGGTTGAATTTGATATACTGTAGTACTGGCCACCTTTTTAACATGTTTTTTAAATGACTGACTCAAATCTAGAATGATTCCAAGATATATAAAATCAGACACCACCTTGAGCTTTTCTCCTTTAACTAAGACATCCGGTTGGTGAGTCTCTGTCGGTTTCTGTGTAAAAAATATACCGTTTTACAGTGTATGTTTATGTTCAGGTGTTAACATGAATTGCTTAACCAATCAGATACATGGGCCATGGCTGCAGTTAGTTTGTTTGTAGCTTGTTGTTTGTTTTAAGCATGTACATAAAGAACTGTGTCATCAGCGTACATTTGAATGTTGACAGATGGACAGACTAAAGGCAGGTCATTATTGTAAAAGCTAAACAAAATAGGGCCCAGTATTGATCCTTGAGGAACACCGGTTCACAGTATCAAATGCCTTCCAGAAAAACTGCACCTATTTCACCACCTTCATCTAATTTGGATTTTACACTTTCAAGAAAGTAGCAGTTGGCTGTTTCTATTGAGTGGTTGGTGCGAAATCCAAATATCATTGGCTTCAGAGGGATATGTCTGGTGACATATCGGTGAGCTGCTTTGCTACCCATTTCTCGGCCACCTTGGACACTGCCAGTGGGCAACTCAGAGGTTTGAAAAGTGAAGCCAATGCGGAAGTGTCTTAAACTTGCATTCTTTCTAACAGCCAGCAGGGGGCGACTCCTCTGGTTGCAAAAAGAAGTCTGATTGTATAGAAGTCTATGAGAAAATGACCCTACTTCTCACTTGATTTATTACTTCAGTAAAAATTGTAAACATGAGTTTATGTTCTCATTTTGGCTGGTTTCAAGTCTTCTTCAATACAGCATGATGTTCATTTCGTAAATTATAGGGTCAAATAGACCATAAAGCAGGGTATTCTTTAGGGCGTTGCTACCTTGTGATTGACAGGTCGCTACCACGGCGTTGTCCGGTCTGGGAGTTGTCCGTGTTTTTGTCTTACAATTTTAACCCTTTCACAGTGTGTTTTCAGTTCATAAAAGTTCATTGTAACATTTTGGTCGCCTAAAAATGTCTTATTCAGCATTCGGTTGTACTTAGCTCCACCATCTCGTGTCACTGGTGGTTGCAAATAACCGAGATGGCGACGGCCAAAAAACAATATGGCCAAAATGCCCAACTTGAGGCTTCAAAACCACAGTCCATAAACCAATGGGTGACATCACGGTGACTATGTCCACTTCTTATATACAGTCTATGGACACTACAGGCAAAATACTGATAAGTCTATAGTTTTTTTGGTCACCAGTCTTTAAAATGGGTGTTTGGAAAAATGCCTTGCTTACGTGACAGATTAATCAGATGAGCAATAGGGCAGACAAGGGCATCCTTATGTGATCCAAAAAATATGATATCCAAACCATAAGCGTCATTTGCTTTTGAAGTTAGCTCTTCAAAGATCACAATGATGTCTGGATGTGTGTAAAGCAAAGTGCTCTTGGCCCTGTAGTCCTTAAGGTCTAGTGTGACTGCAGGTAAATGCACCCTGTTCTGTTGAGCCCAGAGTCAAAGACTGACAAATTGACAATGGATGCCTTAGTGGAGCCATTTAAGGGAAGAATGTCATAACAACAAGCTTAAGTCCAAGTGACATGTGACACACTGAGCAAGGAGGTTGTGAGCAGTTTAAAATAGTAATTACTGGTATATGTAAAGTCTGTACTGACTGACAGCTCCAACAAAGACGTGAAAGAGGAGTGGGCTTGTCTTGGAGGAGGGGAAAGCTTGAGAAAGGCTGTTTTAAATGCTTTTAACAGCAACGATTGAATGCTGCTCGGCCTCCAGAGCTGACTGACATAAATTTGACACACTGGGAGGTCTGTTGATGGACAGCCCTCTCTGCAGGACATCCCTTTAAGAGAAGTAGGCTTCAGTCCCTCTGGGGTAGACATACCTGAGCCATTTAGACAAGGTGAGACGGATCCCTGCACCGGCTCCTCTCGGGGCTCAGCAAGCTCTACAGAAGCAGACCTGGCGACAGCGTAATAGGCCAATTACCAGTGATTTGTACTGTGGTGGGTGGAGAGGGAATGTTCTCTGGACCTGTCACTGCCAGACAAATTTGTGATATCACAATAATGCATTGTCATGGTGGGCTCTCCCTTAAAGCTCAGTGGATTGAATTGCAGCTCTGCTTTTGTGGATTTTTTATTTTCTTTTTTAAGGCAAGTTTTGATACTCTCTATGTTCTCCACTGTTCTTTGCTGTTATGTTCAGCAAGGGCACCATTAAAGTACATTGAAAAACAGTTAATATATATACAAGTATATAGGAAAGTTGATCTTAACAAGTCGTTTTTTTCCTGCTTCTTTCCTGTCTCTTTCCACTACAGCTCGTTGGCATCACTTCAGAACTCCCTCCACTTCCTCTCCTACTATCAAGTTCTCTCTGTCACTCTCCTCACCTTCAGTCAAACGCTCGCTGTCACTTGGTGAATTCCTTTTCATCGGCTTAATGAAAGGTGCTGCTTTTTCACTCAGGCGGTGACGTTGGTCAGGGAGCTTTTATCAGTGTTATGTAGGATGGGACTGTTCTGCCGCGGTGGGGAGGTGATGATAGTAATCTAGGAGGAAAACAGACACATGGAAGACAGCCGGTCCTCTCATTCGCTCTACATGAACTCACTTTCAGAAGCAGATATGAGTGTGCCTGCATACGGAGTACTGAGATCTTTTTCTTAAGGGAGAGCAGAAATACTACAACTCACTGTGGGTCAGAGTACAGAAGTAACATCAGCTAAATGTAAATAAAGGAATAGTTTGATATTTTGGGAAATACGCTCACTTAGACATTAGGGTGGTATCAAACTTCTCATCTGACTCTCGGCAAGAAGGCAAGGGAGCTAATTTTAAATAAAATAGCAATGATATTTTGTTTGAATTACAATGGACCTTAATAGTTAATCTTCCTTATTACACGGCTTTGTTGAATACTTGATTCTGATTGGTCAATTATAGCGTTCTACGATCAGTTATTTCTTTATAACAGACCGTTGCTATGTATAACAGACCGTTGCTATGGATGCAGTTCTGATGTCGGACTCTGGCGGACCATTTTTGTGTAAAATTATTGATTTAAGTAACCGTGTAATAAGCGGGATAATGTACAGCTAGCGGGTCATTGTTGTGAAATAAACTCCTTCAGGGGGATGCAGCACCGACATGAAGCCAATGACAGGTACATTAACCCTTACATGTAGTCCTGGCACTTACACACAGAACATTGAGGGAAAACCGTTTCTCCTAAGTGGCAGTGAGGAGTAGTTACTGAGAAATACAATGCAAAGACATGACAGTATTATCGAAGGTTTGCACAAAACAGAAATAATAATAATAGCATAGATTTTGAGACACTAGCTGCTGCTTAGTCTATCACTTAGTGTGTCTGGACTATAGCATGTATACACTGTGTGTCACTGATAAATCAACGCAACAGAAAGTGACTGATTCCTGTCTGTATCCGAGTCAGCTCTCACTGTGTGCTGCAGCCAGTGGCCATGTCAACCCCAGCTGCTGTGCTCTAATGACAGCCAGCTGTTTGATGCCTGTCACTGAATATGTGTGAGAAACCTGCCGTTTGTTCCCTCACTCATTTCACAGTCCCACCATAACCGCAGTTTGCACAGTAGCCAGTAAATGTAACCTATAGTCGTGGAGAATATGAGAGAGTTTAATGCCTGGGAATGCTTTAGAAGAGGAGAGGAGAGGAGAGGAGAGGAGAAGAGAAGAGAGGAGAGGAGAGGAGAGGAGAGGAGAGGAGAGGAGAGGAGAGGAGAGGAGAGGCGAGGCGAGGCTGCACTTTGTTGTACATTTACTCAAGATTTAGTCCTCTTGCCCCGGTGTGTATCTATCCTTAAAACGTTACCTTTTGCACAGAGGCACACTTGTCTTTAGTGCTGTCTCGGACGAGTACATCAAGAAGTAACCCATGGCCTCCAGGAGACCTAATGGTGTCTCTCTAGTGCCATTTGACAGCCTTGACCCTCCGGTGTCCAAGAGATGCATTGATTTTAGAGGAAGGAGATGGAAATGACCCTTCCTTCTTCCTTCCTCCTTCCTCCCTTGGTTTTCAGAGGACAGGAGAGCCATGGAGCAGCGTTTGGCTGATGCACAATAGCCGTCCTCCATGCTCAGGTGTCTCAGTGCAGCATTAAGTGCGACCAGGCAACCCCACACACAATCAGCCCCTTACACTGTGGAGGTATTGGCATACAGGTCTCCATCCTGTGCTAAGCATGCCACTGAGTAAGAGATACCTGCTCATGGTATTTATAGGAGGAAGTGCGGCTCTCTCATTTAGGGCGGAAAGTGGTGCAAATTTGTAATGAAAATGTTTGCTGACTCATTATGAATCCTGAAAGGGGTTTGAGTTGCAGAACTCTGAGGGATCAGACAGATTTGTGTTTGTTTGCGTACCTGCTGTGAACAACTTTAACATTTATTGGGTTGAACTGGGGATTAGAGGTTAATTACATAATTACTTTATTAGAGATAATTGTGTTTAATCAAATCATCATTTTTCCAGCTCGCTTTGCTTGCTTTCATCTGGGAACAAGGATTTCTTGTCAGTATGCAGACTCTGACAGCTAGACCTCAGATGTTCAACATCCAGCATCTTTTTCTTGCTTCACTGACAGGCTGCCAGTCATTTTGGCACACTGTACAGTAAGGCTGCACAATTATGGCCAAAATGATAATCACAATTATTTTGATCAATGTTGAGATCATGATTATTTATCACGATTATTCATTGACTTTAGCGACAACATATTTTTATTGCACTTTCACATTAAAATAAACAGAGCGCTGCTTTCACTTTCATGCTGTGCTTATAAACTAGGGCTGCACAATGTTGGAAAAACTGACATTGCAATATTTTTTTTTTCTGTTTAGAGAACATGTAAGATATTACCACACAAATAAATTTACTGTATACATACAAATGTACATATCATTTTTCTGTGTACTACAATAGGCCTATCAGTAAACTCTGACCTACTGTTGAAATGGGAATCTAAAAAGCTCAGTGTGATACACAACAGCATTCAGCTGGACAGAACTGACATTCTTGTATAGTACAGTAAGCAGTCAGTGTCAACAAAAAGAACAAAACAGAGATTTGTATATAAGAAACATTTCCAGGGTTGACTGGTGAAAAAACATCTAAACATTTTGACCAGTACGGATCACATGATGACAAAACATCTTTTCATTTTGGTTCTATTGGCCAGTTTATTGACACATTAACTAGATTTTGAAGCATGAATGAAGTATTTTGGGTGAGTTTCTACCTTTTGCAGACATACAATAGAGTTGTGATGTCCCATCAAACTGTTTTGACGATTGCACTTACAGTTTAGAGAAAGTTAAGATTGTTTCAAAAAATGAGCCAAAGCGATTGAGAAAAACTGTAATAATTGTGGTGAAATATTGTATTGACAGCTAATAGTGCACGTTAATAGTATGATCTAAAGCAAATAATATAATACAATACTAACTATCATCACTTTTTGAAACTCATTGATGCTGGTGTTGACTCTGTCGTAAAATCAGTACTAAACCAGCCACTACAACGTCATTTAACACACACAACACTAGTACATCATATTCTCATCAACATGCATTTCAGTGATTCAGGCGGCTCACAAACTCCAGCAGCCCCATCACCTTGTGGTTCAACCTGATGTGCGAGTAATCAGGAAAAGCATTCTTATTGTGCCTCTAAACTGTCATTAGGAAAGGACGTTTCCTCTGCGAGAATAAACGGGTGCGACCTTTGACCCTTGCTAATCCATCATGGGGACAGACGAGGCAGGGCCGAGAGATAGCGTTGTTAGTGCACCAGCCAAGCTCCGTCAACCTGCTTGCTTTCATGTATTGACTCAAGTAATCTGAGTATGTATAGTCTTTCATGTTCTTCGGGTACTTCAGGAGAAGCTTTTTAAAAACAGCCAAACAAGCTCTGACATGAAAAGTTCCTTTTTTTGAAGATAATGGTAGAAATCCAAAAGATAGGCACTAAACCAGAAACAAACAGACAGGAGGAACAAGAGCTGGGAAGTAGCTCATATATCAATGTTTTCGTGTGATTGTATCTGAGCTAATCTACTGTCATTTCCTCCCCACTGTAACTCAGATCAAACTAACTTTTGTAGAAAAACAGTCTTGCTGGTACAAAGTTCAAAGAGGTGACATTGAGGTAGACAGTGCAGTCAATGATTCAATGAATTTCTAAGCCAGATTGCAGTATGCACAGTCTACGTATACAACTCTTCTGACTCATGATGAATACTGAAACACGTCTGAGTTAGTACAGTTTGTTGAACACTAAATCAGGTGACGGATATGTATATAATAGACTGACTCATGACAGATTAATGAATCGTTTCTGGATAAGAACATTTGTGACGTATCAGCACAGCGTGTGTTTACAAGGCTGCAACATAGTAAAATAGCTGGTAATAATTTATCTCATAAGTCACTTTGAGAGAGAACACTTTATAAAGCACAACATATCTGCAAAATACAAAGCAAAATAACTCTTTAAAAAGTTCTTTAGCAGTGCATTGATGAATTGAAGGTTGAGGTCTTTGCACTCAAGCATCTCCACTGAAAAAACATGTCAAATTGTAGCTTAAAATGGACTAAAGTTTCCTGTGCTCACCTTAAATCTGGGACGTGTACGTACAGTACAACCATGATGTTGTGACATCACAACTAGTTTGGAAGTCATGATCGAGTATAGAAGAAAAGAGTGATGTGGAAACTTGAAGCCTCCAGTGCACATACACTGAAAATTGACTTATCAGTGAAGTAGGAGATAGGGCTGTCACTATATCCGATTTTCACTACACGATTATCGTGGTCAAAATAATTCCCGATACTTATAGAAAATTCTAAAAAATAAATAAATAATGCTATCAGTCAAAGTCAACTTTAAAGCGTCAGTAAGAAGATTTGTATTGCCATCATTGGGCAAAAGTTCCATAATAACCTTTCAGCATATTGTAATTCAAGTGTTCTGAGAGAAAACTAGACTTCTGCACCTCCTCATGGCTCTGTTTTCAGGCTTTAAAAAATCGAGTCAATCTCCAGTGACAGGATATTTTGGCCAATCACAGGTCACTTCAGAGAGAGCGTTCTTAATAGGAGACATCTTGTGTCCAGTAGTTAAAATATTTGCATATTCATAGAGTCTGGATTTTTTTCTAATGAGGGAAATAACTGTTATCAAGGTAATTAAACTTTCTTTGGTAAAAAAAAAAACATATAAGAAACAAATTATTATTTAAAGCAGAATATTTGTATATACTGTATATATATATATATATATATATATATATCATAAAATACCTACTTCTTTAAGTATCCATGAAACAAGCAAAGGTAGAGACCTGAATTTATGTTCTCCTATCAGTCAGATTTGCTTATTTTACTGTCTGTGAGCCATAAACTCAAGACCAAAGCTTACCCTTAGTTCAAGGTCTCTTCTCTAGAAACCAATCTTGGTTTAATCCAAGCCAAACGCTTAATAACATGAAAAATAGCAATGAACATTGGAGAAATTGAACTGAACTGATACTGACTATGACTTTGTTTTATATTGCCCTGAAGTTGTACACAGCGGCTATATATACAATTCATATCACATACTACAAAGAGGATGCACAATGTAAACAATGGCCTTTCAGTTTGCACATTGACAGTAGATATATTAGAAAAGGAAGAGATAGCAGACCGGCTATCACTGCTGTGTGCTGTGTCATGCATGTGTCAGTTTACATGTCTCTACATCCTCACTCACTTTAATCTACAGTGCTCCTGACCTACTGCTGTTCTGTCACCCTGACATGTTTAACAAATACTGTCTGGCCGGAGCGGGATACACCAGAGGTGTTGTTGTCTCTGTGCACAGAAAGTGATGGATTACATGTGATTCAAGCTGTCTTATCAATATCTTCAAACACTCCTGCACATTTTCTGCACTCTAAGAAAACCCCATGTATACACAGATAGACATTCAGGGAGAGATGTTATTATTTCTAAAGCAACATATCATTTTTAATTGTAATTTTCACTGTGTTTTTCTTTATTCTTTCCGGTGACTTCCTTCTTAACTAAGAGGCCAGATAGACTGTCAGCGGGGAGGGAGCCCTCCTCAGAGGTCTACCCCTTCAATCACTCGGCACAAAAGCAACAAAACACGCCTCTGTAAATATTTCAGTGGCTTCAGCACCTCGTCCTGGGTCCTGCTGCTCGCTGTCTGCTGAGTCCTCTGAGTGAGCCATTGTGTGTCCCACGGCAGACCGCTTTGTGTGGTGCTGCTGGACATGGCTGGTCTGTTGTGGAGAGGCAGCGGTGCCTGCATGCATGCAGTAGCAGAGCAGAGGATTAGGGTTGATGTTTCTCTGTGTCTAACTGGCTGCCAGGCATGCTCTGACGCCTTGGCACAGCACACACAATTTACATCATTTAGTTCTGCTTGCTGCGGAGTGAAAATCTAGTTTAAATAGAGTTCAGATTATTCATTAGGTTTCTTTAAGGGCTGTGTTTCTGACTACTAACTGCTCTATCTTGAACCAAGGAAAAAAAGAGCAAAGATTGGAGCGTTTGTTTGAGATATTGCATTTAATGCATACAAAACAAAATTGGCTTCTCTCAGTCAGTTTCTTTAGTATATTAAAGGCTTTATGGTTCGCAGTCTTTTGAGAAAAGTTGTTCACAGTCCAAGATGATTTGCCATAATAAATGGGAATCCGGATTTGCCCTTGATATGAGCCACGTCCCTCGGTGCTTCCCTGAGCGAGTCTTCTGGGAGCGCTTTCCAATAAGAGTAATGTCCCCCTAGTGCATGGCCACCATTCAACAATTTACGGGCAGATTACAGATTCTAATAAAATTTTTGCAGCCTTAATTAAAGAATCTGCTCCCCATTTTATGATAGTTCAGTCTCCCTCCACCACTTCTATCCAATTTAATTATTCTGATGTACATAATTAGCATGAGCTGGCCATTGTTCGCCTCATTTGCATATTATATTGGATAATTGAATGAGAGTGGCTGATGATTAAATTAGGGTGAATGACAGATGATTCGGCCCGCTGTGTGGAAAAGTTAACAGAATGAGCAGACTGGGAATACGACATGCGCCTTTTGAATATTTATATGTTCCACCGTGGTCACCCCCAGCAGACGCACTCTGCTAATTTAAAAAATGTGCAGCGGCTAAACTTGGTCACAGGATGCTGTTTCTTCGCCTCTGGCTGCTCCTCAGTGGTTACTACTGTGCGTAAGAGTGGAATGGGGGCAATGTTGAGCGAATGAGAAACAGTTTTTCGAATGTTTTAAATGTGTTCCTCCATCATCGAGGCAACACATTTACAGATTGATAAGACAAATGAGACTAGTGTGGGGAAATTCATTTCCAGGCACTTCCAATGTAAACACAGACTGCTGGTGCCTGCCTGCCACATTATGGACAGGCTCACTGATGACGGCTGTGTTGGCAAAAAGATGTGTGGAACATAGTAGTGATCCATTTGAAAATGTCAAATCTGGAAATAAGATGCAAACATATAAACTACTTTGCAATGCTTAAATGTTTATATTAAGAATAATGTTTGTTTTTCCTGAATCAAACTAAGATTCAAATTTCTTTTTAAGTTCTTGAGGCAAATTTGGAAGAAAAAAAATTCTTATTTCCATAAGTTAAACATTTATTTCAACATCTTGTTAATTGGTTTATCAGGACAAAATGTTATTAGCAGTTCAGATCCTCTCATTGCACCCTAGATGCATCCCGCTCCTTGGAATTTTTCCATGCGAGGTTTGGTCAGGATAAATGTTTAGAGGGAATATTTGGAACAGCTTTAGCCTTTCACATGCTAATGTAAGCACTGGCGGCACAAGAAAGCTGGCCTGACCCAGGGGCCACACGGTGACATAGTCTGCTGATTCAGTGCCGGCAGCCCTGGCTTTGTTTATGTGTGTGCACGGGAAATAATGCACGTCATAAAAAGGAGAACTTTGAAGGGGAACCACTACCCCGGATGATGAATGCCCCCTGCTCTTCGGATATAAATAACTCTTCCCAATAGTACAAAAGCCATCTCGGGAGTGACTTATACACCGTCATTTCTACAATAACATTGAGCTGTGTTTCCACCCCTGGTGTTCCTCACATATTGGATCATCCTCTGGGAATCTTGTCTGATTTGGACACAAACTGCATCACTTTTTAATTGGTATGTTTTAAAGTAAAATGTGTCACTTGTTTCTGAGTATATAAACTCAAAGCAAAGTTGTTGACCTATGCGTCATAGGAATTTGTGCTGATTCATAGAACCATAGAGAGGGCATAAAGCACGCTTCATTGGTTTACTTCAAGGATTGTCCATTTTCAAACACAGTTTGCAACGCGTGCAGCTTGTGTTTGTCTTTGTCTCCCACATACCTTGTAAAATCCCCTCTGTTCTCTTTGTTATAGTACACATCAGTACACAAAGTGTCGTCACATTGTCTGCTCGGAGTCATTTCAGGGGGCAGAGGAATTTACAGTCTCGGGATCTGTCAGTAGGTGGTATAGGAAACTGTAAAGATAAGTCCCTACAGCAGCTTAAGTCTAGCTTCCTTTTCACAAGGGCCTTTGGCATCTCTCAGATCTCCCAGATCCAGCCGTGCCCTCGCTCTTATCAGATACCTGACCATGCCCACTTCCAGCTTGGAGAGAAAGATGGAGATCCATTGTGTGTGTGTGTGTGTGGGTGTGTATTACTCATGTTGTGGGGACATACATCTGTTTACACAGTCACATTGTGGGGACTGACCTTCTTTTTGGGGACAAAATGCAAGTTCCCATTATATTTTAGGTTAAAGACTTGGTTTAAAGGTGCTATTGATAACATTGATAACATTCAGCCACTAGATGTTGTGTTCTCCCTTACACAGCTTAAACAGCTGTCAGTGTGTCAGTGTGCTGACTTGACTATGACTTGCCCCAAACTGCATGTGATTATCATAAAGTGGGCATGTCTGTAAAGGGGAGACTCGTGGGTACCCATAGAACCCATTTTCATTCACATAACTTGAGGTCAGAGGTCAAGGGACCCCTTTGAAAATGGCCATGCCAGTTTTTCCTCGCCAAAATTTAGCGCAAGTTTGGAACGTTATTAAATTTCCTTCACGAAAAGCTAGTATGTCATGGTTGGTACCAATGGATTCCTTAGGTTTTGTTGTAGTTTCATATGATCCCAGTATCTTCACTCTAGGTTTACAGCTGAGCCCGCTACAACCTAAAAACCACAAGTTACGTTAATGCGTTAAATAAATTGGTGGCGTTAAAACAAATTTCCGTTAATACGTTATTATCACGTTAACTTTGACAGCCCTAGTATTTATCTTCTGGGCACCACGGATATCCGTACCAAATTTCATAGCAATCCATCGAGCTGTTTAGTTTAGATATTTCAGGAGCAAAGTGATGGACTGACCAACTGACCGGCATCATCCCTACAGCCACACTGCTAAAATACTGTAAGTCTACATACATATAGCCATCCTGGGAGCTCCACTCACTCGCTGCATGGCTGCTTTATCATTTATCTACTTCAAAAGGGAGTTGTTTGTAAAGTTCTCTCCAAACAACTGCATGGGTTTACTTTATCCAACTCCAATAAACCAGCGTGGAAATAAGATGCCCATTTGTCTTATCGAGTGGCTCTTCAGTGCCTCTGCTATCCCTGAAATCTCTTTCGCAGCAGAGCAGTTTAATGCAGGCTGACAGGCTGAGAGCAGCCAAGACATTATCGTCCTGTTTCTTGGAGCAACACAGAGGCTGCCACCGCTCCACATCCAACCCCGCGGCCCTGCCCAGCTATCTGCTTTTGCTTTATGTCTTTTTCCTGCAGCGAGCACTTGACGAAGGACAATTTGTTTGGATGTTTAATGCTGCGGCACTGGCTGGTGGAGGATTATATGAGATGGTCCAGTGATTTGTGGTGGCTGGTAGTGGGTTGGCGTAAGTATGTGTGTTAGTGGGGAGTGTCTGTGTGCATACATTCAGTGAGTGTGTTTCAGTTCCAGGTCTTCGCTCTAACACAGACATCAGTTGTCTTCCACATTGCTTCCTCCGAACTCTCACATTTATGACAATAGCCGCTATATGAAGACATTTGTGACATGTTTGTCCTTTTTGTCCACACTATAACATTCATTGCCTGCTGAAAGATTAATAATCTTTGAATTCCATTGTTTCAAGATTTATGAAACCCTTCTCTTGGCGAGTCTTCTTTATATGTTTTGGCAGCCGGGAGAATCATTGACTTGTCCTGTGAAGCTTCACACACTGAAAACGCCGCCAAATGCTACTGTGAGCTTTCCCAGATCTCACACTGACAGACTTTACTGACACGCTAGCGAACGGCTGCACAAAGAGCAATGGAGGCGTGTTGAGTTTAATGTCGTAAGCCAAGAAAACTATTTCATCTTTCACTGTAAGCAGTGTGTTAATGTTGTTCTTATATTTCTTTGCTGCCATTATATATCATATCTCAAAATTTAAACATTTTCTTCTTCTACATAAAGATGCCGCATCCTTTTATGTTGGATAACCACTGTGTCATCCACATGACTCCCACATGACTCTTTTGGCCTCATCCCTTGACATGGGCCAATAATTCCTGTTACAAAATCTTGTGTTTATTCTTTTTCCGTATCAGTGTCCCCTTTTAAATGTTGCCCAGTGCTTGGGAAGATGAACCTCGGTGTACTTTTATCCTCAAGAGAGCAAAGAGATCACCAGAAAGATCTCAAATGTCGTCCAAAACATCTTGCGACAGCCCCTCATTTGATCCGTCCGAGGCCCCTTTGAACGCTGCTGTAGAACGCGGTCCTGAAGGGCTTCACCCTCAGATGATAAAAAAGTGAATTATTGGTTTGTTTATCATGCTCTTAAAACCTAAAGTGCATTATTAAACAGAGAGCACATTAAAAGGGGAGTATTGTTAAAAGTGTTTTAAAAATCTTGTAAATCCCGGTAATTTATGTCACTGTGGTCGAGGAGGCTCACCCTGGCCTTCTGGTTTTAATTTGGTTTAGGCTCTGCTCTTCGGGGTCTGTACCTGGGATGCTGCCTTTTTTTTCCCAGACACAATCTGACCGATGTGACCCCCTCGTGGGGCAGCGGTAGCCTCAGATTTAGAGAAGCGAGTCAAAGACCAAACCAAACTATTTGTATCAAGGAGGTAGAAAAGTGCTGGTACATCTTCCTGCAATAGCTGAGGTTGATGTGCCTTTGAGCAAGGCAGCAAAGTGATAAAATATTTTCTTTTAAGTTAGTTAAAGAATCATCAGTGTTTCCATTTTTTGTTCTCTCCGAAAATTATCTCTTTAAATGTGTGTCAGAAGCATTCAAATCCCAGCTAACATTGGCCGAAAGCGGGGTACACCCTGGACAGGTTGCCAGACTATCACAAAGCTTGTAATTCATATATACTGTATCTCACCAAATCAATTTGTTTGTAGTTCACATAATTGTGAACTAGGAAATACAAAGAGCGCCAAACGCCGCATAGGGAGGAGGTTGGAAAATTGTTGGACAAAAAGCATTCGTGTCCCCTGTGAAACCAGAAGTCAACGTTGATTTATTTGTCACTAAACTGCAGTAAGTTACGCTTAAGATTTGTTGCCTAAACCTAATTAAGTAGTTTTGTTGCCTAAACCTAACTACATCGTTTTGTTGCCTAAACCTAATTAAGTAGTTTTGTTGCCTAAACCTAACTACATCGTTTTGTTGCCTAAACCTAATTAAGTAGTTTTGTTGCCTAATCCTAACCAAGTCGATCTTTTCCTAAACCTAATTTAGTATTTTTTTGCCTCAACTTAAGGATGTTGTTGCTTGTGAAGACGGCGGTTTATGTTGAATAGACTGTATGCATGTAATAAGTGGAAATTGACACAAGTTGCTGTACAATCGTAGGAAAATGAGAAAAAAAAAAGGAATAACTTTTTTATAAGATATCGTATGAACCGTCATGCGTCCCCCACCATGAGTCATATTCGACGAGTTCATATGTGACCGTTGTTGTATATAATCCCCATGCCTAGTGACAAATACTGCAGAAAACCATACAAAACACTTCAAAATATTCAACACTGAGGCGTCACACTATATTATTGTGAAGCTTCAACAGTGACCAGGGCTTGTCTGGGTGCTGCCTGGGACCAGAAACCTGCTCCAGCCTCTGGGGACTCCCTGGCAGAGGCAACAATGGGTCAGAGCCCCTTCTTTGTGCAGTTGCCCTCCTTAATCAAACTAGCCGGAGGAGTGATTGGATTTTAATTCTGCTGGGCCCACCGTAATGGTGTGATGGACGGGGACTGGTGAATTGGAGCAAGATGTCAGCCCTCGGAGGCCTCCATTAATGATATTGCTTCATTTCTTAAAGTGGCAGGAACGCCTTGGGACGAGGGGATCGCTTTTTTTATTTGACTCTCTTTATCTCACACTGACTCGGGACCATTTGTGTCGCTCTTTGTGTGTCCTTAAATGTTGTGGACCATTTTTTTGAACTGGTCACAGTATGTGTGTGGTTCCAGACGGCTGCTGTGAAACTGGACACAATGTGATTATTGTCTTGTTGGAAAGGATTTGCTTTGTTTTTAAACCTAAATTGAAAGTTAACCTGGATGGTATATGCTGTACATTAGACTACATTTAACAGACAAAAAAAGATATATAATGCACTTATGGACAATTAGATATACCCATCCTTTTTAACAGTTAATATACAGTATAACAATATAGACCTATCATGTGTTTTTGAGAATGAGAAAGAATGAAAGCTTGTCAATACAAACTGGAAGTCATTTTTCCTGATCGTGTGAAAATTTTACTCTTTTGACTCACTGTGTCTTCATCTGACAGGAACAGTATATCATCGACATTCACATTTCAGTTTCTGCTCTGTATGCTATAATTAAAGTTTAGTCTCTGTTCCATCCTAACTCATGAGTCAGGAGGTTAATTGAACTTATGCACTAAATCTAAAACACAAAGACTTCCGGAAAACATTCTTGAACTCCTGAACTGACACTGATATGAACCTGATGAACGCCAGAGTGTCTCCCTGAAACCTTTTGATGCCGTTTCTCATCTTTAGTGACTCACACTCGCCGCCTCATTGTTTGCTTCCTCTGACACATGTTTGTCTTCCTCGTTCAGCTAATGACAGTTTGGTCTTGTCAAAGTACAGGTGAACCCTCATTGTGTTTTATAGCGAGTCATTGTCGAGTGGGGCGGCTCCAACCTTCCTCTCTTCTCCTAATGGGCGTTGGTGTGTTGTTTTTGCGGTAGATTTATGCGTGGGTGGGGCACTGTGATTTACGAAGCTCTGACACTGTCTCAGCAGTGGGACCAGGGAGGCAGATTGTGGCTCTCTGTGTGTGTTCCAGGTGAGCCTGAGGTCTGCTC